>NC_133579.1:22064387-22706795 GCF_964106895.1 Numenius arquata | reverse complement strand
AGGGATGCGGGTTTGCAGCAAGCAGAGGTGAGGGAGGGAGCAGGGAAGAGTCGGCTGCTGGAAGGGGACACCACATTGATTAGACCCAGCAATCCCTACCCTGGCATCCACAGGAGGAGCTGCAGGCTGAGCAGGCAGGGCTGCTGCATCAGGTTTTACAAGCAAAAGTGTTTCCAGGTGGAAGAATGTGCGACTGCTTTAACTGGCGTGAAGTTGTCTCTCACAGAATCAGCAATTGTTGAGAAAGGGACAAAGCAAGAAAGTGGAAAAGCATACTCTTTTTCATTTAGAAAAGTATCATAATTACAGAAGCATGCAGAATGCAATAACATATTTTCTGTTTGCTGCTCACTGCCTCAAACAATTTAAACAGCCAAAGGAAATGAGAGAACCAGGAAGATTTACAGTATGTGTTGATATTCTTGCTGCAGGCAAAGAGACATAGCTGATTGGCTTTAGACAGTTTTGAAGGGAGTCCCTTTGTTGAAGCATAGGCACATTGTATTTTTTTTTATTCACAGTGGTGTACGTAGAGCATCAAAAAAAGACAAGGCAAGATTTCAAGCATAATTGCTTATAATCTTAATGAGAAATGATAATGATCTTTCATTTCCATAACTTTCTTTCCACAAAGTTTCTTGGTAGCGAAAAGAAGTGACAGATGAGAGTTACTGGTGAGTGAGATGTACACTCAGTGAGGTGCTTTCTCCTTTTGGGACAGGCTTACTGACATCAGCTGAGCTTCCATTTTAAAATCTAAACATCAGGAAACAACTGTTCCTCATTTGTCATCATTCCATGCTCCAATGGAGTCCTCCACTCACAATATGGGAATATTGGCTTAACAGGAAGCCCAAAACCTCATAAATCAAGGGAAAATAATGTAAAGTAACTGCTTGGATTGATCAAATGTTAATATGGGAAAATACTAAAGCCAACCCATTCCCCATATATAAATGTTTCACAAACTCGAATATACTTATTGCTTTAATATTCTTACAGCATTTTTGATACCTTTAAAAAAGTTTAACATTCTTTAATACTCGTGCAGAACAACCCTTGAGAAACTGAAATGACACATCAAAAAAATCACACACAAGTTACAAAATGGTCTGTGGCAAAACCAAGTTCTGAATCCAGATTTCCCCCAAACCCCATTTAAATCCTACTTTGTTAGTGAGACCCCATTTTTCTTTACTCCTTAAGCTTTTAAGACTCTTACAAACTGTCAAATGGAAAAAACTGATATGGATGCATTACGTTTAAGTTAACCACACACACTTAAAACATCTGGCTTGTCCAACTAGCCAGGGGTCCTTTAGTCCCCATGAGGTTCCCAAAAGGCAGCTGGAGGATTCCTCCATACATGCAGAAGGCTGCATTGGAGCAGAGGTGAGCTCTCATGAGACATTTCCTTTCAACTGGACCTGAGTGTCTGCAGAGCTCTTCAGAGCTGGAGTGTGCCCAGCTTAGTCTGGTCTGTGGTAGCTCCCTTTCTTTTCCACAGACTTGCCTTGCTTCTGTGAAATGCTTCATATGTTCACCACAACTGTTTATAATTCCCTTTGATTTCTCTTCCAACAAGGCAGTGGGATGAGTTTTCCAACATCAGTTTAGGAATCCTGCAGAAAGTCTCCCCTCAAAAACCACACAAACATTTTCATGGTTGGAAGACAGCCATGCATTTATGTGTGAGTACATTTCCACCATCTCAGCGTACAAAGTCAACTGCAGTTATTGTAAAGGTGAATAACTTATCACAGCAAAGGACATAAGGTTACCCTGCCCCTCAACCTCATCACCTTACTAGAAGAAGTGATCATGGAAAACAATGTCAGCATCCTGCTTTCTCAACATATTGGGGAATACTGAAGGCTAGTGCATTCTCTTCTTGTTTCTAGGTAAGCATCTATCCTGCATCTGCTCTTCCTCTCACATCCCACTTCATGATTTATTTTTGTTAGCCTGCCTCAGACAGTTCTTTGCCAAGCACAGTTTTTGCAAGCTTGTGAAGCTACTATCTTATATCTGTTTTCTTGTTCCAAATGGGGTAATTTCTAAAATACATCCATGGATCACCCTCCCCAGCTTGTTTATTCGGTGTTGTCTCAGAAATCTTTCCTGTAGAGACCACAAAGGGGAAAGGATAGATTTCTTCCAGATTTGACTGAGATCTTGCTCACAAAAAATAAGAAGGATCATTTAAAAACAAGATCGTCTGCAAAACCTAGTAAACATTTTGCAAAATTAAGTCACTGAAAATGCATTGTGCTTCAAAAAGTTGCAATAGTACCAAAGACTTAATTTGATCACCAAAGCATGAAAATGAGGAAAGCATTTTCAAGAAAGGAGTTGCTCCCATTGCCAACATTTCCTCTGGGCACCTGAGCCAGGTGAGTGCCACCTCAGCTAGAGGCTCTGGAAGTTGCCTTTGTTTCAACACTCTGCTAATGATGGATTTCATAGCCAGACAGTCTAGCAGATTTGCTGACATCTCAATTAGCAAATCCTAACCATGAATAACACCATCTACCCATGGCATTTAAGCTTCTTAAACCAAGCTTCTGTTTCTTCTACAGCTTCCTGCATTTTACAGCTTCCAAGTCTCTGTACCATCATTTCATCTCGCATTACACACAAACATCAAAAGTTAGTTTTAGGTGAATCTAAAAAAGGAGCTGTGAATAGGGAAGGGATGTATTATCGTCTCAGCTGGATCGATTTTACAGTCCCCTCAGTGCTTTGACATTTATCACAGCGCATGTTCAGTTCTGAAAAGCCCAATGTGAGGTAAGTGCTAGATCTTTTCATGAGGTGAGGATGTTCAGTCCAGCACTCCCATAATACTGAAAGCTGTTTGATCATTAGCAATAGATTTGTCCCTTAAGACAAAGCGACACCTCTTGATGTCTCTCTTATTTTGTTGGATTAGGCCCTCATTACACTGTAGACATTACACTCCCCTAGAAGATGGGAGGAGGTGAGGTGTTGAAAACCGAAGGTGTGCCTTTACTGAGACAGACAACCATCTAAAGATGTGCTGCTGCTGTTTACATGGCAGTCACATGTTAAAAGCATATCCTTTCATTAGAGGAATATCTTCAAGCTGAGCACACAGTTCTTTTGTCACCTGGCATTTGTTCATAGAGCCAGCAGACTTGTCTTTAGTCAGTCTTCAACAGAAGACTGAAAAGTGGTTTTAGTTAGAAATATACAGTACAGTAGCTCATTGCAAATGGCAAAGCAGCCGATGAGCTTGTAGTGATGGTCATGAAAAATGCATGTGCACAGTGAGTGCTGAGTGGAAATGTAAGCTGTTAGGGTCCTGATTTCGTTTAGGTTATTGTAAATCCATAAAGGTTCTCCAGAATTATCTGAACTTGTAATGTGGGATAGCAGGATAAAGCAACTTTAACTCCTGCGAATGTAAATGACATCAGAGTGGAGTCTATTACTTCAGCATGAATATTTAGGCTTTTAGTTTTTCCTCGTCATGACTAAGCTTTACTGTTAAGTAAGTAGAAAAGCTAAAAGGAAGTTGTTAAGTATATTTTCTTACTGCATATAAAATACTTTTTCTTTTAGACTTGACTATCTGGTTAGTCCACTGCAATGTTCAGGACACTACAACTAATCACGTTTTCCCAGCACAATGAAAGAAGAAACCACTTTAAAAATGAAAGACATGGTCCGTACGGACTCTAAAGGAAAGGTTAAATTAAAATTTAAAGCAATTTCAAGAAACACAGTTGAACTCAGAACTGTAGGATGACTGTAGAGTATAAAGTCTTCAAATAGTTCTGACACTGATTTCACAAGTAATTTCTGTCCAGGGTTGAATCAGACCTGGACAAATATTTTGGATGTCTTTCTCTGTGTCTCCCAGTTGGCTCCCTTACTTGCGTGACACCATCACTGCAAAGAATTTCCCTCCCTACCAGATCCCTCAATCCCTGCAAGCAGACCTCCTCCTGGCCCCATTTACTGCTGAAGGACAGCGAGTGATAGGATGACTCTGGGTTCCTACCAAGTTTCACATCAGCCCCCTATTGTCATGGAATCACAGAGAAGTTTTGATTCAGTTCTGCTATTTTAAAATTTCCTAGAGATCTCCAACATCACTGATGCTGATGCACTCTTTATAGCCAACATTAGAGAACATTCGCTTTGAATGTGCTGTTGATGCTTTAGGAAAATTCCTCTGTGTGCATAATTTCTGGTTGTAAGGATAGGCTTACTTAGCCTTGCTTAGAACTGCTAACAGTGAATATAATTCAGGCTTAATGAGCTGTGAACAACTTTGGGTATTTTTTAGTCCTATGGGAAGACAGTTTGGCTATGAACAGTTTGACCATAGGAATGGTCAAAAATCCAGAGTCCCAAAATGCCCATCCTGGGAGATGTGGAACTGATGAAAGGAAAACTCTTGAAATTGGCCTCCTTTGTGGATCTGCCCTTTCCTTTGTGGCACATAGACACAGTGATCGCAGTGACCCACCAGCATGACTGGGGAGATGGGGAAGTTATACTAAGGATTTAGACTACCTCAGACAGATCCAGCAGCAGTAACATAAAACAATTTGCAAGTTTGTATAGTCATATATTGTTCTTTCATCTTGGTGCTCATTTATTTAACATTAATTATAATGCTTTGTTGCAATAACACTACAATGACAATTAACTCTCCTCTTCTGAGTTTGGGAAATCAGGAGTAATTTAGTATGTTGTTCAAAATCCCCTGTCAGTCTACATGCACCTCCGTACAGTCTCACCTCATTCATTCATTTTTGGAAGAGAATTACCCCCTAGTTCTTTTAATGCAGCACCCAACTGGCTGATATGAAATGATCTATAGGGATGAAAAAAAGTCATCATCATGTTAATTCTTCACCGCCATTTGTTTGGGCTCTACCACAAAATGATACTCGTGTGAACTGTATGAATAAATTTCCATCTGTTTAGTCTCAAAAGATCTGGCTGGTGGGAATGAGCTAACTCAGCAGTATTTGGCACAGCACTTTCAAGTACACCTTTCAGAAGGGTGTTATTACTTCCATAAGTCAGAGGCAGTTTTGGTTCAGATTATGAAATCTTTGTCTGCAAAGTAATTTTCTTCTTTAGAGGGTGACACGTCCTTAATTAATGTACTTATTTTAGTTCAATTAATATTTATAACATATTGCCCAAGAATTTTTCCCTGCATTCAATTTAATGCTACTTATTCTAATTCTCAAATCACTCTCTGCTTTAGTGACACAATGTTTGCTGTCTCAACTAAATGCTTTTGTTATGTTTGGTACCTTAGCAAAAGAAGCACTTTCCATTCATTATCTAAATCAGTGACTGGAATATTTTGGTATTTTGCTGTTATTTGGTTATATGTGATGTTGTATACATATAAATATATTTGGGGGACTTAACACAGGTCAATATTTAATAAATGACTGCCCTATAGGAACTTCATCTAAACTGTGACATTAATAATAAATGTTTTCAAATAAATGTTTTCCAGCATACGGCCTTTTGAATCATTTATAAGTTGGTCTCCCCTTCAGTAAGTCTTTTCATATTTAATGCATTAAGTTGGAGTATTTATTGCAGTTCTGAAAAGAACAAAGAATGAGGTTCAAGAAGAAAACCACTCAGGGTTCAGATGAAAGGGAAAACAAATATTTCAGGTCAAATATACACCTAATTAGGGATAGACTGTGCCTTTAGGTACAACCTTAAATAAAACCCTATTCATCCCATCCTCAGGCAAAGGCTTAAGTTCTGCATTCAGATCTGAAACATCACTTATCCAGCACTCCCTCGGTATACAGAGCAAATGTTTGAAGAAGCCCTTAAAAAGTTGTAGTGGGGTCTTTTCCCTGGCACAGAGAGCACAAAATTAACCCTGCCTACCTGCTGCCTGTCTCCTCCCCTCCCCTGGCCTCAAGGAGGATCTGAGGGCCCACCTCCCAGCACATCTCCAGGCTCCTCTGGTGAGCCCTGCTGCCAGGACGGTGCAACTGGGTTGCAAAAGGGTTAAATTATGCACTTCTTTATAACTTGGATTAAGGCTATGAGCAATCTGACTCGTACTGACAAATGTATATGCATTACTGCACTGGAAGAGCCATATCTTCTTGAATTGGTACCTAAAGGCAAACCTTCAAGGAGGCTTGGCGTATAGTCATGGCAGGGGTTACCTAGCAGAGAGTAAATATTTTGGCCATTTAGCACTGGTGTGGAGGTCTGTTGAGGACCCTAATGCAGGTTCCTCCCCCACCCCTCCCAGCCTGTCTGTGCCTCCCCCTGCTCCTCAAGGGTGCTTGGCAAAGCCTCCCTGGCCTCTCTCCATGTGTGCAACGCAAATGGCTGGTTCGGTACCTGACTGGGGACAAGCCTGGGCACCTGCAAGGCTGAAGCCAAATTGTATGGGGTCATTGAAGTATGAGGTGCTTGTAAAGATCAACGTTCAGGGTGGCAAAGCACTACATGGGAACAGGGTGGCCATGAGAAGAGATGGAGGCTGTTCTCCATGTGACAGACTTGGATTAGATACACCGATAACAGTGTTTAACCCAGAGAAAATGTAAATGTTTTCAAGACCTGAAAAGCACTGTCATTTGTAGTCCACCTTTTTTGGGGTAGCAAGACAAATAGCAGCTTGCGTTAGTAATTGTGAGTTATTTTATTTTCCAACCAAAGCTAGGAAACTTGTAAGCAGGCACTAAAACAAGATCAAGGCATGAAAACAAATATTAAATGCTTTTTTATTTAAATGAAAATTATGGATAGCTTTTTTTTTTTTTTTTTTTGCATCCTACTGGCAAATACACTCTGTAAAAGCCAGGAAGTGTTTGTAATGTAGGTCTTCTGGATGACTTTGCACTACTAAATTTACATTTTTGGTTGTAAAGATTAATGTTGCTAATGTATACAAGTTATTCTGCATCTGTAGCACACAGATTAGCATTTATTATCAGCAGCACTCTGCCTATTTATTTTGCTGCATTACCCATTTATCTGAAGAGTATGTTTATGCTGTGGTTACCACTAACAAGATTATGATCTGTTCAAATGGCCCGATCTAGGCTGCACAAGGCAAATGAATAGCATGAAGTACATCTTCGTCTGATATCTTGCAGATTCAATAGGCCCCACTGTGATATCAGGCCCTGATATAATTTTGGCTTACATTAATAGGAGGCAGCAGGACTTAGCTGTGGATGAGCAAGCTCCCTACCTTCCCACCAATGAATCATGCAGGAACTGTGGAAAGGCAGCAGCGCAGCTTTCCATCCTCAGTCCTGAACTTGAAAAATTTCTTTAATACAGTACAGAAGAGCCCAAGACCACAGGAGAGTTGAGTGTCACAGCTCTAAAGCAGAGGAGATGCTTCCCAGCGGGCCAGAAAAAGGCATGTGGATGCTAACAGTGACTGAGATTTCAGGTGTACACAGTATTTGGTACCATTAGCCTCACAAAGCTCCTGAGTCAGTGTACTGGCACATTCCTGTAAGGTTAATCTTCTTGTGCACAGAAGTATAAGTGCTGAATTAGACATTGCACATTCTGCCAAGCAGTGAGGCAGCTGGAAGTCGAACATCCCAAAATGCAGCACCCTGGGGTCCTCTCAGCTGATCCAGACCTTTCTGGTTTCCTGTGTATATACAAAAAATGACACATGATGTATCAAACCTCCACTGGGCACCGTAGCTGAAATTTCTAAGAGGCTTAAAATGAATAATTTATTTCTCAGCAGCCTGAATAAAATACAGTGATCATTCAGTAAAGACCTAGATGTATAGAATTCCTTACATCCATTCGATAATTCCACTATGATTAGCAACATATCACTGTATCCAAGTGTTAATTATATTTGTTTGCAACAGATGCTTTTCATTGGTTATGTGGCTCTCTTGCAATAGTGTTTTAATTAAACACTCTGGACGTATGCTATAAAAACAGATTGCAGACATCGCTCAAATTCACACAGATTCATTTGAACTTTTGCTTTGAATTTCAATAAAGTTCCCAAACCCTTAAGATCTTTACCACCTCTGACAGGCTGGAGTACGGATACTGTAGGGTTCCCTGCCATTGTTGAAGTAAGCAATTACGCAGAACCCATGCCTTTGAGGACAATCTATTTTTGGATTCCTAGTCGGTGTATATTCATAGACAGGAGAAAGAATACTGTTTCCAGTTCTATTCTAAAGAAAGCAAATGCTTTAAACTGGTGGTTTGAGAAGAAGATGAATACAGAATTCCGCGTTTTACTCTCTGTAGCAGAGTCTAATGTAATCTTTAGGCCTCCTCAACAATTCTTTTTAACAGGAAAAACACTGAGAAGCAAAGCCAGGAGCTTTTTCCCTCAATTTCCCCTGTCAAGTTTAAAATTCTCTCAAAAAAGTGAAGATGCCGAAATCGACTTTTCCCTCCTGGTCTACAATGAAGTGCTGTTGGTTGGAGTTTTCTCTTATTGAGAATATTGGTGAGCTGGAGCAACAACAAAGGAAAAGTGGACATGATTTTTAGTCCCACTGCTTGGCTACGCTCAGTCTACATTGGTGCAAATGCCTCTGCAGTTTACCAGCAATGTTCTGAAGCAAACGGTTGCTTAAGTTTTTGCTTAATTAAGTAGTTGTTTTACTTATCCTGAAAGGTGACAACTGCTTTCTGGAGACTTTATTAAACCAATTTCCAAAGTTTCCACAGTTTTAGAGGAAGTATCCTCCCTTCAACCCTTCTCCCTCTCCCTGCCCCCAAATACATAAGCTCTCAAGCTCTAACCAGTACCCTAATACACATATATATATTTTGTTCCTGACAGAAGATGCAACTATTCTTTTCTTATTTCAGTTGTTAGAGACTGGAGATGCAAGAGTCATGCTGTTATCTTCTCTAAGGAGCATCATATAGACTTAAACACAATTATTTGTGAACAAGGACTAATTTCAAAATTCCTGTGTTCTCCCCCAGGCTCTAGGAGGAATATGGTCTAACAGCTGGAGATAACATTAGTAAAGTGCAGCAAAGCCTATTACGTAGAAAGTGAGAAGTCAATACCATCTTCCTAGTCATATTCAGTTCTCGTGTGAAAACTCTTCTATTTCATTTTCCTCAGGGCTATAAGAAATGAACCATCAAGGATTTAGCCATGCTGGATTAAGATGTTACTGCTCCTAAGCACCAACCTAACCTGACTGGCCCTGTGCCAGACAATGCAGTTCCCTGGGAAAGAGGGAAATTGCAGTTTTCTAGGAGGAGAAAACTCTGCAATCTGATAACCTGGCTGAAACCCACCCCATTGGCAGTTTAAGGTGGCATGAGGGTGTATGAAACAAATACTCTATTTTGATATTCCTCCAACACTAGTAATAATTTCCAGGCAAAAGTAAAATTTCCCACATCAGAGATCAGAGAGGAAAAGGGAAATGTGCTTCCAACAGGTTTTCTAAGTCACCATCACTCCAGGTGTGAGTGACCCAGCAGCTTTACTCAGGGTTTATAGTGCAAACTGTGTTTAGATGAGGGCTGGCATTTTAACCACAACATCCCACTTAACCAGACTGATGATGGTTTTTTTCCACTTCATGTAGTGGAGCCTGGCAGCAACTTGTTCATAAAATAACTTTTTTCCCTTGTGTTGCCATCAAGCAGAAACATTGCACAGTGTCCCTGATGAGAGATGCAAATTCAGCAGCCCAGTAGAGAAAGTCTCCCACAAGAATCTATAAGACTTTGGGGAATTTGCTTAAAGATGCAAATAATGAAGGCAGAGGTTGGGAAAGAAAATTAAAAAGGAAAGCAATGTTGCCAGCTAAGAGTCTGAAAGAGGGGAAGAAGAAGGATACCAAGTCAGGAATTAAGGTGATATTTGCTATTGTATATTAATAAAGTACAAAAATGATGCAGAAAAGATGAGGAGGAATAATTCATAGAAAACAATCGGTAAGGAATTTACACTTAAACAAACAAACAACAAAAAGGAAGTAGATAAAGCTGGAAAGGCAAGTTGTTGAATTGCCATCCTGGGAGATATTAATCTATGAGATGGCTAAGAACAACGAACTCAATCCAGCCAGATGCAAAGGGATGGAAATGACAAGTCCCTGTCAACTCAGTCTGCAATGTCACTCCCATCCATCCTCTCATTTCGGTTCCCTGGAGTAGAAGTCACATTTTATCGCATAGACTACATTCAGATTATTTCCTACGACAAAGACAACCTTATATGATTCATATAACCAGCACCTATCTTAGCTGTCATCTAGGATTTTTTTTTTTATTATTATGAGAAACTGTATTTTGGCTGTTTGCAATTTGTTTCTAAACCTCCCTTGACCCTGGGTTGGATCATGTGCATTGGGACCACCAGCACTACAGTACACGTGTTGTTACGTCTAAAAGTTACGTAGATGTCTACTAGTTGCGACATGCTCGTCTTACCTTAGTACTCCATTTGGAGTTCAGCGTCCAGCTCCAGGCTCCCCAGTATAAGGCAGACATGTAGCTACTGGAAAGAGTCAGTCAAATGACCGGAAAAATGATTAAAGGACAGAAGCACCCCTCACACACAGAGAGGCTGAAGGAACTGGGACTGTTCAACCTGGAGGTTGAGAAGAGGGCTCAGGGGGACCTTGTCCATGTGTATCAATATGTGATAGGGGGAGTAAAGAAGATGGAATCAGGCTTTTCTCAGTGGTGTTCAGTGTCAGGACAAGAGGCAATGGGCACAAAGTGAAATACTGGAAATTCCATTTAAACATAATAATTTTTGTTGTTGTTGTGTCTTTTTTTTGTTTGTTTGTTTGTTTTTTTGTTTTGTTTTGTTTTGTTTTTTTTACTGTGAGGATTGCCCAGAAAGGCTGTAGAATTTCCATCTTGGAGATATTCAAAACTTAGTTGGATATGATCCTGAGCCACCTGCTCTAGCTGATCATGCTCTGAGCAGGACAGCTGGACTAGATGATCACTAGAGGTGCATTTCAGCCTCAACAATGCTGTGATTGGTATACTCTGTAAATGCAAGAAAAAAAATTGCCTGACTTAAAATTATGACATATAATTAAAATTATAAATAAATATATAATATATAAATAAATATATATAAATTAAAAAAATATCATTTCACTATACATAACTCCAGGATATGTTGATCACTGGCACAGTTTATCCTAGCACTGTTACAACATTGGTTTGTTGTATGTTATAGGGACATTGTGCTAATAACCCCCCTAACAGAAATCTGAAGATTCTTCTGTTCTACTACTTCCTAATGTACAAACAAATGTCAAGATACTTCATGAAAAGCAATAATTGTTGCTGGATTTTCCAACGGTGATAACAATTTTTTATATATATAAGCTTCAAAGCATAGTCACATTCAGGCCCTTTGACATGAAAAATATTAACTGAAGACTAAGAAAAACAAAAATCTAAATCTGAAAAGTACCCATCTCTCTGCCCTTCAGTTGAGGGTAAAATCCCGCCTGGGTTGAATGGGAATTTTGTGATTCCATTCAGCAGGGCCAGAAATTTGCAAGTAATCAGTTCTGAGATGTGCTTTTAAATTAAATGGCAAATGGTCCAAATCAGTCAATATAAAATACTGTGAGATGTTTTCATAATTTCCCCAGCTTACAAAGAGCAAAAAAGCAAAACAAAAATTAAAAAAATTAAACCTAATATAGATAAAACTTACACTATTAAACCCCTAAAATGCTCTAGAGTTCCCTATAAAGAAGATTCCAGCAGAGCCTCAACCAGAAGTGTATGCAACAGACACAGAGATCCCTTTCCTCCTGCTCCCAAGTAGAACCATCTGGTGACACTAATGATCCATGAAATTTCTCAGACTGGCACAAACTAAAACTAAAACTGCATCTCCCAGCGCCCCTTCCTTCCTCCCTCCACACCCAGAGAACTAGAGCAAGTTTTGGGGGTTTCCTGTGAAATGACTAGTCTCAAGGAGAGTGCGGGAGCAGGCACAGTGGGACCTTTGGCTCAGGAAGCCATCAATAGCCTGCCAACTCTTCAGCATGTTCTGCCATCCCGTGGGCATCGCCAGAAATCAGTTGTTTATTATAGGGTGTGATAGAGTTTCCGCTCAGCTGACTGTCATTGATTTATAGAGTTTGGATGATTTCTAGGAGCATTGCAGGCAGGCATCTGGCAGCCTAGGGCAGCGCTGGAGAGATGCAGGGCAAAAACATCATGGTAAGATGGAAGGCTTAAGACAATGAAATTAAAAAGCTTTTAAGTTTGGACAACTGGAATGTCTAATCTATACTTGCCAGCATTTTGGATTAAAATAAATCTATTTTCAGGTCACCTTTACAGCCATATTTCAGATTCCTTATCTGAAGAAAAGCAGAGGACAGAGTAATGTTGACACAACTGGAGGCACAAATGAATGCAGTGACTTTCCTCAGTGTGTACTGTAATGACACTTTAAATCCAGTTTCTTACAAGATGTACTCTTTGACCGTATCCATTCTGTCATGGACTTCCAAAACATGTAGGTTTTCTGGGAACACACTAAAGTATAATGATTATATATATATTTTTTTTTTTTTAAATGAGCCAACAACATCAAAAAATTGACATTACAGAGGGCACAAATACTAATCCTGTTAAACGTATTAAAAACAGTGAATTGTATCTTATTTTATTGTAGCTAATGACCATTTATTATAATGAAAAAGCAGAAATTTCTGACATCATCTCATGGTATTCTCTTATGCCCACAGGGGAAACATTCCAGTTGTTTTATGGAAGAAAATCCATAAGTTGAAGTTGAAAATCTGTATTTACAGTAGTGATGATCACTATCACAAGGACTAGAGCATAAATGAAGTAAAGACGCTATCCATCCTATGTTTAGTACTACTCATTATTAATCGTACAAAATGGAAAAGAAAAGATGTTAATTAATTTGAAAATGGCACAAGGCTAGGAAAGACTATAAGGAATTGAAAGAAAAATCTCACAAGAGAGGAACCTTATTCAGCACCATTTTAGCTGACTGGCACTGCTATAGGTACCTCTGCTTAGAAATGCTGCAGAGCTTTGGGGCAGTGCCCAGCAGAAAGGAGTAGGAAAGCCCCAGAAGTTAGAAAGCCAGACTTAAGAGGAAAAATTGAATAACATGCAGTTTTACACAGGTAAAGCAAAAGACACATACCAAAACTCTTTTGTGTCTGAACTAAATGTGTGGCTGTTTGGAAACAGCATATCATGTCAAGATATTATAGCTGCATATGTAGGTTGATAACATTCTGTGTTTATGGCCATTGTTAATTTATATACATATGCACATGTGTGTGCACATGTACAGAGGGTGGAAATGAGCAGCACATATTTAAAGGCAACATTGCACTGTGACTGTTTTGAATACAAAAATAACTTATCAATTTTGCTGAATTTCACTTCAAGTCCCAGTACAAAATACATCCATAACAACAGATTGCTTCATGTAGAAATCTCTTAGTAAGTTGGAATTGAATTTTTTTGTTTGTTTCTTTAAGTTACTTCATTTGGAGGAGGGGCTGAAGATTTTCAGATCTAATTATTTAACTGCAGACTTGCAGTTACCCTATTAAAGACAGCAGATAATTAAGACAGTAGAGTGTTGGCAAACAAAGACGATTTCAGTTGTAAACAAAGAAGGAATTATTTTTAGTAAAACTTCTGAATAGCTTGCAATGTTTTTTATTGAATTTATGCAGTTTTTAATTTTAAAAATTACTTATCTTTTTGGTAAGTTACAATAAACACGAACAGTATTCCAGCATTAGCCACGCACCAGTCCTATGCGGTAGGGTTTCTGGAGGTAAATTCTTGTACAGTTTGGAAATAGTAGGCTAGTGGGTCCAAAATATGAAGATAAATTTTCTTCAAAGAAACCCAGATAATTGGATGTGGAAGAGGAAAATAGTTGTACTCAGGCTGCAAAGCTGTGGAGGAGGTTAAAACCTTCTCATCAAAAGGAATAGATTTGGGGCACAGTCCTCTGTCATCATCAGCAAGAGGTGAAGAGGAAACGCTGCCCAAGGGCTGAACACAGCTAAGCTCAAGAGGATGCTCTCTGGCCCAGCGCAGCGCTGCCAAGAGCCAGCGTGCTGGAGAGAGGGTTCATCCTGCCACTTGTGGCAGACTCCTACCTGTGTCGGAGCTGGAGAGGTGCAACCTCTGTAGGGGGTGCACAGAGCAACAGCACAAACAGAGGTTAAAGTTGTGGTTATCACATAGATGTGCCTGCAAAAATTTGAGTGGTGACATCCATGTTCCTTACAGGGGTTGCCATCGGCAGTTTTTCTTTCGGTCACAGGGAATACCAATACCGGCAGCTGCCCCTGGAGCTGCAGAGGGAGAAGCAGAATCCGTGTGGGGTGATGAAGGTTTTGTGCTGGCTGCTGCAGCACTTGCTGCTGAACCAAACAAGATGCTCGTTACCTAAGGCCGCTGGGCAGCACTGCCAGAAAAATGGGTTTTATTCCTGGTTACCATGGCGATGGTCAGAAGAGACCACTAACGAGATATCTGATGGGGCAGGCGATATAATTCCATATGAGATAGGCTGGGTGTGGGAGAATAATGCTGTATATCAGGTGTCTGCTTACCAGAGCTCTTCTAGCTAATTTGTGAAAAAGGTGGCAAAAAGATCCTCTAAGCTGCGATCTTTTACTTGGAGAATGATCTGTATTCAAAAATGGATATTTTTCACCCTTTGTGAGCTAATACTGGACACTAATGCCATCTGTAGTGTTATTATAGTCTCTTATCTATTATCTCAAATTTTATATTAGTCCATTAATTATTAACTTCTAGTACAAATCACTATGATAGGAACCTGCTGCACTTATGTCTGAAAAGAAAACATTAAATCTTTCTTAAGGTGTAAGTTCTTTTACAGATCACATCATTTCAATGCTTTAGCTTCTAGCTGGAGCGCTTCTAGCTTCCAGCACTTTTAATATGGTTTCCCGGAAAATCAGAGGAGATAAACACATGCATCTGCATAATCAAATCAGTTCATCTGTAGTGGAATAAACAGAGGGAAAGACTTATGTGCTTATTTCATTAGTATATGCTATTGAAAAATAAGTGGTTTAGTACTTATGAAAATATGTTGTATCTTATTATTTTGCTATAGGTCCAGGTTTATTTTTTTTTCTTTTGAAGCAGAAGAGCATGGAATGAATCTTCTACTTTGAATTTTATAGACAATCTGATATTCAGCAGTCTTCTGAACACAAAATCCTATGTGGGTGGACACAGAGGTATGAAGTTGGGATGTCAGGCAACACAGGGGTGTAGAGCTTTTGAAAACAATAGGCAGAGCTGAAGCAGAGAGAGGAATGAAAGCAGGAAAAAAATCACTGTAATTTCTACCGTTCCAGGTGACAGGCATTTAAGGACTTCAGTATGAGAAGTCTCCCTGCTGCAAGTAGCCTTATGCACATGATTATAGAATCTGGCCCACTAGAGACCAAGGAACGCTCTGGCAATTGCAGCCATATTTCTCAAAGAAAGTACCAACCACAGTACCAATTCAATAGTGAATCTAAGCAATTTTACACAGGCTGCTTATCATCCACATTTTAAATTTAGCGATGGCCTATTTTGAATTATTCAGTTTGGGTAATTACTTAGCAAAATGCTAAGGCATAATGCTTCAGTTCATTGTTTACACAAAATTTGTCATTGGACATGCCCTAAGTATTATCTGAGCCCAGTTCCACTAGACACATGTAAAACATCTGCGATGACAGTTACTCAACCAGCTACTCAACCCATTGTTCTCTTGGAAAAAACAGGACAGAGAATGCATTACTGAAATCTAATCCTGCAGTAATAATAGGTTACCTCAACCACCTGCCTGTTATTAAGTCCATATCCTAAATCAATTATATAGCTCATTACACAATCATTGTTTGGGCCATCTAGTTAAATGCATCTAGGTAAACAAACAAATAAAAAGAAGTACCACTAAAGTAGAGATGTGCTATAGAATTTAAGAAAGAGTACACTGAGAAAGTAGTCTCTTCAGTATCTTCAGTAATGAAATATAAAACTATTTTTTTCTTTCTTTTTTTTTTTTTTTTTCTTCACTTAGAAACAAAGTCATGTATAATTCTTAAAGAAAGGCTATAAAAAAGACACTACAGAAAGCATCTTCTACAATGAACAATTTTTTATACTTGGGTGTCTGGAATACAAGGACTAGATCACAGTCTCTGTTGAAATGGTGGACTCCTGAGGAGAGATTCTACATGTGTTAGGTAAAAAGAATAAAAAATAAAAAATGGAAAGTAGCTCTCCATAAGACTTTTTTTTTTTTTGTCCTACAAACTCTGTTAAAACACAAACTGCCAAATTACACTGAATTATGTGATGCTATGTGCTTATTTACTGTGGAAACTATTCACTAGATATGAGAATAAGAACAAACTTTGTTTCATAATTATCCTATTCTCCCTATATAAATTTAAATAAGAATTTAAAATATTGGAGGCAGGCAAATCACAGTTAATTTTCCAAAGAAATGCTCAAGGGATCGTACTTATCATACTTCATTATTATTACTAGCTGTTATGTGCATTATAATACCATCTAGAAGCTTTACTTATGGACCTGGACCTCACCCATTACTAGATATATTAATCTGCACTACACTAATAATTAGAGACAGATGAGAATAAGGAATATTTGTGCTGATTTCAACAAGTGCTGAATTCTGCATTCCTAACACCAGTACCGTAGCTGTTCAGTTCTGTTTAATAATGCTGCAGTTAAAAATAAATAACAGAAAACGTTAGCCTTTCTCCATTCTTAGTCTGGGGAATATACACTGACTGGTTTATGTTGTAGAAAATGTGTTTGCAAAGCTAAGATCCACCTCACTGCATTTCACAGGGAATTTTTGTCAACTTATATAAATCAAACAATACAAGTAACAATTTGGTGCTCTACATTCATCAATTGTTTATGTTATCTCTTAGATTATGTCTACCATGGTGAATTTTCAGTACAGCTCTTTTCTTTACCTCATTCAAATCCCAAAATTTCTTCCCAATCATTTTCCCCCCAATGCATTTGTTAAATGTGCACATCAGAATTGTATGGGGAAATCTTTCTAATGCTCTGACTGTGGCACTCTCCAAAAAAAACATTATCTCCCTTCTCCTACCCATTAGCCCCTTGTGTATTCATCCAGAAGCTGCATGCAACCCTTCTGATGCATCCCCAATCAGGAACAGGACTGCTTTCCCCCTTGGCCTCTTAGACCATTTTCAAGTCACTCCTTACAAGTGTACCATCCCCACTCCTGCAGGTACCTGCTACTCTTAAACTGAGATTTCATGTTCCTCTGTTTAAAACCTCCATTTCTGTTTGAATGGAGTCTGGCTCACTGTGTAGTGGGTCTCACACTGGCCTTCTACAAGTCTTTGTACCATTTACGGTCACATTTTGGGCAATGTTTGTCACTGACACCACTGATGAAAATACTCAGTGTGAGGCTGGTCCTAAACCTCCCCAGACCTTTATTTCAAGGCAACTACCCATTGACAATAGGTCTCCACTGGTCCCTTCGTTATATGTTTACCATGAATTTTATTAGTGCTCTAGAGCACTAATATTTTCATTGTAATAGCAAACTTATAAAAGTTTATTATGTTAAATTTACTATGTTATTAACCAATTTTCTAACCTCAAAGAATCGTAGAATAATAGAATGGACCTTAAAAGGTCATCTAGTCCAATCTTACAAGAAATGAGCAGGGACATCTTCAACTAGATCAGGTTGCTCAGAAACCCATCAAACCTGACCTTAAATGTTTCCAGGATTGGGATATCTACCACCTCTTGGGAGAGCCTGTTCCAGTGTTTCACCACCTTCATTGTAAGAAAATTCTTCCTTACATCTGGTTTAAATCTACCCTCTTGTAGTTTAAAACCATTAACCCTTCTCCTATTGCAACAGGCCCTGCTAAAAGTTTGTCCCCATCTTTCCTGTATGCCCTCTTTAAGTACTGAAAGGCCACAATAAGGTATCCCCGGAGCCTTCTCTTCTCCAGGCTGAACAACCCCAGCTCTCTCAGCTTATCTTCACAGAAGTGCTTCAGCCCTCTGATCATTTTTGTGGCCCTCCTCTCGACCCACTCCAACAGGTCCATGTCCTTCCTGCGTTGAGGACTCCAGAGCTGGACACAGTATTCCAGGTGGGGTTTCACCAGAGCGGAGTAGAGGGGCAGAATCACCTCCCTCAACCTGCTGGCCACGCTTCTTTTGACGCAGCCCAGGATGCAGTTGGCTTTCTGGGCTGCGAATGCACATTGTTGGCTCATGTCCAGTTTTTCAGCCACCAACACCCCCAAACCCTTCTCAGCAAGGCAGCTCTCAACCCCTTCATCCCCCAGTCTGTATTGATAGTGGGGGTTGCATCTACCCAGGTGCAAAACTTTGCACTTGGCCTCGTTGAACCACATGAGGTTCACACAGGCCCGCTTCTCAAGCCTGTCCAGGTCCCTCGATGGTATCCTGTCCCTCTGGCGTGTCAAATGTACCACTCAGCTTGGTGTAATCCACAAACTTGCTGAGGGTGCACTTGATCCCACTGTCTATGTCATTGATGAAAATTTTAAACAATACTGGATACAGACCCCTGAGGGACACAACTTATCATCAGTCTCCATCTTGACTTTGAGTCATTGACCACTACCGTTGGATTCGACCGTCCAACCAATTCCTCATCCACTAAACAGTCCACTCATCAAATCCATATCTCTTGCATTTAGAGAGAAGGATGTTGCAGGGGACTGTGTCAAAGGCCTTACAGAAGCCCAGACAGACAACATCCATAGTTCTTCCCTTCTCCACCGATGTAGTCACTACATCACAGAAGGCCACAAGGTTGTTCAGGCAGGACTTGCCCTTGGTGAAGCCATGCTGGCTGTCTTGAATAACCTCCTTGTCCTCCATGTACCTTAGCAAAGCTTCTAGAAGGATCTGTTCTGTGATCTTTCCAGATCACAGGCACAGAGGCACAGAGATGAGGCTGACAGGTCAGTAGTTCCCAGGTTCTTTCTTTCTACCCATTTTTAAAAATGGGTGCAATGTTTCCCTTTTTCCAGTCACTGGGACTTCACCTGACTGCCGTGAGGTGTCAGGAGATGTCAGGAGATTTTCAAATATCATGGAGAGTGGCTTGGCAACTACATCAGCCAATTCCCTCAGGACTCTGAGATGCATCTCATCAGATCTCACAGACTCCTGTATGTTCAGCTTCCTCAGGTGATCACAGACCTGATCTTCTCTTACAGTGGGAGGGAAAACAGGACTTAATTTTCACAAAACTTTGTTGAAGGACTTAACTTCTGCTGTACCCTCACATTTTGATTTTGTTGTCAGTCAACACTTCTACCAACCTCCAGCCTTCTCCTCTGGTTGGCCAACAGTTCTTCAGGTCCTTGCTCTCTTCAAGTGTAAGTAAATTATTCTGCTTCTGTTTGAGTTTCTGTGATATATGAAAAGACCAAACAGATTGGATGCAATTTACCAAAACTGGCTGATATTTAAGATATCTATCTCTGGCTAAATGTGACTCACATCTCTCCTGGGTACTAGAAAATTGGAAAGTGTATAGTCGTCTTCTCAAATCAAATCACACAACTCTGTTATTTTGCAAATAAAGAGCAGAAACATTTATTGAACATATGTGCTTTTTTCATAATTTATGAATAATTTTACCACTCTTCATTCTTAATATACCTTCAAAAACTATTATCCTTACTTCTGACATGGAATTTTGTCTGTATTTAGCTACACTATTGCATTTGATAAATTCTAAATATCAGTTCCCCTCTATTTCCAGTTTTTAGTTTTCAATAGTTTAGGTTTTAATAAACATTTTATTATTTTTATTATTATTATCACTTGTAATTGTTGTCATTTGATTATCACCAAACTTCTCTTCTTTCCTTGTGAAATGATAGCTTTCTACCCTTCTACCATAACTTTCTGCTCTGTATTTCCCCTTCTATAGTTTGTTCCTATTTAAAATGTTCCTTTGTAATTTTGCTTACAAGACTTCTCAGTTAAGAGACAATTGATCTGAGATAAGTTAGCTAATACCTCAATTCAAATACATTTGCGATTCTGACTTTCTGAGGTAATCGATAACTCTCAAAGAAGTAAATACATTGGTACAGAATTCCACTCACCACTACTCTTATGCTCTCTTCTTCTAATAAAGTGACTTGCAATGTTATTTTGACAAGTTTTACAGGTCTGCATGACTTTGTTGGTTTAGGTTTTTTTCCCCTCATGTCAGTTTAAAAATAAAAATAAAATAATTATTAGCAAGGGGTGCTTTTGACAGTCTGGAATGTTTACACAATGACATAACATCTCAGGAGAGCTACTCAAAGGACTTCAGAATAATGGTATTTTTCATTTTTTGAAGACTGTAAGTGTTGAACATAGTTGTATTTTCAGTATTCTGTCATGTGATCAATATTGAAAGAGGCTTGAAAAACATCTACAACACTAAAATTATAGACTGAACTTGGTTTAACCACGTTTACACCCTTATAACTGTCTACAGTCCAGTAATTAACAACTTCACTCCTGAAAAGTACTTTTTAAGGGAAATTTGTATTTCATCAAAAACAATCATCCATCCTTCCAGATGTGTCCCCACAGAAGACACTCGTGCTAGGTTAAGAGCTCTTGACGCAGAATCCAAAAGAGAGATAAAACATCTTTTAATGGCCAGAGATAACCAGCAAGACTCTGGCAAGACTTAGTTTTTCCCTGGCATGCAGGGCAAAACTAAAAAGCACAACTGAATGCCAAAGGTCCACAAAGACTTGTTACGATATAGTCATGTTTAAGAATTTACACAGGCACCTCGGATGCGCTTTACAGTTCAATGGAAGGAAGATGTGCACAGGTATGCTGCTGTCTGTGCTGAAAGTCCTTAAGTGGGAAGAACATTATTCTCTATTGAACAGGAAATTTAACCCATTGGTGAGAAGCCTTGCTGCAGCTCCCAGCTGGAGGGCTGGTGTGGAGACAGTCGACTGAATAATAAAGAAGCTACTTGGCTGCACTCTTCATAGCTGGGATTGGGCTTTGCACTTTGCACTGTAGCCAGTTGTGTCTTTGAGACATTTTAAAAAAACATTTTCAATGGGAGATGTGTTGCCAGAAAAGTGTTCTTCAAGATTGAAGAGATTATTAACCACATGAATGCATAATTGAAGAAAAGCAATGCCTTCTTTAGTAGGATTTGTATATTTTGCCCATTGTAATGTAACATGGGTATAATTCTAAAACGGTTCCCACAGAAACATCTAGTCCTAAATTCTAAAGGCAACATGAATGCTGCCCACCAACAGCAGTCCTTTACCTCTCTGTAACTACAGAGAAACTTCGAATCCAACCTTACCCAGCAATATTAAGATAATCCAATTTCCCTGGTAATTATAACATGTATGAAACAAAATTGAGAAAGTTGGAAGTACTTTAAAAGTTTGTCATCCTGTTGCCTGTCTTTGTCTTTTTACTTCATTGCAAGCTACGCTCATCTTACCTGTCAAAGAGTAAAATTCTCTATCATTTTAATGGAGTTCTCCTCCTGATCATAAAATTTCAATCATCCAGTCACTGAACAAAGCAAAACCCCTGTCATTTAAGTGCCTGTTCATGAAGTTATAATGCTACAGTCTAACCAACTACCAGTCCTAACAGCTAATGTACTTCATGAGTTATGGACTGAAAAATGGCTATTCTAAAGAGCTGCCAAATTAATACATGACTTCTTTTATATATTTTTTTTTTCAGGAAAGGTAGGAAAACTGTCTGTAACTAGGAGTTTTCTCTGCTCCTCAGAGGAGATTTCTCTGTGTTCCTGTGATGAATAAAAGGCTATTCTTTTCTCACCGACTACTTGCAGAGACATATGTTTTTCACTGATTACAGAGCTGCCCCAAGGTTTCTGAAAAGGGTGGGAAAAACTGATTGGAAAGGGGAAAACAGGAGCTGTGGCTGACCAGGGATAGAGAATGAGTGGAAAACCCAAGGAGAAGAGTGTTATGGAGACTTCAATTTGGTCTTCTCCTCCCAGCTCTCTGAGTGGGCAGGAGAGCTGGAGAGGATCCTTCTGCTTTAAGGAGGGTCACCCTCCTCAGGAGATGTTGTTACACCAAACACAACAGCTCCCTCACCAAGCGTCCTTGCCAGTCTGGCTTCCCAGGGCACTCACTTGGCAAAGGAGCTATGGTTATTTCATTGCTTCCTCCCAGCTCCCTGCTGCTTTGGGCAACTTTACCATATCTGTCACCAAGGCAGACCCTGGTTATGAGTTGTTACGCTGGAGGAAAGTATTGCCACCTTTCTGCCATCCCACACTTGTGCATTTCACTGTTTGGATCTCCATGAAGATGACACATCCAGTTCTGGGCCATTCTTGCAGTCTAATCCCAGTGAGAACTGGCAAATATTTTAATGCACCTAAAATCTCTTCTACTCCGAAACTACAAAACAACCCTCCTAACTGCACCATCTAAACTGCAGCCTGTATGGTAACACTCACAAAAACACTGAAAACTGAGCCAATCCCTGGACCACCCAGTGCACCTGGGTTCATCCCCTAATCTGTAGACAAGTTGTTTAGCAAGGGCTGTCCTCCTTCAAACTCTCCCCAGAGTCAGTGGAGAGAGTAAGACCTCCCCAGAGGACAATTTACCCCACTCTATAAGCTTCTAAAATAACCACTCATGAGACGGACTTCAGATGACCAGCTTCAACTATATGCTTGATTTATTCAAACAGCAAAACAAAGTGAAATGACTCCTATTGTTTGAGCCTTTTTCTGCTTCATTCTCCCATCCACAAAAAAAAAGAGGTAATCATGTGCCCACAGAATAGTTTTATATGTTAACAGCTAATGGTTGTGAAACACCAGTGGAGAGGAACATGATAAAACTGACCAGAAAGAGTCATTCTGAACTGCCTAAGAATTAGAGTTTTCCAATTAAATTTCCAACAAGATTACTACCTAATGATAAGGTTCCTTGATAGCATAGTTTTAGGCAGGGTGGAATTGAAGAATTAGTAAAAGAACAAAAACTTAAAAGTGTGATTGTTTCTATATGTCAGTGTACAATTGTAACCACAAATGACGACAACAGATTTTTATAACAGAGAGTTTCCAGAAGTAAAAGTTCTCCCACAGGTGAAAATTAAGAACTTAATATCTTAATATTTGGCTCATTCTTTAATTTTTATCTCTAAATCTCTTTGACTTTTTCCCAATGAATCCTTAGTTCTTCAGATCACATCTCTAGCTTGCTGGAAGACACTTAGTTTACAAATTCTTTTGCACAGGTAAAATGTACCACTGAAGGCAGGTGGAGGCGGCATCTAGATGCTTGCAATTAGTGACTTATGGTCCAGATTCTGGACCAGAAACTCTTCAATTACTGACTTAACTTAAATGCCTGTTGTAGTTATCAATAGTTAAGACTCAGAGGGGACAGTGTTGACCAAGGCAGTAATATTACTTTTGGTGGCAGGATGGGAACATAGTCCTATATAGATGATGATTTGTTAGGTTCCTAGAAAGAGGAAAACTACCTTCAGAGTCTAGTTAAGGGGGATTTTGTGCTTATTTGGCACTGCTATTTTCTTGAAAGTAGGACTAATGCACAAAGAATCAATATTAACAACTTTTTAGGGCTTTGAAACATTAGGTATAGATACCATACCATAGGACCAAAGGAAGTCTCATTTTTTAACTTAAGTCATACAGAGAAATTGACATTTAGGTATGTACCTGTCAGATCTGGCATTAATTATTCATATAAATAAGCTTAACTGTGGGATGGAGATTAAAATTTTGGCCCTTACTCCAAGATGTAGTGTTTGTAATCCTTTTTATAAGGAAAAATGAACTTTCACTTCTTACAAGTAATTTATCATGCATGAGATCATTATTATTTTAAATGCTCAAAATCTGTTATTGACTGTTTGTCAATTTTTATTTTTGAATAGTATAAAAATTAATTAATTTTCACAGTCAAGACTTCCAAGAAGTAGTATTCCATCTTTTTTTTTTTTTTTTACTGTGCTTCTCTCATTTCCAGTGAGTAAATAATTAAGTATTAGTTTTAATCTGAAAAACCTGACAAATCTACGTTTGCGATCGATTACGATATTACCAAAGAACACATCAGAATTAAAAGGAAGACATACTATGTGGAAACTGGTATAAAATATCCTTCACAATCTCTGTGCTCATTCATTCCTCAAGCTTGTCATGTACATTACTGGTTATATTACAAATACATCTATAAGGGGTTATATTTCATTTCCATTTGGCATTCTAATAATCTGTTGGCATAGTAATATGAACAATCAAAGTGAAAGATAAAATGAATTTTCAGAAATCTTCAATATGTGGGGTCTAGAAGACATTTCAGATAATAAAAGCAACAATCTTATAACAGGGATTTGTTAACTTGGTCTGTTAATAATATTGACATGCTAAAATGCAGTCATACAGCATCACATCCTGTTAGATTCTAGCTCCAGTAGGCAAATTCCTCAGAATTGCGTTTGTACAGTGTGAACAGCCTCAAAACTTAATATGTTGTTTTCAAAATCTTTATTTAGTCCTTCTGAAAACTATCAAGTATCAGTAACTGTAAGGCAGATTGTGCTACTGGACAATGGTCCTGATTCATGGACAGAGCTGGAAAAGACAACTACACAGTAGGTAGATACTAAGTAAAATGACTGTTTCACTGTGTAGAAAGCTGATTAGCTGGTTTGCACCCACCCTGCAACTATGAAGAGAAGGGGAAAGAAGTCACCTTGCTTCCTCTCCTGGCCCTGCAGGGCTGTCCATCTTCAACTGAAAGGATGCAGAGAGTGAACTGCAGGTTTTGTTCTCCAAGGCTGATGAGGTCTCCCCACTAAACTGTTGCAAGCTTGTATTGAACTCCAAAGCCTCTGCTCACCCATGGGCAGTTTCAGGCATAACACTGTCTTTTTGTCCCCTTGTCCATCTTAGCTATCTCCACGGGGATGCTCTGCAGCTCAATCTCATGTGCTGTTCCATTTAGAGCGTGGGGAAAAAAGTGCCCAACCTGTAGCACTGTGAACTCTACTGACGTCTGGCACCTAGGCCAGGGGCAAATCTCTTTTTGATAAAGCCCCTAAATCCGGTGGTTTCAGCTTCTGAAATACTAAACCTAGGCTTGCCAAAACACTTTTGAACTGACACACAGTGTTCCTAGCTGTGTTAGAAACTTTTACTTTCCATATGTTTTGTAAATCCTATGTAGTATTTTTATACAAAGCTTTCTTTTGGGCGGTTTCATACCACACAAAGTTCCCTAGTCAGACACTCAAATTACATATTTATTGTTAAAGAGTACTTTGATCCTTTCAGAGTACCTAATAAAGCTTTTTCTCTTTGTGTCTGTCTTTCAGTGCAGGAAAGTCCTACCAACATCTTCCTCTTGTGTACATAATACCGAGCCTCTGCTCCCGTTGCAGAGGGCTCTGAGAAGCTTTCTCTTATCTTCAGTGGCACATAAGGAAGTATAATCTCACCGTATTTCACTCATCGGTAACACAGAGAATATTCTGGTTAACACAAAGCTTGTTGGCAAATACTTCTGTCCATTCTGCTTGGCTGGAGACTTAAGGACATGAATAACCAAGCCCCTGTTCAGGTTAAACAGAGTGAGGGAGAGAAAGTGGTATAGTGTTTGCTCTGCTGTCTGGCATCTTGACGAGCTTGCTATTCAATGTGGATTTGTGAGAACTTGGCAAGAGATGTAAATCTCTCTCTTCCCTGCCTTTCTGTCCCCTTCCATTACCAGGCTGTAAAAGGAGAGCCCACCTTTCAATCCTTTCCTGAGGGACAGTAGCCTGGAGAGCACGAGGGGTGCGGGCACCGCAGTAACAGAGACCATCTATCTGCAGTCGAGAGGCAGAGCTTTGCTGAGGGGAAGGGGCAGGTTTTGCTGAATCAGCACCTTGAGGACCTACTTAAGTCTCATTTGCTTACATGCTTAAGTGCTCTGCTGAATTATAGCCCACGGCAACCAGCTGCCAGCCCTTCAATTCCTGATTAAAAGCAGAAAAAAAACATTTCTGGAAGCTGTTCACGTGCTATGAGCAGTGCCATCCAAGGTCCCCCTCTTTCCCTGATTATTCCTCTGCTCCTGCCCAACAAAACTCCATCCAGAGCAACAGGACTGCTTTAGTTTGAACAAACTGTATGGAAAGAACTGTATTTTCTAATTATGTGCCAATTTCTTTTCTCTTGCTTATCTCATCCAAGAAAATAGTGCAGCTCTTAGCAAATATCCTGAGGCAGTACAATTGCCTATTAAATAGGACTCCCTGTTGATTTCAATGCACTTTCAAAGTGCTTCAAAATGTTGATGGCACAAGGTGGCCCAAAGGTGCTTTATACTAATGTGTTGTCTGGCACACAGAGAGATAATAACAAAGGAAAATCTGCCTACTTCTTGAACATGGCTATCAGCACGGGCATTGCTACACAAAATAAAATAACCCTTTCGTAGGAAATTAAAAATTTTGTGTCCTGGAAATGCTGTTTATGACACAAGTAGAATTCTGACCAGATTTGAGAAAAGGAAGTAGCTCCTGTTCTTAAATAAACTGGAAAATCAATGCGAAACAGTCCAGACAGTACCTACCAGTGAGAATGGAGTGAAACATCAGAATACTTAATACTCTTTCAGAGGCCATGTGATGTTTTCCTGTGCAATCTGCAGTGCAATCTCTCACATCAGATTAAGATACCTGAACAGTTTCAGATGCAAACACACAGCAGCAAAGCCACAAGAGGGAGGGAGGGCTGGCGCCCAGTTTTCAGGGAGGAGAAGCTGCCTTCCTCAAGACTGCCTTTTCTCAAGGCAGAAATGGTATTTCAAGACAGAGCTGTGTCCAGCTTGAGAAGATAAGAGTGAATCCTTTTATATCAGCAATCATACCGGCCAAGCACAACATCTACTATCAGTTCTGGATTCAGAGAGATTTCATATAAACTAATCACCTATTGCTGAACACAGAGAGAGGGAGGAAAAGGATTTAGCAATTGATTGGTTTCATAGTTCTGATGCTTTACTTCTTCCCTCATAGTTTTTTTAGTACGTGAAGCACCACTATTTAACTCTTCTGACACAGTTTAGGCAACCTCGCTATGGAACAGTCTCGCTAGTATCTATGACAAATTACTACTCAGACTTCAAAAGTTATTGCTGATTTTATGTGTCCATTATTTAGTGTCCTGTTTCATTTGAAAAGAAAGGTTTTTTAGAAAAAATGTCCCTATTCTTACCCTATAAAGGTGAACACCCATTTAGACATTGTTTGGCTATTCCAGTTAATGGTAAACATAGCTGCTATTTAACTGAGAAAAGTAGCATCCTGTCTAGATGAGGTTTTTGGTGTAATCCTGGTGATTTTGAGCATATGGCTTTACTACATACACATGGCAACCATGCAATCTGAAGATTTAGGAAACCCTACATACTCATTAACTTAATAGACAATTGTATTGTATTAGGTACAATTAAAAAACACAACTCTCTAAGAAATCCCTAATTACACATCTACATGATAGATCCTGTTAAGTAAATAATGGGCTTCAGAAAATCTTTACATTTGTATATTTGTTTTAACACATTGCTGAAGTTTTGATTCGCATTTTCTTGTACCACAATTCAATCAACTGAGCAAATTGTGCCATCTTTGTATGAGTTCATTTATCTTACAAAAATCTGTAGTAACCATAAACTTCAACAAGATTCTATTTTTAGGTGTTTTTTTTTTTAACTTTGAAAAAATTACTTCTGATTTTGATATCAATATATTTTCAAAGATGAGTTTTAAACATGTAAAACTTCACTTTCTTAAAGTACTTAAACACACAAAATGACACTTGTGAAAATGTGTGTGTAGACTTGAATCAACTCTTCTTGTCTGAACTCTGTAGACACCAGTGGGGAATATTTTCAGTATCTGATCTCCTATTCAAAATTTCGCACTTGTGCTTAACAGGGTACAAAATCTTTGGCCCTAATTCAGCCAAAGTTTAGACGGATGACAGTCCTTCATCTAAATGTTATGCCTGTATCCTAAAAATGTATTTCTTATTTTGGAAGAGTGCCATGGGGAATCAACAAAATCTATTACCATTCATTCACTACCTTTGCTTGACTTCTTATTTTTAAAAAAGAAAGGTTCTTAAGAGGGATCCTAGTCTTTTACTGCTTAAATAGTATCTGATTTTCTGTGACATGTGGAGCACATGAGACACAGCCTAAAGTTAAATATGAATAAAATCTTGTGTACAAACCTTTCTGCCAGTTTACCAAGTCCCTGTGTAAGTAAATTCATCAGAGCAATGGCACAGCAAATGTGAGCAATAAGAGTCTTATACATAATATTATAAATACTTGCTCTTAGTATATGACTAGAAATCCTGCATTATAATCAACTGGGTGACACAACTTGTTATGTGGGAAAATTTTACTAGCAACAAGGGCACTGGCTAGATCCAGATCTGCTAGATTCCTACTGTAAATAAGGTAGAATAAGCATAAAAAAATCCAGAACATCTCAAAATATTCTACAAAATGAGCATTTCACTGTGGTTTTTATCTTAGCTTTACATTGGAAAAAAAAATTATTTTTGAACTGTCAAGAAGAGATATTTCTATGATGACTGACATTTTTTTCCAGATTTTCTCTGAAAGGAAGTGGATAAAAATCAACACAAAGGCAAAATAATTACTATTGGTATAATTTCATACTCTTGCATACATTTTCTGTCAAAGTTTTGTCTTGAAGTTTTTTGTAATTTCTGTAACTAGAATTGATTCTTTGGTCAAAATGACCTTTTCAGAACTGTTTTAGGCCTCTTTAGACCTAGAGCTACAGCTTAAGAGACAGCTGACAATGCTGTTTGACTGTCTCCCTTCGTGCAAGTACTTGTGTGTGAGAAAATCAAACCCATAAATTACACAAAGAAAATGTGCTGCACACTCTATATCAATAATGTCTCTTCAAGCAGATCCAGACAGAGGACTCCCAATATTTCTACTGCTCAGCAGAAGGTGTCAATATTTAATGTGACAGGCAATGCAAGAGGGAAGGTTGCTGATGGCAGGAAGCAACTGGATTAGTCCTTATGCCACAAAGACTTACTTTGACTTGAGTGCATTTTCCACACTGTCCCTTACCAAAGTTTTCAGGGTTGACATATTGTTTACCTAACCTGGACTGCCAATGACAATTTTTCCTGTAATAAATACATTTTTCTAGTTACTTTGCAAAAACACTGATTAGTGTCATTATTATAATCAACCGTGAACTGCAACCATGTTTAGTGTTGTGTGCTGGTTGACGTACAAATAGAAAATTACAATCCCTGCGCTGAGAGTTTATGTCTCAGAAACAAAGTGTTACTGGTGGATAAGGCAAACATTTTTTCAGCCACATGCCGCATGTACCTAAAATAATCAAGGCTTCTGCTGAGCAGAAGTGCTTTTCACTCAAATTTTTCTAAGAGAATTAGAGGAAAGTGATACCAGCATGTCTCTGACAGGTTTTTTCTGTTTGTATTGATTAAAAATTGCATCCAACAAATTCAGCATGTTACATCCTTATTTGATCAGCAACTGCAGAATTCATTCTCTCTTTTTTTGATCCTGAATATAAGTGGAGAAACTTGAGTAAGCCTCCACTTGAATGTGTTCATGCATCTCTGAGATTCTAGGTCACCAAAAAACTGTGGTTGCTTATAACACCAGCGGGTTACTGCCGTCTTAATACAATTTACTCTGGTTAAAAGAAAGAGGAATGCTTCTTTGGCTTCTTTTAGTCTCATTTTCTATTGGAAAAAAAAGAAGTGTATGAACACAGTGAATATTCAAATACTGAGTCCATGTTCAAATGCCGTACTGTTTTATCAATGTCCCTTGTAATAGCCAGCTACCTCAAGGCTTCAAATTGGTTTTGACGCTTCTCTTAGTCCTTCCAGCAGCACTCATTCAAACAAGTTGCCACTTAAGGCTGCAGTGCCTCTAGGGAATCCTCAATAACACAGAATGAAAATAATAATTTGCAGTGAGTGGTATTTTTTGTCTCCAAAGATGGAATTTTTAACAACACTTTGCATTCTCCCAGTTGCTCCAGAGGAAACCAGTTAAATATTTTCCATGGCATCTAGTGAAAACAGGCATGACAATTCCCAAATTTTAATTCACAACTAAGCTTCCCCTATTTGATCACCCCTTACCTAATCTATCAGCATACTTATCCGTACTTTGATCCTTTCCTTTGATGGGACTGCTGAGTCTCCTCTCAGCAACAAAACATGTTCTAGTGTCTGTAAAACCACCCATAACACACTTTGCATGAACAACAGTGTTCTTTGGTGCCCAAAGCTGGAATATTGCCCATGGCCTTTTCTGACAGTTGAAGGTGCTTATCTAGGATGCCTTTTATTCCCCTGAGGGACTATGGGTGTCTGGGGGAAATGAAAGCAGCATTTTGGCTAGTCTCAGGACAGCGTTACAGGCAACTGAAGCTATAGGTGATATAGGACTCCACCTTTGAGATAAACGACTCAGCTCAGCCTCTGCTTCGGTTTTGGAAGAAGGCTCACTGCACTGCAGTAAAAAGGGTTTGTGAAAGACATAGGAGAAGAGAAAAATGGAATGGGACATGCAGAAGACAAAAAGGAGAGGCAGAGAAATTTATAAGTCTGAGAACAAACAAAGAAATTTCGAGCATTGTTGGGTAGAATTTGAAAACAGTGCAATGAGACTTACCAGGGAATTCCTATTAACACAACATTAAAGAGAGCTGAGACTTGGTATTTAAACTAATTTCCCCATGTAAATATGAGAAATATTAAGAAAGGAAGCAACGGAAAGAAAAGAAAGAATAGATAAAATCTAAAGAAATAGGAGCTACATAAAAATTAAGAATTGATGTGCAGAGACTCAAAATAAGTTTTGGGGATTAAAATAAAGAGAGTTCAGAAGCTCTGCTAGAATCTTCACCTGACTTGTGAAACAAAGGAGAATGTTGTCTTTTATGTCTTCCTATTGGATTCAGACAATAACATGATTGTTTGCTAGAGGTCGTAACTATTAAAGTATATTGATAGAGGTTTGTTCTCAAGAAAAATAACACTTATGTCAGGAAGAGAGACAATCTCATTTTACACACATCAATATTCCTAGCCTGGTGTAGTCTCCTTTCCCAACACAATACATGCTATTAAAATAATTTATGTTCAGTATCCTGTCTATTGAATTAAGAGTATTTTCAGCTGAGGCAAAGCAATTTTAGAACCATAGCTTTACATTCTTGGAAATTCTTCTTCATAACTCAGCACACTGCATGTGTAATCACTAATATAGAATATTTTTCATATAAAAATATTAAAGGATGAGATATTGGGTTCAAATAGCTGTGTAATTTCACTTGTTTCTTCATCTAAATACTCTTTAGTCATACAAAGAGACAGTGGAACAACTTGAAGAGTAGAGGCACTAATGATAATCAGGACCTTCATCCACATGCCTCAGAGTACTTTACAAACGACACAGTATCACCTCCCCTCTTTTGTAATTGGAAAGCAAAGGGCATACACAAGGTCTTCTTGCAGGTTGCCCATACACCATGGACAAAGCTGGCAACAAGGGCTAGTGACTATCCTCTTTCCATCATAGAAACCCAAACTTATCCTTCAGGATCATTTATTTCTTTGGAGGTAGCATCAGCCCCTCTTCATCCCAAGAGATGTGTTTCACTTTATCAAGCATAATAAAAAACAAACCCACTCTAAGCTAGTAATTAGTATAAACATATTTCAGATTAACTGATAGCATCAATAAACTCTGAAGAATTTGCTTACTTTGTTTTGATTCAAATAGAGCAAGATTCAGTATTCACTGTTTTAAATTGTCTCTGAAAATATCTTTGTATCTATTTTGACAGTCCGTTTCTCAAAGCTCAAATGTTCCCATCAGGATGTACGCCCACGATTGCATTGAAAAGACAATACAAGGAAAGAATCAGACTCTGCTTCAGGAAAATGAATAAACCTATTATATAGCAACCACTTAACAGTAAAATCAAGGTAATTTTTCTCAGGTGATCTGATTTTACAATTTTTGAACTGCTTGTTGAGAATTTTAAATGAATCTTAAAAACATGGGGTTGAATTTCCTTGCTTTTACTCTCTAGTTTACATATGATGCTTTTACATGCCAGCACAATTGAGTACAAATTACTTCCAGTTATGTTTCAAATATTTAGTCTGATGAGTCAGAAATAAGAGACAGTTGTTAGGCATAAGCTTGTTATCAATAAAAGTGTATAGGTTTCTTCTTTTTTTAATTCATTCTGATTATGTGTTTGTACATTTAGGCATTTTAAGGTATTAAAAGGCACAGCTCAAATTTCTGAGATATACAATGTTTTCTAAGCTATAGGAATGATTAAGAATAACTGGTTGTTACATCTGATCTTTACTCGGTAGTGTTCACGTACTCCCTACAGAATGCAACCAAAATGAGCAGATTTGGATGCACAAGGAATGTGAAAGTTTCCCTTTTTTCTTTTGAGTGAATTATTCCAAAGTCTGTGAGGCAATAAGAAAGCTATTTTTCACCTACGGCAGATGGAAATACATAAATCATACCTGGAAGATATCAGCACGAACCAACTTCATTAAACCAAACTCCATAAATCAAAAAAACTTCATTCTGTTATCATCAGATGCAGTTGATCTATTGAAAATCAGAAATCCAAAGTACTCAAAAGTGTATAAAATGCACCACAAACACTGATGGAGCTGAGAAGATTTTCAGAAGTATTTCCAGATAAGTAGGCCTTTTGGGAAAATATCATCAGGACTTCCAAAAGTAATCAGACCTCCCTTTAAATCTGCTATCATTCCTTTCATCTATTGTTGCTTTTTTTGTCTCTTAAGGCCAAGGTGTACTAGGGCATCTGACTTCTGAGAAAGTAGATCAAGCTAAGGCACATTTATCCAAACAGTGAATTCCTAGAGAGTTAGCTGAACAAGTAATTTCAACTCATAGTGCACTGAATGTCCATTTATGTTTCCTATCTTGAAGATGCTATCCTTCTAGAACAAATTTAGATTTTGTTAAAATGAAAATCTTCTTCCCTGTAACTGGCCTGATTTATAATGTATCAATTTAATACCAAACAAACAAATAAACAAGGAATAAAAATAAATAAATAAAAAAAAGAAAATATGAAATTTAACAAGGGCAAGTGCTGGATTCTGCACCTGAGACAGTGTAATAGTGGTTGTATGTAGATTGGGGAGAAAGAGGCTGGAGAGCAGCCCTGGAGAAAGAGATCTGGGGGTCTGGGTTGATGGCAAGTTTACTATGAGTCAACAACGTGCTCTGGCAGCCAAAAGGGCCAACCGTGTCATGGTGTGCATCAAGCACAGCATCACAAGCTGGTTGAGGGAGGTGATTGTTCCACTCTGCACCGCCCTGGTGCAGCCCCACCTCGAGTACTGTGTGCAGTTTTGGGTGCCTCAATGTAGGAAGGACATCGAACTATTCACGTGTGTCCAGATGAGGGTGACCAAGATGGTGAAAGGCCTTGAGGGCAAAACTTGTGAGGGGTGGCTGAGGTCACTTGGTTTGTTCACCTTGGAGAAGAGAAGGCTGAGGGGTGACAGTCTACAATTTCCTCAATAAGGGCAGCACAGGTGGAGGTGCCGATCTCCTCTCTCTGGTGGCCAGCGATAGAAACAAAGCTGGGGGGAAGTTCATATTAGACATTAGGAAAAGGTTCTTCACTGAGAGGTCAGTGGAGCAGGGTCCCCAGGGAAGTGGTCAAGGCACCAAACCCATCAGAGTTCAAGGAGTGTCTGGACAACACTCTTAGTCACATGGTTTAGTTTTAGGTAGTCCTGTGAGGAGCAGGGAGTTGGACTTATGGATCCTTATAGATCCCTTCCAACTCAAGACATTCTATGATTCTATGGTTCTGGTATCTAACCAGGTTGTTCTTTTCCCCCTAGAACTTGGAGCTTGAATTGCTACTAAGTGATAAGGCTTTCTCATGCTTTTATATGGGCTACGATTCAACAACCACCAATCTGAGAAGCGACTAATATGCACACCAAAAGGTAGTACTTGAGATTAAGCCATACTCAGGGTAAAACCTGAGGAGCAACAGCATAGCTATTTATGCCTTTTTAATGCTTGCTGTAAATACCTTTCTGTGGTCTGGAAAGAAGCATTTTTAAGGCTGATATGTCACTGCTGAAACCCAGTCGTCTTGTTTCATTCATGTTAGTTATCTGATACTTCTCTTGTCTCTGCCCAAGTAAGGTCCAAGCAGAAATTACACAGTCCAGAACTAAACTTTCCTGGTTTTGTTTTGAACCTTCAGAAAGACAAAAAAATCTGAGCCCAAAGTAGAAAATGCAAGACAGGCCCCCTGCCAGAGCAACATCATAAATTGTTGTATTGTGAGTGTCATGAGAGGTTTCAGCTGATAGAAGCTTTTGGCATATCTATGATTATTCTTTTGAGAAAAGAGAGGACCATGGTCTTGTCAGCAATGCATCTATTCTTTGGACACTGGCCTGACAACATGAGAATAACATATAGGCTCCATGTTCTTGTCAGGCAGAGATGAGGAAAGACATAGGGCATGCTCAGTACTTTACAGCACAGGTACCTAATACTGGGCTGTTACTATGAGTTCATGGATGGGACCTTTTCCCCCTCTTTGTTTCATGAGTCTTTTCAACAGCAAATCTGATCTGAAAAGTGTAGCAAACAGTTGCTTGCACAACGCCTGTTGTAAGATCAAGGTACAAATGTTTCTCTTCATGCCGTTCTGTTTTGTGTTTTGCTAGTTAGAAATTGCCCCCGCATTTAGGATCTTTACTAGGAATAGTTTAGCTAGGGATGCTGTGCTCAGATCTTGACAATACATCAAACACTAGGCCTGCTACAGAAAAGCAGGGTTTCCTTTTGGTGCAAGCTGTTAATGCATTGACAATTTAAGGCCCTTCCCGTCAGTGAAATATCGGCTATCTGGTCTTATTTATAGGTACATCTCCAGCCTATCTCAAGATAGTAGCATGTCAACAAACATAATTTTCTTATTTGTTCTTAAAGCATCAGGGCATGTGCAGCTCCACTATCACCTAAACAATAAGAAAGCAAGAAGCAAACAAGTTCGTTCTTATCTAATTTTATGTATAGAATAATGAGAGGTTGGACTGCAGGTTCTATGGTAAGATGATTTTATACTGATGTTGATACCTTCAGAAGCACACTTAGGCATACCACAAATGTGGGGGAGGTTCTGGGACAGCAGGCCAGGAGGCAACATGTTATTTCAGTTTTTGTGACTATCCCTTGGATATCAAAGTTCTAGTAGAAAGTAAAGCACCTGAGAAAGCAGTATAAGAAGAGCACCTTCTCTGTGCTATACTCCCTCTGTGCCATGACTGGGGTTCTTTGTGTGACCCCTTCTGTACTAAGCTTAATTCAATGCCATTTCTTCATTTGCATCATAGTTCTCCCAAGATGATGTTGACTTTGTCCTGATTTTTGATGGAATAGTTTGGAAATAAACCCATGCAATAACTCCTGAACAGGCATAAATCTCAGCATTATAGCCTGAAATCCTGAAACACAAATTTTATCATTTTTTTTTCCTTGCCAATAAAGCATTTGTTTTCCTCTACAAAGGTCACAACATACTTGCATATAGTTGATTTTTAATTTTTTTTTTTTTTTAATGCTACTGTATCTTTACAATGAAACTAAATTATGAAAAGAGGAGCCATGGTTTGTTATCTATGTTTTTCAGCTTTCAAGATGACATGATTAACTATGTAATTAGTAGAGTCATTAATGAAGTTAGGAGAGATCACTCATAAGTGTTTAAAGCACTCTGATCCATTACCATATAAATCTTTGAAGGTTAATTCATGGGTCTCATTGTGGGGTATAGAGAGATATTCACAGGAGCATCACTTTTCATCCTGACTATCATTTATGGATTTAAGGTGCAGATCAGAAAATTGAATTTCCAAGCTTTAGCTAGCCAAAAGACCTGCCACTGAGGCATATCTCTGAGGAGACAATCAGTATGTAAACAATGACATTTGGCAACAAGACAGGGTCAGTAAGACATCCTACATTTATACAATGAATTCTTTTATGACATTAGAGTATGCATGCACAAGGTGCTAGAATTCTTTCCTAGACTAAAACTCCAGTTGGGGCCAAAGAGACTCAATTCTTGCCTTTCATAAACCAGAATACAAGTCTTAAACATTTTTCTTTCCTTCTGAAAACTTTGCAATTATGCTAACAATGCAATGTTCTCTTGCAAAAAATTTCAATTACAAGCAAAATCAATGCGTTCTTACCATGCTCTGCTATTCCTACCCAGCGTCCATTATTTCTTGTATTTTAGAAATTTGCACCTGCCATGTCAGGGCTGGGCTCAACTGATTGGTACTGAATAGTTCAGACAGCGAGCTCTAGGTTATCTTTAGGTTCTTGAGGGTGTTCTCGCTTGTGCAGTCACTTCTTTGCACATCATTTGAGTTTAAAATGGAAAAGTCACTGTTTTCCAGCCGTGGGAGAAAAGCAGTTAAACGTTTTCTGAGTAAACTATTGAATATCTTTAAATGACATTCAATAGCTGTAAATTTATACTGCCTTCACGAGCTGAGACTGAAAATTAGAAGTGAATGTGTGGGCTGTGTGCTATAAGAGGGAGGGAAAGGACAGCTGAAGTTCCTCCTCATTCTGGTTTTGGGAGAGGGTACCACAGTCTCCACCACACAATTTGCAGCAGCTTTTGCACCTTATAACAATCTGATTTCCTACAGTAAGTAGGACAGCCGGAGCCTCTACCATGAGAGTAGGAAAGTGATCGTGCCTCTGTACTCAGCCCTGGTGAGGCCTCACCTTGAGTACTGTGTTCAGTTCTGGGCCCCTCACTACAGGAAGGACATTGAGCTGCTGGAGCGTGTCCAGAGGAGAGCCACCAAGCTGGTGAGGGGTCTAGGGAACAAGTCATATGAGGAGAGGCTGAGGGAACTGGGCATGTTTAGTTTGGAGAAGAGGAGGCTGAGGGGGGACCTCATTGCCCTCTACAACTACCTGAAAGGAGGGTGTAGAGAGGTGGGTGTTGGCCTCTTCTCCCAAGGGAATAATGGCAGGACCAGAGGAAATGGTCTGAAGTTGTGGCAGGGGAGGATTAGATTAGATATTAGGAAGAATTACTTTACTGAGAGAGTGGTCAGGCACTGGAACAGCCTTCCCAGGGAGGTGGTGGAGTCACCATCCCTGGAGGTATTTAAGAAACGTGTAGACATGGCACTTCAGGGCATGCTCTAGTGCCCGAGATTGTTGGTTTGTGTCTGTTTGTGGGTGGGGTGGGGTGTGGTTGTGGGTGTTTGTTTTCGTTTTGGTGTTTGGTGTTGTGTGGGGCTTTTTTGGTTTTTTGTGGGGTTTTTTTGTTGGTTGGACTTGATGATCTCAAAGGTCCCTTCCAACCAAGAAGATTCTGTGATTCTGCTCACTGATGCCTATCCCACATTTAACTTGCCACAGATACTCAAACAATTATCTGTGCTCGCTTTTATCCTTCCTGCCCTGAGAGACCACAGAAAAATCAGGGAAAGGGGGCAGGCTGAGCCAAACTTCCTTCTTTTTTCACCTTTATGACCCTCAAAAGCCTAGCACAAAGGTTTGAATTTTCAGCATTTTAATTAGCCAATGTTCAAAATAGAGTGGAGTAGCTGTGATGGGCTACGTAATTAAACAAGTTGATGGTTTCAGGGGAAAAAAATAATATCTTTTTATGAGTTATTGAGACTCCTTCAGACCAGCAGCACAGTGGGAGGTTTTATGAACCAGAAAGTGTTGAAGCTTTTCTTCAGCTACAACTGATGATCTCATAAAATAAATTATTTAGCCTGACAAATCTTGCCTCACCTCTGCTCAGAATATGAATTCTTCACTGGGTTTCTTAAAGATACAAAGAATAATGAAGATCATATAAGCTTTTAACAGCCTTTCATGAAAAAGGAAAACAACTCACAATAAAATAATGGTCTATCAGATGGTCAATATACTTTATATCCTAAAGAACTGCAGCACAGTGAAGGCAAAACAAATACAGGAAAAGGGGCTATAGCCAGAAAAAGAAATAATATGAAGGTGTAAGATAATTCAATCCTGGACTTTATGTTATCAGTCCTGCCTCCTAACACACAGAGAGCGCAGGGGAGGGTGGTTGCTTGTTATAGAACCCCTTTTTTTTTGTCTTACTGTGAACATCATGAGTTAACTATGTTAACTTTGGGTCAGTTTGTAAAAACACACACTTTACAAACCAAATGAAATGGAAGCTGCACATCAGCTTAGTGCATACTAGATCCCATTTTATTTTACAGTATTTATTACATTATTTATTTAAGTATTTACATTACATATACATATTATATGTTATAATATGATTATAATATAATTATAATTATATACATTATATATAATTATATAATATTATATTATATTATTATATACATTATACAATATATAAATGCATATTTACATATACATTATTTATTTAAGTATTTGCAAGAATTCTGAAAAGGTCCAGTTATGAATCTTTTTCTGGTCTCTACTTTGAAAATATGTTTTTAATAATGATGTATAGATAATTGTATGCCATTATGTATTTTCTCATGCAAAACAGTTTCAGCAGCGGTAGCTCAAAAAGCAGCATGTGGTAAGCATTTGGGACAGTCCATGAGCAGACTTATGATCTGTCTTGCACAAAACATGGGAATGCAGATATTTAGATCCCTCCTTTCAGGCAGACCATCTGATTCTAAATTCCTTAAAAAAACTAATAAATGATCATTCACTTTCAGCTCTTGTAGCGCAGTGCTTATTTTTTTAATAAAAAATAATACTGAATCTGAGCTGATTGCAATTCTGAAAGCCTGTAAACCCACTCATTCTTTCAATACAAGGTACCGTTAACTGAAAGCAGTGGGGATTATGGACATATATGCAAGAAAAAATTTATTTTTCTCAGAGTGATCGAGCAGAAATCTCAAATGATAGTTGGACTAGAAAATAATGATATAAGATAATTGAATTCCTAAGACTATGTAATTTTGTTGTAGATAAATAACCAAGGCCATGTGACTTCTATCTGTGTCATACTTAAATTTATAAATGTCATCTAGGGGCAGATTCATGTACACACAGATATGTACATACATCATCTCTTCAAAACTGCAGGACATCTCCTCAAAGACAAAAAGCATTTTCTGCTCTCACAACACCATAAATCTGCTCATGTACATCAAGTTATTCTTGACGCATTCAAAACCAGCATGACAGCAAAGTCACAATTATGTTTCAAGTACGGAGCACCATGGTAGTCACCCTTCTGGTGACCCCGTGAATTAACTCACAAACTTTCCACCCGGCTGGGTAAGACAGCATGCACCATTCAGAAGAGCTCTTCCCTGCGCTCCATGCAGGTGAAAGCGATGTTCCACAAAACAGTGGTGGTGCTGCTTTCATCAATTCCCTGGGGAAGTGCAGCTTGTCAGCCACACCTGTGCTAATGCACAGCTCCCTTTGCAGCTCCATAGACTGACCCCTAATATCCACTTTTATACACATAATTTCTATGCAAAAGAAAGCCAGACAGAAATCAATGTGAGGTCAAAAGAGATGGTGGTCTGGCTGTCGGTGGACCAAGACCCAATTGCCCTGCAGCTCCCCTTAAAAAGCGGTTCTGGATGTTGCCAATAACCACCTGTCAGCTGAGACCCATTTGAGCTCAACCACTGGGGACTTTTCCCTGCCATAGCCCTAAATCTAAGGTTCTAAAGTGCTCTGTGCTAATGAGGCAGGAGAGATATAAATATCCTTCAGGCTGCTGAGCCTGGTGAAGAAGTTAATGACACCCTCTCTGAATACCTGGGTGAAAGGAGGATCATGAGGTATTTTAGGGGGACACTGAAAATAAAACCTGAACCCCAAGCTGACATAATTCTCTGTGTCACAGAATTGGTTGTGCTTCGTGTCCTTTTTTTGACAAATGGTTGGGAATAAGCTCTCTGAAATGCACCCCGAATTCTTTAAAAAGGCAAAGGCTGCATGGAAGCCTAGGAACAGTAACTGTTCCAGGCATCTTAACAGAAACTTATACATTAGGCAGGGCTCCTTCTGCCCACATATTTCAGTGTTGTTGATTACAATCACATCCATTAATAAATGATCGTCACTGAGGGGCACAGTCTTTCATCTTTTATCTACAGTCCCTTTTATCTACAGTTTTCTTAAAGAATTTGGATTGTGCAGTCGTGCCATGGGCATTTGTCCCTGTCTCTTCCTTCTCAGCTCATAGCTTTCAATTTGTTACCTAGTTTTCATCACATTTCTTGCCAAAGTGGGCCAAAGATGTTTTACAGAGTATCCCATAAGTGGCAGAAAGATAGACTCAATCAATCAGCACTCCCACCCTAGAAGAGCCTTGGCTCAACCCTAATTTGGTGCCAGTGACAGCAACTTTACAGTGGCCCCAAACGAGGAAAAATATTCGGGCATGACTTATATCAATAAGAGAATCAGAAAATAAAGATCCAATGATAACCAGACTACATTCATTCTTCTGATTGTAGAAATACTGGTTCAGAAATGTTCTAGTTTACACAAGCAGGAAAACGATCCTGAGGAAAACACAGGGGTTTGAGTGGACTCCTGCCTGAGATGAGACCTGAGTACAAAGGACAGATGAAACATGCGCAGTGTGAGAATGTTTCTTCTACTGGTTAACAAAAAAAAGTTCTAAGCCAAAGCAAACCTTAAATAAATACTACTTGGAAACTCTGAATGTCAAGTTTTATTATTAATGTGTTAGCACAGTGGCTATATTAACATTTCTAATTACACACTCCATTTAGGTAAAATTAACTGTAAGCTGTTAGGTTGTACTGAGAATGATGCTGACAGCCATGACGGTGCTCTGGGTGGTGGAGCACACAGTCTCACCAAGCTAAGGTGAGGTGGTAGCTCTCAGATAGAGAAGGGCACTGGAGAGATAGAGTATGGTGGTAGATCCCTGGTGTGGGATGGCCACTGACACCTACCAACATCTCTTATAATGATACATTAATGTAATCAGGTCACTTTAAATTATTTGAACATTCACACTAGAGTTATCAGCTTGTACAATAAGGATGAAGAGAAATGACCTACAAAAATCTTGATGGAGTTTTGTTCACCTAAGTAATTATCAGCTTATCTCGGTGCCTAAATTCAAAAAAACCCAAATGCTTTTTTCCTCTGCTAGGCAGAGGTATACCAATCTCTCCCAGATAGAATGTGCACATATTTTTTAATTTGGAAGCATGTCCCCATGCAATATATTGGATAGATGGCAGCTTTTTAATTCCTATAACCACTAGCAAACTACGTCTTGCCTTCTTTCCATAGACACATTAGAAAGCAAGAGCACCTGTAGCTGCAGCAATAGAAAAACTCTGCAGGAGAGTAGTGGAGTGTTTTAGTCCAAAGAAAAAAAATAGCATACAATTTTGCAAGTATTCATGTATAAAAAAAAAATTGTTCACATTAATTGTATACCATAGAAATTAACAATTGGGATTCTGGTTTGTTTTCAATAAAGGAAATGTATTGTTCTAGATTTAGCTTCTGGCAATTTTTAAAAAATCCCATCATAGTTATAAAGAGCACATTGTAGCTTTCCACCAAGGATCTTGGATTTTCCTTTGCTTGAGATATACAATAGAAAGGATTCATGTTTTTGGTTATGCAATGTTGCCATTTTTCATCTGTAGCCTAGTTTAAATATACTTTATATTTTACTGCAACTGTCTCTAATAGTGTCTTCTCAGCTCTTCTTAAAAGGAAAGGAGAATAAATTTATGGTTCTATTACCAGAAAATATTTATCTTTCTCATAAACAGCTAACAAATATAATCAGAAATGGATTTCTGGCAATTTTTTGACAGTAAAATATCATCTCTTTGTCTCACTTTCTGTATAGCCATCTCTGAAAATCATTGTCTCATCATTTCATAACATGTAGAAGCAAAAGCTTGAAAAAAATGTAAAAAATGACATTAAAATTTAAAAAAAATGACAAAGAATAGCAGCTGCATTATGTAAAAGCTGTCTTTCTTTTGACAGACACGGTACCAACTCATATTAAACCAGGTTTCTAATACATTAGAAAACATAGAGTTTGCTTTTTACACTCTATGTATTCAACTTCAGACTTGAAATACCCTTTCATTTTACACCTAAACTACCCTACTGAATCAGCAGAGGATCAGTGTTGTAGAACCTGCGTGAATGAACAGATACCAAAGGCCCTTATTTTACATTTGGTGTGCACAGTACGCTAACATTAGTAACATTCTACGACACACATGCCTGTTCTCCATTTTCTACAGTATATAACATGAAAAGGGAACTCCAAAAATTAACTGAAAGCATAATTTTACTGAAACAGTGGTCTAGCTAAATATTTGGCCAACTGCATCAGTCAACTATACCATATTTAAGATTTGAATCTTCTGGTTTTGAGTTCCTCTGTAGCAGAGGACTATGGCAGCACATTCCTTCCTGAGGGCTAGATTTCATGCTTATGGCAATTAATAGGAATTAACTCATTAACTTACTGGGTAACATCTACTTCTGGTAACATTGATGTTACCAGTACGTGTATCTTATGTATGTATATACATTACTGGAATATATACATATACATTACCAGAATGTCTATCATATGTATATCGTATGTGTGTATCGTAGGAAGCACTTACCTGGTATTGCTATAATGTATTTTAATAAGACACTCTAAGCTATCTGTGTAAGGGGGAAAGGGAGCAGATATTCTAACTTTTCCAGCTATCCACATATAGGACTACCCCCCAAAAAAAAAAATTGAGAAAAGAATTTAAAAAGGAGATACCCATGCACTAAAATAGCTCATCATTAAGTGTGGAGCTTCCAGTTTTGAGACAAATTTTCCTTATCTGTGAATTCTGTCCCACTAGTAATTAATGACAGTCATTGAAAACCCATTAGACAAGACAAAATGTAAAATTAAGAATTCCTCATGAAGAATATTTGGTTTATTTCTATAAAAACAGATTATATAAGATTTACCATAGAAACCCATTTCTTTCAAAGTATTTGTTTTGAACTCTACTTTCAAAACATTTAATCTGTAATAGAAATTCTACATTGTAAAATGTAACTTTATACTGTGGTTAGCATTTTTAAATAAAATAGTTGAAGTTTCCCTTTAATAATACCCAGATGAGAAATGCTGTATTCTCAAGATCACTTTTGCTTTCCAAAAACTTAAAAGAAGTTTTTGCTCTGGAAAGAAGTTTTACAGATGAGGGAAGTAATTTTGTTCTTAATCTAAATATAACCCTAAGTATTTTGACACATCTTTGAAGAGTGTTCTAAGCTTTTGTTTCACATTTATCTTTCTGTATTATAACTTTGGATACATAATGGCATACATGAAAAAAAAAAAGAAAAAGATTTGTCCTTGGGCACATTCAGTCTAGTCCAACTCTGAGCCAGAGGCTGGACTATATGACCTCCAGGGGTCCCTTCCGGATAATGCTTCCATGACTCTGTGAAGCTTAGGAGTGTTCTCTGTTATTTTCGCATCAATTGATCCTTCAAATGAATATAAGAAAAAGCCAGCAAATTTCAGTACAATAAGGCTTTTTCTCATCAGTTCTCAGAGAAATCCCCTTTAAAACTTCAGGTAACAGAACTTAAAATGTATTTAATGGAAAGGAAGATGGTACAGGGAGTATTGGAAGGAAGAAAAAAATAGCTATTATAGTTCCAGTACTTGACCATAAAGGTCCAAATTCAGAAAAACTTTAATTGAAGAAAAGCTAACATACTGGGCTGGGGGTGAAGGCAGAGCTCATTGCAAATGTGGTCAGTAGCACATGCCAAAACACCCTACAAAAATCATTATTAATGACTTAAAGTAGGGCATCTGAGGTAAGATAATATTGATAAATAATACATGATGTATTCTTTTTTTGAATCCCCTTACATGGCTTTCTAGAAAAACTGTGCAAATACTATCACTTATCCCATTGCACTGCATGCGTGTGTTAATGCTGTCCCCTGAGTCAGTCCTATGTAACAGAAGTATGCTATATTTTAGTGGCTTTTTCAATCTGTATATCATTTTTGTAAATGCTAAGATTAACCTTTGAGTATTAGAGAAGCTATCCTTACATGGGAAAACACTGAATGGAAAAACAACCCTAAACTCCCTGAAATAAATAATGGTATGAAGATTGGTGAGGTACATCTATTTCCTGTCTTCCCAAACTAGTGGACCATCAACTTCCTTTTAGAAGTACATGTTTTTGTTGAAGGATAAAAAAGATCTCTCTGTTTATAGAAGATATCATCCCAGCATATCTGAGATGAGAGCTGAGGAGCAGCAGTTTCCCTGAGTGAACCAAGATGAACAAAGGAGGAGGACAGAGGAGCAATCAAGAATCTGGCATCTATCCATGACAGGGTTTTAAGCTGAAAACTGAGGCCAGCATTCACTTGTGTTACAAGCCCCTAACCACACACTTACTTGATAGAGTATAATTATTAATCAGGAAAAAATACCTGTTTAGGAGGCTTTTAACTTTTCCCAAAACCACCGAGTCAGGTAAATGTGTAATTACTGGCTGATAAAAATGCAAATGTCTTACTTGCCAAACTGTGTTTGTGCATAGTGTACTAAAAAATAGGTTTTGCTTCTGTTGGTAGAAATCTATTTATTTTCTGCAGTTTTTTCACTATGTCAACCTTGCCAAAATCTGACTGTAAAAATTAAAGAGAAAAAAAATCTATTTTAATGAAATGTAGCATCTACTACTTCTTTACAGTGTGCATTTGTTAAAAATGTCATTTTAATGGAGTAAAAGTTAGTATATTTCTAAAGAATGCTTTTGGAAATGTTAAAATTTTATGTTTTAATTTGAATCATCTTTCCTTGGGAAGCTGTAATTTTTTTGCTTATAAAGTATTTCAGAAAAGATACACATGCAAGGTTATGAAGAGAACCTTTGGATCAGATTTAATTTTTAAAGCCCATATGCATTGTGGATTGTCTTCAACCATGGAAATGTTTCTGATCCTGCATAAAATATTGGTGGATTTAATGGAGCCTGAAATATTTTAATTAGCTCAAGCATGTTTTTCTGTAATAACCTATATATAATTCCATGACCCATCATTCTTACAGAAGTAAAAATCCTATTTCTTTCTATTGAGTTTTATTAGATTTTAACCATTATTAAAAAAAAAAGAAATAACATAAAGTGAAAATTTCTTTTAAACGTGGACAATCATTTCACATTTTCCATAGTCACTTAACTCCTAAACCATGAAAAGAAATAAAAGTTTGCACACTTATATACACGTGTGTGTATGATCATTTGAAGAACACTGAGTGTGTGTAATATGTGGATACATGTACCTGCTCAATTTCATATACATTTAGATCATATCTATGCCGTATTATGCAGCTCTACATTATACCATTAAAACACCTTCAAACAGGCATCTGGAGCATAACACCTTAACTATTAGCAGAAATAGAGCTCACCTAAAGACTGTTACTTACATTTTGTGATTAAATTTGTGTAAACATGTCCTAAAATCAGATAGTGCTTTTTAGAAGAGTTGGATTAGGCTTCTTCTTAGACTCTGTTAAGTACAGCTAAAACTAAGCAAGGCAAGCTGGTACATGCTAGCAAGTTCATGCTAGTACATGCTAGTACTTTGCTGTGTTGTTAATTACTAATTTATTTTTTTTTGTGGCAGGTTTTGTCTCTTAATATACTTTTTTACAGCTACTAGGCTAAGTGTTTATATTCTAAGTAGTTTACCCAACTAAACTATTATAATAAGAATAATAATAAGAATCTTCAATCTTCTAATTGTTTATTCCTTCCTTCAAGGATTAAAATATTGCCATGCCTTTCAACCATATTATAGATATTCATTGTCACATAATGATGCAATAACCTAATGAATTAATTTGTGTTTCCAATAGCTAGATGATATTTGGTGCTGTCAAGAAAAAAATGTAAAAGGCCTCTTTTTTTTTCTTGTTTTCCTGACTGTAACGAATAAAATATCTTTAGTAAATATGAATGTTAGTCAAAGATTATCAGGGCTTTTTCAGGATATATTTCTGAATTTTTTCTTCTTCTGATTCAAATGAGATTCAACAGGATGAATTTTGCAATGGCTTCCAATATGTGAAAAACCATATAAAATTCATTGCTATTTTTTTAGCTTTTGACATAAAAGATATTATATATGTTACCAAGCTACAATGTTCCCCAATAATTCATCACAAAAAGTAAATATTTATGTAAAAAATTCACATCATACTCTGATTTTAAAACCAGTGATGTTTATGTAATGATAGAGATTGAATGATTCAACTGCTAAGCTTTCAGTGGACTTTCTAGCTGTAATCTTGAAACCCTCCATTTTGCTAAAAAAAAAAAAAAAAAAAAACAACAAAAAAACCAAAACACAACTCTGATATCTGATGTGAAATCTTACGTCTAAGGCCTTCACTTAAAAACATAAAATACACCTTATGGCAGTTACAGTAATTTTCCTTATGTTATCTGTGCTGCCTGTGGTGTTGGAGACCGTGTTCCTTAGACATTTATTCATACTAACACCTGCTGGGTTTAGAAAATATTGCAAATGTCACGCAAAAAGCTAAAAACCCAGAACATACCCTGGACCAAACAACAACCTCCATTCAGACAGTAATATTGTCCTAAAAAAAAACAGTAAACCTTTTAATGGGATTTTAGTCCAGCAAGTATTGTCTAGCAAGGATCCCTCTGAAATCAATGAAGACAGAAAGAGAGAGACACTTCCACACAGGAATTCATCCCATCTTGAAATAGATGACTAAACCATATGGTGTATTATCCCTTGGAAATGATTATTTCTCTCCATTGACTACAAGAAGATCCTAGATAATGTGTTTAGTCAAGCCAGCTAACTTTTTAATGTGCAAAGTTAGACAAATTCCAACTAATGCTTCTAATAATATTTCTGGTGTATTATATTTTCTCTTATAAATAAATAGTTAAATGCTTTGACATCTCAAAAGGATATTTCAGCAAATTAATTCTCTATCTTATGCATCTTTAGCCTAACCGTAAACCAAATTCTAACACTGATTCTGAGGTATTTCATCACGTTCTGTAGTAATATTTATATTGATTTTCTGGTTTGATTAAAAACTAAATCTTCTCTTTTAATGTTCTTGAGGTCTGTGCACTTTTTTATTCTCAAATTTCATACCAGTACTTTCAAACTCTTATTGAGCTTTTCAATCTCTTATTGAGTTTTTCAATAGTGTGGATTTTTGAGTCTAGAATAACTTCAAGCAATACAAATAAGATGGCAGCACTGGTTCATTTTTCCTGAAGGAACAGCTACTATACTTTCTCTGAGAGTGCAGCTTGTGGCTCATGAATCTGTTGAATAGAGATGCTGAATCCTGAATAGTCATTTTACTCTTTGAATTTTTCAGATACTATTATATGAGAAAAAATGTTGTAGTCTTTTTATTTTCACCTTCAGAATGGAGAGTGAATAAGCCATTCAAATTTGACTGGTAAGTTATTTATTATTTTAAAGTGTTAATACAGTGAGGCTGATGAGAATGATGAGAATGGAAAGAAGAGAAATGACCATTTTATGGTAAAGGCCCTGGACCAGCACTTGGGAAGATGTAAGGTGAATTACTCATTCCCTTTGGGTCCCTGTTGGGGTGCTTGGCAACCATTCATTTTCCCTATGCTTGACTTCTCATTTCTGCAGTGATGGAAATCAAACTTCCTCACTTCTTAAGATACTTTGGAATAGTGGTTGATATTTTTGTTGTGGTCAAATATTTAAAAGTTATTAGCCACAAACATAAACACATATATACAGCAACTTGTACACCTTGATTACCTGTGATTATACCCACTACAGTTTTATCACAAACCATAGATTTCTTCCAAATTTTTGTCATTAAAATGTACTGGTGACTCAAGCAGGGAAATAATTTGCTTGAAACCAGCCATTTGCCAAACTGGTAACCTAGTAAGTAATGTCCAGAAAAAGGTTGTATAAGGTTTAGTCTAATCCTAGCAATATCAGAAGCTAACACATAAACAGGAAACAAAGGAAACCGAAACAGAGTTAATAGTAAGGAACAAGTTAATGCCTGATGTTTCTTGAAAGCCTTTTTTTTTTTTTTTTGATTCACTGTGGTTTTTATGCATAATGACTTATTTGTGGCTAAGCCATGAATTTTCAGGCAACGAGCTGATTTTCAAATGATATAAAAGGAAAGAGGGGACTGAAATCTTCTTTACACTACAATGACTGTGATACATGGTGCATTTGTGTGGTACAATCATGCTACAGAAATATTTATTAAATTTCTTATTCTCTTTTATTTGATAGTAACACCTACATACATCTTAATAGTCTAATGCCTTATGCCTTTTATTCTTATTTGAATTCACATGCCTAGATAGTTATATTGCAACAATTTTCACAACTAAGTCTGATTTCAGAAACAGATTAAAAGCAAGGCTACTACAGTAAAGATATGAATACTGAAAGCTAAAAGTGACTATATGGGTCATCTCTCCAAGAACAGATCTTGTTTTTAACAGTAGTGAGCAAGCAGTAGATGAGGAATCAGAACAATCATCACTTGAAAGATTTCATTGATATAAAAAATGATAAACAAACCAACCAATCTATTTATTTTTTAAAATTAATTTTTCAGAACAAATGAATCTTGAAATTTATCATTTGCTTTCAGTGAGTCTTTAAATAGCAGTTGTTTTTGCTTTGACTTGGAACCAGAAAGAGACAACTAGAAGGAAACAAGCTGTCATTTTTAATATCCTGCTTTTCTGGGTTCCCCTTAAGAGATGACAGGGGGAAGTTAACAAAATTTATGATTTGACCCATATTAATTGGCTAAGTCAGAGAGCTGTTAAGGACTCTAGAGAGACTATCCAAGTGACTGTAATTTTATACAGGAATCTCAGATGATATTTCAAGTGAATCTGCAGACAGAGCTAGCTGAAGTAGCCGTTAAATATAGCATTATATGAGGGTTGTGAATCATGTCTAATTTTAATCAAAATATGTTTCTCATATCAATTTAAATATTGATAAAATATTTTGAATACCCTTCTCAATATGGACAGCAACATAAGTATGGGAGCTAAATTGCATGATGCTCTAAAAGAGTTAATAAAAAATATATTTATATATGTTAGGGCTGCTTTCTGGACCATAACCCAGATTTGTTTTAAAATTTGTGGAAGTGAAGTCAAGATTGACTTTGGATCCGTCTATGCATCCTTTTCTTAATCACTTCCACAAAAAATCATGTGGTTTTGTAATACAGCCTTACATAACAATGCCTGTAAAGGTAGAAATATAGGACATCCTCGTAAGTGAGAAAACATGAACTACAAAGCAAGCAGGGATAAATGTTTCTGTGGCTGAGAGACGCAGGCACACATCAGAGACAGGCTTTGGTGTCCTACAAATGTCAAATTTGATCTGCAATTTTTTAAAAGAAAGAATCTGGCATTTTGCTTTATCCGAAGGGACCCTCAACAACATTCTGACAAGAGGAGAATTAGTTCTGTATTATGACACGAGTTCAGCTACTGAATTGAATATAGGGAGCTTTACTTTCTTATATATCTTCAGCATACAAAGCAACATGCCTTATCAGAATGGCGGGCAATGGTACAGATATACTATTTTTGTCAGATGCAAAGTATAATTTGCATTTTTAAAATCGTATCCAGAAAAGAACCAAGAAAGAAAACGGAATTCTAGAGAGAGAAAGAAAGAAAACTCAGGGAGAAAAAAAGCATGAGGTAAAGGAAAGAGTGTCTTTGCTTCTATGCTGAGCGTACAATGGAAGAAGTTTATTCTCTGCCTTTAGGAAATACTGGAAAAGATTGACTGCAACTGATTTAAATTCAGAATGAATCATCCCAGAATTGCTTTGAACCCCATAATATGTCAGACTTCTCAGTCCAGTTCAACAGAAAAGATCTTATTTTTCCTTGGGTTTTCTATTCACTGACTGTGGCTTCTTTTGAGGAACGTCACAGGTTTAGACTGAACACTAGTGGAATTGGCTTTGCTGAAAGGCAAGCCAAAGAGAGCTGACCTGGCAGAAGATCTTTGCAGCCTGTTATTTACAGCAGACTTTAACAGGACCTGGTTTCTCTAAGTTACGTTTTTCAGCGGCCTTTACTTTGCCTACTACAATCTGCTACCTCTACCTTACTTTTACATTTGATTCTATGGAAAAAAGCAGTTTAGCCTGAGTATCACAGCACCTGTGAGTAGCCAGTCTTTCCTCAGCAAATTAGGTAGAGTAATGGCTGGGAAAGAATTGAGTCTTTAATCTCAATGGCAGGACATAAACACCTGGTAAAATTATCATGTTTCACAGGCACGGCACTGTTGAAATCAAAGCAGAGGGTTACATCACAGCAGGACAGTCCTGGACCAGCCTCAGGGGAATGCAACACCTGTGGGAGTTTTCCCCAGGATTTATGAAAAGAAAGAAAAATTTCCTGTTTGGGTCAAATGGAAGAAGTGGGGGCTGTTCCTGACAGAGTTTCCCTTTGAAAATCTCCCTTTGAAACACCATTACATGGATATAATTCTTCCTGCTAGTGACCTGAAGAGGGAAAGGGTGAAGACTGCTTGATGACTGCTGTTGAGTGATGACATCTACAGTGCAATCCTGTCTGGACTTTCTGTTGGCTTTTAACTTTTTTCCTTCTACATTAAACATTGCCTGAAGAGTGAGTATACTGTTGTTAAACTGCATAGCATCATACAGAATGTATATGGAGAGACTGGCTGTCCTAACTACCAAGGCTGCACCTAGTTGTACAGTTAGCAAGTTTTCTTTGCTTTTGAAAACATCATCTCCAAAAAGCTCCAAGTTGCATAGGAGGCAAGGGCAGCTCAAAGTAGGGAGTCCAGACCAGTTCTCTGCTTTGTTAATCCACTGGTTTAATGTAGAAAACAACTTAAATATTAGTCACAGTCATTATTACTCATAGTCACTGTGATTTGGACCTAGAAAAGTAAATAAGTGACCTCATTCAGGCCAGGACTTATGTTGCTGTTCTCACTCTAGAATTTAGAAATAAGAGAATGTTTTTGTTGGTAGTTAACCCAGGAGTCAGGACTTTCTATAGAGCTGTGCTCACAATGAGGAATTTAATTCAGGAAAGCAAAATCAGAACAAACCCTACCACCTTCTAAATAATATGATGAGTTTTCAACACCTTGTATCATAAGAAACAGCCCTCTCAGGGCTTATACAGCAGCACTAGAATGAGGCATTTTAGTTTTCTTTGTATTTATCTGTTTATCGCACCAAAACAATATAAAAAACCTCCAAAACCTAATTTTTACCTTTTGCTTAAAATTGCTTGCAGCACTATTATTTCCAACCCATGTATTTTAGCAAGCAATACTATATGAACCATATATTAAGGTCTCTCACTTCTTCATGTACGCTCTAACTAGGAACATTTTATCTAACTACATGCTTCAGGTCAGATCAGGACTATTTCCACTACAATCTCGTCCTCTCTCTAACATACTTCTCTGATGATAAAATTAGTAATGAGAAAAAATTGGCTCCCATTAAATAACTGGAAGTGTTTCGATTTACTTCCGTAGGCTCAGGATATGATCTTTAGTTTCTTGTTTCCATTGGTGGATGAAGGTGATGAGAAAAAAAGCTGTGCTTTTGTCATTAATAAAAAACTGCCTTTGTATGTCTTAATACCCTTTTTCAGTACCCATACATTGTTAAAAAGGTGTGCATTCTTCTCCTTAAAAATATTTCCCTCCTCTCTTCCCCAGTTGACAAATTTCAGAAGCTCTTAAACATAGGTGCCATGGCCTTATTGTTTATCTTGTGGAAATAACTCGTAATATGAAAGATTACTCCCTTTGAGACCAGGGAAATGTTAGCCTGTCACTGACTTGCTGTTCTAAAGATGCTGTTAATTGAATAGCTTCTTGCTGCCTTTTGCCTCTTCCATCCCATTCCCATTGCAAAGTCATAACTGTGCTACTCTCAGTTGAAATTACTGCACAGTTTCACATACAATGTTTTGATTTTCAAAATTCTATTGGCATAAATTAAGTAATAACAATACATATTTTGCATACAGAAGCCATAGCCTTTGTTAACATTCTCATTTTCGCACCCCTAGATTAATTCTGTAGTTGTGACACGTAGTTGAAGATTAATATTTTTTTTCTCTGAAAACACTGCTATTCTTTTATTTGTTTATATTACCAGGGAAATGTTTTAGATCTCCCATGTTTTGGATAATCTACATGATAATTGTAGCTTGGTTTCGGCGTCTCTGCACTTGCCTGTATTTACTCATTCATTCAGAAACGTATCTGTATCATCAAGGAAGTGTTTGGAAGAGGATATTTTAGTTTTCTTATTCCTAATTTTCAGAATTCTAACTTCTCCTTTAAAGCTTTCTGTGTTGTTTGGGGTTTTTTCAGTTTTATTACATCCCCTCCATAAACTGGTAATCCTCATACATGTCTGACAGAGTAAGTATGAAATCATGAAGTGAAGTCAATTCAGTAGCCTGTTTCCCAGCTGGAGATCCCTAAAAGATGAGATGGTTTTATAAATTACAATGATGGGTTTGCCTCTTTTCCGCTAAAGGGGTCATAGTCCCAAAGACGGTAGTACAAACATTAACAGAAATAGCTTCATTTGTGAATAGTAGAGACAATGTTGCTAAACAAAATCCTAATCCTTTGTCCCATCATCTTTTTTTTTAAAATCTCCTGTCCAGCTGCAGCAACATGCAGGCCTACTCCAGAAGATATCTTTAATTTATATTTTATCAATATGAAAACCTGGCATAAACTGAAATCTGAAAATAAGTTATCAAGATAACAACTAGAAGAAAACGTAATATGAAGACAAACGTCATAAGGACAGTTAAATTGTTTTAAAATCAGTACCTTACTAATTAATTTTAACGCTTTTTTTCTTTTTTTAATCTTAAAATGAAGTTGACGTGTTGGGTTTTTTTCTAGGAGAATTTCTGGAAGAAAGCAGCATCATGTGGCTGCCCTGCAGGACATATGTAGCCAGTGGGTGCTATAGGACCATTCCTGTGCTCGGTCCGAGAAGATCTGGGTCCTTTCCACCATCCATTACAGAGTATTTAACCTAGGCTTGTACTGCCAACCCCAGAGGCTCTGACTCTGTCCCAGCACAGATGGTAGGCATCACCCTTGCTAAGTAATACATGAGACCTTGACTCTAGAAAAATCAATCTACTTTCATTTTCGTAAAGCATGAAGGGTAGATTGCCTCTGAGAGCTGGTTATTTTTTATTCCTGGGTTTTTGAACAGGCAGATGAAGAACATTGTCATTTGATGCTTTAACAGCAAACATGACATGAACTGTCATCACAGGTGGTGCAGAGTTTTTCTGGCAAATATAGAAGCGATCACAATAAAAAAAGATTTAAAGCTTCCTTATTATTGTAATCACTGTGCTCAACACAATAGCTTTTCACCTGTTCATTGCTATTTTTTGAGAGTCGGCTGTTCTTTGCTATAAAACTTCCCAGCCTGAGTCTCCTCACAGCCCCCTAATCAAATCTTGCCAGCTGAGAGCAACTGGATGGCCTCCCTTCAGATCTCATCAGTGTCATTTATTGAATGGAGGTATCATTTCTGATACACCACAAGACTGTCCTCTCTGCAGAAGAGCTGAGCTCACTGTCCCGAGAGTGTCCCTCGATGCTGCAAATTGGCAGTAAGTTTTCTCTGGCAAGCCTAGGGGTAGTCTCAGCCTTCTGGTATCCCTCTGCAATGCTGCTGTTAATGCAGACTTTCTGCTCTGCCAATATAAGCCTGTCACCTTTCTCCACAATATTTTGGTGGGCCATTCCACCCCTCGCTGCCTTCGTGGAGGAGATGTAATGGGGCACCTCTACCAGTCAGCACTGACATGTCCCCGCGGAGCTCCGGGGCACATCCTCCTCCTTGTCACTCAGGTTTTGAGGCTGTTCCTCAGAATGGAAACACATGAGGGGGTGTTTATTCACTTCCAGACCTATTTTACAGCTTTCCTTTGATGAGCTGCCCACAAGCCAAAGTGGATGTTTAAAGTCTGCCACACTGATCAGTCCTGTCTTGCTGTCATTTTGTGTAAGCTTGCCTGTATCCAGCTATAATAATCTAAATTTTAAATGTTCTTTTAAGAAAGGATGGAAAATGGTATTTTTTTCTATAATCTTTATTGATTATAATCTTGCCTCGTCAGGTTTACTGCTCAGGAAATCTTTCGCCTTGCTCTGCAACACAATTGCAATCTCACCCCCTAGTGCCTCATGTCCCTGGCATGCTTTCACTCACCCTCCTCCTTGGTTTCACAGGGTTATCCATCTCTGTGTTACTCCTGCATCTGATCTCACTCAGCTCTAGTATTCTACATACACAGTTATAAACTCAAAAAGAAAAAAAAAAAAGGAAAAATATAACAAAATTAATGAAAAATAGGAACACTAATGTATGAATTCCGGCACAAACGCAGGTTAAAATATTTGTAATCTTCCAAAGCAGCTCCACTATACCAGCATAAGAATCATTCAACATAAAATACATAATCTGTATAGAACACACATTCTCTATAGAGACATAATCTTTACTGGCAGTTAATCTTAGATATGGATGTGTCATGCCCTACTGTTATAGAGGTTCACCAAGTGCTTCTCAGCTACACTGATTAACTTTGATCCTCTTTGGAACTTGGCAGACACATTATGGGATGGAGGCTCTTCTTATTTCCTAAGTAAATTGTTCTCTAATTTCTATACTGTCTATATATGATAGTATATATAGGTATAATTTCTGTACTTCAAAAATAATTTTTTTTAAGATTTATCTTCCAGACCAGAAGGTAGCAGTGTTCCTTAGGGCACATCACTAGAAACAAACATTTAAAAAAAAATTATACTTCACAACCAGCATTTCTTCTTTCTCAGAGTCATTGTCACATTTCTTGACTTTACTGGCAGACGGAAAACTTGTTAGTATTGTCAGCACTGCGGAGTAAACAAAGCTATGGAAGAGAGAAGAGAATTCTTTTCTTCATGCATTACTGACAGAAGCAACAGCTGCATTCAAGTACTGAATTTTTTATTTTAAGTAAATCAAATTAAAATGGCACACATCTTACAATCTGGAGACAAATTCTAGCATTGGCTGAGAGAAATGTAAAGAAAACTTGCAGTGACATTTATAATCTAGGTATGCTGCTTTCCTACCTTTTCTCTTTTAATCCCCATATATTTCAGAATCTTTTTATTAGAAATGAAGGGCTGGGTGAGTAATTTAAGTTTTTATATAAACTGAATTTAATCTTTAATGACTGTAATATTATGGTTGTTTATATTTAGTCTAATCTGTTCTTGAAATAGGTGCCTCTGTGTGTAGAAATTTTATAAAGATAAGAAAAGAATATAAAAAGAGGTTGTAGAGGTCCCATCCCTGGAAACATTCAAGGTCAGGTTGGATGGGGCTCTGAGCAACCTGATCTACTTGAAGATGTCCCTGACCATTGCAGGGAGGTTGGACTAGATGACCTTTTAAGGTCCCTTCCAATCCAAACTATTCTATGATTCTGTGATTCTAAGGTCTACCCCAAACAAACCTTTTGTTCCATAGCAATATACAAACTGTCCATCTGATATTCCATATCAGAAAAATAAACTTCTTCAGAAGAGAAATAAAATGCAGCCTGTCACATCATCATGGAAAGATTAGCTGACCACTATTCTGGGATTGGCACTGAGTGAAGTTGTGGAGCTGGATGAGTCTCCTCCAGAAGTGTATGCTGGTGCTGCATGGAAGATACAAATCAGCCCAAACTGAGTGGTCGTCCACACCTCTCATGCACTGCAAAGGTGCATGGGTGCTATCATGCTGCTCATCTTTTTCCTAATTTTGTTTGCTGGGGACACAATAAGCCTCACTGTAGAAACTGATGTTCTCTAAACCTCCTTGTGTAGACACTTTGCCCTGCTCCCCTCTGAAGTGTGTTTCTTCCACTGTCCCTGCAGAACGCCAGGGAGACAAACCAACTGTAAATCTCATCAGGAAAACGAAGCAATCACTTTTTTTATGGTTTCATTTTCAGAGTCCTGTAAAAACATATTTTATATGAGTATGCTGTCTGCTTCAAAGCCAACACATCAGCTTTCTTCATTCAAAACTGCCTAAGCTCTAGGAAAAGGGGGGGAAAAAAGAATGTGATTATTTTTTCTTTCATATACTTTACTGCATAGTATCGGACATACCTATTACAAAAAACAGCCTTCCAGGGGAAGACAAAGAAGTCCCTTGATCATTGTCTATAGTTAATTGTCCAGGAATTCTGAAGATGGTCTCCCTTCTGTCCTTCCTAAATAGTTCACTGTTTTCTTGCAAAATTAAAGAAAAATGGCATTTTTTTAATGTTTCTTCTGGCATTCAGTCACAGGTTAGTTCTAGTTGGTATGCCTCGTTTTGGGCCAAGACACATGTATCTTTTCTGCTAGCCATTTCCAACTGTGCAACATATGGCTGAATTTTCACATTTGTTTCACATCATAATATAGTAGCCTTGGGAATTAATATTAAACTTTCAAATTTACTTCCATACCACTTTGTGATTAATGAGAATATTTTCATAACAAACAAATGTAAAAGCTAGAAACATTCAGCCACTTGACCCACCTTCATGATATCTTATTTCAGAAATCCCACTTGGGGCTCTTCAGTCATCAGGGAGAGGTGACATATTTTGATTTTAATCCTACAAGGAAGATTGCTCTTTCAGTGGTGCTTCTGATGTTTACTTTGTCATAAGTCTTCTGTCACAGTAGATAAAGAGAAAGCTGTCACCTGCTTTTTTCCCCACATTCTAGTGACAGTCATCAACTAGATGATCTTCCCTATTCTACTGAGATAGGATCCAGTACTGTGTTATACGAACAAAAAGAGTCATTCCACACACAGAGGCACACATTTTCCATTTCCATGTATTTTGCACTCAAGTATGTTTTTCAGAAGTTAAATTGATGCTTTGCCTCAAGTATTACAAGAAAAGCAGCAAAATCATGACAGTTAACCTTCTAGACAGAATCACCAACAGTCCACTAGAAATAAAAAGAAGTCCAGATTTCGTAGAATGTCTTTTATTTTGTAACAAAAAAAGCTAAAACACTATATTAAAATTTTAGTGGAAAATTGTAAGAATGAAAAGGGGAAAAAAATAAACTTAGTTTTCCATAAGAAAGTACAGTCTTATCAAAAAAATTTCCGGCGTTTGTGCCAGTTTTGCCTAAACTTTAAAAAAAATAATTTAAAGTTATTTTCTTTTTTTGTTCTGATAATATCAAACATGTTTGGTTTTACATTAATTTTTTAAAATGTTTCATCTTTGATGAAACACTAATATATTCTACAGTAATATCTAATGTAAATGTTCCATATAAGATACTAGGGGAGCAGTTTTTGATGGTTCTGAATCAAAAATCTTTTAAGTTTTCCTTCTTTTGGAAATATCAATTGCAGGGATGAAAAAAAATTCCACATATTTACTTTCCCAAAGGATACAAGTTCTTGGTTCTCAATTTGCACCAAGGTTTTCTTTGGTGCCTAGACCAAAGTCAAACTTTAAGCTGGAAACATAAATACGCCTTTCACAAGGTTTTACAACTAAGCCAAAAGCATAATAGCAAGGCTTACCTTCCACCTCCCCAAATAAATCCACCCCATAGTAAAAAGATTTATTTAGCAAAGAAACCACAAGTTAACCTGATATATTTGGGGATCCAACAGATGGTTGTATTTCAGGGGAAGACATGTTACTGCCTAATATGTGACAATAACATAGGACATTTGCTGGCGCCTAGCAAATGTGACGCCCATCCACAAGAAGGGTAGGAAGGATGATCCAGGGAACTACAGGCCTGTCAGTCTGACCTGGGTTATCAGGCATTGGAATGGGCTGCCCAGGGAGGTGGTTGAGGCACCATCCCTGGAGGTATTCAAGAGAGGAGTTGACATGGTGCTTGGGAATATGGATTAATGTTGGGTGGTGTGATGGGGTGTGTGTGTGGTTTTTTGGGGGTTTTTTGTTGGTTTTTTTTTTGTTTTGTTTTGTTTTTTTTTTTGTTTTGTTTTTGTTTTCATTGGTTGGACTAGATGATCTTAAAAAGTCCCTTCCAACCTAGGTGATTCTGTGATTCTGTGAATAACAGGGTAAATAGACTCTTCCATGGTTGTTTAATAAGCCATGAATACATTTTGTTTTGGTAGAAAAACTTTGTCAGAAAACATCAATCAGTATATGCAAGAGAGGTAAAATATATGATCAACTGCAGCAGCCTCATTTACACCCTCACTCATCTGCAGGCAGATTCTATTTTCAACAGCGTAAGTCAAGAATAACTCCAGAGGAATCAGTGGCAACATGCCACATGAGGAACTGTGAAATTATTTTTTGGAGATCACATGTGATTTGATGACTTTTGTGTTGTGATTTATTAGGACTGAAGGGAAAGGAGAATAAAGTACAGCTGCTGGGCATATAGGTCATGTCTACACCATGTCTTGGTGCTCCGTGCATAGAGCTTGGAGATGCTGGCAACAGAGTCTGCTTCAAAATCAGAAGCAATATATCCTAGACACCCATCTGAAGCAGGGCACAGCTTACTCCCTACCCGCTTGGATGCAACACTGTGCTAAGGTAGCAGCACTGCTTCTGTCACCTGCGATGTCACTACACAGAGCAGCTTGAAGCTCTCTGGTGGTGTAGGCTCTGCGTGCTCTCTAGAATACTTTGTAAAGAGGCCCCTAGGCTCCCCAGGTTGGTGTAACCATAATTAAGAGACAGAAAAATACAAATGCACTGAAAGACAAACAACCGCACATTGAACCTAAAACAAGCAGCCACTCAGGAAATGGGGTGTGTGAAAACAGAGACTGGGATTCATCTCCATTTAGCTACCAGTCAGGAGCCAAAGGCCACACATTTAAACTAATTGTCTCATGTCTTGCAATAGACTATGGAAAGAAATGTGCACTTTCAGTGTAAATTATCTTAGACAAACATTTGGAATGGATCCAAATGTGTTGTTTTTTAAGATATTACAGTTAAATTAAGTGAATCCCACCCAGCATGTCTAAAACAGCAGTGGTGGGGTCTTGGCATAATAACTTTGACAACTGCAGTGGGGGAAGAGAGACTCAAATACTGACATTAAAGAAGCAGAGAACACTTTCCATATGTATACAAATACATATTTGCTTTTCTGTCCTGACATAAAGATGAAAATGCTTGCCTGACAAAGACTTGTGCTTTGAAACCCTGCCATGTGCCACTGCAAACTTCGCTGCACGCTCCCAGCTGCAAAAGCGTAAAGTTTTTATTAGGATTCAGGCTCTCTTGAACTTGCTGAAAGCTCCAGGATGGGGCACAGTGCTGAGATCAAGACAGAGTAAGCTGTTGACAAAGTCATTTATGGGATGCAAACACCCAAGTAGTATGAAAACCTGATAAGATTATATAGATATATAGGAGAACCATGGGGAAAAAAAAAAAAAAAGAGAGAAAAAAAAAGTAATTTTTTCCTAAATAATGCAAACACTTAATATTTTTCTAAATAGTCATTAGACATGATAATTTGCCTTAACCTGAAGGCATATGTATATGGAGTAGTACTACTACACAGTCTTCTGAAGTCTAGAGGTTCTATAACAAGATTTACTTAGTTAAACAATTAAATACATTTCAGAGTCAAATCTGTGCTTTAAATTGCATGACATTTCAAGCCTTGAAAAAAAAAATATTAAAAAATATTGGGTCTCTGCACACCAGGAAAGCCAAACTTCTGTCACCAGAAGTAAAGCATTGGCAGAATCACTTTATTTCTTTATTTACCTGTCCTTGAAACGACTAATTTTCAGTACAGTGCAGTGTGTCATGAAAACCCAAAGCAGCCTTCCCCTTTACTTTTATTGTTAAACACAGTTTGAAGTGTTTGAGTGGAAAAAACCCACTTGTTCAAATCACCTCTACACTACCACATCCATGAAAGTGGAAAAGAGACAGAGAGAAACCTCTAGAAATGTGATGTATCAGCATTGCATGGCCATGACAAAGAACAGTTTGTACATATTATTTACAGTGGCCAAATTTGTCATTCAGGATGTCACCCCACACATATTCAGATAAAACAGTTGGACATTGAAAAGGTTGTAAATCTTCAGCATACTAAAATGTGTTATCAGAGATTCTCCCACAGCTTCTTGCACAAAACAAATGTCTCCTTTTGGGATTCCCCCTGTTTCAGGCATCCTCATCAGGCACAGAGCATTGTACCTGAGCAGGGAGGCAGTAAGAATGTGAGGCCTGGGGGTGCCGGTACACAAATGGAGATCTCCATGGTCCTTTGGGCCAGACTGGAACTCCACTGTGGTCAGGAGTACACCAAAGGAGCAATCCACAAGAAGACACGTTTCATGTCTTAAGTGTTAGCTATGGATATTCAGGAATTAGTTTGTCCTGCCCTAATCTGCCTTGAGGTTTGGTAATCCGGAACAGCTGCCCACGGCTCCCTCATCTTTAGTTTTTACTAGTCAGAGCTGAAATGCACAAGAATCTGGGCCCCATAACTCTGAATTGCCTGTCCGTCTGAATCCGTAACTGCTTTTCCTCCAATCTTACCCTTATAGAACAAACTGTAATCACTATCCATAAACCCCAGTCAGAAAAAGCACATCACTCAAGTTCACTAACACCAACCCCACCATATTTCATCAGTTCCTGGACATCTCCAAAGCACCTTGATTACTATCTACGCTCTTGGCATCAGCAATAAAAAATGTTACAAATGCAGCTGTACCTTACATGGCCCTCAGTGCTTGGATCTATTAGACATCAGATGCTGTGGTTCGATGAATGCTCCAATGTATCCTCTTTACTAGATACTCCAAAGCCTTTCTGACTCTCTTTACTCTCTCACCCACCCAACCTGTTATCAAAGATTGGAGTTTCTGCTCCTGCAATATGAGCTTTCCTCTTGTCTAAAATTCTCCATTATTTAGAAAACCAGAAATCATCCTTCCTAAATACTGATGAATCACTTTTACCAACAGCACATGTCCAGTGTCTTTGTGTTCTGCCTTAATTCACTTCAGGGACAGATGTTCCATGGTTATTTATCCCCTCTGGAATATTTCCTTGCTTTGCTTCCAACAAAAGCTTTATCCCCTCTAACAACTGTAAAAAAAGAAAATCTCATGCAGCTTTTGATGATTATTGCTTTGTCATTTTGATGCTACTGTTGTTTCCTCCTGTGTGGGAAAAGGGACACCCCACCAGCCTCATTTTGCTTACAAGAACAGTTATTTCAAACAACAAAACACAGTGAAACCTACAAGTCATACAGAAGGAGCATGTTTTTTATTCTTATAAGAATAAAGAAGAAGCTATGAATGAATTCTAAAACAACATCTAAGCATTTATATCCTTTTTACTAGCTCGTTTAATAAATATATATTTCTGCTTAAACAGGATTTGGAAGTGTCCCTTAAAATATCCCATGGTTCCACTGTTTCACTGCAACTATTTATCAGGGCTCCTGAGTGGATTTTGCATGGATCTTAACCCCAAGGCAAAATAGAAGACATTTAAAAAAATGTGATTAGACACCCATACCATCAAATACATGCATCTGCAATTATTTTAATTAGTTCTTCAAACAAAGGTTAGTGCAGTGCTTATTAATGTTAATACTATGTTATATGTTCAGGTAAATGAATGTTCACTTATATGAATGTGCAATCAGTCACAGTTCTGCTTTCCCCTTTCTCTTTTGGCTTTAAAAAGGGATATTAAAACCCGAAACATTATTAGTGTAATGTTATGATTGAGAAATTACACTTACTAGAGTAAAGAGACTCCAAGGACGGTTTCCAGAGCAACTGCAATTCAGCCAGCTTGCACTTTATGCATCTCCTGAAGGGAAATTCTGCCTCCTGCTCACAGCTGGACTAAATCCTTACAGTTACCTCTGGCTGCAGAGCGACCCTGCAGCTGTTTCATCCTTTTGCAGGCAGCAGCAGCCACGTGGCAGCTGCTTTCCCCCGACATGGGATCCAGCCACTGCCTGCAAGTTGGGGAGAGCTCAGCTCAGACCCCTCTTAACAACCCTCCTCCTACCCTAGGACCTCTCTCAGGAGCTCAGTTCTCCCTGAGTCCCACCCCACGTATGCAGCTATACTAAATCTCTTCTGTGACTCTTCCTTGGCTAATCAAGTTTGTCCCCAAATGCTTTAAATTAACATCCTCCTCCACGAGGATCCAAGCTGGCCCCAGTCCTACTGTTCTCTTTCTGGAGCTGAGGAGCTAAGGGTTGAGCAGCTGCAGGGCCAGGGCCTCCAGACTGCTTTAGAAATCATAAAGATGGAGGCCTGGACTCACACCCATGAGAAGTGCTGACCAAAATCTCATACCCATACAGAAGCAATATTGAATTCTCCAATTTAACATCCATGAGAGTAATAAAGGCTTCTATTCACAGCAGCCAAGACCTCATCAAACGTATCCCGCCCCCAGATTCATCTGTGCAGCTCTTACTGAAATAAACACTAAGTTTGCACGTCTGTAGGCTGAATTTTGTCATGTTTTTATAAACACTGACTACTTGATTTGGTCTTAGTACCGTGAGTTTAAAAGCAGTTAAGCTATGTTGTTTTTAACTCCAAACATTCTGTAACTTTGAAACTGTGTATGACACTTTAAAATTGGCTATTACATTGCCAAGTATAAAAACAGTTAAATTTTAGTGTATTAATACAGGAAAAAGAATGTTCTCCTAGTGGGGATTAATACCATTATAAAATAACCTTTAAAACAAGTTATAATTGTGGAAATCCCACCATCCCTGTTAAAGCTGCTGACATGAGGCCCAGCTCTCTGAGAGCAGTGGCCAGGGTACTGTCGTCTCATGTTTCTCTAATACTCTCAAAGCCTCCTTTAGAACATCAGATTTTGAGCTGAATTTGGGAAGGCTCAAGACTGACGATGAAAACAATGGGACTGACTCTTTCCAAAGTGACTCAGTGGCAGTGCTCTTGATGTGGGTATTTGGGAAAGACATCTGACATTTTCCACAAACCAGTGTAGCAGGCTTAAACAGAGCAATTAAAAATATAATCCAAAGCAATCATAATTCCTTCCTAAGAATGTCACCGTGGTGTTACAGGTAAAGCAATAGACAGAGGTACTGTTAAAAAAACAATTATGAAAAATAGGAGGGACCATAATTTCTGATTTTAATATGGCAAAAAGAATCTGGTGATAATAACTTCCTAAAGAAAATCTTCAGTTTTCAGAGTAAAATCTTCAGAAAAACAGTTTTAGAATATATAGCAGTTGACTACATTAAACAATCAGAAAAATATTAGCTTAGATGCTTTATATCATTTACTGTGCTCTAAAACACTCATACAACTATGTTAAATTAATCTGACTTCATGAGCTTGACAGGATTAATTCTGGTGCCATAAATCAGCAAATAGTCTGAACGTTGCTTTTTGAATCCCATAAAATTAAAAAAAGTGATGAAGAATTAACTTCTAGTAGACAGCGTAAAGCCATCTCTACACTATGTTCAACAGTCATCCAATCACCATTCTCTGTTCATACAACTGAAAAAAAGTGACCAACTTATACCATGAAACAACTTATCTGATTCAATGACGTGTTCCTCATTACTACAAACTTTTGCTGATGTTTCATCATTTGCTTTCTTCTTTCATTTCATCAATAAGGCTGCAGGTTCCTGGAATCAAGAATGAGTTCTTTGTTCTTTGTGTAAAGCTTCATACTCAATGCTGCCTTTAAACATTAAATAACAGTGCTCAGAGGAGAGAAAGAAACAATGAAGGTTGTGACAAATGTTTTGTTCCTGTCTTTGTGATCAAAATTCACTTGAGAGTTTGATCTTGGAAGAGGCTAAGCCCTGTCATTATCTAGAGAATTCAGGAAAATGTCTTTAGTCAGGATAGCTTACATCCATTGAATTAATTTCAGCTAGTTTACAATGCATGGATAAAATTTAGCTTAATTTTCTTCAAAGAGCAGGCCTGTAGACTTGTTGGACTTCTCCAATGAGTCAAAGGAGAATATTCCATCTTTTGCAGCATAGAGTCCCAACATCCCAGTCCATAAATGGAAGGATGAAAAATTTACATATATATATGGATATAATGAATGTACAATATTTCTTTTCTGTGTTATTAGCAAACATAATTATCCCTAATACTGATAAATTAACTCCATGTGCCATATGCCAGAATTTGTGTAAATATTTGCAGACTGAAACTATCTTATTCCTTCAGCTATTGACCAAGAGCCTTAAAGAGTATTCATCAATACTGCTTTGTGATTTCAATGGGACTATGCTAATTTAAATCTAGTTTCTCATGTGTGTAATATGGTAATAGATAAAAAAGTCCATGATCTCAACTTTGTCCACAGTGGTCAGGAATATAGCCCTGGAAGACTGGAGATTGCACCTTGATGTCATGCCAAAAATAGATCACATGGCTAGAGAGAAAGTATATTTCTACTTTTTCTAGAATTCAATGGGGTTTTTTTTGTGTGTGCCCTGAACGTAATTTAAATTACTCAAGTAATTCATATTCAATATACATGGCAGTAATAAGTGTTAAATTCAATAAACTAGTTTTATGCAGACTTGCCAGTGTCCTGGAATTTCTAAATATGGAACCATTTTGGGAAGGTTTATGAATACATGATACCTGCTTTGAATTTCCTAATGTGGATTTGAGAATTTATGTGCCTTACAGTGTGGTATCTGAACAAATTCTTAAACTCTCATCCTGAAAGGAGTATTACGCTTACAAAGAAAAAATTGCTGCAGGAAAAGGGCTGCTGATTCACTGCTGTTTGCCCCATGGTGTTCATTTAGATTAGTGCTGCTACAGTGATTTAGTTCCACCTCAGAAGATAATGAGTCTAAATTTTATTTCTGTTAGTTGTGTAGGCATTTACTGCAGGATAAATATCTGGAAAGCAAAGGTGAGGGGACAGAAGAAGCTCTTCACTTGGTAAAAATAATTTTAAGGTAATGTCAGTTCTTTTTTCTTTTTACACAAATAATAATAATAAAAAAGACTTCTGGCAAGAAACATCATATAACAAATTTGGGATAAGTTTCCTACTCCTTCCAAATGAGAAGAAGCTGAGATTTGTTGGTTTTTTTCAGTTGAGTGGTCTGGATATCGTGCTGAAAGCTGGTTGTAAATGCAGCTCTGCTAAACTCTTCCTCTACACTTATAAAAAAGACTAATACAAAAACGCTAAATATAACAGGACTGATGCACTTGAATGTTTTGCCTGATCAGAGTCTTAACTGACCTGTGGATTCAGGTTCACCTTTCAAAGACACCCTCAAAAAGAGGTATCCATGAATATGAAATTACTTGTAGGAGAAAGGGGAAAGGACCCTGCGGTTCCTAGTGAGCTGCCCCTCTACATGCCTCTCTCAAGCGTGTGCACGAATGGTGCCCACAGCAATATCCCCCCTAGCCATGACTGGTCTATCTCAGTACTTCTTCAGTATGAATATACAATAAAGGAAAAGCAGGATGCTGTTCATGCCATTAGTGCAACAGCCAGACATAGTCAATTCCTTGCCAAGAGATTCGGACAGTAAATTCACTTTGCCAGCCAACTGAAAGAGATAAAATGGCAACCGATGTGACTTTTCTTTCTTTTCTTTTCAGCCATACGATTTCTTCCTTATTTTTGACACCATGTTATTTTTCCTCCTTCAGAACAAGTAGAAGTGGCACATCGTGCCTTGGAGAGTTACCACAGCACCTGAGGTGCTGTTCATAATGGGAATTTCCAGTTCTCATAACACAACCAAGTGAAGTGAGTGAACTCTGCTTCAACTTGTACTCACTGGATAGGAGCAAAAGTGCTATTGATTGGCAAGTTGGCATCAAAACCTGGACCATGTAAGCAGCTTAAATCATTTCACCACAGCTCTCTAAAGAAACTCCTTTCATATCTGCCAAATACCTCATTAACTAAAGAGATTTTAGTTCCAGGGTGCATGGAAGACCTCATTCTGCCATAAAAATTTACCACTGACTTAGCTGGTACAAGGTGAAGCCCTAAAAATTAAACTGACCTCAGAAGCGTGATTGCGTTTCCAAGTTGCTGACCAAATCTGGGGTTTTATTACTACATGAGCTATGCAGTATGACTTTTTTGCTAGCATTCTAACCAAAATACTCAAAGGGTGCAATACTTCTGATCAAATACGTATATCTATAATGTAGACATCTACATGTGAATTAGTCATATAGCTTTGTCCTGGAGTTAAAGGCAAGAAATATGTACTTCCAAGATGTGATGCATCCCATCCTAATGTAGACATCAAAACCAAGCCAGGTGTTCATATTCCAACTGTAAAGTAGCCTGTTCTTCTCCATTGACTGAGAAAGGAGCACTGGGGACTAGCTCACCCATTGCTTTCTCATCCATATATTATTGGTGATTAATCTCACCAAAATCAGCAAAATGAGTCTGAAGAAGAACATAGAAAGGAAGAGGATGAACAGCCCCCACCCACCCCCCATTCCCTCAAAAAAAAAACAACCCGAGCTGAGATGCAGGGGAGCATTGAGAGCTAGGGAAGAAGGGACATTGGATTAGCACTGTGCCAGCTGGCGCTTTAGAACAGTAAACCTCTGAGGAGTCCTGCCTGCTAGAGTAATCTGTCATCTTCGTATTAAAACATGTGATAAGGCAATCTTCTCTTAATATGCCAGAAGATATGATCTAACATAAGTACTGCAGATCTTGGCATTGTCCTAATTCTGTTCTCTAAAGCCGTGCTGTTCAGCAGGAGGAACCCCCCTGTGCAATATTGGTTACAGGTGGTGGCATTTGAAACGCAGTTCAGATTAACATTAGTCTTTCGGCATAAACATTTTGCTTCAAATATATATATTTCACTGCAACACTGATTGATGCAGATACAGTAAAAACCATCAGGGACATTCACGTCTTCTTTAAAGTTGAGTATTCCAAAGTAAGAAAACTAATTTATCAGTTCATTAAGCAGTCCAAGGAACTACTCCACTGAGGCCGTAGCTGTCTGCCTCTGACCTGTGCTCATAAAGCTGACAAGCTGAGAGTGCCTCTTTTCTCCTTAGTTTCTCAACAGTGTGCATTTGGCAACTATTATGTCTAACTGTTAAAATGAAATGATTATGCTATTTCATATTTCTCATTTTCATCAAAAGGATTAGTTTATAATCCTTACTACCATTTCATTGAACTAACAAAGCTGGTTTTCAACTGCAACAAAAAAATCTAAAAATATGTTATTCTTTATGACTACAAGACAAATTGATTTTCCCTTCCCAATTTGTATAAAACAAAAATAATTCTAGGCCTAACAATACAACTCGCACAGAAGCTCTTGCCACTTCAGGATATTTTTACCATCCTATTAATCCCTTAAATTATAATCTTGGGAAACTTTAAAGAGAGCAAGCAGAATGGCAACGTGTCAATATAGTGTATAGAAACTGTATATCCAAAACAAGTTTGCCAGTGCAGTGATAAACATTATATGAATATGTTTGTACTTGAAAATGTTTTCCTAACATTGTGTAAAGACACAAAGGTTTAAGACATGTGCCTAAAACTACCTCCCTGAGGTCTTAGCTGTCTATGAACACATCAAAACAACATAATATTTGGCTGCATATTGTACAGCATCCAAACTGTGTTACACACACTGCTTTCACTGACTACAGACTCAGCAGTATTACACAGACTGCCAAGGTCTCTTTTCTTATGATTTAATCAAGACTTGACATTAAGGAAGATATTCTGTATTCATCATTCACTTTAGCGTACATTAGGTTTTCATAGAGGTGGTTTGAACAGAAATGAAGCTGTGTCATATCAACTTCCATGCACTCATCATATCTCTGAAGTGGTTTTCTAAGCAGAGCATGATATTGCTGTCTTCTGTAAGCATCTATAATTGTCCACTAGTCGAGGCACACAGAAATTCAGTTTGCCTCCATGTAACAGGTCTTCCTACAAAGGGTGTCTTTTTCTTTCTGGTGGAAATAGATGGAGTAATGAATACGGGGCTGAAATACTGAGACAAAAACAAGCATTGGGCATTTGCTGTGAATTCTAATTTTCCTGTTCAATCTATCTTTCTATTTAAGGCACCTTTAATTTTGTTTCCTGTCCTGCTCTGTGTTTTGTATCAAAAGGATCACATTATGTTATACAATATATAAAATATCACTGCTAAAATGGAGTATTTTCCAGTAACTATTATTACAATAACATATTTCAGTGTCATTTGTCTTTCTGCACAATGAATAACTGAGAAATGTAAGACAGGTGCTTAAAAACACAGATATTTGTAGCAGCAGCGCTTGCAACAGGTATAGTCTTTTCCATGTTTTGTGTAAGTTTTGGGTTATTTTTGCTCACAATGTTCTCTGTAAAATGGTTACTCAATAATACATCATGTGCTGAGTTTAGTGATCAATAAAAAACCCACCAAAAGAGTTGTGAGGAATGTTATTCTCATGCAATATGTACCAGACCGGTGAATGAACACCCAGTTCAGTATTCAGTGAAAGCAGAAGAGCAGGACGAGAGGTATGTGTCTTCAGGGTTTCTTTTAAAATGCCCGTCACTCAGGTACAGCTTATAACACAAGTTGTTGCTCATTACAGACATCCAGAGAAAAGACAGAGTTGTTTGAACTACAAAGTTGCATAGAGGAGCAACTGGATGCATTTGCCAGTCCACAGTGAGGCACTGGAAATTGTGGGGAGTTGCTTAGGCTGCTCCTGCCTGGTGACACAGGCTCAGGAAATTGTCCTGATCAGCCGTGTGAAAAACTTCTTATTTCAAACCTCTCCCACACAGAATCCCATTTCAGTACCTGGGGTTTTGAAACAGGAGAAAAAAAAAAAAAAAAAAAGTGTGCAACAGCAAATGCTAGAGGAAAAATAGCTAATTAAATGCTAATCTTCAGTTCTGGGTCAGGGACTTGCTCTATGCATTCTAGCAAGAAATGGTTTGTAAAATTTCAAGTGCTGAAAATATACTTTCATTTTTTAAGATAAAGCCAGACTTGTTAAATTAAATAAATTTCAAGTGCCAAAAATTCCCTGAAATGAAAATTACTTTCATTTTTTAAAGTAAAACCAGGCTTGTTAAATTAAATTCACAGTTTTGGGAAGATGAGGGTTGGGGTATTCTCTCAGTCTTGGTATGGATTTTACTGTGCATGAAAAAGGTTGTGATGCTATGCAGCTACAGCATGAGCTATGCCTAATTCAGCTGAATTATTTATGTGAGCATTTATGACTAAATAGTGTCATCCACTTGGGATGTCAGTATCAACGAACATAAAACATCTAACTGGAGATTCAACTGGATTAGTGGTTATATTAACACAAAAACCTGTCGCTATATCTATTGGATTCAGCTGTACCTGTGGACCTCTTCATCTGCTACGTAAAGGCACTTTGCCATCAAGTCATGGCATTGAGCAGACTTAATGGATCATCTGCTGCTAAGAAACCACTTCATAAGGGTGTGATCAGCCAAGTCAGAAAATTTAGCAGCAGTTCAGAGGACAGTAGCGATCAATACGTCCTTCCAAGATGGCAGATTCTGACCTAGGATTTCACTGGGAAATGACTTTAATGAAGTTTATTACAAAGCATCTGACCTTCAGTTTTCTCCAATTTTTTCAGATTTACAGGGACCAGGTGACCCTAAGCAATTCTAGATGACTACAGGTTTAGTAATCACAGATATTCTCAAACACAAACCCCACAGATATATGCCACTTTTGTGTGTATTTGTGTTTATTTGCCATTCTTCAGACAGATATGCTTCTGTTTTCAACAACGTTTTCAGACAGTGACAGTACTGTAAATAGAAATATAAGTTTTCTAAAGAATGGAAAAGTCTCTTTTTCTTACAGTTCAGGTGACAGGTTGAATATATGTAATACACACTTTTCAGATACTCTGTGAACCACAAAAAGGCTCCTCATTTATACAGAACAGGTAGACCAGAGAGGGACAAAAAATCATTCCCTCCAGTGTAAATGATGGAGTGTGACCCAGTGTGTCACAGGCTGAAGAACAATGCCATTTGAAAATTCATTCCTGTAATTAAGTCAAGCAATTCTGAATATGAATTGACCTTTAAAAATCACCAGCTATTTATTCATATTTCAAAGAAAAGAGTGAAATTATTGTCATTTATAAATTGGACACATTTTACGCTTTGGCAGTAATAGCAGTCTCGGCAGAATGGGGACATAACTGCACTGTTAAACAGGTAACCAAGCAAGTATCCTTGTAAACCAAGGGAAAGGAATAGAACCATAAAAAAGAAGTTTTCCTTTTGAGAAGCAGAAACTTAACACATGGTATGAATTCTTCTCAGCTTTGTGCCCCTGTGGTTCCTGGCATGCACGTTGAGGATTTAAACAGCTTTATCCATCTGTGGTATGAACAGGTCAGTCTGTTCTGAGGCAGCTGGAAATTACATGTCCTGAGAAATCTCATATAATTTTCCCCAATTGCAACCAAAGTTAATACAAGGCAGCTAGAGAATATACAAAATAATCCTCCCTTTTTAGGTTGTAGTCTAAATGATATGCAATACATACATCAAACTAGAATATTGCCTTAAACAGTTCTCTCCAAAAGAGATGAGTCTCAAAAATTAGAATCTTGAAAGCAGGGAGATTAAAGGGCACAGGGGCTGGTGGCCATGCCCAACACCCATTCGCACTCACCTACACATACACATCCATATTCTGCCTCTCTCATGGAAAATAGTCTTGACTTATCAAGTGAAAGGGAATGTGCTGGATGCATTTTAACTGTTTTTTTTCCCTTTGGAGGTATTGTAAAGATTCTAAAAACATAAAGCTGAGACATGAAGGCCACTCATAGCAATAAAAAGACAGCTAGAGAGTGGCTATGGTACAAGTACACATGTATGGTCCATCAGTTACATATTTATAGGACTAATCTGCAATGAAGACAGTACCTGTGTCATTGTTGCCATAGTTACAGTGGCCTTGTGGGGCACATATTGTATCACTCTTGTCTTGCACTTATTTAGTAGAAAAAAAAGCAATTTCATCTATTATTTATATGATTCTTGTTTCTTTTGCCACTTCAGCTCAGCTCTGCACTACAATACAGCCACTTCACTTCCCCACAGTTCTTTGAATGTGGTTTGTATGATTTCAGATGATTTCAGATTAGACAACCATGAAAATGGCACAACATAATTTTCTACTGAAAAATATAAAGCCTCCCATGATCTTATGTGAATATGAATTCCAGACTGTTTGTTTTTTTTTTTGATAAACATAAATACAGTATTCTCAACATGCTTTTCAATTATTTTCCAAGAGTGGCTGGAAATACAAGTTAACTCAGTGGATAGATCACATACTATAAAGCAGATAAAGTAATTGTTGTATTTATTATTTCAGTCTTCAGTAATTCAGCCTTCTTTTGATGCAAAGTTCATTACGGTCCTCAGGAATCATACTGACCTAATGCTGGTTTACCGACAATAACAAAGAGGTATTTGTCCTGGAGTTGATGTCTTGGGAAGATACAGCAGACAGAGAATATAAGAAAATGCTTCTTTTAGTTATTTTTAGGTTTATAGCCTTAAAATACTTGTTGAATGCATTACAATATAGTTCCCCACAACATGAACTAAAACAATCACCTAGAAAATAAAAGCAAAATAATTGATTTCAAATAATGTCCCATGTATTTCAGTACACCATTACAAGCCACCTGTCTTCTACAGAGCGAGCAAAGGAAAAGTGACTGTGCTTTTTGTACTGTGCTGTGCCAAGACGTGTGATGGAAGGATAGAGAAGGGGCTCTGGGAACGTGTGGTGTGCAGCCTCTGGGGGACACATTTGGCCACAGTTCAAAAGCTGGAAACTTGAATAGTGCATGCCCACAGAGAGGCTCTAAAAATCCTCCCTTTCTTTTTGATTACAGTGGCAGGAATATACAGTCAAGAATCCTTTCAGCAGCTGAGAATGGCATTTCTTATTCAGGCAGGTGTCACTCCTCATGATTTCTCTGTGGCCTCTGTCTGGGCCCAGAGGTTTTTGGCAATGACTGCGTTATTGATTTATAAAATCATTTGCTGTGATTCTTCCTATATTAAGTAAAAGCATATTTTAAATCTAAAAAACTACAACAACAAACCAACAAAAAACCAATGTTACATGCACCTGAGAAACAGATTTCTGCTGTCTGGAAGAGCCCAGTCTCCAAAATACAGGCCAAGAGAGACAATTTCCTTTTTTTGGGGTATCTAACATTACTGTGTTACCCAGAAACAACATTAAAACTGTGGGTGCCCATGTCCTCGCCCCAGTGGAGTTCCAAGGGCCTGTGGAGGTGTACACCCAGGCTGCACGGGTTAGTTACCCCCCTACAAAATGAAAGTATGTTTAACACATGGATGGAAAAACTTAGTCTTACTTCTGGCATGAACTGGTAGTAAGAGCAGGGTAGGTATGGCAGCACAGCCTTTGGAACAGCACAGCAAAAACATCTTCTTGCTATGTCCAAATAGCCTTTTGGAAGTCACTCCCCTAAATTATCAGTCAAACCATTTCTCTCATCTTGCTGTAGCATCCCAAGAACCTGAACTTCAGCCAAACTACTTAATTACCATCGCATGACAGCCTAACCCAGCTTGGTTTTAACCCTTCTCTAAACATGAGACCTACCTCCTATGGAAATATGTTTAAGAGTCTCCTCCAAACAAACCCCACAATTCCACAGTGACCCTGCAACACAGAATAAAACCATTTGAATTTGATCACCACCCTCTTAAATCTAATGTCACATCCTAGATTCAGCCTGAAAAAGGGGTTCCATTTCACAGGGGTGTCCATGGTTGCTTTTCACTGAATTTCACTGAATTTTTTAGAGTTGGAAGGGACCATAAAGATCATCTAGTCCAACTCCCCTGCCGAAGCAGGATTGCCCAGAGCATGTCAGAGCATGTTACTCAGGACTGCATCCAGGCGGGTCTTGAAAATCTCCAGAGACGGGGACTCCACAACCTCCCTGGGCAGCCTGTTCCAGGGCTCTGTCACCCTCACCGTAAAGAAGTTTCTTCTCATATTTGAGCGGAACCTCCTATGTTCCAGCTTGTGCCCGTTGCCCCTCGTCCTCTCACTGGCAACCACTGAAAAGAGTCTGGCTCCCTCCTCCTTCAACCCACCCTTCAGATACTTATAAGCATTGATAAGGTCTCCCCTCAGCCTTCTCTTCTCCAGGCTAAAGAGTCCCAGCTCTCTCAGCCTTTCTTCATAAGGGAGATGCTCCAATCCTTGAATCATCCTCCTTGCCCTTCACTGGACTCTTTCCAGTAGTTCCCTAGTTCCCAGTAGTTTTGCACCATATCATCCTGTCCTATTGTATTTAGTTTGTGTGGCCAAGTTTTGGTAGTAAGGAGCTACAAGGGTGGCTTCTGTGAGAAGATGCTAGAAGCTTCCCTACACCCGATAGAACCAATACCAGCTGGCTCCAGGACGGACCTGCTGCTGGCCAAGGCTGAGCCCATCAGTGACAGTGGTAGCACCTCTGTGAGAACATATTTAAGAAGGTTAAAAAAAACCCAACTGTGCGACTGCAGCCAGAAGAGAGGATGAGAACATGTGAGAGAAACAACTCTGCGGACACCAAGGTCAGTGAAGAAGGAGGGGGAGGAGGTGCTCCAGGCACCGGAGCAGAAATTCCCCTGGACCCCATGGTGAAGACCATGGTGGGGCTGGTTGTTCTCCTGCAGCCCATGGAGGTTAACAGTGGAGTAGATATCCACTCACAGCCCACGGAGGACCCCATGCCAGAGCAGCTGGATGCCCAAAGGAGGCTCTGACCCCGTGGGAAGCCCACACTGGAGCAGGCTCCTGGCAGGACCCTGTGGGGGACACACATTGGAGCAGTTTGTTCCTGAAGGACTGCACCTCATGGAAAGGACCATGTTGGAGAAGTTTGTGGAGGACTGTCTCCCATGGAAGGGACCCAGTGCTGGAGCAGGGGAAGAGTGTGAGGAGTCCTCCCCCTAAGGAAGAAGGAGCACCAGAGACAACACGTGATAAGCCGATGACAACTCCCTTTCCCCATCCCCCTGCACCACTTAGGGGGAGGAGTTAGAGAAATCGGGAGTGAAGTTGAGCCAGGAAAGAAGGGAGGGGTGGGGGGAAAGTGTTTTAGGATTTATTTTTTATATCTCATTACCTTTCTTTGATTGGATTGGTAATAAATTAAATTAATTTTCCCCAAGTCAAGTCTATTTGCCTGTGATGGTAATTGGTGAGTGATCTCTCCCTGTCCTTATCTCAACCCATGAGCTTTTGTTATCTTTACCCTGGCCAGTTGAGGAGGGGGAGTGCTAGAGCAGCTTTGGTGGGCACCTGGCGTCCAGTCGGGGTCAACCCACCACACCTGCCAGATTAGTTGGAACATGTGTTCCAACTAACATATATAGGAATATAAGAGAGGAGCCATTACAGCTAGACCAATGTTGGCAGGCCAGGAGCAGGAGCCTGCCACCCAGGACAGTTGTCACCTTGTCTGCACAGCCCTCTTCAAGCACGCTCTTAATCTATGTTGCAAACACATATTGGTGTCACTTACTCATCTTGACGCTAAGCTGGAAAGAGCTGTGAGGGTTGCTAACCTCAGCAGTGTCTCATTTCATGTGTGAGTAATAAGTCCATATTCCCTAGAGGGAGATGAATGCTAATGGCTTGAAACTGAGAGGTGCTGAGCATTTAAAGCCTCTGCTGAAGTCATGTTATAGTACAGAAGGCACCCGAACAATTACAGATGCCCCTTTTCCTCCTGGGATAAGGACATAAATAAGGTTCTGTATTTTTCTGTAGTTAATAAAGGATCTCCAATGTCTTCTACATAGAGAAAAAGTAGTAATATAGTGTCATTTAGATGTCTGCTTAGCACTGTTCAAATGTGCTTATCTGTTCTATTTAGCTGTTTCCAGTGAAACAACATCAAAGGGTTATAAACAGTCCACCCAGTACTGTGAACACACACTGTGAATTTCCACATTATTTGTCAAGTCATATCAAAGTTCAGCTAAATGTAATCCTACATATCTTGCTGGGTCATGGCAATCCTTGAATGTGCTGATTAAGAAATAAATGTGTTTCTCTGAGACAATGATTGATTCTTGAGTTCCAAGAGTGGCAGCTAAAAGGAGTTTTCTGCACACTTTTTTCTCCTTCTAATTAGCAAAAATTAAACTGCTTTAGCAAGACATTTCCAATTAATCTCCCATTCAAACAAAAAATATTTTGAAAAAGGCTCAACATTTTCTGTAAGGTGTTTCACCTTTTGGTTCAAGACAGTCCAGTGCTTGACATTTTATAACTCATATACAAAAGTTAAAAAATAAATAAAATTAACTTCTGACATGACATAGTCAACAATGATGCTCCTATTTTATTTTTGCAGTTGGAAGGTGTGAGAATGGAAAAGCAGATTCCTGTCTCAGCTGTCTAGGGAAAAAAAAAACAACCAAAAAACACCAAAAAGAGAAAGTAATTAGGACCAGGTTGAATTGTTTTCAGGATGGCTTAAAAGCAGTCAAGGGTTTTCACACATCTAACACATTATTGGAAGTTTCAATATATAAAAACTGGAAGATTCTAATCTCTGGATTTGAGGCTATTGTATACACAGAGTTCCCTTCCCTAGTTCTTATGTTATTGCCTATTCTTTATTCTATATCACTCAAATTATATCAAACTTTTTTTACTCTTGAGAAAGAAATAAATCTTTTTTTTTTTTTCCAACTGAATTATCTTAGATTCATAGCTTCCAATTTTACCAAGTGAACAGATGATACCAGCAATATTGCAACATTTTTAACAGACAGATCCTTGGAGGAACAGGGTCAAGAAGGGAAAGACTAAGGGAGCACTATTTGCATTCTTTTACTCTCTTTTCTTTCTCAGAACAGTCACAAAAAGTAAGAGGTTTATGCTAGGCATACTGACCAAGTTTAATTATTCACCTGTCCCCATGAGCCTTCAACAGCGGGAAGCCCTCTCAGAGGGGAAATTTCATTCAGTCCAAGGTGCCCATAACCTCTACTTTGCCCAAAACAGAGCAGTGCAATCCCATGAATGGGCTGCCAAAATTTCTGCAGAGCTCTAGGATGTATGCATGGAAGAAGACCTTGACACCAGTCTCAATAAATGTCATGGAGACCCACACAGCTAATGATATTGGCAGACTTCTTTGTAAGGCTTGGGGACTTCATACAGTGCCGTGCCACCGGAAGTCACAAGCTCTCACAGTTGGAAACCCTGGCATTATAAAGACTTATCAGCATAAACTAAAAGTAAACAATAACATTTTCCATAATTTTCAGGGGTGTTAAGTGCTTGCAGCTCCTACTGATGTCAGTCAGATTTGTGGGTACTCAGCACTTCTGTAAGTCAAGTCATTTAACTTGAAATTTTCTTGCCTTTGTCATTGTTTTAAAATATCCGTAACACTAGTGGCACGTCTGTATGAATATGATAGCACAACAGAAGCAGATTTTGCTTTTGGCCATATGACTTACTTTGGAGCTACTTTCACAGTCAATTATTCTTTTGGCTTCTCTATCATTTTACAGTGTTAAAACTTTTTTTTTTTTTTTTAATTAAAACCTAATATTTTATTATTATATAAGAAAAAAATATATAATTTCTGGTCCCCAAACTGCCAAGGAATTGTGACTATATGAGTGAGATATCATGACCAAGAACTAAGTCAACATTTTTAAGACTTCAAGACACAGATTAAGTTTCTCCATTATTATGGAATATGAAAAAGTAACCTTATTCTAAAATAGGCAGAAGTGAGAAGCTTCCACAGAGGTCAGTGGGAGTTTCTATGCACTGAGTGTTTTTGAAATTTGTTATATATTGACATGCCTGAAATATTGATTTAGGCTCTTGACATAGCTTCTTAATTTGAAAAGTTCTGTTATGATTTGTGAGAACTTGCAGGGGGCAACTGAGAAATTGCTCACTGTTGCAATACAGCTTCAGGAGAAATTAGCTTTTTGGGGGAAGCAGGTTCTTCCATCAGTTCCTACTTTACAATCAGAAATCAATCTGATTGTAAAATGCCTTTTTAACACAATCATTAAATGTATAACTTAGCAGATTGAAACTTACAAAATATAACTCTCAGAATTCCTTTTTTTTTTTTTGAGTGTTGTTTTTTATTGATAAATTCAATAACTAGTATGCAAATAAAAATTAAAATATTACACGAGCCAGAGTAAGGAAGGCAGCACTTAAGTTAGAAGGCCAGAAGGCATCAGTGTGATCAACCTGGCTGACACCCTTTGCAGTCACATTTATCAAAGTACATCCTCTGCACATCCCCAAAAGCATCTGCTTGGAATGAGATTCTTAATGTAGAGAAGCAGAGAGAAAGCTAAGGGATTTAAATTTCCTGGTAAGAGCCCACTTCTCCATCAGTGGGCTCTTACCAATTTCAGACACCTCCTCCTCGCATTTCCCATTTGGTTTCCATGGGCTTGTCAGGGACCCACCCATCCCTGTACCCAGAATATTTTCCAAACTCCAGCTTGAGACCTGCAGTTTGAGATGTGTGGCAGATGTCAGACAACTTCCAAAATTCATTCTTGTTTTCCCTTTGAGAAAAAAAAAAACAAACAAAAAACCACAAAAATCCACAAATGCCAAAGGGGAGGAAAAATAGCCAAGAGAGAGGCAATTCACCATGGTGCTTTTTAAAACTCTTCCCATGGTTAATTGCCAGCAGAGTCAAGAACCTGCAACTCATTTCTAGTGTTCCAGCCGCTGGATCTAGTTTTATTTGTATCTTCTAGGCTCGGATCACATCTAGGTTTCACTTTTCCAAGTAAATATTCATCAGCTTCCATCAAGAGCACTGTTAACCTTCTTGTTGACAACTTCTCAATCATTTTACTATGAAGCACATTACCAGGCTTCTAATTACGGTCTCCTCTGCACCCACTCTGATCTATTAACATGCTTCCTGACCTGGAGACACCAGACCTGAACCGGTAATGGTCATATCATATACAAGAGGTGAGTTCAGTCATGCCTATACCAAACAGAGATGTAAAGTCATCTTCATGCTTCTTAGTCAATATTCTCCTGAATCATGACAGGAGTACATTAATTCTTTTGGACAGTGACCTTGTGAGCTCAATAGGAACAACTTATCATCAGATGAATATCTGCCAAAAACTGCACTCTCTGTTCAAGGCTACTGTGTACAGAGTTCATATACTTCTTATTAAAGGGGTTTTTATTTGATGCAGGTCATGAATTTTGATCAGCTTCATAAGAGATTTTCTCTTCTGTTTGGCAATACCTAATTGTATCCAGTACCACTGTTTTGCATAAGACCCTGCATATGTCTTTGCAGCTAATGTGACCCTTAAAATGCTAGGCAATTTCACAGTTATTTCAATCTCTTGTCTTGCATTATACGGTACTGTTGTTACAGAGCTTATGTTGAAAATACTGTTGTAGTAGCAGATTAACATTAATACCTTCTTCACAAGTTCTCTGACATTAATTCTCTACCTCAAGTCTCTCACAGGAGAAAGCACCTGACAAGAAGAGATGAAAATATTATAAATTAATGAAACAGAAGGAAAGAAACCAGATGGAAAAAAAAAAAAATAGATAATTTGATTTAGATGCCTCAGTTCATTTTGTAAGAAATGGAGAAATGCGGACCCCTGAGACTGCCTGGGACTGACAACTGCCTGAAAAACAAGTAGGTTGGATGGTAGAAAATGCCAGAAAGGGGAATATATTTAAAATTCATTCTTCTTATTCTTAGACACATGCCTTATTTACCCATAACATACCTGTTAGATTCCTATACTAAAGTAGTTTTGTAACTAGAATTCAATTCACTTGAACGCCTCACTTGTGTATTTGGTAAAAAGGAATGCCTCATGGTCCTTTTAGATATGACCAGAGGAAAGTTGCCCATTTTCCATATGTTGGTTAAAGCACTCAGCCAGGATGGGTCTTAGTCCCTTGACTGTATGGGATTCACACCCGCATTTTTTGCTTCCCAGACAGGTGCTTCATGGCATGACTCACGCTTTTAGTCAATAACTTTTCAATGTAAATTGCATATACAGCCCCAGAAACAAAGGCCTTTACTCAAGTCACAGCATCCTTGGCTGGATGCTCCAATCTCTGTGCCACAAAGGCAATATTTTTCATTTCGCCTGTGTCTCTGCCCATGCCTTGGGGCTGCAGAGCAGTGCAGGTTCAAGAAGCAAGTTGGAGTGAGCCCAGGATATAAGGCTAATGTTAAGGATGTCTGAAAAAATGAAAGACATTCCTTTGAATCCCTTCCTACTGCCTGGGTGAAGGATGCTCTCTTTAGCCATGAGGGAGGGAGCCACCACCAAGGCTGTTGTGGAAAAAGCATGAGCACGAGTTTGGATCTGGTGCTGCACTAGCTGCTGTAGGCAGTGACAAACATAATTCAAGCTTTCCTGCCAACCCTGGCCTCTTGGGGTTGTAGGACATCCAATATGGGAAGCACTTAGGAAAAGATCCTTTAGCCAGCCTGCTAACCTTGGTTCCCTTGTAGGGGGAGAAATAGCCACCCTTTACCTGTTTTAAGATGGAATAAGATTTTTCCTGAAATGCCTGTTAATCTGCGTTGACTATAACGACTGTGACTGGAGTTAAATGAAATAAATGACCTTAGACTATCACCTCAGCTGCAAGACAGGTGAACTTCAGGCACAGAAGCAGCTTTCTGAGAAAAAAGCTTAGCTTCTCAGGGAGCGAAATGGGTTAGGTAGAAGTCTTTTCATTCCCTCATATTAATTTAGATGTCTATGTTTTCCCCTTATGTTGCCCCGTTGATACCTAAGTGATTTTTATTCAGAGTTTGTCCAGATTCTCTCGGCAATGTAACAAAGACAAGACAATTTCTTTGTCCCCTGAAGCACTAAATTAAGCTAAAACAGCATGACAAACTAATGTTCTTTTCTAGCAGAACATCATCCTTAAGCACCTTCATTATTTTATCTCTGTATTATACTATACAATAGTCTCCTATTTTCTGACCTGAATTCTGTGGGGCTCAGTGTACACCGTTTAAGTGAGCTTAAGGATGTAGTTTGACAATTACTGATGTTACCCTCCATATGACCCAGCTGTTACATGACAGAGGATTAGTGTCCTCATAATTCCCATTTAAAAAGTTAAAATGGATTGAATGGAACAGGTGCTGCATTATTTGTGCTGATCTTTGTTCTGCCTTACCTCATTTTATCTTGTCCAAGCAATATTATTGAGGGTGGCCTAAAAAGAAATGCAATTCTAAAGGGAGAACTCCACTAATTTGTGGACATGTCTAGGGCAGTCTTTACTTTTCATAATGAAAAAAAAATCAAGTTTCTTTCCATATATTTTGTTCCTTGAACAAAATCTGAGAAGTGGAAAACTCTTACGTCCTGATTTAAATTACAGGAAGAGAAAATAATGAGGATTAATTTTTTATTCTCATCAGGTGAGATGCTGATATCTGACTCTTGTAGAATGAAGTTTATCTCATCAGTATAAATTTACAATTTTTGAAACAAATTATTCATATGAACTCCGTGTATCAGAATAATGCCTAACTTTGATTGCCAGTCTCCACAACGAAAATTAATAAAGATATCTCATACATTTTCCCTTAGACAAGATGAATTTTTATCTGAGAATATTGCACAAGTAGTAAATATCTTAGTTCCTCAAGAATATACCATTCATATACCAATCTGAATTGATTTTAGTTTTAAGAAAGCTTTGGTGGCTATAAAATTAATATATACTCATAACACTATTTGTTTATTGTACTATTAACTGAACCTTGAGATTGTCTCCAATATTAAACAATTCACTAACTGGGACTTTTTTGTCCCCTCCATTGTAGCAACATGCTGTGCTGGAGAGGAAGTAAGTGTGTTATATATACATACAGAGACAATTTCACCTGTTTCTTCAAAGAATATCTCTAGATTTCGTAGTTGGGATTATAGTTTCTGCAGTTCAAAGATTATCTTTTGTCTAAACTAGAATACAGGTGGAACTCAAGATTTCTCGATGAGAGAAGTTACCTTCAGTTCTACTTAACATGTTTGGCAGTGACTTGTCTGATAAAACCTGCAAGGAAGCAAATGCACTCGAGTCTTCAGAAGTCAGAACCATCTGTGATCATATCTGCCATTAAAAGATCATCATCTTCTCTCTCCTCTGGCTTTTGCAAGACATCCAGCAATTCTGAGCTGTTGCTCTATGCATGTTTTTTGTCCATTAAGAACAGACACGTCTGGCTACTTAATCTGAAGTTAATATTGCAACAGTGTCCCTCCTCTGCACTGTAGGGATATTTTTTTCACTTTTCATTTGTTTGTCAGTAGATCTTCTCTCACTTCAGATCAAGCTTTCTACTCACTTGGGACCAGTTAGAGCTTTTGCTGTCAGTCCCAAATAAGTACTGCTTTTATACACAAAGTCCCAACTCTCTGTGGGTTCTTTTACTCTGAGGAGAAGGTCTACTGAAAGGCATGAGTTCCTGTTGTTTCAAAATCCGAATTTCACTAGTTCTTTTAGCCAGCAGGCCGGTAATACAAACCCACAAGCTCTGTCCACTTTCTCCTTCTTTGTTTATCTAATTGGACCTTAGGAATTATGTTTTGAGATTCGGATGCCATTTAGAACAGAAAGCTTCTGGCAAATTGTCCCTTTAAAAGGTCTGACACAAAGAAGGCAAAATATTTGATTGTTTTGATTTGTTTTGTTTTATATACAAAAAAAATCAATAAAGTACCAGTATTAAAATCCATTGGGGGTTAAATAAAACTATATTTATCTTAATGATTCATTTCTCTTTCTCTGGGAAAAAGAAAGGGCAATACCCCAAACCTCTACAGCACATGAAAGAAAAGATCAGGGTTTTCCTTATACCTAACAGGCAGTGAGTCATAAAAATGATTAAACTATCTGTGAATAGAAAAAGCAGAAACTGCAGCATTTGTAAACCTGTCAAATGGTTTAAAACCATAAAGATGGGTTAAAGAAAAAATAGGCAGTACCCATGCAGCTAAAAAATTTGATGCAAAGCACATGAAAAAAATACTTACATCTTGACTACCAAAGATCTAATACTTTTCCCCAAGTCTAATGCTTAATTTTCATCATTGCATCCACATTTTTTGTTTGGGCTGATTTATTTTGTTTACTTGCTTTTTAAATGATCCTGCAGTGTATTTCCCAGCACTTATGCATGATACTTGGAGAGAAGTAAATTAGAAATTATGAGAATGTGCCATTTCCAAAAGAATAATAGATGAAAACTAAGCTACTTCTAATTAGCATATAATTAATTAACAAATGGAAGGGAGGGTGACACATCCTAGAACAGCTAGTGAAAAAACCAAATAGTTCAGGGCTAAAGACAGGACTGTCCTGCGCTTATGGAACTGACATTGACAAACCTACTGGAAATTAATACTACAAAAAATGGAAAGAGTGAGTAACAAAGGAGTCAGAAAAAAAGATACTTCTGAAGCAACCATTTTCGGGAATTATATAATAGCACTATTTCACATCAGCACAACTTCACACTTCCCAAGCTAGAAACTGAAACACAAAGGTACAATGAAACTCAGTTTATTTAGAAACCAAAGCTTGCACAAAGTCCTTATATAAAAAAGTACTTAATCCCTGAAGAGAATTATTGCTCAGGTCATAATACTGTAATTTTAGATATGTAAAGAAAATGGAAACCTTTAGTATAAATTTCAAAAGTTTTTTGTTCTTCTTCATATACTCTCTTGGTTTAATGCTTATTCCTGAATGAGTATCCAAATTTTTGTTCATTTAATCATTCCTATGAAATACCAAATGAAAAATTTTTCATACCAAAATTCAGAATGTTAATGCTCTAAATGTGCATTTATTCATCTAAACAGAAATATTCTGCTGTCTCAAGAGAAAGCATCCATAAGCCCAGTAAAACAATAAAAGTTGCCCAGTACCTTTGAAACTTTTTTAGTAGATGTCTAATAATAGACAACCACAATCATTATTTTTAGGTTCTAGGCCAAACTCATGAAGGTATTGAACTGTCTATGTAACGCTGGATTTCTCTTTCCTCTGACTTGTAGGGAGGCCACAGATAAACTACACTACAAAAAAAAAAAAATCTCTAACAATTCCTAGAAATTAATCAGGGAAAAAAAGTTTTTAAAATGCTTCTCTAATACCAGGTTGTATTCTAGAATATGTTATTGCCCCAGTTTACCAGGGGTCTGTCTTTAAGAAGAGACATTTTGCGAAGAAAACATCAAAGAAACACAAACCTACTTGGATTTTCAGATGAAGGTTTTAATCCTAATGTTTTTTGCAAATTTTTAATGGTTTTCATATGGGTAGTAAACCTCACTGGTACTACAGTACAATACCACAATTCCTTTGCAGAAGCACATCTAATCTAGCACATCATAGAAGCGAAATGCCAAAGAAATGAGGTGGGAACTTCTTGAGGTTTCTAGGTTGGAAAGCACAGATGGATCAGAGACCCTCGGAGACAGAAGGAACTTCAGAAGGAGACAACAGCTCTGGAAGTCTTTTAAGAAAAAAAAATGGCCTCCACTGGGAAGTCAAACTGTCCCCTTCTGGGTCTTTAAGCAGGAGTAAAATGGAAAAGTGAAGGCATCAGATAGGCAACATTACTCTGGCAGAATGAGACACTTTGTACATAGTTTATTCTACAGAGATTCAGATGCGTATTTGCAAAATAAACTCTTCATAGCTGAATAAACTCTGTGCCTTCAGATTCTCATCATCACAGATGGCACTGCTGTACTATTTCTATAGTTATACTACAACAGAAATCTTACAGCATACAAAAGCATGATATTTGCATTAGCAAACATGAAATGCAGGACCAGTCTAACAATGAAGAACATCTTTCATTAAAAGCTGTGATGTGTTTCAAGAGATTTTTTCTTAAAGATGTTGAGCTCTCAGATGGGTGAGCAAAAAACCAAAAGGCTGTTTGCAAACATTCATAGGCACATAAGGGGCGTCATGAGCTCCAGCTGAGACTGAAGCAGTGGGGAGTGATCTCTGAGGTGTTTCAGTATCCAGAAGAACCGTACTGGTGAATAACAGTAACGCACAGTATGTGTCCAGATGTATTCCTGCTTTTACCCCACCCAGGTAAACTATGGAAAATATTCCTTCCCCTCTGCTATGCCCCAGGCATGCCCAGACATTGCCTGGAGCGTGACAGTTGTCCCAGGCCAAAACCGTGCCACAAGTGTGGACAACCACATAGACACCGGTACCTGTGTCCATGCCTGAAGCAGTGTGTTGGTGCAGACCCCAAGAAACTTGTCTCCTTAGCTAAAGACAGCTTTTGAACCCAAGTCCCTCTTGAAATACTGTATTGAGTATTTGAGTTTTGTCAGTGGCATGTTATGTTAAGCAAAAAAGAATTACATGACACATTATGCTGCCTTTGGTTTCCTCTAGCAATTTGGTAAAATCCTTCATCCTGAAATAATGGAAAGGGTGAGAAAATATGCGGTCCTGGAATTCTGATTTTAAGGGTAGATTCATTATCAGACACACTGAAGTGCTGGAAACAAACCTATCGAGCCCAAAGTGAAATAGCCAGAGGCTGAAAAACTTCCATTGATCTAAACACTACTTGTCTCCATGAATAAATACAATACAGAAGATGAAATACAAATCTTTAAATGTATTCTGAATGTTATTTTTATAATCTTTTCTATGCTATATGGTAATGACTTTGAAAGTAACTTCATAAGCTATAGTCTTTTATTTCAAGCAGATAGCACAAGAATTCACAAAGAGTCCCTTGACCTTTCTGGCATGGAGTACAGTAATGATCGGATTGCTTAACAAAAAGAACTTCTCTTTTTTCATCAGAATGTTTTCTTCACATGGTGGGGGGCGGGGGCAAGCTTAAGGTCTCCAGGCAGCTACAGTTTTTCTGCAAATGCATCTTCAGTGCTTCAAAAGCCAGCGAATAAGTAGGTTTAAAAACAAAAATTCTGTCATAATTAGTTTGCAAGGAGATTTTAGCCAGCAAATGGTAAAGCACAGGGTGGTTCCATTATTATGTTAAATTATGTGTATGTAATATACGCAACTCAACATACAGAAGATTAATGTTTTTGCACAGCTACTACCTTAAAAGGAAACGATCAAGCATCAGGCAAAGTCAAGCAAATGTTCTTCCCTAAATGTAAATGTAGCATGACACCTGAGATTTCTTTTCTTCTTGTCAAACTCCTGCCTCATTGACTACACAGGTTCTCATTTTTCATAAAAGTAAAGCAGTCACTCAGGAAAATGCCTCTCCTGCACAACCTCTAGCTATAAGGATTTCGTAGGAAGGAATTGATTGCAAGCACAAAAGTTTTGGTGTTGATGCTAAATTCTTCAACACAGTAAAACCAAAATCCAACTGAGAAGAAATATTAAATGTTGTTAGGTTATTGGGTAGCTGGGCAATACAATGAGGATTACGATAAACATAAAACATTGCACATGTGGAAAAGTAATTCTAATCATACATAACTGACAGTCTCTAGATTAGCTGTTGCCCCTCAGAGAAGAAACTTTAGAGTAACTTTAGCAGTTTAAAGTATCAGATCAGTACTAAATAATGAAAAAAACCCCAACGAGCCTACCAAAGTTGGAAAAAACAGCAAGAGGAAAAAAGAGTGAAGAACAGAAAACATGAATATGACATTGTGAACTGGTGATGTACCTTCATCTTGAATGGTTTGTGTATTCCCCTCTCCCTATCTCATCTCAGGAAAGGATACTATACAACCAGAAAAGTGAAGATGAGAGTTACAAGGCAAAACAACTATGTGGAGAGAGATTACAAACAGTAGGATTCTTCAGCCTTGAAAAACATTACTGAAGTGGACTATGACAGATGTATAGGGTATCACAAGTAGCTTGGAAAACACAAACTGAGAATGACATTGCTTCTCGTGACACAAAACTAAGAGCTCTCATGATACAAAACTAAGAGCCATCACAAGAAATTAGCAGGTGGAAGGTTCAAAGCAAAGCAAAATCCATTCGTCAAACAGCACACTGCTCAAGTATAGCATTCATTGCTATGGAAGATAGAAGAGGCCAAAAGTTTACGAGGGCTCAAAAAGTAGTTAAATAAATCAATCAACATGTATGGTCCGGGTCCAGAAATTTCCTCGGCCCAGAAATTTCTAAGCCACAGACCGCTGGGAGAGTACACTCCTATCAGTGCCTGTGGATCCATTTGGTCTTGCAGGAACCAAATGGACAATCTGCAAATTTTATAAAGTTAATTACCTGGGCCCAGAAACAGACATGCTGATGTTACAAACAGGAACTTCTTGTTGCATTACTTTCCTTGCTCTAAAATGGGTGTCCTCAAAGGATACTTGTGCTGACTGAATTAATTTTTTCTGTAGTTTTCAAACAAAATATCTCTTTCTTTTGTCTCATGCTTCAGGAAAGTAGAACTATTTTCATTAAACCAGTTTTCCAAGAAAATTCAGACTTATATTGTGCAGAATTTCAGACTAAACATTTCCTAGCATGGCAAAGCCATAAGCAGTGAAGTAGGTTTTTAAAATAGGATATTGCAAACAATTTGAAAACTCCTTAGTATTATTGGTCTTACCCTTCAGGTTAGGTTGAACAAAGCTATGTAGAAAAAATGTAATAATAAAAATGGTTTAATTTTGATTCTGATAGAAAGAACATTTGAAAATACCCATGAATCACAAAGCTAGTTTTTGACACACCTTCAATCTCAAGTTGGTATGGCTGAGTCAGAAGAGTTCTTGCTTTGGAGAAGGCTGTAGCTACTTGCACTTCTCACCTCCTGGTAATGAGTCCAGTATTTTAGCCTAATTTTCTGCTGAAACTGAGTTTGAGCAAAATGCCAAGCTACAGATTAGAAGGGCTGATTCTTTGCAAATAACAAACGCTATTATGGAGGTGGTAACCTACAGCAGAGTAGCCAAGCTGACAGCTGGGGATGATAATGTCTTCAATTACTGCAACAAGATTTGCTCATCTGTCAAAGACCTTAGAGAGAAACCAAATAGGTGGCTGACTGGGAATAAGTCACCCTTCACAGCACTTCAGCATTTAGTTTCACCAGCTGAGGCCCAAGCTGCAAGCTATTTCCACTGTATAATACCTTTCCCCGAAGCTATCGATTCTGAATGTCATATAAGCAGTGACAGCATTAGCACAAGGATATTTACCACAGCCTGGTTGAGGTTGGGTACAGCAATGGAGAAGGAAGGGGCTGGCATGCATTGAAGCAATGGGAGGCATTTGTTTCCCTCTGTTGCTCAGTTCTTGAAGCCTGGAGAGAGCTACAAAGAGCAGGGGACACTTTTGCTTGTTTGCAGTGCTGGCAGATAAGGTGCTTTATGATAAAACAAGGGGAGCTACTAGTAAAAGTGGGACTGCTACTATACGCAGGAGGAACTGTTTTTTCTCCAGCATGCAATCTTGCTTGGTGAATTTAGGGCGTTGGAATATCAGCTCTATGTGATAACTCAGAAAATCTGAACAGGATAAAGGTAGGTTTGGTTTTCCCACCTACCTTCTCCCACTCCAGCTACACTGTGCATGGTTAAAAGTAGTGATGGTCCAAATGTTTAGTTTCATTGCAGAGTTTAACACTGAAATACCCCTTATTCTGTATCTTTTCCTATACCTGTGCCTCCCTGCCATTCCCAGACTATTCCTGGAGCTCTAGGTCCACAAAGGCCTGGAAAACTCCGGAACAGACTTTTGCGTTCATCAAAGACATGATGGTAAATCAAAAGCTGACAGTGTGTATTTCCAAAACACAATTATTTCATTTGATATTTTAGTTCCTGGTAATGTTGAGACAAAAATTTCATTGTGAATCAAAAGCTAATAGCTTTGTATTTAAACAAAAAGTAACTTGATAGTTCCTTTTATAAACATTTCATCAGAAGTTTTTCTACATTCACATCTGTATAAAAAGGAGGAGAATTTACCTCATAGCAACAGACTTACTTTTCCCCTATTGTAAATCTATGACAGAAGAACAGGTTAAAGAAAAGCTTTTATAATCAGTAGCACAATAACAACCTGCAAAATATTTTAATTGTAAGAATACTTGTGGCCAACAGATTTCATGTACATTCAGCTGTACATCTAGAAAATTATCTTTAGGCACTATAGTTACATTTTTATAAATATTACAGATGACCATAACTTGGGTCCATGAAGTTATCAGTTATCTTCTTCTGCCCTAGTACATACATCTTGACATTAACACTATCAAAGCTGAATGACAAGGTTAGATCTTAGACCCTTAAATTCACACACGTATATGTAGATGTAGATGTACATGTATATATATGTATACATATATGTATATGTATAAGATGTATATATATTTTAATACCAGGTTTATATAGTGAGAGACTTGACTTCCAATACTCAGGATATTTGTAAGTAGACCTTGGAATTCCTTGAGCTTAGAATTTTGTTCCAAGTTTAAGTATTCTAGATTCTAATTCCAAAACCTCTAGATAGCATTCCATAGATTGTTTCATATTTTTGTAGCATAACAGAAGTAGGAATCCTGTGGGAGACTGGCCCACTGAGTATTCAATCAAGCAACAATCAAACATATTGCTAAGCAGCAATAGCTTCTTTGTCCTTTTTTTTTGGTTTGTTTTTTAAAGAAAAATAATGAGAAACAAGAATAATTTGTACAGATATCTCAAGCAGCAGCAATGAACCGGTCCTCGAGTTAATATATTCCAAGTTCTGAAACAGATAAACTAAACAGATAAACTAAAATGACTAATTTGTTACCCAAAGTTTTAAGTATCTAATGAAACACAGTTGCTGTGGCAAATTGCTAAGAGGTAGCAAAAGTTTTTTCTATATTTTTAAAATTCCTCTTACTCATTCAAGTATATGAGACAAGAAATTTTTATACCTGTACCTGGATGAAACAAGAATTAAAAGCAATATAGTAGAATGCCTGTGTGAGATGATAGGCTGTAATTACCATTGTTTTGAGAAGGAACACTGTGCCTCTCTCCTATCTTCTCTGAAACTTTGAACATCTCCCTATAGATAAAGCATGTTCCTGTATATAAAAGAGACTCAGTTACCACAATTTCTTTTTCTTCATGCTGCTAGGGAAAGTAGTCATGGGGTAACATATAGTCAGAGAAAGACCTAAATGTGTTGCAACAATGGGACAATGCATTTTAGTACCAATAAATACAAGTAATGTGAAGTGTGTGAGGGATGAGGGGGAGAGGAATTAAACATTCATACACTCTATAGGATTTCACATTAACACCAATGATCTTATATGTCATTGCAGCCAATTAAATGGAGACCTCTGTTCACCATGCAATTCCAGATACAAAGTAAATACTATGCTAAGTATGCATAAGGAACAGAACAATCAATAGTATGAAGAATATAATAATTATTTTATATGCAACAAAAATGTAGCTTTTCTGCTATTCCTGTCTGGAATAATATGTAAATTATGCATAATAAAGAAGCACATAAGATTCAGAGAAGAGTGATAAGAATAACTGGGTGAGAAAAAGCTCTTGCAAAGAGTTTGAAAAGACTGAGACAGCTTTAAGAATATTTTTAAATCAGATAGGTCTTTGTTTCCGAATGCATGAGGAATAGGATTATCCAAATTCAAAATTTAAAATAAAAAGAGAAAATAGTTTATCATCCAGCAAGGGTGCAGCCAAACTGAGGAACTCATTGCACACAAAGTCATTTTGTCCTAAAAATTAAAAAGATTCAAAAAAGCAATTCAGAATTTTATGTGGGTACAGAGAGTTATTGTAATATCCTGCAAGAAGGAGGTCAGACTACTGTGTCAAGACCTAATTCTTTCTAATCATCTTTAATGTAGAAGAGGCCAGAATTATTCGGTTTAGCCTATATGGAGTAAGCAATCCCACATCTTTCAGTAACAAGGCCTGCATGTCACCCTGATCTAATATGAACTCAAGTCAGAAAGAATGCAGTATTTCCTTTGTCATATCACACATAACAGGAACTACTAACATTTTTTTCAGGACTGTTTAAAACCTCTTTGAAACTTTGTACGTTTGAAAATGTTGGCCAAGCGGCAAAAAATATTTACTGGTGGAATTTCTGTCATAGAAAAGATTTTCTTCTAAGAAAAATATAAGATCTTTTCATTATAACAACAAGTAAAAGGTGCTTTTCAGTACACTGATATTCTGAAAGAGGTAAGAATAATCAAGTACTCCTCAAAATGAAAAAAAAAAAAAAAAAGTTGAAATTCGAAAAGAAAAGGGGGTATCTCTCTGAGTTTCAGCAGCAAGCTGCCAGACCGTCTGCTGGTACTCCTGCTCTAAGCACACATATGATCATAAAAAAGGATGTGTTGGCTGCCTACATTCATGTCTATGTTTTCAGATGGCACTCAGCCTGTTCACATATTGATTGGGAGTTTTGGTATAGGAATGGGTGCCAAGGTATTTTGAGTTTAGATGGGCAGCTTGCATAAATAACATTACCAATGCCATATCATTCACAGAAAGTCCTGTGAATGTTCCAAAAAATCATAACAGCAGTTGGCATTACATTTTGTGGAAAGAATAGTCTGTTTTAGACAGGAAACAGAAGGCAAGACGTATCATGCTGCATAGCAGTAATAACAGGGGAAGCCTACTTTTTCTTCACTGGATTCAGTTGTGGAGCTGGACGTGCTTAAAGATGTGTAAGTTTCCATTAAATGGCAAACGTTTGCACTGGAAAGCTGATTCAGCTAAGGTGTTGGAGTCTCTCACTGTGTGGCACAGCTAAAGCCAGACACCCTGCAATTCTAGGGAAGTGTTTATCTCCTGCCTGCTTGGATGTATCAGAAAGGAATGGAGAGGAAATGAAGCCCAAGGAAATTGGCATAGTCCCTTCTCCTCAGTCAACCAGTTGCATGTGCTATCCCATGTTTCCCATGTCTGTGAAAACTTCCCTTACATTTGTGGTACGGTTTTGCAGAAACTGAATTGGGTAATCCTCCTTATTGTAGTACATTTGTTCACAATCCTGTTAGTAAGGTTATTAAAAGAGAAACATCAAAAGAAGGCGATTCCTCTGGGCCAGGCTCTTGGAAAGGAGGTTTAGGAGCAGGAGGAAATGAGCCTCAGGATTTCAACCCTGCTGGCTGAAGAAGGAAGGCTGCTGAGCAGAGAGCAGGCAGAAGAAGGAGGATGAACTACTTTAGTTCTTCTGACTAAATTGAACATCTACTAATATTTTAGCAATTGGCATTTCACAGGCTAGAATTAGTATCTTTATTGAGGGGCTTACAGGAGAGTAAAATACTTTTTTCTATAAAATTTTGAAAGACAGTCTATGAACTGCAGTAAGTTAACACATGTATTTGCATTAGGCAATTACAATACTCACATATTTATCTGTATCTATTCCTTTTTTCTTTGATATTTCACATTCACTCTGATATTTTGGTTTCCATTTTCTCCTTTGCCTCACCTTCCCTGGGACCAGACAAACTGAGGCTGAAGTCTCCTGTCTTTGGCCAAGGAAGGAGAGAAATCAATTCAAGTCATTAGTAACATCCAGTTTCTGTTCTGTCACTCTGGATATTAGCATTTGCTATCCTCTCTCACTATAGCTGTGCTTACTTTTTCTTTGTCATCTTCTCTGCAGCAGAAAATCTCCATGGACTCTTTTATCTGGACAAGTGTTTATTCATTTAACACCATGCTGGTTCTCACAACTTGTCTTTGTGATCAAGTCCTGTGCACCTGGTACTCACGAAGAAGACTCGATATTAGACCTTAAAGTCAATGAAAGATTCACTACTAACTTAGTGGGAGTGGGATCACCCCGTGGCTTGCGCTAGCACTCCAAGATCATGGCCAACCTCCCTCCTGAGTTTAGTAGACCTGGGATCATGGTCTTTCTGAGCAGTGAAGAGCAGCAGGAGGCATTTTGCAGAATTGTCACAGATATTTTTGTATGCTGAAATTTGAAGTTGCCAAAAATCAAGGATTTAGAGCTAAGCCAATACTGAATTCCTCCGAATAGTGCCTTTTACTGCCTTTTTTTATTATTATTTTTTTAAAACAACTTTGTTGCAGCATGGAGAGTGTAGCTTTTAAATACAAGTTTTGGACAAAGATGGATAAAAAGAAGGTCTTATTTTATTAGATGGGATTATGCTAACCTCTGGTTTTGTTATTTTTCTTACTGCAGCAAAGATAGCTAGTTATGTTTAATAAATTTATTTTTTATAAACTGAATGAGCCATGTTCAACATTGTCTGAGGAAGAAGCATCTATTGATTCAGGAAAGAACAAAAATAACTTCTGATCTTATGGTCTTCTAAGGAGTTAGACATAAGCAGTAGGACAGAGCTCAAGTCTTTTCTGGCTGATCCCAAAATGAATTAAAATGGCTTACCTACAAACACATGATTATGCTATTTATTTAGCTACAGATTACGTTGTCCTATTTTTGGTGATGGAGGTAGAGTCATTTTCCAGAGAGCATTGCAATTAGCATGGTTGACAGCTGATTTGTCTGTCTCCAAATCTTTGTACTGACATGTGATGTCTATCTAAGAGACATGCTTATTGTAGCATATGATTTATGTATCCTTATTTTGCATTGCTATGACATATCAGAATCAGAAACAAAAACTTTAATCAGTCCTAACAATATTTTCCAAAAGAAAAAAAAAATTTTTTCTAACACTTGTGCACAGGGAACTATGCAGAATCTCCTAAGTGTAAACCAAATCAATATGACTGCTGGATTTGCTAATTTAACAATCTGAATTTTGCATAATAGCTAATGTGTAATATTCTCAGTGCTTTCAGCAACAGGCCTGCTGTTACTAGGAAGGTAGGAGGCACCTTAAAGCTACCTCTGCTGCCAATAGCCGTATATCATTACTAGTGACAGACTCCTTCGGTCCCACAGGGATTTGTTGTCAGACTCAGTTGGGTTCAGAAGCTGGCATACTGTTATCATGCTGCGTCTCCAGCTGATTTGCCTTCTGGATAGCTAGGACTGTATGCAGTCATTCCAATTCTTCCTCTCCTCTCCTCTCCTCTCCTCCTCTCCTCTCCTCTCCTCTCCTCTCCCTCTCCTCTCCTCTCCTCTCCTCTCCTCTCCTCTCCTCTCCTCTCCTCCTCCTCTCCTCTCCTCTCCTCTCCTCTCCTCTCCTCTCCTCTCCTCTCCTCTCCTCTCCTCTCCTCTCCTCTCCTCTCCTCTCCTCTCCTCTCCTCTCCTTTCCTCTCCTCTCCTTTCCTCTCCTTTCCTTTCCTTTCCTTTCCTTTCCTTTCCTTTCCTTTCTTTCCTTTCCTTTCCTTTCCTTTCCTTTCCTTTCCTTTCCTTTCCTTTCCTTTCCTTTTCCTTCTTCCTTTCCTTTCCTTTCCTTTCCTTTCCTTTCCTCTTTCCTTTCCTTTTCCCTTTCCTTTCCTTTTCCTTTCCTTTCCTTTTTTTTTTTTTTTTTTTTTTTTTTTTTATAAAATGGACCAAAATAGGACTGATATACGTTGGTGAACTCACAGGGAAACACTGCATCTAAGCAAAGGAGGAGAGCACTTCTTCCTCAAGCAAAGCCGGCTACAGTTCAGCTCTCTGAAGCGGTTCAGTTTCTCTCTGTAAAACCCAGTTATGGAAGCTAGAGTAAGGGAAGCAGCTGTATGAGCTGCAAAGTAATTTGGGATGCGGTTATTACAAAATAAGCTGTTTGATTTCTTCCCATAAATGAGAAGTCATTGATAATAATAATAACCTTTAGACACAAATGCCTATAACGAAACAAATCTTTAATTAGTACATAGGATTTGAGACGGCTGGTTTGATGGCATGACAAATCTTCATGACAGTGTTTCAGGTTCAAAGTGAATATATTGTGAAGTGAATATATGACCAAGCTGGTCAACTTATATTCATCTCTTTTAGATATATAAAAACAAAATTTGTGGATATAATACAAGAGGACTGAAGTATACTTGACTTCAGCAAGATATTTGATGAGATTCCACAAAACAGTTTTGAGAAGAAAGTAGGAAAATATAAATTAGACTGTGGTCTTGAAGACAGACAACTAATCAAAAGAAACCACACGCAAAAAAAACCGCACCTCACAGAAAATAAAAATCCTTTCCTATAGAGAAGAAATATTTTCAAGTTCAGAACTTGGACTTCATATTGAGCAGGATGTAAATCAAGATAAAACATGTCTCAAGTTTTACAGTCTGTAAAACAAATATAATATCAGTGATTTAACCTTGTGTAAGATATTGATTTCTGAAGATCAATGCACTTGACAGAAGGATAAATTCTTCTTTTTCAGAGAGGATAAAACCATGTGCAGTGATCTGAAGAGTTTTTTGGGGAGGCTACATGGTCTGTTAGATATAGGAGTGTTCTGTGCCAACAAAGATATATGATTTTTAATTCTAGCTTCTTGGAAGCTAATCAGTGATTTGCCACTGAATGCAGAAATCTTTTCCAAATATCCTGTCCCCTCTCACATAAGCCATTTAAAATCCAAATATCTCACATAAATGGAAGAATCTGTGAACAGGGTAGTATGAGTATTAAATAAAAAAGGATTAAAGCATAGATAACAATTAGAAGAAAAATTGCTCGACCCTCATATGTGTTGATGAGCCTTAATCACATATAGCAGACCTATTGGAGTGCTTAAGAATTATTTCAGAGAACAAGGGCTCCCCTGTATAAAGACTGTGCAACCTAATACTAGAATAGCCTCAGATAAAGGAATTTATAAGCCTTCTGCTGCCGGATCTGTTCTGAATGCTCTAAAGACACAGGTAAAAGAAGGATCAGGACTGGGGCAGATTAAAATTAATTTCCTTCAGAACAATGGAAAGGACTTTTATACTTCCTGTGCTGTATTGAATCTTACAGCACACAGCTATTTTGTCTGTAAGGCTGCTCAAGAAAGAGACACTATTTCTCTTCTTTTTATAACGGGAAAAGTTTGGGTTTAGCTCTCTCTTTACATTCAGGGGAAAAAAAGGACTATTTTAGTTCTAACTTTTTTTTTAATTGCCCTTGGATATGAATCAGACACAGAACATTGCCACCAAGAAGATTAAATATTCAGAAATGGAAGGAGCAGTGGCAAAGTGTTGCATTACAGACTGTAATTCAGCCTTAACTGTAACAGCTCAGTGTTAGAGCCTTTCCACAGCCATGGCTATAATTTGTCTTATTTTTATATTTTTAATTTAATGTCCTTAAGTATATACTGCACATTGATCTTTATTGTACTCGATGATTATGATTGACTATTTCACCTAAATATTCTTTATGGAAATGAGGTGTAGCCAGTTTAATAACAATTAAGAAAGATATCAGTAAAAAAATGGGGCTTTTAGGTTTTTTCAGTGATACAATGCAATTTCAGGTACAACAAGAAATGCCTGGAGCACAAAGTAAAAAAGAAAAGTTGCCAGCCACTTTGTCTGGTTCCGAGGTCTGCATTGTGCCAACCAGAAAGCAGACCTAAGTATTTAGATTTGAGCTGCATTAGGAAATCTAACACTGTACACTTCTGATCCAAACTAGAATTAGGGTCAACATCAGACAGCAGACCATTTTCCTTATTTGCTGAACAAGAATAAAGATTACTCTAAATTATTGTCACATTTGCCTAAAATAAATTTGGTCTTTAGCTTTGCATTATTGACTTTGTGTAAAAACTTAAGAGGAATACATTCTCTTAAGAAGGAAAACCTTTAATGACTGATTTCTTATTTATCTTTTTTCCTTTATCTTAAAATTTCTCTGTTTTTTTTGCTTGTTTGTTTGTTTTCCTTTGTTTTTCCTAAAAGTACAGTTTATTGAAGTCATAACAACTAGCAGGAGAGCAGAATATAGTATCAGGTACTGAATATAGTCTGGATTCGCCAGCTAACATTTTATAACACCCATTAGCCATGTGAATGAGAACATATTCTGGGAGTAAATGGCCAACAGGGAAAGTTTCATGGCATGAAATACAGGCAGATGTTGTGCAACTTCATCTTGTAATTATCTGTCACTTCACCTCTGTTGCCAAAAGAAATAGCAAAGTAAGAATGAAGCTAGAAGAATAAGGAGAACAGATATGAGGTACAACATGCTCGACTTGAACCCTCTTGGGCGTGATATTTTTTTTCCTCATAGCAGGATGTTGAGTTAGACCAGAGCTCCAGTCACTCAGCAAGGCTGGCTGGATTGAATTACCCATGCCTGTCTGTCATACCCTGGCTGTCCAACAGTGAAATGAAAAGTCCAGTCCAACAAAGTTTCAAGAAAACTATCCTCAAAAGTAAGGTTTATATATATGCATTCATTAAAACTGAAAAAAAAAAAATGACACCTGCAAAAATTCAGTTGCCATTACTCTTGATCAGAAAACCCTGCCTACTTACCAGGAAAATTATATGCAGCGACTGCAGAAAGTCAATTTTACTTTAAAAAAACCCTCTACTAAAACCTCTGACTTTGTTCTTTCAGTTCACTTTCTGTCTCCAGAAAACACTGAATAGATGTCTAAGCTTCAGCCTTTTCAGCAGGAGTAAAGGGTGGATATAAATAACAGACATTGACTTGGGGAATTATAATCATGAGAGTGACAGTCTCAAAAAAAGAAGGAGAATAATTTTGCATAAGAAAATTATTTTTCAACAGGAGATTTAAAATAATAGGAGATCTTCCATTGGCATGACTTGATTGCTACTAAACGTATTGTGTATTTGTCAAAAGGAAGCAGACACGTGTTAATGAGTACCTTTTGGTCTCAACCTCCTGACGGTGATTTCTCTTTAAATGGCTTTTCTGTTTTCATTGCCAGCCAGTGCACAGGTGAGACAATTTTGTATAGAACATAAAATTCCATTTTACTTTCCTGATCCTCACTCCAGATACCAAGTATTGAGGAAAATATGTGATTTTAAAACAAAGTTAGAAGACAGGGAATGGGAAAGAGAAGGAAGAGGCAGGAAAATGAGAAGTCAGGAAGGACTAAGAGGGTGTGTATCCTTTAGCCCTGGCCTCTGTATGCCAATTATGTGATTAGACAGGAGGCAAGTGGAGAAATCAGGTGAGGGATCCAAACTACAATGGGAAGAAGGCTCTTCTTCCCATCTTCTCTGTAGATGTGCTGTATTGATCAGAAGGCAGCCTGGAAGTTGGGAAGGAGGAGATGGAAATTCCAGGGCAACTGAAATAAATGGGCAAAGAATGATTGAGGACTAGAAAAGCTGCATGTGTCATTGTCCGGGTTTGAGGTACCTCCCAAACCATGACAGTCATTTTCTGGGCAGGCCTGGTTAGAGAATATAATCACTTTACAAACTTCCATGTGAAAAATATATGTCAATTAGGTATCTAAATTCTCTCACTGATGCATGTGGGGGAAAAATAAAAAATTCAGATTCTTTATTATAAGTTCTCTGATAATTACTACACCACATTAGGGGGCAGATTTTCAAAGTTGTGCTAAGAAATGTAGCCGTATAAACTCTCTTTAAAGTCAGTAAGAATCGCTCAATTAATTCTCAGTGCATTGCTTTGAAAATGCACCCACCTTCTCTTTGGGAGGCGGAAAGCAATTTTTTACTCCTTTGAAAAGTTTTTTGGTTCTTTAGGGGACTTTTCCCTTTCTGCTTTGTATTTCACAATTTATTCCCAAAACACTGTACATGTTCCAGAATTTTTTATATCTTAAATTGTTTGCAGTATCCTTTCAGAGGGCTGTTACTGAGATTACAGGATTTTTGCTCTCTCCAGTCATGGTCAAAAAGACTTTTGCCTCTATTTTTTTTCCTACCGCTAGTTTACGGGTATTAGTCATGCTTTGCTCCAAGGCAAATGTCTAACTTATTCCTGAAATGACTATCCATACTGCTAGAATAATGCTGTTCATACATTTGAATTTAATTGAGTTTGAATTGGTAAAGCTGTGTCAGCATTTTCATTACAAACCACACAATAATTGAGCAGCTACCAAAAAAATACCCAAGATACCGTCATATTATAAAGCATGCGATGACATAAAAAAGGTATGAAATTAAAACAAACTGTACCAACATAGGATTAATGAAATTTTATTCTCTGCTCTGCTTTTCCTCAAACTCCTCTTGCAGCAAACAAAATGATCTATTTCTCCCAGATTTTAAAACCTATCATATAAATAAGTCTTATAGTGCTTTTTTATATTGTCCCTGTACATTTGAAACTAATGTTAGAAATGCACAACAGTCATTTGCCTGGTTGTAGAGAAGATAATATAAAGTCATAATGCCCCGATTATTCCACTGAGAATACTACTAATGAGGATATTTCCATGATATAAGACGTTGCAGAACTGACAAGTAACAAGAAATAAGTTAGTTGGGTACTGTATAAATAGGATGGAAAAATTATCAAACATTTGCCTGATTTTTTTAAGACTTCAATTTAAACTTAATGTAAGGATATTTCATCTTGCCATTTTAAGCCTCTAATTACAGTTACCATCCTTTGGCTTGTCATCTAAATCACAGCCTGATGAGACTTATTTTTATACAAGGAGACATCATACAAGGAAAGGTCATGCTCTACGTAATTTTGGCTTTGTTTTACTGCTTCAGCCTATCATAATATGAAATTTTATCAAACTCTAATCATATTTTTTTAAACATATTTAAGAGAATAATTAAGGCCAAATATCATGTTACCTAAATTAAAGGAGGAAACATGAATCATTCCTTTCACTTCTGTTTTAGGAATCTAGGGCAACCATGATAAAATTCATAAAGGCAAACCACAATCCTTATTATATGAAGAAAGAAAAGCACCACATTTTTGAATACAAGTTACTTTAAATATTACAAAACATTTGAAAATAGTCCCTCATCTGCTTCTTGCAAAGACAGAGATTAATAAGCACAGACTGGTAACCACTCTCTCCTCTGCATGTTAAAGAAAAAATATTCTGAGGCCCTAACTAGAACTGGCTTAATTGAGACCTAGTGGAAACGAATAATTTTAAAAGGCTATTTTGAAAATGTTTGTTCCTGTTGCTCTCTATTTCCCAAGTTGTCTCTCACAATTCTATGTAAGAGAAAGGCTGTCCGAAGACCAGTAGTCTGTGACAAAAGCATGTTCCCACTGCATTGTGATGCACTCTGGGGACACACCAGTGCCCACCAGTCTAGGCTGGTGTGCAAGACCACCTTAAGCCTTGCAGACATAGTAGCTTGAGTCCATGCTGCTGACCCTGCTTCCTTGCATCTTACAAACACCCACACGCAGGGCCAGATCTATTTTTAAAGGGATATTTAGGTATTTAGAGTGCCCAAAGATGTATTTAATATTGTTGAAGCGTTTCTCAGCAGTATCACGGAGTTAGACACCTAGAGGCTTTTGCAAGTGTCATTAAATAATGACCTGCATACAGGACTTTTAATTGAAGCCTAAGTGCTTTGCTCAAGTCACACTAGGGGAGAGATTTGGGGTGTCCCGTGGAGGTATGTAGTGCCACTACTATATCCAAAACAAGTCCACCAAGAAGGCAGTGATGACACAGAACTCACAGGCGACTTGTGCTCTTCTGCACCAACAGCTGGGGGCCAGGACATCAAAAATGGCAATGGCTGCCTGTGTTTAGGCACCTGAATCACTGCTCCAAAGCCCATGCCAGGATAAGTTCTTGACCAAAACCATCTCCTGAGTACGAAATTCTTTCTCAGTCATTGATGTATCTTTCCTCATCATAGTTAGAAATCCTCAGGAATAGCTAAAGTGTATTCGATAGTACACAAATGTGTTTTAAAAAAAACAGTAGAAGTATCACCATCTGAATGGCCCTAAGTCTGTTTCAGGTCTCAGATCAACATGTGAAAGCCATTTGATCTCATAAGACCTAGTTTGTAAATTTTTGTCCTGGAGAAAATTACTCGTACCTGTGAAAAGAATGGCAGAATATTTTCCCTACTAAGAAAGAAGCAGGCTTGCTAGCATGGCTAGATGGATCCTGGTACTTTCATGCTTCATTATTTCCACCGAAAGAAACATAGTATTTATTTACTGATTGCTTATCATGGCCCTCAATTTCTGCTGAAGTTCAGTAATTCCAAGCGCTTTTTTGTGCAGTGAATTTTAAACTTTTACTGAACTCCCTTCTTATATTAAAGTAAATAAAACATTTTAGTCTTCTAGCTGCATTATGCATGAAAATGAAGGTGGAAATAACATTTAAGAATAAAACAGCAGTGGGTAGCATGAACTTGATTAAGGATTGAGTCTACATCATCTTGCTTACCACTAAACTGAATCTTTACCTTGGTGTATCAATGATCAGCATGAGGACCACAACAGCAGAAGAGAGATAAAGGGAAGTAAAGGTATATATATATCAAATCTGTATCACTCAAGTGTGAAACGGTTAGTCTTCAGCTATTCATTTCTCTACTGAAAGTTTTTTTCCAGTAATCAAAACAGCTGGCACAACTGTTGAGACAAATATATATCCAAAGCAGGAATTCAGACCTAGACTGCATACTGCTATATAAACTATTCAATAAATACTTATGAATAATAAATACAGTTACATAAATCTGGACCTGGTTTTATGTGATTTGTGAACAAAAGAGAGATAGATTTATCACATGACTTGATAAAATGTGGTGTGAGGAAGAAGTTTGTGATTTAGCAAGGCACTTAAGCATGTATATAAACTCTGCCACATTCTCAGGTCTGATTAATTTCTAAGTTAAGCACACGCTTAAATGATTGCACTAGCAAAAGCAACACTACATTCCTCTTGAAATGTAAATTAAATGTGCCAACTTGTACAGGTTTTTTAGTTACATTTTCTTGTTCATCTTATTACTCTGGCTGAATTAAGATCTGGTGGCTTCAGTTCCTATGGAAATAACTAAAAGAGTGACTCAGACCTTCACTACTAGAAGATACTTGACTTACCTTGAGGTAAACTAGCAAGCTTCAGCACAGACAATTCAGACAAAGATAATAGCATGGCTGTGCAGCTCTGCACAACAGGAGCAGGAGAAAAATTGGTCGAATATTTCAGCTCACTAAAACATCCATATGGAAGAAATCAGTTGAATTACTGTAATTTATATCAGCTAAGGATCTTCCTAGTATTCCTTTTTGTACATTTTGACTAACATAAAATTATATACAAAGGAATATTTAGCAAGAGCAAAATAATCAGAGAAACTATTAATAGCATAGGGGCTATTAAAATTGTTTAGTAACACTGGCTTGCTTTCTAGACATAAGACTAAATGCACATATAAATCTCTGGATGTAGAATTAACAACATATACTAATGATTATTCTGCTATCCATTTTAAATTGACATAATGGAGGTAATAATTGTAGTAACTGCACATATAAATGCAGACAAACAAACTTGTGTATTTTTATACACAGGGTACGGTCTATACTTAAGGAAAAGAATGTGGAGAATGTTCCTCAAACATTTATTTTGAAATAAATAAGTTTGAGCTTCTAAGCTATCAATAAAGCAGCCTTGGGTTTAAAATGAAAGTTTTATAAGTCTTTTCACCTCCCAGCTGAAGAATAGGTAATTAATTTTATATTTTTTTTGAAGCTTAATATTCAGTCTTATATGAATTTCAGATCTGCAGATAACAAACATTTGCCTTTTCTTTTCTTGCTTGGAATTCCTCTATAAACCTTTGTAAGCATTGCATGAGCATCCTGACAATCTTAGACACATTTGCATAGCTGTTACGCATAGCACATACCTAACTGTTACACATAGCACAGAGAATCATAGAATGGTTAGAGTTGGAAGGGACCTTAAAGATCATTGAGTTCCAACCCCTCTGCCATGGTCAGGGACACCTCCCACTAGACCAGGTTGCTCAAAGCCCCATCCAGCCTGGCCTTAAACACTTCCAGGATCGGGGCATCCACAACTTCTCTGGGCAACGTGTTCCAGTGCCTCACCACCCTCACAGTAAAGAATTTCTTCCTAATATCTAATCTAAATCTCCCCTCTTCCAGTTTAAAATCATTACCCCTTTTCCTATCGCTACGCTCCCTGATAAAGAGTTCCTCCCCATCTCTCCTGTAGGCCCCCTTCAGGTACCGGAAGGCCATTATAAGGTTCCCCCAACGCCTTCTCCAGGCTGAACAACCCCAACTCCTGTGGGGTCTTCATAGGAGAGGTGCTCCAGCCCTCTGATCATTTTCATGTACCATACCTGCTGTGTGTAACAATTAATTTATATGTGATAGATTTTCAGGGAGTTCTTCACTTTTATCAATATTGGGTTCTATCCAGGGACTACGTAGCATAACCCTTTCCCATCATATGGGGATTCAAGAACCTCTTAATGCTGAGTGAAAGCTTACTTCATGATTACGTACCGCCATTCCCTGGATGAGGTCCCATCACAGGGCACCGTTTTCTTGAAGTCTGTTCTCTCAGTAGGAACAGATGGACTGATCACAGGGTAGGGATCAATCAGATGATTTATCTGCTGTGCAATTTCTGTAAAAGGGCGTGACTGAGCAACTGAGGTAGTGAAATCTTCTGCAGCTATTGAGAAGCTATTTAGATAACGTCCTGCTTCTTGGAACATCCACAATCTCCTTACTAATTATACAAGAACAGCAACCATGCCTATATCCATACAAATGTACTGTGAGGCACCTACTATCTTTGCATGACAAGATTAAAGTAAAGACAACAATGTCCTTGCCACATTGTCCATGGTAAACCATCGTTTGGGAAAGGGATGTGTGCTTTAGGGGAAGCTATGCTTTGAGTGAAGAAGGCACCATGTAATTTCAAGAGAGACTTCAGATCCCCTTTTTTTTTGTAACCAGGACTCCCATGGCATGAACTTCCTGAAATTATTTTTTTCCTCCCAGTGATGGCTCCCTGAGGAACTTCTCGTCTCTGCAGCGGGCCAGAACACTCATGAGGAAGTTCTCTGGTTTATTTACGTTTTTTCTGGTATGAGAACAGCAGATTCATGGGACACTAACTTTTCATGCATTTGGGCAAGATTTTAGAGAACAGATGCAATAGTCTCAAAAAATTATTAGTACTTAAGCAGTATAATGAAACCAGCAATTTTCTCATCACTGCCTTGAAACCATTAATTTAATCACTGTGATATTATCTCTCTCTATAAATAACAATAAAAACACTTTAAAAGTAGAAACATATTTTACATGTTATGAATTTCATTTTCTGTAATGAACTGAACCCATATCTGTTCCTTTTTCATCTAACGTAAATGATATAAATCTGATTTAACTTAAAATGAATCAATTAGCATGTTCCCAGTATCATTTTATAACTGTCAATAAAGTGATGCTATAGCCACTTGTAATTTCCATAGAAAAGCAATATATTATCATACCTTTATAATAAAAAATTGCTTTATTGTATGATTACTAACCTGCTCATTGAAAAGAAAATGTCAAACTTTGTGAAATATTACAAGCCAAGAGACTTAAATATAGTCCTGGAAAATAAAGTAACTGCACTGTGTCTTATGCAAGCATTTATCACTTCGTAATTGATGGTTACAGCAGAAGAAAAACAAGGAAGATTTATGCTGATATACTAAGTAATTTTACCTGTTGGGTACCTATCTCAAATGATACAGTCTCATGAGAAAAATACATTGTGACAAGAACAACAGCTTGATTCTGCTTGCTTGGTGTCCCTGAACTGATCCAACTAAAACAGCAACTGAACAGTTGTGCTATATCCCAGCTAGGCTTTGGTTGATTTTTTCTGCTGCTGCTGACTGGGTCTTCATGGCTTATTAAAACTGAAAAGCTGTCTAATTTTAGGGGAGGTTGATGTATTGTATAGAAACAAGGGTTTTTTACAGGGTATCTTTTGACACCATCTATAATTCAAGATCAGCATGAGTGTATAATATATTGCATCCTATATAGGCTATATAGGCTTGGGAAAAATGTCAGCATGTTCTTACTTAAAATGTTCATACTGCTTACTCGGTTCATGTCTTATCCCTTCTCTACTTTTTAGAGGGGTGAGTTATCCAAGATAAGTCCAGAAGTATGTGGAATTTGACCCAAATTTTCCTGACCTACAAAATGATATATAGTTAATAGTGTTAGAAAGCTTTCCTCCTCTGTCAGACCAATACCCAGGACAGCAGGGCTTTGTTAAGACCTGAAGTGCTAGATACAGCCCTTTAACTTGCCTTTGAATATTTTCTCAGTGTTCACATGGTCTCAGCTACGTCACAAGGCTGGCTGATCTCTGTCTCTTCACAAGATTACAGTCACAGTCATTTACTAAAAGATATAATTCCTCCCTCTTTAAACCCAAAGAGAATTTTGGCACATTGGCTGTTTATCGCATTCTAGTATCATTATAATTGCTGGGATCTGAAGCAGGAAAAGATCTGGAATGCTATTTTAATGACAGTAGCATGCTGATATATTGTGGTTTTAACCTCTAGCTATAACTATAGAAATACTAATTTTTCTACAAAATCTCTCTTACTTATTTCTTTTCTAATCAGCTTCTGAAAAAAAAGATATATTTTAAATGTGCTTCACAGAAACAAAGCATGGGTTTTCTCTTAAATGATAAGTCTTTCTTTCTCTGTCTGGCCAACTCCTTTGTATTTGACACTTGTTTGTCTTTCTAGAACTTTTGGGTTTTTTCCTAAATGATCTGATTCTAGTAAAACAACAAACAAAAAAGTGTTATTTCTTCAACTGGCGCACTTATGTAAGGGAGCAGTTTAGCAATCCTGTACATGGGCAAGGCTGTTTCCGAATGGCTTACCAAGTTATTATAAATCTCTGGTTCAGGACATTTATTGTCCTTGAAAAAAAAGGAATAAAAAATGTTCCATGCAGTGTTGTAAATTAATCAGCTGAAAAGCTAGACTTGAATGCTCAAAATCAGTATTAATCTAATTTTGTTATTTTCTTTGTACCACTGTCTACTGTACTTCCTTCACCCTCTTCCTTTATTCGTAGATTTAACAAATTCTAAGCAGACTTCCAATACTCCTTCCGAATTTATTGGAAAAAGCTTCCCTAAATATGTAAAACTGAAATAATCTAATAATAAAGACCAGCAGGGCTGTTGAAATGTGATAATGAACCTTAAGACCCAAAAATCACTACTGTACTTCTATTCAAAATGTGAAATCACAGAATCACAGAATCTTCATGGTTGGAAGGGACCTTTGGGATCATTGAGTCCAACCATACACACAAAAAACAAAACAAAACAAAACAAAGCAACAACAAAAATAATAAAAAAAAAAACTCAAAAAAAGCCACAAAACAAAACACCCAACCCAACAATCTCAGGCACTAGACCATGCCCTGAAGTGCCACGTCTACACGTTTCTTAAATACCTCCAGGAATGGCGACTCCACCACCTCCCTGGGCAGGCTGTTCCAGTGCCTGACCACTCTCTCACTAAAGTAATTCTTCCTGATATCTAATCTAATCCTCCCCTGCCACAACTTCAGACCATTTCCTCTGGTCCTGCCATTATTCCCTTGGGAGAAGAGGCCAACACCCTTCTCTCTACAACCTCCTTTCAGGTAGTTGTAGAGGGCAATGAGGTCTCCCCTCAGCCTCCTCTTCTCCAAATAAACATGCCCAGTTCCCTCAGCCTCTCCTCATATGACTGTTCCCTAGACCCCTCACCAGCTTGGTGGCTCTCCTCTGGACACGCTCCAGCACTTCAATGTCCTTCCTGTAGTGAGGGGCCCAGAACTGAACACAGTACTCAAGGTGAGGCCTCACCAGTGCCGAGTACAGAGGCACGATCACTTCCCTACTCCTGCTGGCCACGCTATTCCTGATACAGGCCAGGATGCCGTTGGCCTTCTTGGCCACCTGGGCACACTGCTGGTTCATGTTAAGCCAGCTGTCCACCAACACCCCCTGGTCCTTTTCTGTTGGGCAGCTTTCCAGCCACTCTTCTCTGAGACTGTAGCGTTGCCTGGGATTGTTGTGACCGAAATGCAGGACCCGGCACTTGGCCTTATTAAACCTCATCCCATTGGCCTTGGCCCATTGATCCAACCTGTCCAGGTCCCTCTGTAGAGCTTTCCTACCCTCAAGCAGATCAACACTCCCACCTAGTTTGGTGTCATCTGTAAACTTACCGAAGGTGTATTCAATCCCCTTATCCAGATCATCAATAAAGATATTAAACAAGACTGGCCCCAAAACTGAGCCCTGAGTGACACCACTCAGCCAACTGGGTTTCACCCCACACATAAACACAACCATCTTCAAAATAGTTCTTCTGACAGCAGGTTTCACAGACTGTTAAAGATTCCCTTTTTCCATGACCCCATTATTTCAGCAGGTCACAACTCTGGAATAGAGGACTTCTGAGAGAAGCATTAGACTTGGCCATTCTCTTCCTCCTCCACATCTGGTTCCTGTGACACAGGAGTCAGTCCTGACATGCACCACATCCCATCCTATGTCTTTACATTTTCACAGCTTTCTTCTCATTCTCCATGTTGCCGCAGACACCTTCACAGATGTCTCTGCCTCCACAGGTTTTCCAGGCTCACAGTACATGCAAGAAGCCTGGGTGCTGGTCAGCCCTGCGCTGGGCTGGCTCCTTCTCCATTCACCTACTATACTTTGGAAGCCTAAGCCAGGGCATGTGGAAATAAACAGGCTGGAAAATAAGAGGTGGTCACTCTGTTCTGTGGTGGCACACATAAATGTTGTGAGATTGTGATGAGCAGAGGAAGTTGCAGGAAGATGAAAGAGGAATACAAAAAGGCTTTACTTCCATTCCTGTCATGCTGTCAGATGGCAGGGGCAAAGGTAGCAAAAAGAGCTACACACAGGAGGCAGTACCATATGGTGAGTCCTGTCTCAAGGATACAGAAAGGAGAATGTGAGGCCCTGTGCCTCTGGTCCATAAAAGAAAAAGAAAATACTCTCTTAAAAACTCTGAATGTTATACAAAGTCAGAGAGATCAGGGAACCTTTTTATACTCTTTCTTGGTCATATTCTCTAAGGAATCACAATCAGACTTGTACTTCCTGGGACAGTTTGAAAAAGTGATAGTATATAGCTTGATGTCCCAGTAACCAAGCTAAAATAACATCTACTGGCTCCCTGATCTTGCTATGTATTAAAATTCTTGTAGGTTTATGTACAATAACAACTCAGAGACACAAAGGAGATTTGTCTTGATGCAGTCTTCTGGAGAGGTCAATGTTTGGAAGCAGCTTAGTTTTTTGTTAGGTGCTCATCTTGAAATTTCTTTGCAAAGAAAATTTAGCAGTTCTTCATTAAGGGTTTTTTTTTTTTCACTTATCTAAGGCACATAACTTTCTTTATAGAGTTAGTATGAAACTTCTTAAAGAGTGTTGCATATCTCCTTTTTAAGATGTTAAAAGTCTTTATTCAGAGTTTTATAGCTTAAAATTTCTCTCCAGAAAAAGAACTCTAAATCACAGCAGTCAAAAGCTGCAATAATATGTAATGTTTGGAAAAAGACCAATACTGCAAAGTTCACCTCAAGTACAAATGGTCCTGGAGCACACCACTTAGTAAAGAAATGCAGACAAATCTTTGAGATATAAAAAGAAGCCAGTCTGCCACATTTACTGACTTTGAGTAGCAGCTTACCCTGCAAGCTGTCCCATTGAAAAAGAGATGCAGAAAATGTACTGCTAACTGAAACAAGTAAAAAGTTTTCATTGCCAAAATAGCTGTGATGAAGGAAGAACACACTGCGATGTGCTGATGTGTACAGTGCTTTGAGTCCTTCCCTAAGATTCCTCCTAGAATTTGCATTAAGTGCCAGTCTTTGCTTTACTTTCAATCATATATATGTTTGATGTGTTTGAGGAAAATTTCACATCAGCATCATTGAAGTTCAGTGGAAACTTAAAAAAACCATGTTTTCTTCCATTGACCATGATTGTCCACCCAGGCTGATCCTTTCTGTTGTAAGAAAGACAAACAGGCATAATTTTTCAGTGTTGTACAGCTCCATGAGTAACAGCTCATTTATTCATGGCTTCACCAATGACAATGGGCAGAGGCAAGACTGGATGGTCCTAAGTCCCAAGAGGCAGCAGCAAGGACAAGGCTGAACTGTAACTGGACATCTTCACTTATTGCTATGATGAGATGTGACATCAAAATGAAAGAAAAGAGTTTTCCTGGTCAGTTGCAGAGCAGCCACAGCAGGAGTACGAGATCATTGCTGGCCAATGCAAAAAATCAAGGTAGCAAAAATCCACATAGCACCCTTGCAACTGGAAATAGCACTTGAAGAAAATTGCCTTTGAAATAAAGAATGAAAGCTACAATAGTACTGGTCTTACCTAACCCCACAAACAACAACCTGGCAACATAAAACAATTAAATCTCTAATTATTTCAAATTAAATGCAAATATGCTCTAAAACCTCTCAGTTTTCCCAGGAATTTCTTTTGTTAACTAATATACTTGAATGTAGCAAAGCAGAAATATATTTAATAAAATTGAAAATTACAGAAGAGGTAAAACTGAAATTTCCTCTCTCTCTCTCTCTGCCTCACTATCCAAAAACAAGGAGACATTCAACAAAACTGAAGGTGAATTGCAATATGTCTCCATCAGGATAGTTTCACTCTCTCAGTAACTATTTTATAGAGAGAAACTAAAGAGAATGGATAAATAAATAATTTTAGAGTTATTAAAAACAGATTTAAAACACATACAAGATAATGGTACCATTTTCTCCTTTGAAGAAAGAACGTTCAAAGGTGTACACAGCTTTCTAAATGGAGTTTTTTCAGCACTCTTTTACAGTCACTGGATTTTTATCTTTAAAAGCATTCTAACCTTGTTTTATATGTTTGTTAGTCCTGAGTGTTTCAGTACCATTAGCCCCCGCCCATAGTAGCCTCCTAATTCTGAGCAGAACAGCTACAGCACAGCTAGATGCACTTAGGACGTTTTGTACTACCTCGCCAATGTACTTCATTGCTTACCTCAAAGAAGGAAGCACTGAGTCTGAGCTGGTATTTATTTAAGTTCAGATCTAGTGCCAGGTGAGCTCATCTTTATGTTATACAGACTGGAAGATCAGCTGTCCCCAGCGGTCATGTTCAAGTGTCAGCTGTACTTGCCAATGTCCAGTTTTTCATCATTACTCCTGGTATGGTCAGAAAATGCCATCTCTTCTATGACATTAAGGAGTTTTTTGTAGACTACCAATTTCAAAAAGCAAAAGATCTCAGTCAAGATCAAGTTACATCTGACTTGGGCCATCATGAAAGAGGAAATGCGCTGAAGCAGAGATCCTGAATCACCCAGTTTCCATGTTTAATCCATCTATTCAGCTACCATATATTCAATGTCTTTTTTTTCCTCCCAGACTTCAGGAACTATTTTATGTTGGTCCTAAATTTATTTTTTGTCTACATCAGTATTTGTATGACAGCATTTGAACCAGACTCTTATTGTGCAGAATCAAGACAAGAGACAACAGAAAAATATAGGCGGATAATACCATAGTATTTAGTACCCTGTCAGAGCACAGTAGGATTTCTCATATAAAACAATATTTTAGGGTACTTATACCTTTTTTGGTGTCAGTTTTCCGAGTAATCACACTTTCAGAGTATACTTCTTTCAGTCTGCACCATTACTGCCAATGAAAACTGAATGATGATGAGATCAGTAACCAGTATACAATCCTGTGGTTTAGACTATGTTCTTACCCTCAGCAACAGTGCAAAGCTGCACCTAGAATACCCTATGCCCATGCTGGTTATCTAGTAGGTTCCTTAAAAGTCATTCTTGCATTGTCTAAATGTAACAGGCAAAGATTAGCAAGAAGGTTGTGTAGCTCAAGGGCTGGCTTCAAGGAGCTTGTGAGGAGGACTTCAAATAGATGAGGAGGTGTATTCATTATGTACGGTATATATAAAAGGCATTTCACTAGACTTTAACAGAAGAGACGCTTTTTGGCGGTTTTTTTGCTTTGCTTGCTGAGATCCTTCAAGACCTAATGCAAATATTTATAGTACCCAAAGTTCTTAAAAAATGACAGAACTAAATTTGCAGTATTAACTTTCCTTATTTCCCTGGATAACCTTTTACTTTAGATATTCAATATCTGTAGATAATATTACAGATTCTTCAAGAAAAATACTTCTCTGCACATCAATAGTACAATGTAGAGTTTTATTAATGCATTATTAAAAAAATCAAGAGTGGTTTGATTTCTAAAGCAGATGTATTTTAAATAGGTACAATTGTTTTTTTCTCTGAAGAAATTGAAAATATATTTGTTTTAGCTGAGGAAATAGATTACTGAATGCAATAGCTGTTGTACAGTGTACCATAAAATTACTTACAATACCTGAACCAAAGAGAAAAAGATGTCCAGTACTTATTGTTTTTATATTTAGTTAATTCAACCTGAAATAAATCCTTGACAATATCAGTTTACTTCTGCAGAAGTCTTCATTTGAAAGACAAATCTAATACATGAAAAGATCACCCTTCTCAAAAATTCCATCTATTTGCTTTAATCTTTCATCGAACAAACTTTGTATCCCCACACACCTTTCGCAAGGTAGCAGGAATTTGCTGTACTTTAAGTGAGGATGCCAGGCTGGGCAGATGTTGAATTCCCTGACCATTCACATTTCTAACTTGATGGAGTGCCTCCTGCTGTATTACTGATCGGAGGGAAGGCAAAGGAAGAAATCTTGGAGGACACTGAGCATTAAATCATGTTCATGGTGCACTTGCCTTATAGCCACCTCTTGCAGCCACCTCTTGCAACCACCTCCACACTTTATTACTATCTTTATGGTGACATGGTCTGACTGCATCTGAGCAGAAACAAATGATTCATTCTACAGAGTCCCTGATTTTTGCTGCGAGGGCAAATAAGATTTTTGGCCAGCTCATTCTGTGAAGGATCTCAAGCTGTTACAGGGATGATGGATAATAGGCATTCACAGGAGAGTTCTTGTCCATTCACAAGACTTGTCTTTCTACAGAGAGCATGCAGCCACTGATACCAAACAGCTTGTGCACAAGAGAGAAAAGGCTACCTGTACCTCACAAGTAATCTTATGAATATAAGACTCCTTAGTTTCTCCCAACTGCTCCTCTTCTTAAGCTTCTTCTGAGAGCTGATGCATGCATCTTCACACTAACATGTAAATTTTTTTGCAAATTTAGTAGTAAAAGAGACTAGGAAAAAATGAGGAAAAAAAGCAGAGAGATGTTTAATGAAAGAGGAAAATCTGTACAGAGGCAAGCTGTCATGGAGGAGACTATCTGGTATAAGAAAAAATACTGAAGACAGCTGACAAGGCAGAGAATGTGACTAAGTTGGGCAGTATTCAGCCACTCAGACATCACTGTTGCAGGCACCGAAGAGAGAAATATGAGCATTAGAGACAATTCCTGTAATGGAGACACTTGCTTAAAGATTGCAATGTCTAGCAGCTTTGATAGCCTAAGACTACAAGTCCCAGAACAGACTATTCAACCACCAGTTTTATTTAGAATATTTCCTATTAACACACAAATCCTTGCGCAGTGCCTTCTGATTAAGACACACAGAATACATAAACCCCACTGATGAGTAAGATATGTTTTGCCTTCCAGCTACATTGAATATATGAGGTTCTTTTTGGAAGGAAAGAAAGAAGCACACAGGCTTCATTCAAGCCATCATACTAAGTAATTTGATGGTGATACCAGGTGGTTTATAAACATGATTTTAAAATGTAGCAATAGCAATCCAGTGCTTTAAAAATCATATAGGCCTTGGGTATTGTGCCCAACCTGAGAGTGAAAGATCATTATGTACTGAAAAAGGATGATGATCAAAAGTGGAGGATCAAGGTAAAAAATCATACTGTTCAAAATTTTGACTACTACTTCAGTTTTACTAGATTCTGTGGGATATTTCTTCTTTTAGAAGATTTGAAAGCATTGTATTTCTGCATTTAAGTTGAAAATAAAAATCTACAGAACTAGGAAACAGAGAAGTTGACACCTTTCACCTTGCTATATCTTAATAACAACAGAAGTTGTTAGAAGGGAGCTCTGTGATGCATCTGCGGATGTACACAGATATAGCTGAAAATGTAATAGATAGTGCCTCTGCTGTGGCACAGCTAACAAGGCCCTCAATCCACACACATTTCCTAGGGGTTTCCTGAGGAATCCATACTAGCTGTTCATTTTATGTCCTTTCCAACACCAGTAGCTTGCATCATTGTAAAAACTGGCACCACAACAGCACAAACCTTTCTTCCAGGGGATGGAGCAATTTTTGTGCCAGAGATCAGGGCTGTAATATGCGCTGCTCTCCACAGCAGAGCCGTGAGACCAGAAACAAGACAGATGCCAGTATTGGCACTGCTACCTTTATGGATTGCAGATGCCTTTACTTACTGTCAGGCTGAATGCCAGTTTTGTTTCTAGTTCAGGCTCTGCCACAGCTTTAGTTTCTATCAAGAATAAGCAGCTTTAAATGGGAAAACTAAGCAATCAGATTTAAGCTACCAACTGTTTGTGGTAAGTCTAGGAAGAGCTGATTCCACAGGGAGCCTTGCTAATGATTCACAACTTGCTTATGAGATAACTTGATACAATACACCCTCAATATATCATCCCAAAATGACCCTCGCTTCCTTAGTGCTTCTTCATTTGGGAATAAGATCTCTCAATCCAAGCTACATCCTGCCTTGCCAGTATTATAAACCCTTGAGAGATCATTTATTCAAGGAAAGCAAAAGGCTGTCCTCACCCCAGGTGGAAACCTATTCCTTAGTAGAATGAGGTCAACAATTTACCCTTCAGCTTGTATCTGGAGGCACATACTTCTGCTGTCACAAAAGGAAAAAGTATTTGACTTGAGAGATATTTACCCCATTATTCTACCAATTTATTTCCAATACTTATGAGATTTTAACTTTTTAACCATGGGACAGCCACATTTAAGACTGTAAGTGCAGTCTCGGGGGGTAGCCCAGATTTCAGCCTTTACGAACCAATAAAAGCAGAAGTCTCAGTATTCAGAATAAGCAGGTTCTATTTTTTTTTCCTGATTTCAAAGCCAAGTCTTATTTTTGGATAATACAGGGGAAAGAATGTACTTGAAATACCTTTCATTATTATTACTATCTTAGTGTTTATAAAATAACAGTAACACACAGATCTTGTCTCCTTTTATTTTTAATCTCTAGATCTAATACTGCAAGCAAATCCAGATGGCAAGTCCCATTTCATAAGCTGAGGTATAAGCAGCAAGACAATGTAACCAAAATAATGGGCAAAGTAGTGAAAAATTAAAAACTGCATCCAGCACTCCAACATCCTCACCTGATGCCATACTTCTGAGCACCCTCGCTCTTAACGAGACCCAACCCAAATATTACGGTTTAAAAAAACATCGGCACAACAAAGATTATTTCAAGACAAGCTTCATCACTTCCCATTGACCATCAGCTACAGCAAATATTAAAACTCACAGTCAAATTTCCAGTTCTCAGATTTAAATGAGCTTGTCTGCCCCAGTGCAATTGCGAATACCTCAGAGACATGTCTGACGTTGACTTGTCTGACATTTACTTAAAGAGAAACTCTGTGAGCAAATACTTCCTTCTTTCACATGAAACTGTTGGTGCTGCAAGTCTTTATTTGTAAGAGTTGCCAGCATCAAACACCAGACATAAAGACTGGGTACAACTGGCTTCAATAGAATGCCACAGCTGTATGTGAAGAGTTCTGTGTGGTATTCACCAGCTGCTGATGTTTTCATGCCTCACATCCCATTTATAGAAATCCAGCAACTGATGTTCAAGAGCATACTTGCTGCAGTAAATAACACGTAGCGCTGCATTGCCTTGGGAAACCACTGACTTCATACCATTTCACAAAGGTCATTTTACGGATGGGAAAATAAAGTACACAGAGAAAGTGATTTACCCAGGAGAATCCCAAAGATGCAGAATAAGATATAATGAAAACCAGAGCCCTTGACTTCCAGTCTAGACCACTAGTAATTAGGCCTGACTGCAAAACTCAATGTAAAACATGACTTTATTCACTATGAGATGTTGACACAAATACAGATATTCTTATTTAATGTTTTGAGTCTTTGAGAGACTGTAGCACTGTCATTTTTGCTAGCTGCTCCGGTGATGGAAAATTCAAATCAAGTTGCTTCTTTCTGCTGAACTGAAAATAAGCAGGTTGTTGATTTTTTAAAAAAAAATTAATTTGGCCTGTATGCCAACACAACAGCTCAATACAGATATCATCTGTTTCAGCAGTCAGAAATGGGATATAAGTTTCTCTTAAGTTCTCTGTTCACATAGCTGAGAAAAAACATGTTTTGGAAAGACTCGTGGTCTCTTTGCACTGAAAGGAAAGTTTACAAAATCTGTGTCAGCCGACTTCGGAAACCCAGAACACTCTTTTGTGTTATGGCACATAAACAGAGCAATGCATGACAAGGCTCAGGGTGATCTGAAGACATGGATGAAGTATACACAAGTCCAAAGGAGAAAACAAAAAGAATCAAAAGAGAGCAAGGCTTCCAAGGCAACCCTTAAGTTGGTGTTAAACAAGAGGCCTCTTTTGGGGAGTATATGATACAGGCAAAAACTGTGTGTGCAAAATGACTTGCTAGTTCCAAATTTCAGTGCCCACCATTTCTGATTCATTCACAGATGTCATAACAGCTGCATGTTGCCATATGTATTGACCAAAGACTGTGTCTTTAATCACATTTTCAAGAATAAAAAAAAATTACTGACTACCTTAAATCTGTTCCTTAAAGGGATTCCTTTTTTCTCTGCAGGCTTGCTCTCTCCTCTTGTTACCACTCATCCTCAAGAAAATTCAGGTTCCACCAGAACAGAAGCATTTGTGGTTTACATTCAAAAACCTATTTTTTCTTTCACCGAGATTCTACACTAGATTTTTTATCAGACAGTTATCAACATACCTTTTAGGCCAAAAACAGAAGGGGAGAAAGAAGATTTTGGCCAGCCAGACAGGGGCTAGTCACCTTCAGAAGCCAAGTATTGAAATAGATCAACATTTGTTGTGACCTAGTATGGCAATTCATACGGTTGTCAGTTTAAAAGATATTGCAGTGCTGACAGACATGCCCGAATACAGCAATTTTAATACCTTTTTATTTTTGCTGCTCTATTAGACAGGGTGTCTTATGTAGTCTGCACATATTAGCATCTGAGTCTGCCAAATGCTTCTTCATTTAAACCTCCCATTTACTGTCACTGATTAATGGGTTGTTTTTTCCAGGACCTGGGACTGTTCTTCCTTTATCTTCAAACACTGGCTGTTCACATGCTTTCTCAAAAGCCATTAGCAGTCTTCTACTTCTGTGCTCTATTCAACAGGGAACATTCACATTTGAATTGACTTCTCTTGCTGTGGGCAACATTCTGTGTATTCAATGGCCAGGAGCTACCTAGGCAAAGATTACAATATTTTTCATATTCTATTTTCTTCATAACAAGGTATCCACACACAGTGAAAACATATTCATTTTTTGTAAATGTAAAATTTGGGAAAAGGTTTTGTGTTTTTCTGGTCTGCAGTCATTTAAAAAAAAAAAAAAAAAAAAAAAAAAAACCAAAACCCAACACGTTATTTCATTAGAGGTATTTATTTCTTCCTAGTTTTTAAATTGCAAAAGGTGAGTGGAATTTAAGAGTTAGTTGTAGTGAAAAATAGCACAAGATAACATGGTTAGCACCTTGCATTCATGTCATCTTAATAAGATAAAATAAATGTTGCTTGGTGAGTATGAGACAAAAGGATGAAGATCATATTGCTGGCATCCTAGCAGTGTGCCAGTAGGAAGGTTAATTAAGGGCAGAACTTATTGTGACTTGCTCCAAGAAAAATTATTCCCTCAATGAAGTCGGACAGCTCTAGAACATTTAATGTATGTCTGAGGATTTTTTTTTTTCTTTTTCTTCTTTTTTTAAAAGGATTACTCTCCCATAGTGGTTATTTTCTTTCTGGCAATCTTGGAATGACAGTAAAACCAACAATGTAGCATAAAGATGCCTAAATATGCAAAATATCATTGTCTTGGCTTCTTAAACACAGCCAGTTTCTGAAGGGTAAAGGAATGCAATATTTTGCTTAACTATTCACCAAGTATTTTTCCAAAAAGGTAGGGAAAAGGGCTACAGTCTGGTTTTGGTTTGCATTGCAGGGCCCAGGTTGTAACACAGAAGAGTCATTGAAGTTAAATTTTGTAGAGAAGAATGTTAACCAGAGCATCAACCTGTCTCATTCACTGTCCTGGGATTAATATTGCACTTCAAGTCGCTTATGCCTAGTAAACTCAACACATTCTTCCAGGTAGTGTCTCAGCGTAATGTCAGTTTTGTTCATTAAGAAAAGCTTTCTGATGAGTAAGCATTTGAAGTAGAATTACCAGTAGAAGAAACACTGTTTTAGACAGATATACTAATTTGCTTGCAGTTACCTGGGGTGGTAGCATTACCTGTGTGCAATGGTAAATGCATTCTTTGCTGCTTATCTGAGGTATTTTCAGCTTATCTAGTTCTTGGGGGGGGGGACTTATTTGAAGCTAACCACATATTTAATATGTAAGAGCAATACAGCAAATGCACAAAGTTTGGACTTGCTTCTACACTCTGTCAAACCAGTTATACATGGTGAGTAGAGGGAATTATACTGAAGTTAGTGAAGTAACATTGGCATCAAGTCAGTGTAACAGAGAGGAGAATTAGGGTGCTTATCTCTGGCGAAGACTGCAGCATTATGCAGTTTCTTTTTCAGCCACTTTGCTGCTTCTGTGTATGTGAGATTAGACGTGGGATTAACTGAGCTCCTGAAAAAATTATAGGAACACATCTGCAGCTCTCACAGAGCACAATAATGCTAGAAAATGCTGAAACCAAGCATTTTATTAGTTATATTGCCAAGATTAGCACTGTAACATACCATCTACCAAAGCTATGCAGTCCTTTGTGACTACAAAAGTTGCTGATGTTTGTCCTTAGATGTGAAGGGCTGAAAATACTGAAAAGCAGATACTGAATTTTTGATACTGAAAAGCAGAACTGGTCCCTCCAGGGAGAGGATTGTTCATTCTGCACAGAAGCATTCTACTACAAGAGACAGATGAATCCTTTTTGATAAATCCTAATTTAATGCATTTCAACACAGATAATTTAGATAATTATATTTTAGAAACTTGTATTATATTGCTGTACTATGCCTTTTAGGAGTATAATACATGTGGGATAATTTTTTTCTGACTTCATGATGTACCTTGCTATAGGAGAAAGGATTTGTCTCATATACCACACACTGCTGTGCTTCTGGATTGTTTTTGCTGCTTCAGCCTAGTACAGTGTTCCTTTGCAAATTATACAAAATATGCATTCGAGCTCATTACAGGTACCCATTGGCCTCCTAGATAGGCATAGGAGTTTTACAACCAGTTTCCCAATGCTTTAAAAAAAAAAAAAAGAAAAAGGTGATCATCTTTTTGTTGTAGTTGAACTCAGGTGAGGTTTTTTTGCCTTCTCTATTTTTTCCAGTATTTTGGTGGATTTAAACATGTAGTACAACACCACTACAATAAAAATAGAGGTTGGGAAATATGGAGACCATCCTGGCATACAGACCCACAGGAGTGAAAAGTCTATATTTATATGCCTACACACTGTCATTCCCAAGCTGTTCTGTGAGCTGTTTAGCGACAGCTGAGATTCTGGGCCAGCAGCTTTTGTAATCGTTTTTTTCACTCTTTCTATTGTTGTAAGTGAAAAAAAAATGGCAGTCCTCCAGTGACCAAATTAAGAACAACTCAACTGTATTTTGTCCAAAGCTATTCATAAAAGGGGTATTATAAAGTGTTCTAATTAAGTGCAAGGCAGCATATTATATATCATCTTTCTAATTTCAGAGAAGTGCTCACCATACAATTATTAGCAAACTAAAATAAAATATTTGAAAAGCTTTTGCAGTCAAATCCATTTGTGGCTGCACTTGAACATCATGAATAGTTCTTCCTTTTCTTTAGTACTACATGATGAAATTCAGCCTTCCCATTTTTATTCCTGACAAAATGGACAAGAGGCATAAGGTTATGCAACACTGGCATAAGGTATCAGCAGCAAAAGATAAGAAGCATGTTACCTCCAACGTCTCACGGCTGCCAGAAATGCAGGCCCCTTTATGTGCAAGGTCAGAGATCAACACCATGATGTCTCAGCTGATGGGGAACTTAGGATTTCTTCAGCGTCACAGGGATTTTCCTTCACCTTACCAGGAAGAATGAATATAATTTTTTTATCTGGTATGTCTAGCAAATTGCTCTACTTTGCCAGCACAGAGGACCGACCTTTTTGTCAGCTTCAGGTGATGATTCTGACAGAAATATGGGCTCCAACAAGAGAACTGATTAACACCAGCAGCGTTAACATCTGGCATCTTGGAGCAACTACGGCCAAGGTTTGGAGCTCTAGCTATTGAAAAATGGGATCTCCTTTTTCTGGTAAGCATCTTTCTTCTTTTCAAGGCTGATATTTGTGATCAGCAAATACCAGGAACTTGTAGGTATGTGTTACAATATCTCCTTATTTCACTCATACACAGGCAGGACCTGCTCTCAGCACACACTACTATCTTCCCAAGCGTCAGAGTCTATCAGAGATGTTCTCCAGCAGTAGAGCTCACTGACCCCAGCTGTTGTCAAAACACCCAAAAAGGCAGCAATTCACAGGGGAAAGAAAATTTAGACCCTCCCAAAATTTTAGTGACCTTTTTCCATCTTACCTCACAATAACAACCCTGCAGAAGCTGAACCTGGCTCCTTGATATGCAAACCACATTTATGAAAGTTTTAAGACTGCCTTCACAAGGAGAAATAAAGGCTTCATGACTGCACAAATCCAGGGATCTGCATGCTAGGAGACATTTTTTGCAATAAATTATGACAAAGAATTCCTGTGGTTTTGTTATTTCTGTCTTTCATCATAGAAATCTTTTGTTTCTGACAGGATCGCACCTCACCAGTTCTGACAGAGTCAGTTACTCTATAAATGTATACAATATAGAGGCTTTTCTTTGTCACCTAGTTTGTACTATTAGTCATCTGCCGTTACTGCTTTTCATTTCAAATAAAAATGCTCTGAACAACCACAGAAACAGTGAATTGTTATTTGACTACAGCCATTCTCTGTAGTCAGACTACAATATTGACACTGCGTGTTTCATGAACACATCATACACATTATATTTTTACCATATATATATTTTACCAGAATTCTTCATAAAAGTATTTACCTGAAGTTTTCAAGGCAATTTCTTCTGAATCAGTCACCCTAGATTCTGTTGATTGCCCTATGCAGGGAGATGATCTATTTACATACTAAAAAGGTCACTGTTGAACAAATCAGTATTAAGGGTGTGTTATCATTGCATTCAAGTGAAGCATAAAACCGTATGAACCCAGGAATACTTTTTGCCTTTTTACCTTCATGTACACGTGCCTGAGACATCTATGTGGAGACATAATGCATTGTTTTAGGATAAGGCAGGTGATTGGCAAGCATGTTCATATTATAAATCTTTCTGATTACTAATAGGCACAAAATGTGGGGAGACATGTAAATTATAGGTCAGACTCATCATCTAAAATGTGTAATTAATTCAAGGGTGTGACATTTGCATAATAGCTGCTTCTTATTTTCAGACTGAGTTAACAGGATACAAGTCCTCGTAATAGGCTCTGAATCACATTACTAGTTTATTTAATTTACAGCATGCAATAATGCAACTAGAATACAGACTGCTAAAAATACTTATACATTTACATTCAAGTGAAATTATCCCAGAATATTAAGGACTAACTCCTCTCCTAGTGTAAATTGGCATAACTCCCTAGACTTAATATGATTTCCCCATGCTAATTAAAATATAAATGCAGCCATGTTGTTTCCCTGGGCTGAACTTATAAACTCTGCAAGGCTGATGTGCCTCCAACATATTTCTTCTGATATATCATGGTCTAATCGGTCAGGTGTGGTAAAAGACAGAAAGGTTGGGACTCGAAATCCAGACTCCTATTGTTACTTTCATGGAAATTATGCATTCCTTTTTGTATCCTCTATCCCACAGCTTCTGTACATGTCACATCTCACAAAACATATGGACATCACTTAAAATTGTTTAAAATATAATTGCTTTTTTAATTGCTAATTGCTTTTTTAATTGCGAATTGCTTAAAAGAAAATTGGGGTTTTGCTGTTTCCTTTCCTTTTTCTTTCTCTGATTCTCTCATGTTCTCTCTCTCCGCTAATATTTTTTTCTACTCTTATTAATCCCAAATGTAATTACTTCTTATTGCATCAAGTGTTTTGTTTGTTTCTGTTCTAACTTCTTTTATTAAATTCTGTTTCTTCACATATTACAATAGTTGCCAATTAATTTCAGAGTCCTATATAGCACACTAGTATAGATATTTAAAAAAACCCAAACATCTTCCACAGATTTGGAGAAAATGCCAAATAGCTATAGCTGTTTTTTGCTGAGAGACCATAGCTAGGGCTCGGAAAGCGCAGGACATTTCCAGGAAGAGGAATTGTCTGCAGAGGCGAAATACTCTCTCCAGCCCCATTTCCTTTCTCAGAATTTCCTTCCTGAGGGAACACAGCCACCACTTCATCCATCTGCCTCCATGCCACACTCTTCCTCAGACCTTCCATTCACCTTCAAACAGTTTGGTAAACCGCTTCTGGTTTTGTCTAGGACTCAGCCAAGGGAAGTAGATACATTATTATTTACTTTCAGTAGTAGCAGGGGAAGAACCACATAAATACAGAAACAAGCCATGAAAACAAAAACATTATATTGGCCAAGTCAGCACTGCCTGAGGCTATACAAAATGTAACACAAAAAGTCTTTGTTACAATGTTTTTAGTTAAATTTTGCTTTCCTTGATAGAATTTTTGTTTTGCTGTCCAAAAAAAATCACCTTGTGCCACTTCTCTGTGGGATGATTATCAAATATGGTAGTAACAATAACACAGGCATCAACCCTTCCAGCCATTAGGTAATGTCAATAACTTTAAGGCTTAATCTAGAGGAGGGCAGGAGCATCTCAAATGATCCAGAAAAGACAGCCACTTGCTAACTTACTGATACATTTTCCCTTCTCACACTGTTTTCATGTTCCTGTTACTTTTGCGACATCCAAATCAGATCTGTTTGCAGAACTGGGTGAATTCAAGGACAGCCCAAAGACCACAGCACCTTGTTTCATCAAGTGGAATGATTAAAGATACCTTTTAAAGATCCCAACGGTCCACGGCTGATGCTTTATGAAAGTGTAGAACCCATCATCATGAAAGGCCTGGCCCTGTCTGGTGCCTCTTTCACTTGCACCAGCTTCGACAGGAGTGAATACCCTCAGTTCTCATTTACCCAGCACCTCCTGTGTGAGGAGTAAAGCCCAGCACTGTAGTAAACATATTTTAATGTTATCTTTGGTCCTTTTGTTTCTGTCCAGTAAATCACTTACTTCCCTTGCTCAGGAACAACAACAGTATGCAACAATTCATGCAGAGATACTGGTCTGGGGGGGTTTTGCTTGCAGAATATATAGTTCTTCAGTTTTATATTGCTTTATAGCCTTTATAAAAATAATGTCTCCAGGACCTAAAGTATGGGGTTTTTTATAGTAATCCATAACATGCCACTGGGGTATTTTGAATTGGAATTGTTGTAGTTGCATCATAGTTTTACTTCATTTTTCATTGAAATAAATAATGTATGCCATGGAATGAAAAGCCAAGGTCCAAAGCTTGCTGGAGAACTTTATCCACTAACCCTGAATTTCAGCTCTTTGCACTTGCGATCCTCTGAATCTTACCTGACCATAGAATGATATAAATTCAAATTGACCTCTTGATATCAACCGGTCCAGACTACAACCTGAGCCCAGGATCGAGATCAGGACTCAGGGACTTGTTCATTACAATTGAGAATATCTCCAAGGATAGAGATATTTAAAGTCTCTGGGCAATCTGGTACAGTATCTGACCAATATTATAGTGAAAAATATTATCCTAACACCTAACCAGAATTTCCCATGTCATGTGTTGTGTCCTTTTCATCTCATCTTTTCACTCTGCACCTCTAAAAAGATGATAAATATATATTGGGACAGGTATATAAATATACATTGTACTTACACAAGTGTTTTTCATTTTCACATGAAGTTAAAGTGTTTTAAATTAAATTAGTTACGTGTTCTGCCGTTTGAAGTCCTCCTTTAGTTTACTTTAAATTGTCAATGAAGGTTCAGAGTAGATTTATTTAAGTTGCAGTGATTTGAGAACTTCTTTTCAGAGCTAGGCTTGTTCCAAAGCTCACTGGAGTAATTAAACCTGTAGTTCCTTCACAATTTCTTCAGAACTAGCAAGTAGGGGAATTTTTTATGATATTACTGACTCATATACTTCTCTATAAGGAAATTTTGAACAATGACTTTGAAGAAGCTTTCTCATTTACATACTCTTCCTTTATCATACTGGAGAGATTATGATTTTCAATGCAATCCGTGGCTTTAATACACTGGTATTCACACTAAAGTAGATGTTAAATGAGATGAAAACAAAAGTTCAATAAAATGTAAATTTTCATATACAATTTATTCTAAAGTAATGAGGTATAACAGCATAAATTTTGCTTTTTCCATGAAAGGACAGCAATATATGCACATACAGTAACTGATGCTGAAATGGTAGTAAGTTGCCAAGACCTGTACTGACAAATGGCCTCCCAAATCCAACATGAGGGTGGGCTTCATAAGCCTGACTTGGGTAAAACAGTTCCCTCTGCAGCACATGTGAAGAGTTGGCCGCCTTACACTGGGTTTTGCACCATGGAGGATAAAAAAGGGTGGAAGTACTGAAACATGTGTGTACTCTCCAGTAATACAGGAAAGGTGAATGGAGGTCCCTCTGGGTGGGAAGGACTTGGGACTGTACCTTCTCCTTTAGTGAATGCTCTCACTACCCGGCTACAATGCAAAAGGTGGCACAAAATAGCACACTGCCATGGCACTGGGGCACTGCCAGCCCTGCCTATCCCTTCCCACCCACACCGAGGTTCCCCCACCTTGTCTACAGCCCAGGACCCCATTTCAGCCTCCCAGGTCTGTCATCCCCTGCCCCAACAACACCACATCAGGGCCAGTCTCCATACCTGGTCATGGACTCCACCAAGCTGTGTCCACCTGCTGGCCTATGTCTTGACCCAGCCTCAGCCCGTCCCTGCCCCCGGGGAGGTGCCTGATGGCTGGGGCTGGGTCTTCCCTGGTGCCTCCCAGCTACCCTGCTCCTGGCTGGGGTGCTGGGACAGGTCCTGGCTGTCGGGACCTACCCCAGGGTGGCTGGACACAAACATTTCAAAAGAAAGCAGCTGTCCAAGACCACCTAATCCTGAAGCAGAGGGCTAATACCTGAATCCAAGTCCCTCAGGCACCCACATCATGAAGGTGAAAGCCTCAAAAAGCAGTTCCTTAGCCCTGAGATCTCTCAGCTTGGTTTGGTGCGTGATGTGGATCCCAGCTCTCGGTAGGGGAGAGGATGATAAGTAGTCCGGTGAACTTCTCTCCTGGAGCTGGGCACCTATGCTTAGGCTTTGCAACACCACCTGTCATACGGTCTTAAGACCATTTTTTTCCAATCTGCAAGTCAGTGCCAAAGCTATTTTTTGATCTCTTACTGAGAAGATACTTTGCTAAGGGAAATGTCAGAAGTCCAGAGTCGTCTACTTTATTCTTTCTTCTCATTTCAATAAAGACCAAAATTGAATGAGTAGGAAGCAATACCAAATGAGGGAAATGGATTTGTTCACCCTCAGGCTGTTTGAACTACCACCCTTCTTTACACCAGGATCCTTTGGGCATTGCAGGAAGCCAATATTTTTTAACGTCAAAGTTAGTAATCATTAGAAAGAAGCTTAAGAATCTCTCTTCCAGCTGGGAGAGAAACTGAAGGTGAAGCGAGAGGCCTGGAGGTGAAGAAAACAGCGAGGGGTTAGGAAAAGCTATCTTTTGTATGTTGCTTTCTCCAGAAAATGATTGAACAGAATGCTGCTACTTACACAAAAGGAAAATTCACTGCACAATTTAAGAGTTAATTTAAGAGTCATTCAGTGAGATCTGCCAGAAGGAGAGAAGTTATAGGGCATAAAGTAGAAGAATATTCACAGGCCCTTATGTACCTCCACCCATGATGTAAACTCCACAGCAGGATTTCAGGCTGATGCTGTTACTCAGACATAAAATTAAAACTATTCTAATCTTATTTTATGGTGTTTCAGTGCCAGCATAGGTCTACACAGTGTAACTGTATTATAATATAGCAAGCAATACATTCAAGTGCTGCTTTAACCATAGAGAAAAGGCATACCTGAAAAGACATGCTTACACTGCAGTCATTTGAAACCATGCAGACATAACCAAGTTGCCTTTAAACTTGCTCGTTTGGGTAGCCAGCTCACCTTAAATTTTCTTACAACCATTAGCAGCATTGATTTTGCCATCCAGGGCTCTTCAGGCATAACAAAGAGAGAGTAAAGGGGAAGTGTTCTGTACTCAACAGTGAGATTGCCTCTCCTGCTGCTGACAAGAAGGTGAAAAATTGGACACATGTTTCTGGGATGATCACACAACCCGGAGTAACAGCCATCCCCCTACTTATCTTTATTCTTCTCTTAGCATGTACAAGCAATTCAAAAGTTGCAGGGCTGCTTCAGAAGGTTTCCTCAGACTCCTAAGGCACAGTAAAAGGGCCATGGCCCTCTTCCTTGCTCTGGCTGTGCTGTGCTTTGGTGCTGTAGGTGTCCCTTGTGGAGACCACAGTGCAGATTTTTGGCTGAGTTCTGCAGTGACTGTGCCAATATATGTAGACCTTAGAAAGTACCAGATGTACCCAGTAGGGATAGAATTCTAAGAGCCTAAAAAATCACTAACACCCTGTGTACTGCAGCAGCTGAAATAAAACACCAGTGTTTTAGTCTATGTCAAAAGAGATAACCATATTTCTAACTATACAAAACTGCTTATGATGCACTTCTATCTCTCTGTAACAGGAATCCACAGGACTCTATGCAACCTGGTTAAAACTGCAAGGGATATTGTCAGAGGCCAAAATAAAACATTGTCAGCCAAGAATCTGCATGGCAATTGGCTGGAAATGTCCAAAGGGGAATTCAGCACAGTGTCCCCCTTGTAGTCAGCACAGGGTGTCCGAGCATACTAAGTAACTTAGAGGTTCAGCATGTTATGGCCCCTGACTTTTTAATTCCCCACCTTTGCCAGTCTACTAAAATACTAGGTTTTCAGTCACCTCCCCATTCCATTAATCACAGTCATAAGTACTTTAGAGCAATTCTTGGTCTTTTCCTTACAACGGAAAAATCCCCACTGCTGTGAACCTTAGTGACCATGAATCACAACAGAGTTCAAATTTGTAACATCAGTTACAAGCACAGCTAATTGGAGCACAGTCAGGGATGCCTGATCTGACAGACACTCCTACCATTAGTTTTACCATGGATCATTCTGAATTCAAATGACTCACCTTCACTGCTCAGAAGTGTCTTGGTTCCTGAATGTTATTAGGCCACTGTCATATGTTCCTATCTTATCAGCTCATAGAAAAAGAGTCTGTGCCTACATAAGCACTAAGTGCCTAAAAATCTGTCACAGACCTGTCAGTAAGGAAAATCACCATACCCCAAGAACTGGGGAAAAGGAGATTGAGCTCTTTCCCTACTTTCTCTTGAACTTCTCCACCTTGAGTCTTGCATCATAGCGCTACTTTCTCACTCCTTCACAGTTTGGACCAAGCAACACAAACCATAAAATCTGACCTTTGCATGTTATACTTAAATTCTTCAAGTCTGATCTGTGAAGAAGCAATGAAGTCACCTGCTGAGATCTTGTCCTCAATGGCAAAAATATATTGTGATCCCTGCGTTTATCATACAATCTGCAACATGTTGCAAATATTAAACTATTTTCTGTAATTCAGTGTACAGGAGATAGATACACTTGAAATGATGCAAAATACCACCACTGTTCCCAATGTAACTCACGCACTGATGCACCTTGTGATTATATGCTTCCACTGCGTATTGGGCTTAAGCATTTGGGATAAGCCAGACTGAAGTAAGTGGGGTTCTCTGCAAAAGGAAATTGGGGAGGAGAAATACAAAACACATAGAATCATATCAGTGGGGGAAGCAAGTGCCAGTTTTGGCCTTAGAGTGTAATTTAATCAGAACTTAAGTAATGAAAAAAGGCATTTAGCAAGGTCCTTTTGCAAGAAACTCATCAGGGAAACCATATGTCGACAATCAAAACCTCTGGCTGAAATCTGGCCCAAATCAGAGATTTGCATTGTTACAGGAATCAAGGTATGATTCCAGGGTATGAACATAGGGTACTCCCACCTGGAGTACTGCATCCAGCTCTGGTGTCGTCAGTACAGGAAAGACATGGACTTGTCGGAGCAGGTCCAGAGGAGGGCCACAAAAATGATCAGAGGGATGGAACAACTCTCCTATGAGGACAGGCTGAGAGAGTTGGGGTTGTTCAGCCTGAAGAAGAGAAGGGAAACCTCATTGCGGCCTTTCAATACTTAAATGGGGCTTATAAGACAGATGGCAACAAACTTTTTAGCAGGGCCTGTTGTGGTAGGACAAGGGGTAATGGCTTTAAACTAAAGGAGGGTAGATTCAGACTGTATATAAGAAAGAAATTTTTTACCATGCGGATGGTGAAGCACTGGAACAGGTTGCCCAGAGAGGTGGGAGATGCCCCATCCCTGGAAGCATTCAAGGTGAGGTTGGATGGGGCTCTGAGCCACCTAATCTAGTTGAAGATGTCCTCTCTCATCACTGGGGCATTGGACTAGAAGATCTTTAAAGGTCCTTTCCAACTCAAACTGTTCTATCATTCTATGATTCTGTGTATCATAGACAGTGGTGACTCAAGGAAATCCATTACAGATCACTGCCGTATTCAGAAGATAGGCTCTGTGAGGGCTGACATACAGCAAAGTTTCTCCTTGATTCATATGTCTTTACAATGCCAAATATTTGGATCATCTCAGTTGTAGCCTGAACACCATGGCTTGTTAAGACCTAGGCCAAGGCTGGGATGTTATGCAGGTCATCACAAACTCCACCCCTATCTTCACCAAGTGAGCTGATGTCCACTAGTTTGTACCGCAATGAGCCTTTGGTGTGTTTATGCTGACACTTTTTCAGATTGCCTACACCTGCCACAGATGAGTCAGGTCTTCTGATACTGTCAAAGTGCAGAGGCACTGAGGAACTCGGCACACATTTGGTAGGTGCAGGACTGGCATGCAAACTGCTTCTCATTAGCACCTTCTCCTCCACACATAGCTTCTGCAAAGGCACGGGGAACAGCACCACGTACTGCTTCTGGTCCTGTCCACAAGATCCTTCCACACAGTCCTCTTCCACGTTTGATTCCTCTGCCGACTATCACCGGTTCATCCCATCTCTGCTAAAATGCTTTATCAACCCTATCATGAAGTAACAATTTCTAAATCCTAAACATTAATCCAATGCTTGATCCTAAACAAATTAATTTTAAAAGTTCAAATTTAATCCAAATTAATGCACCAACAATTGACTCTCTCACAAACTTCAGTCCCCTAATAGTACTTTCAGGAATCTATATTTTACCCCAATCAGACCTTCTCCCCCCTATATTAGGTTCCTATGGACACCAGTGTATGTCACCCAGGTATGACAAATGTCACAAATTAGTGGGGGCTGAAGGTCCACACCTGGCTGACAATAATTGGAAAGAAAATTAACCATCCAGAATCATATTTGTATTCACAAATCAACTACACTTACATGCATATGACAAGATGGTCATGCAGGAATGTTAGAATCCTTAATTTTCCCTGGACAAGGTTTTGATCCAGTGACTACAATAGCGAAGACAAAACACAGTTGTTCTATAATGGCAAATAGCCTGACCAAACCTCTGCTTTAGCCATCTGTGCATATTTCATTAAATCCCACTTCCAGAGTTAAACTACTTAGAGTCACTAGAACCCATAGCAGAATGCATCCAAAAGCTATAGAAATCAAAACACATAGAAAGAGAAGGAACAGGCATCTATAGCTTTTGCATAAGTGTTTAAAGAGTTTGAAAAATACTAATGCTAAAGCCTATGGCAGAGAAAAATTCTTAGCTCCTCTTGGGCACCAGGCCAAAACAATCACATGTATTTAGTGTGAAAGTGATACATTTACCATTTAAAGTCCTGTTCCCATCTTAATCCAAAACCACTTACAAGAAAATAAATTTTATCAGTGAAGGTGTAAAATCTATAATAGCCCACTTAGAAAATATAACAGTTATTAGAAGAAATGTTCACTGTATACTTCGATGGATTAGCCCCCTTGGTCCCCCTCAGCTTTTGCAATTATCATACAATCATAGAATCAGAATCATTTAGATTAGAAAAGACCTTTAAGATCATTGACTCCAACCGTTAACCTGACACTGCCAAGTCCACCACTAAACCATGTCCTAAGCATCGCATCCACACCATCTCCAGGGCTGGTAACTCAACTATTTCCATGGGTGGCCTGTTCCAATGTTTCATAACCCTTTTGGTGAAGAAACTTTTCCTGATATCCAATCTAAACTTCCCCTGGCACGACTTGAGGTGATTTCCTCTTGTCCTATCACTTGTCACTTGGGAGAAGAAACCAACACCCACCTCACTACAACTTCCGTTCAGGTAAGAGGTCTCCCCTGAGCCTCTTTTTCTCCTGGATAAACAACACCCATTCCCTCAGCCACTCCTCATAAGACTTGGGCTTGAGACCCCTCACCAGCTCCAGCACCTCAATGTCTTTCTTGTAGTGAGGGGCCCAAAATTGAACACAGTATTCATGGTGCAGCCTCACTAGTGCCAAGTAGAGAGGTACAATCACTTCGCTAGTCCTGCTGGCCATACTATTTCTGATACAAGCCAGGATGGTATTGGTCTTCTTGACCACCTGGACACACTTCTGGCTAATATTCATCCAGCTGTCGACCAACACTCCCAGGTCCTTTTCCTCTAATGTTGCATGGGGTTGTTGTGACCCAAGTACAGGATCTGGCACTTGGCCCTATTAAATCTCATCCCATTGGCCTCAGCCCATGGATCCAGCCTGTCCAGATCCCTCTGTAGAACCTTCCTACCCTCAAGCAGATCAACATTCCCACCCAACTTGGTGTAATCTGCAAATTTACTGAGGGTGCACTCGATCCCCTCATCCAGATCATTGATAAAGATATTAAACAGAATCAACCCCAATACTGAGCCCTGGGGAACAGCAATTGTGACCAGCCACCAACTGAAGTTAACTCCTTTCACCACAACTCCTTGGGTTTGGTCATGCAGCCAGTTTTTTACCCAGTGGAGAGTACCCTTGTCCAAGCCATAAGCAGACAGTTTCTCCAGGAGTATGAAGATATTAACATAACTCTTGAAAACTCCTGAGGATCTACATAAGAGAGTTGTGAGAGCTGAAATGGTGGGGACAATGCTAACTTACTGCAAATAATGCTGTAGAATAGTTCATTGAGTGGTGAACTGAGGTTAACTGTCTGGAAAGTCTGATAAGTCGTGCAACTATGCTAAGAAATATCTAATACAGTCATTTCTGAGGAAATGGAAAATTTCTTAAAGATCAGTTCTACTAGCCAAGCCTGGAGAGATTTTTTAAATACCAATGTTCACCAAAACAGACCTATATACCTGAATGTATATGATTACTTGCCTGTAAGCTTGGCTACTTTATTCAGCTCCAACAGGAGACCTTGTCTCTCTCTACCCTAGAAGTCAATGCAGGGTGATATCATCAGACCACTATGGCTACCACACTTCTCATCTTCAGCCAGCTAAACACCATTTAAGTACTCTAATACAATGGGAATGTCCTATTGATTTGGGGTATGTTTACGATGTAGAGAGGGGAGAGGTCCCTGAAGACTCCTACTCACACTCACTCTGCCTCTGGGAGCTTGCAGGAGCACTGTGCAGAAACCTCTGTTTCCCCTGGGTCTCAACAGCATAGAGCTAGGATTGTATGGCAGCACAACCCAGCTATCATACCCTGCACAACCACAGCTTGTTCAGCCTCCTCACCCCTTTGGGAAACACTGCACATAGAGATGTTTGGTAGCATGCACTACGTGGTTTGGGGTCTCAGCAGGACTCTGCTGAGCAGGATAGGTACCATTACTCTCAGCAAGGTCATGTGTTGTCTACACAGGTCTTTAGTATGTCCTATGACAGAACAGTAATCCCCTTGCAGCTATATGCTAAAATGTTACAGGCTAGAGTACGTATTCATGAAAGGGTAAGAACAGACATCCTTATAAACATAAGTGAGTTTTACCCTTGACCTTCTAAAACCTTCTCCTCATGCATTCAAGTCCATACCCATTCAGTAGCTTTACTCACAACCAAGTACATTGCACAGTGAATTTCCTTTGAACAGCTGAAGAAAAGCTCACAGACCATTTCCGTGCATAAAAAGAGCATAGGTACAGTTTTTCCACTGATAATATAAACACTATCCTTTTGTGAATTCAGCTTTAGCGCATTTTGATAGGCAGACAAATAAGAACTTTTACTACAGTCTCTTACTCCCAGGTGGGTGGTATTTTCTGTAGTGCTATTACTACCTGTATAAATAGCAGCACTACTGCTGGTGTAATTTGGACTGCTGTGGATGTATACACTCAAAGCACAATTGGATAGTTCTTGTTGTTCACCTATAAAATGATAACTGCAGTCACCTGGCATTTAGTAAATAGATTCAGCAATCTCAGTGCTTCAGAACATTTCCCTAATTTGCCACAAATAAAGAACACTGTATAAAACCTGGCATCCCGTGTGAAGCATCTTGGAATTGCTAGCAGAAGGGGGAATACAGCATATTCAGATGCCAGTATACTTCATCTGCAAATATCCACTACCAATTTTTATTACATAAGGTTTTAGGCTTCAACAAGAGCACTCCTACAGCACTGAGTGTCTCTGATGAAATTAGGGGGGAATGTACCATACCAAAAGTACTGATCCAGCAGACGAAAACATATTTTCAGGGCTTTAGCATTCTTTAGACTGTATATCCACAGGGAAAGTAAAAATTAGGTTTGGCTTGGTTTGGTGGGTGTCCTTTGTTGCATAATTAGTGGTCTATAGTCTCATGTCAATATTTATAAGGAAAATCATTCCAGAATAACAAATATTGTAGCCCATAAACATGAGCACTGGAGATTTTAAAGGGAAAAGTGTATTCTTACTTAGAGGTATATTGTTGAAAGGAGTTGTGTGCTGTTTCACAAAGGTCCATGTAAACAAAGAGGTATGTCCTTATGCCTCTAAAGAAGTAAGACACAGATCCCTCAGAAACAGCAACACAGTAGCATCACAGTAGTCTTTAGCTGTATAATATCATTCAGGAATGGAATTTCCCCTCACAGCCTTTTAAGGGCAGCAAAGTATTTCTGTCATAGAGGCATTAAGAGCAGCTAACTCATTAAGAACATTGAGAGCAGTCATAGTCCTACACTTAGAGTATCCAATCTTATAATATTATGGGATGTATTTAAATTATATGTCAGCTCTCACCTTCCGTTTCTCCCTCCTTTTCCAAGTTTATTGATTTATTGCTGCAGAATATGATAATTTCTTATGAGGTATTGCTTTCCCTAATGGCGCTTTTCTTCACTAACTGAGGTTGAAGATTTGGGATGTAATTCCAGCGTGCTGTTGAAAAGGGAAATTTGCTTCTGAGATTCAAATAGTGTTTTTTACTTTGATTGAGCAAAATGCATCAATTTTTCAGTATTATGACCAGTCAATAAATTCCCCCAAAACTGACATTTCAACTGATTACACTCTTATAGTCTTCATGTCACTGTGGATATTAATACTTAAAATTAATAGGCTTGATTGTCATCTCTTCGTCTTACTTACAACTTTACTGAATTTATTAAAAATATTAATGTCATTTAAAATGTGATTAAAGCAGTTTCACACAAGGAGAAAGACACTTGAAACATCAATTCTGCTTATGTGCTTAGATCTACTATGATTGAGAGTGTTTATAATTCAGCCTTTTCATTACATAACAATTCATTTTCTCCTTTTTAGAAATGCAAGTCTTAAATTTACAGTATTTTCTTTTCAGTGGTAATTGCAAAGATAAATCTGGTGTGGATTTAGCAAAGTACAATTTATCAAAGGGCAAATACAAACAGAAGCTTTTCCATTACCTTTAGCAGATTCAATCACACCCTATGACCTTGGCAGGTAGAGGTAAAAAAAAACCCCAAACCTAAAACTTATTTTTCTTCTTTTAACTGGCCCTAGAAATGTCACATAAGAATAGCATTACAATATTCTAAGTACCTACTTTGACTCCTCTTTTCATATTGTTTACAAATACTACAGCTGGAACCCAAAATATTTTATCCAAGTAACAAATTTAATTCGATGGTCTCCTTATGCAATCTGGAAATATAATAATCTAAGGCAGGGTATTCCTTTTTTTCCTTACTGTCTAGTTACATTAGTCATTATCTCACATTGTTATTTTCCAATTGAACTGATTTCTAAAGTAGTTACTTGGAGAAATATTTGCAATATTTCCAAGGAAATGAGTTTCCACAAGTGACATGTTTTAGCTGTCCTGTTCTGGTCTAAATATCTGTTCTTTTTCATAGGCAAGTAAATCATCTTTCTATGAGAAACAAGACATTTCCATACCAAACCCAAAATTATTCAAATGGAATGATAAATGCATTACTGCATGTATCTCTATGTATATGCATTTTAAAAGATTAAATCCCGGACATTCTTCCCTTCTGTAAATGAATCTCCACAAATTCCTGCTTTGAAACGCAAAGAGGTCAGAACAACCTGTTTTCCAAGAATTAGTTCTGGTTCATCTGTTACAATTACAGACACAGATAGTGTATTAGTTTCTAAGTTTTTCTTCTCTGAATAAATACTTACATATGCGATTGTTTAACATGTGAGGTTAGGGCAGCGCTCGAATTCTGCACATGCCATATGAACTGCCCAAAGGGAAGGGAACTCTTTTTGCCTTAGAGACCCTTAGGAGCAGGGTCCCTCATGCACGGTGGATTTCTTATTACAGTGGATTAACTTCTGTACTTCTTCATTAACTTATGTACTCCAATCAGATGAGCAGCCTTTGTTTCCCACAGTTTTAACCTGCTCACATTATATGATTTGTATAGCTGTTCCCACTTGACCCTATTACTAGACCGGACTTTTTCCAGCCTGAACAGTCTACCTCCTATGATACAACAGCATTCACCAGGCTGAAAGTTTTCCAGGGAAACTCCTAAGAGGACTGATTTCTCTCAGCAGATGAAAATCACCCGCAGTATGTAGATCCTATGCTTAAGGATCCTTCCTTTTATTTCAGAGAGTGTTGAAAGCCCCTGATATGGTTCAGCATGGCAGCTAAAGAATTCAGTAGCTATAGTTCCCTAATAACTGTGCACTAGGGATCACTGATATTCAGTTTTCATTATAGGCACTGGAGAACACATGGCAAAACCCAGATAAGGAGTTGAGGCATCTCAGCCACAAGTCAACAACCAATCAAGCAAAGCCCATGCATGTGAAGAATTAGCAGTGTGAGTTACAGGATGGATCCATTGAGAGATTCAGGTCAGACAAAAGGCATATAAAGACAAGAGCAGTGGAAGAGAGCCTGGCTGTGGGCATATATATACACAGAGCAACATGCAGAGAGGCTGAAAACACTGTGAAACCTTTATCAAATCAAGTCAATGCACATTGAGCTCATAAGTGAGGCAGGTCCTTTTTAGTCTTGACAGGACCTCATCCTAACTACAGTCAGCCTTTCTTGGGAATGGCATCTTCTTATGGCACAATACTATGGAGTCTGTTCTATACAAATTTTTTTATCACTATGCAACTATACATTGCTGTCATGCCATATGACATGTAGCAAGGAGGAAGCTGATAATGGAATATTATAGGAAAATTAATTTTAGACAGTGAGGAAAAATCCATTTTAAAAAGCCAGAAGATCTTTCCTTAAAGTCACATCAAGAATCAAAGAACACTTAAATGCAATAACTCCTGAGTGTATTTGGAGAAGCCTTGCTTAATCCAATATCAATGTCAAGCAAGAATTTCAGAAGTGGCAATTAGAGAGGAGGGAGTATGACACAAGACACGAGAGTCTGGCATAAGGTAAAGTACACGGATTTTCGTTCAATATCACGCCCTGGGGTGGCGCTTGGGAAAATGTTTGTTGACATTTCATTTTGACTGCCTTTTATTTATATTCCACTTTCTATGGAATAAATAACCTTAACATGTCTAAACACACAAAGCTGCCAGCAATTATTTGTATGGACACTGTCACGCATTGGAACTATCCAGAAGAGAATTGGAAGAGTTTTTATTATCCACAATCCCCTACAGCAAGATTTAGTTTAACTAAAACATAACTTACAACATATATTACTCAAGTCCCTAGATAATGCATGTTTCTGTTTATAATCTAGTCCATTTTAATAATTCAATATGAAAGACCAATATTATATAAAATTTGTTTTAATTTGAAGCTCTTTTAGCCACAAAAGTCAGCTCTTGCACACTGCTTTGAATTACCTGACTAGTTTCTAATGATTGATGTGTGCCTGTTCTTTATAATATAGTTTTTTAATATAGTATATTGACAAAAAGGTACTTTGCTATTTTTCTGCCAAGTGTATTGCTACAGGTATAACTGAACACAGAAATGTATGGATAATTGCTCTTTACTGTAGATTGTTATGATCCACTTATTTTAACATAATCTCATAGCAGGTTAATGGCAAAATATCCCCCTGTTGATGTAAATACATGGTAAAGGTAATATTCATTAAAGGTATTTGATTCACCACACAGATGAGATGCCAGGAAAAAAGAGAAATGCACTCAGTAGAAGTGAAATCTCCCCAATGAGTATATTAACATCACTACCACTTATTACAAACTAAGAATGTGGTGTTAACAAATATTCAGGCTGATTCAAAGATCACAGCAGGAGTAAGAGTGCCTTCTTTCAGCTTGGAGTTCTTGAGTTGTCACAGGCTAGACCATAAAAAGTATGGTGGATGGAAGTGTTTTAAATAACTTCACAGTTTGCTTGCACAGAAAACCTTACTAGTAGCACATGCTTAAATTCTGTGATAATGGATTCAAGCACAGCATTTACTAAACCACTTTATCTAGGGATTTGGCCATCATCAGAAAATAAAGATATGTACAGTAGCATTCAGAAGTACCCTACTGGATAATGAAGAAACCCAGACACAAGAAAGGACAAAGAAAAGCAGCTCAGAAATATTTATTATTAGTGTTTCTAAAAGACCATAATACAACTGACAAATGAGTTAAAAAAAAAAAAAAAAAGAAAAGAAAAGTAGATGTGGACCTGATCTCTAGACTGCTACAGGAAAAATGTTTGAGATCACTCAGTATTATATTCAGAAAAAGCAATCCTAAAGAAGACTTCACATCAAATCTGAAAATCAAGGAAAATAGAAAATAAAAAGGGTCAGAGTTGACAATTAAGTGTGGAAAACAAAATATCAGAAAATATCAAGAAGAGCATTCAGCTGGAGAGTAGGCATCTAAATATGCGTGTTAACTAAGTTAAGCTAGGTGTCTAAGCTCCCATAGTGGGTGAAATGTATTCAGCTTTAAATTCGACATTTACAGCTCAGCAGCTAAAAAAGTCTCTGTAATTAGATTGTGTATATTACTAGATTTGTATTGGGAGAACAGAAAAATAGGTGTATTTATTACTCAAATCACCTACATTTAGGAAATGAATTCCAGCCGAAATCCTTCAGAAAGAGCTTTGTAATACACTATAAGGTAGATACGAGCTGGGAATAGCTATGGCCCAGTGCATGGGTCCAATGGGATGGTGAAACAAGACATGTTCAAACTGACCTAGCACTAAAAAAAATCTTAAGTTAGTTTTATATACAAGAGCATCAGACATATCAGACCTGAATACTTGCACATGTGTATGTATATTTTGGTAATCATCTGAACCTCAGGAACCTTTATCCTTCAAGTTGGGTCACCTATAGTAATTAGCAAAAACTTCACACTTGTAAGAAATTCTGATAACCTTGAGCCAAGAACAATTTAGGCCCACAAATGTAAATGCTTGTGTTCTTCAATGAACGCTTTTAAGCTTTGATGCGTTATTGTAAAAAGTTACAGCAGAAGATCTACCAGAAAATGATTTCATATGCTTGTGAGAAAATCCTCAGCTGGTTGAGTAGTAAAAGTAGTATTCATAAATATGTTCTAAATGTCTTTTTTTTTTTTTTATCAGCAAAACAGAGCAATGCTCAGATGTTTTTCCATCTGGACTGTGAGGAGTTTTCACTTACACACAGTAAAGGAGAAGATAACTCAGTGCTTTAAAAATAATTGAAGTGAGATTTGTGTGTGCTTAGAAAAGTATGAAAGCTTTAATTTTATTTCATATGTCATATTTTGTTTACTTTCCCTCTTTCTTTGTTCCAGTTGTCATTTCTGCCACACACAAGAACTGTCCAACCTGGAAATTGTATGGAAAGTCTGACTCCTCCAAATGTGAAATCATGTTGCTGTTTTTCACGGAAGATTGAGACTCAGTCAGGAGTATTTGTACACAACTGGTATATTCAGATTACACAGAACAAAGCGAGAGCCGTGGTGAGGCATGTTTTCTTAGAATAATTTCTTTTAATTTTTCTATTATTTTACCGTAAAATTTTGGAGATAGGCACTAGCTCCTTGAGGACATCATAAGCTTGTGACTATACATATAAACATAATTTTAACCTACTGACTTCTCATTGCCTACTGACTTCTCAAAAACTCCACATCCCAATGCATCCAGTACAAGACAGAGCCAAAGGCTGCCTTTTGGGTCTTTTAGTTTACAGCTATCTTACCCTGTTTAATTTCTCCCACTCCACCTCTGTGTCCCTCCACACAGCTTACCCCTTCAAGCTACCTCTGAGGTGGCCTGATTCAACTGGTACAGCTACAAGCAACAAGTCTAAGTGTAACAACACAATGGAGAACACTGTCTGCCTCCACATCTAGTCCAAACAACTCACACCTAGGAGAGACCCTTCTGAAGCAGCTTCGTATCACATCCTTACATCCCCCTTCCAGCAGTGCATCCCTCATACTGATCTCAACAGCTCAAGCATCCCCTCTACCCCTCTTCACAACAGACACTCCATCCCAAAGGAAGCTTCCCATACCCACATGGTACATCTTATTTAGGTTTAGAAAAAGTGTTTGAATACCAGCACCTGTGTGCATTTTTTTTTTCTTCAGAGTCCTGATTACTTCTCTCCTGAGTTTTTTAAATGATTCATCTGTTTTATCACACAGAGGGATTTCTGTCAGTTATCAGGAAGGGCCACGCCACACCACCATAAACCTCCACTGTAAAAACCAGCAACCAAATTCCTAACACAATGCTCCAGCTAGGACTTGCTTTCCCTTCAGATAAGTTATGGGATGAGCAGGGCTGGCTACTATCCACAGTCCTACCAGCAACTCTTTTAAAACGGGAGGTAATAAGCTGTCATTTGGAGGCATTTTACTAGCATTTCAAAGAAGACTAGGTACTGGGGTTTGTCAAAAGGCACCGTCCAACAGCCGGATTGAGTTTTCCACACAGGGTCTTAATTCACCATCCCAAAAGTTACCAGCAGCCAGGCCTCACCTCCTTCGAAAACAAATCTACAACTAATTTTTGGTCCATGGTCCTCCACGCATCTGCTGGTGCTGATTGAGCACTCTTTGTTTATAGATGCTTGAATTTTGCCTGTATGCCTTCTTTCCTTAATGAAAGTGCCCAGACTGTGGCACAAAGGGAAATGTCAGTGGGTTTAATCCAGAGAGATTTGGAGGGATTCTAGGTGGTCCCTCTGAGGAAAAGGCAGGCCTGTGTGTCAGGTCTTTGTGGTCAGTCTGTGCCTATGCCCTTGCTCTGGTACATGTACATGAAAATATATGGAATCTGTTTAACATGCATCATCCACAATAAGGTGGCTTACTTTATATGCAAATATTTATTCTTGGTTTTCCATCTTCTAATGGTGAAAAAATAACCCCAAGATTAAATCTGGCAGGTGTTTGGAAGGTGTAAGAGAGAGGACATTACCCCTTGAGTCAGGCAGGAGCACAGGTGATTTGTGCCTTACAGCTGTATGTACCATGTCAGGTATCTTCAAACAGGGCAACACATGGTCTTTCCTGGTTAATGACAGAGTCCAAACCCAGGAATATCACAGAGGTGTTTGCTCTTTAGTGCAGCCGGAACAGCTTCCCACAGGGACTAAGGTATGCTAATCCTCATGATGTTTTCTGTGCTAGCATGAAGACAATCTCACCAACAGTGCCAATGACCTTGGTGTTGCCCCAAAAGTACACTCAGTGATTACTACAGAAATTGAGAACAGATGGAGACAGAGTTCATCATAAGTCTCAGGTACTGGGGCACTGTGCCAGTAGTTGGCAATTTGCTATTGCAAAGGTGCATGCAGGTGGGTGCCTTCACACTGGAAGCTGATATTTTGTGGGGCAAAAAGGGTGCTGCCTGTGCTGGGTGCCAGAGCTTCAGGTGATATATACTCTGCTAGTGTGGCTGACAGTGCTGTGCAGTAGCTGCTCAGAGGATTTGTGAGGCCATTGATGAGGCCTCCCTTAGAATTATTACTGTTCTCTGCAGTGGCATGAGTGTGTGTATCCTGACTCTGGGAATGGACGTTCTTCCTCTGGTACCATTCACACTTTCTGAACACACGCGCACACACACAATGCAACTGTGGATGCTCATCAGGGTAAATCAGCTGGACTACGTCTCATAGTCCTTCACAAGAAATTAGTTTATTGGTGGATTGGACATGACAACTATTCACATGAGATTGCCATGGCCAGCTTCCAGGAACTGATGAGTGCTTATTCTTGAGCTATTGTAGAGGCCTGGAAATGGGAGCCTGGCTAAAACAATTGCCTGTCAAAAATGAGCCACTTACAGAAGCACAGCATCAGCCCCATGTTAGGAGGGAACAGGATTCATCAGAGCTCTGCATGATTTGAGAGCAGTCAACACGGCTTCTTTAAGGTACAAGGGGGTCAGCAAGTATGTAGGTAAAGATGATCTAGTTGACACATCTCGATTTCCAAGAGGTTTCTTAAAAACCCTTTCATCAAAGACAAAGAAATTAAGCATGCATAGAAAATTAAATGGTATAAAAAAACTCAAAAGATAGGGTAATGGTCATTTCTCAATGCGATCACTAGTTAAATTCTTCATGGATTTGTGCTGGAAAATTTTCTGTTTAAGATACTCAAAATTTTATCACCTTGAGAAGAGGATGAGCAGGGAGATAAGAAAATTTGCAGGTGCAAAGGCACTAAGAACAAGAACTAGCCATGATGAATTCTTTTTGACCTTAAGGGGCCAAGTGACTGGACAATAAATTGGTAAATGAAATTCAGTGTAGATAAATGCAAAGTGATGCACATGGGGAAAACTAATCTTAGCTTCACACAAAAAAATTATGAGCTCTGTACTGACCACTTAGGAGCAAGCCCTTCATGTTATGATATACAGGTCCATAAAAACCATCAGGTTAGTGTTCTATAGCAGTCAAAAGAGCAAAACAAATGTTAGGAATTATCAGCAAGAGAATAGAGAACAAAACAGAAAATACCATGCTGCAGTATAAATCCATGGTTTGCCCGTGCCTTGAATATTGTGTTCAGTTCTGATCTCCTCATCTGCAAAAGGACATACAAGGTTCACAGAAGGCAAACAAGGATAATGAAAAGCAGGAAGAGCTTCAACAAGAGGAATAACTGAATTGGCTGGGACTCTTTACTCCGGAAAAGAGGCATCTTAGGAGCACATAGTAAAGGTCCACAAAATCCTTAGAAACATAAAGAAGGTGGGTAGGGACCAATTGCTTACTGCCTCTTCAAATGCAAGAACTAAGGACAAACAAGTAAGAGCTGGGTTTAAGACCAGCAAAAGGAGGTGGTTCTTCATGTAAGTGGGTAGCAGACATGTGGAACTCCTTGCTATTGTGAATGCAAAAAAAACTTGCATGGGTTTGGAAAGAAACCAAACAAGCACTGCATAGACAGGCAAACACCAAACACATCTACACAGCACCATGACAGACTATGAAGACCTCAGAAAATAATCTGTAGTGATCTGAGTAGTCACAGCTAGAAGAGTACTAAGGAAGTACCATGTGCATGGTATGAACAATATAGCCCCTCTTTTGTTCTTATGTTCTCACAGAGAACCACCTGTGGCTGCCTTTCCATCCTTAAATGAGTGGCCTATTGTTGATTATTCTGTGTTATGAGAGAGAAGTAAGTGGTACTAATGATGCATGCCCAGCACACGGGCCTGAGTCTGCATCTGACACCACCCAGGGCATTGTGGTTCCTGAGCTGATCAGATTCTTAGCACTGAAGCATGAGCAGTTGCATCTCTACTTGTCCTTTTCTGAAAACAGTTTAATTTTCAAGTCCATCTTTTCTGCATATACAAGTGTATGTTTGAATACTGATTCATTATCAAGTCAAACACAGCACCATTAAAAAGTCAACCTTTGCTCATACCAGTGCTGTGTGATAAGGTAGTTATTGCTTACTCTAAGCAAAAGGGAAGACTGAAGTGCTTCAGGAATGCCAATGCAGTAACACTTTTGTTTTCATGCAGTCACTATAATTTTTTCTAGACTGTTTGTTCTGCTCTTTCTTTTAAGCCCTTTGCTAGTGGATAGATCCCTACTGACACATGAATGACAAATGAACCTCATTCTGTGATGTTTATGTTCTCTTGATTGTTTTGGACACTTCACCTCAGCTTTCTGTATGCTAGATTTAATTGGCATTGGACTAGAGTCAGAAAGGGAGAGGCTCAGTGTAGCAGATGGCAGTCCTGGACACATCTCTGTTAGAATTGGACATCATGTTATATCCCCAGCAAAACTTTTCTTAGTAAAGATAAGATATATCTCTTCTCATTTTTAATGCATTAAATCTTGGCACTAAGCCCAGAGAAAGTTTGGGAGTTTGGGGTATCATCTATATCTATTATCCCTCCAAGAGTGTAATAAAAGAACATCTGAGGAGCAGCACAGCAGGGGGGTGATTCATTTTTAACTTAAAGAGTAATGATCTAGCACCTTTCCCTGCTTCAGCAAGTGGAATGAATATATGTGGAAAATCTTGTTTAAGAAGCTTCTAAAAATGATGCTAATTCATTCTCTCTTTTTTTTTACATGTGTTTTGAATAAAATTACTTCTTTGCTAACCATTTTGCATATACAGCAATGTTGGATCTAGAAACACAACCAAAGTATGAACTTTTTAAAGGACTCCAAGCATGGACACCAGACAAATATAGAAGCCATTCTGCTTTACCTTACTGATTTCAGGTGCCCCAAAGATTTCCAGAGTCTGACTACAGATTAAAATGGGACCACATCCTCAACTGGCACAGCTCACTTGGCTTCACTATGCAAATTCAGATCTACCTAATACATCAAGTGATCTTAGTCCAGAAACTGTCCCATGAAGGTTCTGGTCTCCAATTACTGACAGACTAGGTAGTAGAAAAAAACCCAATGAGCAAGGACATCATACATAATACCGGAGAACTTTGTAGAGTAGGGTTGATGGTTGGACTTGATGATCCCGAGGGTCTCTTCCAACCTAGATGATTCTATGATTCTAATAACCATTGTCCCCACACCAAACTGTGGAGCAGTCCCAGCCCCATTTCCCAGCCACAAACCCTCAGTGTCCTGTGCTCAGGGCCTTACATAAGGGGCTGGCATAATTCTGTGCAGTGTATATACAGCAGCCCATGTATCAGCCTCGAGCTGACGTACGTTCAGTAGGATTCTTTACACTTGGCAAGCTTTGCCTGGAGATTTTGGACCTTTTATTTTCAGATTTAGCCCAGCAGATTTACCACCAAGAATAAGAATCAGTTTTTACCTCCCAAATTCCAGTTCAGCGGAAACCAGTATCTAAAGGAGTAGTTATTGCTTTACCAATGCTTAGTTGTTTACATCAGAAATGCCATTTTCTTCTCACCCCATTTTAACTGCACTTTGGGTACAGTTAATGCCTTAGAAAAGGTGCCAAAAGGGAGTCCTTTCTCTGCTTGAACAAAAATCGCTGCTTTTAGCTTCTGTTTTATTTCTGGTTTGTCTGCATTTCAGAAGAAGGCCGGCACTTTAAACAGCAATTTGGAATCAGTGTTTCCTGCTGTATTTCTCTTTCAGGCAGTGCTGATGTATGTACATTTTGAAAGGACAATCCTCCTTTGTCTCTCAGGCTGAACATTAAACACTGCCAGAGCAGCAGAGCAGAGGGCCACTGGGAGGTGAGCAGAGGCTGCCAGCTAGGCAATCTGGAGAAAGCATGATGAAATCCTCTCCTTGGCTACACTGCCTGTCTACTGACAACTAGAAAATACTTCCTTCATAGAAGCTGCTTGATATATTCAGTCATATATCATGTATTCCCTTCTGGAAAGTAATGGCCAAATAACACGATATTAAACAGCCTTTTAAAATTATAATGGGGCATCTCAGTCACTAAAAAATATTGCTCTTTTCTATTCTGAATCTCTTTACTATTCAGTACAGATGCTTGACCACAGCCCCATATTTTACCTGTATGTCATGCATTTCCTCTTTTTTTCCCCTCTATCTATATATATTGATATAACATATAAATACAGGAAAACAGACACATACGTACTTAAAAACACAAATACAGTCTAGTAGAGAACACAGTGTATTTTGTTACTGGAAAGAGGTTTTGAAGTTCTACAGATATGAAAATCAATGCCAATAGCCTCCTACCAGATACAAGCAGAAAAGACAAAGATGCAGCAACCCAGTAACGGGGTCCCAGCTGAGCCTGCTTGGCTCCAGTGCAGATCCCCCTCCCCAATTTGAGCCTGGGTTCCTTGCCTTCTGAATGAACAGACGCAGGCCTTGATTTTCCTCGATTTCCACTGCATTAGAATGAATCTGTGCTTCAACCTCTCCCATTCTCAAAAGCAGCATTTCTTACTGCTTTGCCCGTTCCCCCTCAAAGGGTTTATGCAACTAGAAAGACTATGTTCCCTCTCCACCCCCTGTAGAGCTCTCACCTCCTTCCTTGTTGGTCTCAGTGGGGTAATGACCTTCTCATACCCATTGCCAGCTGTTTCTCTGTCTAGAGTAGGTTTCTCCATGGATGCACCTGTGTTGCCTGCTGCATGTTGAATCGATTCAGGCAAGGTCTTTGAGTGGGAGTTGGTGAATCTGAGGATGATGCAGCTGCTGTTTGAAGCATCAGCTGGTAACTCTTTTCTCTCTGCAGGCACCAACCTCTGCTGTCAGCCTTGTTCCCCCTGATGACTAAGGATACAGTTCTGCACACACTTGGTACCAGGAGCTTTATGCACCAGCTGCTCTGGGGAAATAGGAGGCAGGGTGTGAACAATGTTGAGCATTTTCTTGCAGATGTAAAGCCCAGAGAGCCTACATAAGAGTTTGACACTATTATTGTCTTTCTTGCAACTGTAGCCTGGCTTTTAAGATATCCTTTGAGGTAGGTATTACACAAGAAGAGGTTTCACAGCATCTAATTTCAGCGATCTGATTCACTCGGCAGCCCTGCCTCCTCTCCTTCCTCTTTACTCAGTGCAGGCAAAAGCAGAGCACCTGAGACTGGGAGCCCACATCGCATGCAGCCATACCCAGGGCAACCCCAAGTGTGAAGAGTCTCACACTCAGCATTTCCCAGACATTGACTCTCATCAGCCTCTGCTGCAAATAAGTACTATATTTGTTTAAACATGGGGAACCCAAACGGTGCCTGAACGACCTGCCTCTGGGCCCCTAAATAAACTGCAGCCTGTAAGAAGCACGTTCCCACAGTACCTCGTGGGCCCAAGGCCAGTTCCTGCTTGCAATGAGCTCTCTCTTTACCTTTGTGGTGGAGAGTGCCAAGGATGATGTCTCCAGAGTTAGGCCTCATTAAATATGTTTTCCCAGGCAGATTTCAGCTATTGGCAGGTACTCTGCCAAGACCTGCCATGCACTGGAGATGGCTGTCAGGGCCCTGGGCAGATCAGTCCCCCTCCTTGGGATATGGCACGTGGGCTCCTGGTCATCCCCCAAGGAGAGCTCCTGTGAGGAGAGGGAGAGGGCCTGGCAAGGTCCTACCCCTGCTTTTGTGTGAGGCCCTGCCATAAGGCCTGGCCTGAGCTAACCCCACCCCACCCGGCCCTGCCTGTGCCAGGCCCCAAGCCCAGCTCCTGACTCGCATCCCGGGCCAGCCTCAGCCTGTCCCCGTCCTGACAGAGGTGCCCGATGCCCAGGGCTGGGGCTGCCCCCCTGCTGCCCTGCTCCTGGCTGAGGCGGTGCGACAGGCAATGGCTGCCAGGTCCTGCCCTGACAGACCCCATGGGGAGGCCCCAGAGCCCCTCACAAGCTCTGACAGACATTGTCCAACCAGGGGAGAGTCCGGGTATGCGATTGCACTCCACACTTACCTATGTGCTCCCAGGCACCTCCAAGAAAGACACAGCCCTCAGACCAAACACTTGCAGCCCACATTTGGGCAGCGGCGCTTCAACCTCATAACAAAAAGCAGGGGTAAGGTGACAGCACAGAAGCCAAGGGGCTCCTGGTGGTGACAACCCTGGAGCAGAGGCCTGGCGAGCATGGCGTGCATTGCACAGGGGCAACCAGCCAAGCAGCTGCAGGCTTTTCATTTCCCAGTCATGCTTTTGAACCTTCTGTTTGCTGCTCTGGCTCGATTTATCATGTTTATAATGTAAACAGCAAGTACGTTCCAATACGGGCCATGCCATGCTGTGTCTTCTCTCAGAAGGATTTATTTTTTTTAATCAAGTAGTTGTCAATACTCATCTGAATGTTCAAGCAGCCCCAAAAGAGAGCCTTGCCATTTTTTCACTAAGAATAAATAGGGGACCGACTAAGATTTCTGAAGAGCTGATGCAAAAAAAGCCCACAAACCTTATGTCTGTTCATACCTCCCGATTTGAAAAAGGCAGGTTTTACCAACAGATCTGTTTGCTTTTTCAATTAACACATACTATATGTCAGAAGGGCAGACTAGTGAGCCCCAAGTACCAATTTTAATACCAAGTACAATTAACACACACAGCCAAAATCTGAAAGGACAGAGACCCCAGGGTTTTCAGGTGTCAAGCACGGAGACTTGGAACTGTAAGCATATCCTCAGACCTGAGCATATGTTAAGTTTGTAAGAGCAGGGAGATGACATTGCATTCCTTATGTCCAACGTTAATATAATCTAATGGTCATATGAGGCATAATGGTTTATTATTACTTTCTGAAAGGGAAGAACAATTGGATTTCAATGACTATATGAACTGTTACCAAATAGATTCCATGCAATCTGTATTATATATTTGTAATTTTACACACACACACCTTAGTGGCGTCAGGTAGTAATTAAGAAAGAGGAGATCAGATAGCCTTCTTATGCAACTGAATTAAAGGATCCTCGGGAATATGTTTTTTGTCAATACTTTTCAGACTTATTTGTTGTATGTTACTGACTCACTGATAACTATTGTTACAATTTAGAGCTCAGATTCTCTCCGCACCAAGCTGGGCCACCAATGGGCTGACTTAGTAATTCTTTCTACATCCTTCATTTCTGTAGCTAAAACACAGATGTACCCCAGAACTTCAGTTGGTTCTTAGCAGCAGCATAAATTAAGCACAAATATTTTTTCGATTCCCCTTCTCTAAAGTTTCTTGAACCTTCACCTCTTCAGAGTGGCCACATGCTGTTCAGAATTGATCCTTAAATCAGAAACACCCTTCTTTCTCTCCTGCTCAAACACTTTTAATGTTAATTTTCAGCAGACTTCACACATTTCGGTCTTGAAGGAGCTGTATTTTGCACAGTTCTGTTTTGCTTCCAGCTTCTACCAAATGATGCTATTATAAAACCCATTGCTTTTTTATTTCATTTAGACTGACTATCAAACATTAGAAAGCAAGGGTAAAACACAGAACATCCTCTCAGAAAACAAATGCTGGTAAAGGAGAACAAGAATAAAGAGCCGTATAGAGACTCGCTCTTCCCAGGGGATGAGGCAGAGAAAACAGTCTTTCTGTTTCTCTTAGTTTTTTATATGGCTCTGTCACAGAGAAATCTAAAATACTGCACCAAACTAAGTCTGCAGTGTCTCAGCTCCAAGCAGCTCATTAAAAATCTTTCTCTCAAGTAGCTTATGACAAATAAGTGTGCCAAACTATTTCTAATCCAAATGTCTTTGAACTCAACAAACCCATAGACTGGCACAAAACCAGAAGGAGCTAATCCTACATATACTGCACCTTTGGCTCCTCAGCCACCTTTCTTGAAGGAATATGTGCCTTAATGTTTCACTATACACACAGGATCTCATTAAGCATATTCTTCTAGGTCTCTTAAATAAAACCAAAGACTGTTAAAGAAAGCAAGCAGTCATATAGCTGGAGACATCAAGTTACCTTACTCTGCCATCCCAGACACGCTTACACATCCACCTCCCTAAAACTTCCAAAATGACTTGTCTCTCTGATGTTACTGTACACTGTTTTCAACAAGGTGTCTTTAAATACTTAAATAGTACTATTTTTTACTACCCAAAGCAAATGACTCTGGATATAAGCTCTACTTCTAAGTTCCTAACACACTGACATCAGATAATACTTCATTGTCTTCTAGATACTGTTCTTGATGAAACAGCACACTGTCCAATAAAGTCTAACAACTCTAGCCAGTGATCCACCTCTACTTAAGTGAAACTATTTATTGGTCATATTGCATCTCATTCCATATCCTTTGTCAAAAAAAATTAAGAAAGAAATATTGAGGGTTTCCCAATGCACTGACAGACCAGTTTTGAAACTAGATTGTGCCCCTCTTTCTGTAGATAACTAAGGTGTAGAAAATATTGAAAAAACCTTACTTTCTTGCAGAGGAATTAAGCTGGATGGGTAACCAGACCTCTCAAAATACATGCATCATCAGATTTTAGTGTTTATGGTGGAACTACGATTTCTAAAGAACAGCTAGTATATGGCAATTCCCAGAGTCTGCTATTCTCCACATAATGCTCTGATAATGTGAGCCTACCCATAACATAAAAGGATGTAACTACTGTAGCAGGGATTTCACCAGTGTGAAGCACAGTGAGTCTGTGCTCCCAGAGCATAATATTCCCTGACTCTCTACTTACAAAAAGACATGAATAAAGATCCTTTGGAATTAAAGCTTAAAGTTCCTTGTAGTAAATTAGCTTTTTATCATTTTGTAATTATTGAAAAAGAAAAAAAAAAAATAGAAGAGAAGCAAATCCATGGTTAAACAACTCAGGGAACAGACCTTAATTTCTAGTTGTTTTCTAATCTATCAGAAGATTTCTTTCCTGTGTTCATTTGCACATAACCTTAAGAAATACTAATACTTCTCACTACTGTACATCTTTCCATCTCAGGAGCTTAGAAGACCTTTTCAAACATGAATGTGCGTGAATGTGCTGCTTATCACACAACCCTTGTAGTTCTGAGAAGTCTAGGTTTCCCTCAGCATGTAGGCATCAGGCAAACAGTATGACATCCTCAAGATAACACAATGAGCTTAGATAGACCTGTGCCTCAGTCACAAACTAATTTTCCTTCTGTTCTCAAGTATCTTAAGGATTAATCCTGACAAGTCTGGTTACTAGTAATGGTTCAAACATTATGCTTTTATTAAAAAGATCTTTTAATAATAAAAAATAAAAAAAATGCCTATTTTTTAAGGCATGCAAAATTAAGTAATTACTTTTCATGTTCTTCCTTTCAGAAGGTCCTTTTCAGAAGCAAAATAGAAAAAATAAAAAAAGGGAAGGAAGAGAAAAAGGGAGTTACAACACACAATCATTAAAAAAAAAGCCAAAGAAGTCATACATTTTTCACCACAGATTTAAAGCATGTAATGAATGTTACATACACTTTTTAGTTATTTAATAGAATTTTTGGCCAGTATTTGACCAACTCATTTGCTCAACTGAAGGGCATTACTACATGATTCTAAGCCTGTGCCAGATTTACATGTCTTTGCAGAATTAGACATCACACAAAGCTGAAAGGTTTGTGATTTTTAAGCTGATATTTAAAGACTTTATTGTGTGTTGTTTTTATAGTGGAAAGGTGAAACTGACCATATTTTCTGAACGTCTCTGCAACTTTCCTTGTTTTTACAAAAAGCAAATATTTGAGGTTAGTGAAAATCACAACAACTTGGGAATGGGGGAAGATAAAAATCAAAAGATAAAACTCTTGTTTCCATGATACATTTTTAAGAGGCTTTCTCATACTCACATAATGGGACAAATGCAGGATGGGCAGAAGCCAAAGAGGGAGTACTTCTTAGCAGGCATTTTGAGGACAGCTGAGAAATATTGTCCAAATAATTCTGGTGAAACTATTTGTCTTCCAAACTCAAAAAGAAAACAAATGACAAAGGAGAGTAGTTTCTCAATTCTGTTTTATTCTTCTCTCAAAAGACAGAATACCAAGACTGTGATTTTATCTATTTTGATTCACATGGTGTCTATCACAGAGGTAGCTGGACCCCGCAGAACAGCAACAAAATAGAGAAAGAGACACACTTGCTGAAGAGGCAGATGAAAAGACAAAAACTTGTCTGTTTCATTTATTTATTTAAAGCTATAAAAACTTCCAGAAGCACCTCTCTGCTCTGAATCGCATCTCATGAATTAAAATACCCAGTAATATGCAATATAGAAAGGACAGCTCATCACAATTCAGCACATAAATATTCAACAGTTATCATGAGGAAAAATAAGCTGAAGGCTGTTCATCTCTGAACCGAGTCTTCCCTAAAAACCTGGAGAAAAGGCAAATTTTGAAGGTTAAGAAGACAGACTAAAAAAAATTTCCAGAAAATGGTGGTAATGACACCCAAATCAAGAATACCACACAGAGCAAAGCGTTCAGAAGGCCTTGCTCAGCAAGGCACTTACACACGTTTAGTGGTAAATAAGAAAATGATCATATGAAGTGTTCAGAGTCATTCATCTGTCTAAGTGCCTAAGGTGTTGCTCCTGAATGCATGCTGGGCTACAGAGATGAACCTGAATTTAAGGCCTGCTGCTCTTCTCTTGGTCAGCAATCACTGCAAGGGTGAAAGTAATCCCTAACGAGGACAAGACATAGATTTTATTCTGTGTGTTCTACACAGTCTCTTTGATATAGGAGAGAGTGCCTGGAAATGTAAATGCCAAGAATTTTCTACTTTGAAAGCAAGAATAATTACCTTCAGCCAGCATTGCTGAGAAAAAACTATTTATAATTGTGTTTGTTCTTACTGCAATCAATTTCAATGTTAATTCTAACTAAAATGTGAGTTATTCTAGTTTATTGACATAAATGTAACAGTCACCAGTTCTGATGACATGATGGTGATTTTTCTCTACAAAAGCTTGCTGGTAGTTGACAAACAGGAGAAACATACGTTGGAAGGCAGTACTAGGTCAGCTGAACATCTTATTGAGCAGCCCGTCTCTGAGATCTGCTCATCTCAGACCCTTCTGGGGAACAGTTATAACTTTAATAATGTGAAATGTATCCAAAAAAAAATATTCATTCCACAATATATTTCTCATTTTGGTTTGGATTCCAAGGTGTGAAATTATGTTTCCATCTCAATGTAATTATAACTATTTCCATTCATTACCCATACCTGTATCTCAGTCCTTTGGAAATCCTGCAAAATAACAGGAAAAAATAATATCCAGTTCACTGTTGCTCAGTAGTATTTGTTTTGGTACTTTCTGGACAGTTTTATCACCTCGGGTGGAGGTGAACACTGGTCATGCTTCCCTTTATTGCTCTGAACAGTTGCGGCCTGGCTGTCCCAATGAGCAAGAGGAAGATTTAGAGAGCAAACACAGCAGTCATCAGCGTGGCTGATAATTTTTGCTTTTGCTCATAGTGTTCTTGGTTTGAGTGCACAGTTACTTGTTTCCCACTCCACTGAAGTCCAAACAAATACTTCATGTTGTTGTTTTGCTAAACATCATGAAAAGGCACAGGTTTCTTCTGTGTAGCAGGTAATCCAAACAGATCAGGACAAGAGCATGAAGGTACTTTCATTGACTTTTTTTAAAGATCGGTTACCTTCCATTGGCTATTTGATGAATATTGTCAAATCAATGGAGAGTCACTCTTTTTAGAGTTAGCACAATCCAGAAGAATACCATGCAGTCCTTCATGAGACAATCCCAAAGGCCAAAGGAGTCCAGGAAGGCTGGACATTCTTCAATAAGGAAATCCTAAAGGCACAAGATCAGGCCATCCCCATGTACTGGAAGACGTGCCAGTGGGGAAGACGACAGGCCTGGCTAGACAGAGAGCTTTGTCTGGAACTCAGGGGAAAAAAGAGAATTTGTGACCTTTGGAAGAAGGGGCAGGCAATTCAGGAGGACTGCAAAAATGTCATGAGGTTATGCAGGGAAAAAATTAGAAGGGCCAAAGCCCAACAAGAACTTAATCTGGCCACTGCCATAATGTCATCTTCTCAAATTTCCTCTGCCCCTTGCAGCACTGTCCAAGCCTTAGTGTTTGCAACATCATAGAAGCTTTTTACTAATACAAATTTACCTGTTCAGTTTCAGCCATAAGAAAACTCCAATAAAGTCTACACTACCCTTGGCTGGCATAATCCCAGTGGTTGAATTTGTCCCAGTCTCCTTAAGATTGTATTACCTCCATTTTAATTTCACTTGCAGTCAGATATCTATAGAAATTATTTCATCAATCCACTTTTATCTCTCATGCAATTTAAGAAAATAAAGTAGGTCAATGGTCAGATAAATTTGAGCAAAAATGAGAAATATGATCTTTTTCTACCCCCTTTCCTTTTCAGTCTCATTTTGGAACTGAATGTAACCAATCCTTGGAAGGATGCCAAAATTCAATATTGTGCTGATGGAAGCATGAATAATGTATAAAGAGACACTTCAAACAGTGTATAAAATCTGAGGCACAAAATGTCTAACAAGGCTAAACCAAAGGCTTTGTAAAAGCTACAGGAGAACCAATTGGGCCAGTACTCTTAAGGCTGTCCCATCCCATTCCACTACAGATGTCAATAACTGACAGATCAAGATTTCTTTGCTAGAAAATTAGTATGACCCCAGTAAATCAGAGGATGACAATAAAGGCTGTGAATTTAGACACACAAAAAAAGCATCCATTAACAAAGATCATACAAGCAAAGATATTCCAAAACTATATATAAATATATATTTGAGGGGAAAAGTGTATATGTGTGTGTATATATATACACACATCTTTTTCCTCAAAAATAAATTCATGTTGTGTTCTGAGTCCCAAAACCAAGAGGACACAAAACGATGGGGAAAAATCCAGGTTAAAGTTAGTTATTTTCTCCAAAGCTTTTTTTTTTTTTCCTTTTTTTTCAGTATTGAGTACCAGATCTATACTCAACACTGTAAAGACAACAGAGGTCCTTCCTTCTCTTTGGCTCCTTACTCCTTCTGCAGAAAAAAATGAATAAATGTCACACACCCAGAGATATGGATGAATGGATGTATATATTATATGAAGTCTTTCAATATTATATGTTTTAAATCTGTTCAGCATGCATATATAAATGGATAAGTAAGCACCTAGATTTAAAATTCAGGATCCAGTTCAGAGAAATAATAAAGATATCCTGCAAAATAATTATTTTTTTCTTTGTTTTTGGGGCTTTTTTTGTTTGTTTGGGTTTTTTTATAAGTAGAGGGTGGAAATGCTCCAAATACAAAAATATGTTTTATTAATGGGCTTCAGGAAAAATTATAGACTACATAGTTCACATAGAAGCACATTGGTGACGTTCACTCTTTGCCCTTTTGGACTAAATATGCCAGGACTAGAGCTCTTCATCAGACTTCCTGAGAAAAAATTGTGCATTGCCGCTGGTAAATTAAAGCCTTAGTGTGAGACAAACACTCAGAGAGGGATATGGGTACTATGAACCTGAACTTGAGCCTGCATTTTTCAGAGCTCAGATGCACTTCCACAGGAGTGAATGAGAACATGCAGAACAGGAGACAAATTAAGAAACGGGGGGGAGGGGGGGAGAAAAAAAAAAGAAAAAAGGGGGAGGGACTCTAAAACTCCAATAATGCACCTCTTGTAAAGGACTGATGTTTCTCCCTTACAGTCACTATGCATATACATACACACATACATGCACTGATCAGTACCGATGAATTGATTTAAGACTAGACAAACTCATTGCTACATAGGCTAATAACAACTTACTAGCCAGAAAAAAGGGAAAAACAAGGAAAAGTGCACTTCATTGGAATGTCTGAAGCACTTTATTTCCTGGGGCTATCCTTGCTATGGCATAACATATTGCAACATCTCTGTCTGAAGGCTATGCCCAAAGGCAGAGTGTAGCCCTATGAAAATAAATGCAAGTGATATTATAAATATTGTGGCCTTTCACAAGATATCGCTCAGAGGAAACAGAAGTAAAATTCAGCAATGTAAAAATGTGAGTTGCAGAACATGTTCTGATGATGGGGGAAGGCAACAAATTAGGAACCTACGTAGTAATAACTGTGAGCAAGATTGAACATCCTCAAATGATTGTATCATCATATTCACAGAGCTGTCATCGAGGGTCAGGAGCTGTTTCCTTTATAAACACTGTCGCTCACTATTCCACTATTCAGCTGTTTTCAGTCATTGTAGGCTGAAACTTGGCACTCACATAATCAGCTCAAATGCAAATCTGTCTCCAAAAATGACTTAAATGGGTTAGGCCAAATTTAGTTCTGAAGCAGTAAAAATAATAATTTAGGTATGGTTACATACTGGCTGACAATAGTAATATCACTGCTACTAAGTGAAAATGTAAAGTTTTGAAATATAGCAGCCAAAAAGTGCAAAAGACACACAAAAGAAGCACAAGTTTGTTCCTTTCCCCATATAGTAAAAATAATTCTACTGATTACATCAGAACTGATGTCAAACTCTGCCATTTTCCTCATGTAAAGTAGTGGCCAAAACCCCCAGGATTATGGCATAACTGAAGCTGTAGGGGATCTCTGGAGGACACCTGGTCCAGCCTCACTGGGAACATGGCCCACATTAAGTGCAGGCAAGGAGCTCAGTGAGAGAGAATGTTTTACATACAATTTCAGGTATTATTCAATGTGACAAAACTGAACCTAAGTTAAGAGAAGAAATGAAGAACAGCCTTCGAGGATTCTTGCTTTTGACAATGAAGAGGTCCAGTCAAACAAAATAGGCTCTAAGCTCCCAGTGTTTCAGCATATGGTTTTTATAGCAACTTAGTCTGCTGCTGGTTTCCAAAACAGCCAAGCTTTGGGTCTAAGCCTTCTCTCATTTACATCAAGAAATGTTTATATTTGATACCGTGCAGCTATGAGTGCAACTAAAATATGTGAGAGTAGAATCAAATGCAGTTGTTTCCTTTTTCTTCCAGTTGAATCCCAGTGAAGTTCTTATTCTTGAACTGTAGCTTTCCCCTACGTGCTTTTGAAAAGCGTTGTGCAGGATGACAAAAGAAAGTTATTGTCAAGATTTCTTGTAAGATTCCCACTTCTTTTCCCCCTTTGTTTTCAATTCCTTGCTGAGTGAAAATAACAAGCTCCTGAAAACATTTTCCAAATCAGGAATAGCATTTGATTCTGATCTTCAAAGACAGCTTAATGTTGGAACAATTATTTACAGTAAATCAGACTTTGTGTGTTTAAAGAACTGTTCTTTTAACTCCATGGCTCTTTCTCACCACATTTTCAAGCACTTTGTAACATCAGGGAGAGAAAAAATAGGGTTGGGTTTTTTTTTCATTATTACAGTAAGTACCGAAAACACAGAGTTCATGACTCACCTCACCCCACAGCCACTGGATTCCCAGTGCTCTTAACCATATGAAAGAAAAAAAAAAAAGACTGGCATCATTGTCAGAAAATATAAGTGGAAAGTGGAAATAGCTAACATATATAAATATACTCCATGCATCTTTGAATATGGAGATGTTTCTCCAGAGTACAGAGCCTGTGACAAATAACCACCATGATTAATTGCTCATTTTTAGCCAAGTACAAAATTTGAGTCATAATTTGTTATAAAGGAATAGTCCCATAGAATACTTATTCAACCGCTAAAAGAATACATTTGTCATCACTTGAGACAACAGTCAAACAGAATAATATAAATAGATTAAGAGGCAAATAGATTTTCATACTGGCATATTGTCCTTTCACCAGTATCCCCCACATACATCAAATGGTGTCATATCTGATATATCGATTGCAGGGTCATTGTTGCCCACATGTTTCCACCAGTAAGATTCTGTCTTATTAAAATACCAGTGTTAGTAAGAGTTGTTAGAATTTAAATATTCTTGCCTTGGGAGTTAACCTTTTACTCAAGCTCTGACCTTGAATATTTACGCCATGCATTGTTTTTTCAAAAACAATTATATTTAGCTCTGTGGTGGGCTACCAAATTTTGACTCAACCATACTTTTAAGAAATGGGGGCAGTAAATGTTTGCAATAATATAATGTATTAATTTCTCTGTTGTGCTTAGAGTATGTCTATTCAAGCAAATAGCCACAGCAATGCAGAAATTGGAAGGATAATTTCAGAGCTAGGGCAGCAATTACTTCCCAGTCACCTTCTGAAGATGAATGAGTTTCACACAGTTCTATTGATACAAACAAACCACAGAAAATATATAAGGTAAATATCAAGCTCCTAATTTTAGATGGTCCAAATTCAATAACAAAATCTCACATTATTACAGCATCTTCAGGAGGGTACTACCTTTGCTTAAAGGCTCTATATCACTTATGTTTTCCATTCCTCACAACAAAAAGTCCCCTGTTGGAATAAGCAAACAGACACTTGTCTGACCTTAAGCTATTATGTTGGAAAGCCTGAAACAGATACTTGAAAGAAGGAAACTATCACTTTGGCCTTATTTCCAGACCATTTTCCAGCTGACATTAATCCTAAGGCTTTGCTGTAGGCCTTCATTCTTCTCACACCACATTCTCAATGTTTATTCAGACTGTGTCTGAATTGGCTTTGGTTGTTCATTTTCTTCTCTGAAGCACCTTCTATTCCTTCTGCTTGTCCCATACAAACAAACATGCATAAAAACATTGAACAATACCCAGAAAAATTCCCTCAATTTAAATGGCTATGGGTGCTGATCTTTAAGTTGTAGGCTGCAAACAACTGTTAATAGAATCAAAAGAAGCTTGACTCTTTCTTATGTTTAAAAACAATGTAGGGAGCAGTTACATTTTCTTCAACAGAGGCTAACTTGGTAAGTGCTTTGCAGAAATAAAATATGCTTTAAAAATACGTGAGCATTTGCCAGTGGTAGCTTTAGCAGCTTTTCAAACTGATCACTTTAGTCCATTTTTAAATCTCAGTCTTTCTCTTTGTCTAATGGTAGTCTAATGGGCCAGTTTGTAAACACATGCTTTAAGGAAGCATTGGGAGATGGACCAAATGATCTTTAAAGGCCCTTTCCAACCCAAACCATTCTATGATTCTATGAAGCCAAACTACATAATGACAAAATGTATACTGGTATTATTTTTTGATTAAACACTTGGAGAAAAGTATTGGAAAAAGTTATGGAAATTATCTCTGTTTCTTAAGACAGTGTTTTAAGAAAGCATTTTGATACTTCTCATGAAAGATTAAACAAAATTTTCCCTTACCTCCAGTTTTCCATAGTTGGTTTACAAGAAAAATTCCAACTATGTCTTACAAAATGTTGAAGAACATCTTTACAGCAGCTTTCTATCAGTTTTGTATCTCTGTTTATTGTTTTTTTTCTAGTTTGTGTGGTTGAGAAATTGCTGCAAATTAGGTTGCAAGCACAACCAGGTTTTTGCTTCGCATCTGCGGTTCTTCTCATGTCAATACATATGAAGTGTTGGACATTTGTCTCTGAGTGGGAGCTAACAGCAACAGCTCTAGACAAGTGTGAGAGTGGAATTACAAATTGCCAGTTCCATTATATCCTCCTTATATCTACATATGAAATTCTTCATGGCTGGAATGAGTAGATTGGCTGTGGATGAACAAGCTAGAAATTGGTCACTTCCCATGTCATGAACCATCTGCAACTTCATTGACATCACTTCAACAGAGCAGCACTGCCCACGTTAACATAAACTTTACCTCCATGCTACACAGGCAGAAGATTTAGGATGACCATAGCATACCAGGATCATGCAATACTGTGGGTTTTGTAACAGCATGGATTGCCCTGGGCTTCTGCAGATGGATGTGGCCTGCCAGTGCCAAGGTGGGGGAAAGGCCTTACACAATTCACAGGTTTGGTTATATGAGAGCCATAAATTTCAAAGTTTCTACTCTGCTGGGTCATTGTAGCCCACAGAGAGGTTCATTTCATCTATTGTTCATTAATATGTCAATAGTCCACTTAGAATGACCTCAGTTCGTTTTGTTTCACATTTAAATTTCATTCATCCCAGGTGTGAGTTTGGACTGGTGTGTAGATTGACATACAACACTTTAAGCTGCCCTGTAGATAAAATATATTACAAAAGCAGATGTTACAAGGTGTAAAACTAACAGCATACAGATTTTGAGATTCACTTGTCTGAAACGCAAAGGCCACCTTCTGTTACATCAACTCCATCATTCACTCAGACCAGTATTACTGAAGATTTACACAGGTATGACTAGGAACAAAATCCATTTCCTGATTTTTCACACCAATTAGTGAAAAGCTGATAGAAGAAATTTCTTGTCTATTCCACTGGTTCCCAGATCACCTTTCTGTAAATGCCAAACATCCCATTTATTCTATCACTAACTAGAAAATATCTGCACAAAACTCTGGAGGATAGAAATCCATCACAGTATCTTGTCACCACAAAGTTTAATACTCTCTGATGTGTTTTCCTTGCTCAGATAATATTTTTGCATCCCTTTTGTCTCAAAGAACACAGAGGAAAGACATTTGTCTTTACTGATAAAGAACCCAAATCAGCTTAATTTGCTTGCAACATAGCTATGTTTAATGAACTAGTATATTCCCATTTCCAGAATCCATCAGTAAAACCTGTCCAAATCAGCCAAGCTCCATTATTCTATATCTCAATTAAATGGGGACTCCAGCTAGATTTCAGATTAGAGTATCAGTCCCTTTCACGACCCTTGACTTTCCTCAGTTCCTCTGAATCTTTGCCTTAGCCACTCACAGGACTGTGTGCGAGATGGGGTAAGTTTGGGTCCTGAACAGCTGGGTAATCATTTTGAGGATGGAGGGGGTATCGTTATTCAATGAAAGCAATAAATTGTCCAAAATCAAAACTATTAGGCAATAATTGGTTAATTTTTTTTTTTTTTTATTTAACAAGTTTAGGCAAGCCAGTCCTTTTGACAATTTCAAAATGATCTTTTATTGCAAAATTTAAGTTAATATTAGTACTCTAACAAAATGTAATTCACCTTGTTTGAGACATTTGTTAGTTCACTCATTTTCAGATTGTTGGTTCTTTGCCTTTTTAATATTTGGAGGGGAAGGGAAAACAAGATAGCACACTCTTACTCAGAGGTTTCTTCAGGCTATTATGTGAGAGACAATACTGAATTCAGTGGATCGATTTTCTACCTGATCCTATATGGCAGGTCTGATATTCTTAGTAAGAGTTTTCCCACCATTAGTAGAAACTCTTTAAAAACTGAAAATGGAAGAAAACCAGCCTCTCCACTATGTTATATTAGAGACAGAGAAGCATCAACCACAGAAGGACCAGAAGGGGAGTCAGGGTTTTATCTCTATATCCGGAATGAGGAAGAACGTGGTTTCTCTTGATATACAAAGACAAAATACTTTTACTTGCTGCAATTCTGCGTGGCCCTCTGTGCTACGTGGTATCTCTAGGGAAGGTGCAGTCATGGGAGCCTCAGAAACCACCCTGACTTTGGGAGTCAGTGCTTAGATGGAGACCCTGTCACCATGAAGTCCCAAGTAATGAGTTCTCCTTTAAGCAAAGTAACAGATTTTTTCTCTGTCAAGATTCAGTTAAACAAAGCTGATGTTGTCTACCTTCATGCTGAGAAAGGCCATACATAGAGTCATGTAAATACCAAAACCTAAAGGTAAGACAGTTAAGATTTAAGCTCACATTCAGCAGTCTTTGGGTTTAGATCCATTACGTGAATTTTAGTGACCCGGAGTTCGTGGTCAGTGCGTTATGCTGCCTTTTAGATGAGGGGAGTGTGGCTTGTCTCCTTCTTGATCAGTCCTATAATACTCACTTCAGCTGTTCACACCTGATCTTTCAGGATTTTTTTTTTCCCTTTTTATGTCCTCAGTTAGCGAGAATAGTATAAACATTTCAGAATTGCTGTAGACGTTTGAGTCCCAGACATGTTGATTATGCCAACCAAGAAAGAATAACATGGCCTGCACCTTTATTGTTAAAATGGACCTTATGCACCTTCTTTTTGCAGTCTTATAGTTAACAAGCTAACTCTGGCGACTCAGCGGCATGTGCCTAATGATGGAGTGAGGTCCCTGAGTGGATGAATAAATGGGATAAGGTGAGAAATATCAGAACTGGACTATGTGTCCATAGGTGACACCTAACATTTGGTATTGCCCCTGCCTCAGTTCAGAATAGTCACTGCTTCAAATTCCTCTATGAAACACTCCCAGGATCTCATAGCCTTTTTAATATGGTCTTACACATGTCGTTATCTACGACCTCCTCCATGGCTTTCCCGACCTCAGGCATACAACCTCAGGCATACTGCACCACAGCAGATTAGGGTAGCAGGCTTTCGGAGCGCAGTCAAAACACTTTTCGTTATTACCAAAACACCTCTCATCCTGGTATCTGTGCTGAAGGGCTGGAGAAGGCTCATCACACAACTTCAAGAACATGTCTTTCCACACCCAAACGTTCTGCAACCACTTCTTGTTATTTAAGTAACCACTACAATGTGATCGTGCCACTCAGGAGTTACTTGCTGTTCTCAAAGATGTTGCTCAGTGAAATGCAACAATCTGCTACTCTTCTGAAGTGTTTGTCCTATCCACTCGTCTCCCTCAAAAATTTTTGTCTACACTTCAGCACACCCATCAGTTGAATTTCTAATCAAGAATAATTTAAATTTCTGAATACAGAGAGAAAAGATAGCCAATCTACAAGACAGGTGCAGAATTCCCTCAAGGATCCATAAGTAAAAAGAGACACTTGAAGACAGTGAAGTGTGTATATAGCTAGACATTGTGATGTAGACAGCATTATGAGATACAGAACAGAAATCTGGGGAACTTGACCCTGAGATCCAGTACTTTGCTGAACTCTCATGATGCTATGCAAAAATGCTCCAGAGGGAGTTATGTAAATAGTACAGGTAAGCAGAGGGAGAAGTCTGCAATGTGAAAATCTGTAACATGAAAATCTAGAGTGTAGAGTTCTGCTCTAATCAACAGGAAGAAACAGGTAATGGCAGAAAACCACTCCTCTCAAACTGCCAGTCCTACAGAAGACCAGATCTGTCACGCTCTAGAAGTGATGTAGGCATGTTATAGCCTTCCAAAGTTAGGTGAGATAAATTCCACCCACTTGTGATGCAATATGTTATATTTGAGACAGGAACTGACACAGCCTTTTTGTGGTGAGGACACCTAGGAACAGCAAAAGTAACCAAGAGTATAAGTGCTCTGACTGCGGCTGAGTGCTCATCAGAAGCTGTGATAGTGACAGTTACTTGTTTAGCCATGGCCTGATTTATACCTGCAGATATTACTTGGAAATATCTGTTTAATATTTTCTTGTGCTCTGATTGGTTATTTTAAAGTTAAATAAACAGTTCTTAATGCATCTCTGATCCTCATACTCCTGGCTGTGCATGAGTAATAAGCATTCACTGAAAAAAGAATGCATAATAAATGGAGGAGTTGAGGCTTTTTAACCAGCATACGTGACAAGCTTCATTTCACACCCAAAATACTCAAACAAGCAAAGAGAAAAAAAAGAGCATGAAAAGGCCCTTCCCATCCTTCTGTTCAATAGCCCAATCTACTTACAATTAAATTTCAGTAAACCCAAAAATTATTCCAGGTTCTGTCTTTTTTAAGTGCTTTAGGGCACAATTACCTTCTCTGAACCATTAATATCTATAAACAAAACTCAGCAAAATAACTCTCTAAAAATAACTAAAGATATAAACATAGACTGAAAATCAACTATGTTCTGCATCACAAGATAAGGCATGCATTTTCCTCCTGCCTGGAATATCTGTGTTTTTCAGGAACACCCAAGCCTGCAGAGGCTCCCAAATCTCTTACCTTTCTACGTGAACAGCAGAGTTAGTGCTTGACATTTGGGGCCAAAGCCTGGTTGTTTTCTTCACAAGCACAATCCCACAGCACCTGCAAACCAAATTTTCCTTTCGGTGTCTCTGGTGAAACTCTGTAGCAAGTTAATTGACTTTTGTTCAGATATATAGATTAAGTAGGTCATAACCTACCCTAGTGGGAGCGTTGGAAAGGTACGAGCAAGCAACATCCTTATAGCCTTCACAATTAAAAGGCTCCCTTATTTTTTCTCTTTAAATTTAAGGAGTGAGAGTTATTTGGTAATGAAAGCAAAAGGAACAGCAAGCACACATGATGTTGCTAATTCTTTTTCATTTATTCTGTTTCACTCTTTCATAGTAATGTTTCCTATGGTAAAGAAAAGAATATCCCTATTGGCTTTCTGCTGTGAATATTCCTTGGCTTTGGCAAAACCAGGATGTTTCCTGTAGATCTACTTCATTCTATAGGTTCAGCTCGTTTGTATCAATGCAGAAAAGCAATTTAGCAAGTTGTGCTTTATTTGAATTATATAATTCAATACCTTTAAATTGCAAAACTGATTGAGAACGATTAGTGTAATACCAGGAATTTGACCAACATAAATGAATGTTGCAACAGTAACATTCAAAATCAAAGCAGAGGTACAATATGTGCCATGAATATCAAAAGAATAATGATCAAGTCCTCCATGTAAAGTGTTATGAATTATATTTCATATTAAATAAGGCCATAAAAATGGCCTATCATCTGAGTCCCTAAGTGTCATTTAACTGCAGAGTTCAAGTTCTAGTTCTGAATAGGATTTTTTTTTTCTGTCTACTTTTAGGACTTAGCACCTACTGATCGCTGTTACATCACCATTCTACAACTTCAGGGCAAAGTTCACTGTTCTAACATTAAGTTATGAAAATACCCTTTTCTACCTTTGTCAATTAGAGTAATTTAAAACACAAATTCTTAAGTGTGACTGAAGAGAAAATATATCAGCACATCGACTCTGGCACTTGGGTCCAGAGCACGGCAGAGCTCAAAGTACTCTACAGTTCATTTTTGTGCTACTCTGAGCCTGAGAAGGGTTTAGCTCTTACCACAGGCAAGAAATCCACAGGCTGTTCACATCTATGCTGGTTAGTAACAGTAAATAGCACATTTAAGATGTGCTCTTGACTTTACCCCAGTGTCCCTTCTCTACAGAGAAGCTGTGGAAGAGCTGGCAGAGACAAGATAACTCTCTTCTTCTGGCAATCCAAGGATTCCTCCTCAGAGTCTTAAAATGTTTTCTGGGTTCCTTTATGTTCCCAAGATGTACCATTAAATCTTGGGTGAATTTGACCTTCAATTTTGAGGATGTATCACTTGTATCACTCTGAAAATGATAGCAATGAAGCATGGAGCTTTAAGGACCTTCAGAATTCATCAGGGTTGTGACAAATTGTGTTAATAGTCCATAAAAACTATTTCTTTTGGATGAGTACTCTACATTAGTTTGTTGTCCTTCCACAGTGATGATCAGATGTCCAGTGTAGAGTAAAAAACTGTGATTGCAGGTCATGGGGGAAGGAAAATGACAAAACAAAACAACACAAAAAAAAAAAAGGTCAAAAATTTGGGTTAATCTCTCTTGACAGCATATAAAAAAGATACTGTAATAGTTTCCATTTATTAAATGCTAAGTTAGTCCTTTAATAATGTAGGGCAAAGACACCTATCAAGCTGCAGGAATATGCAAGTATGCAGTGAGTGCTGATTTGAGAATCTGAGAAACCCCTCTGTTAAAAAGGAAGGATGCAATCATTGTTGTATTCTCCTGACTGATAGACTGTGCTTTCATGCAGATTGCTGCAAATCATCTTATTATTAATTCTAAGTGTGATTATGCTTGATTACATTGTTCCAGTGTCTCGCTAGACCAGTCAGGAATTTCCCAAATAAAGCAGGCATTGTGTATTATGTATAATGAAAAGATAGTCCTGCTCCCTAGCAGCCTGAGGGTATGTGGGGAAGCAGCAGGTGCATTCCCAAGAAACCAGGAGAAAGATTGATATCATTAAAATTGTAGAATGTCTGCTAACTAGTTGGGTTCTGTGTGACGGTTGCTTCTTGTGGTTGACTAGCCCAGCTCATGGACTGGGTGGACTAACTCCACTTCATGGATGTCCTATGCCCATGTGGAGGAGGCAAACTGCTGCCATTCCTCTCTGAGCACTTCTCAACTGAGCTGCTTTCACATCGCCAGATCTCTCTGAAGTCAAGACTTGCAATGAGCAATGCAGATTCAAGGCATAAGCATCGCTCTCCTTGTTGAAAAACCCTTGCACAGAGTTGCAAAAATGCTGGTATCAAGCTTATTTTTGAACATCTACAATTTTAAATTACCAAGGCTAAAAATCTCTCCAGCACCTACTGCCCTAGAAGAAAAAAAAAGGCAGTGGGAGCCATATGTTATTGGTACATTCTAATGTTCCCCTCCTACAACAAGTGCTTTGGCATGCAAGTAATGTACTTTTAATATCACTTACAATAAAAACATTTTCCAATCCTCTGTCCAATATAGTTTATCATTATTTCTCATAGACAAGTGCTGTCCCACTGACTCAAAATACTATTTCTAAGGTTTGAAGATAAAGTAAGCTTTTTTATGAAATTGTCTTATAAAATATACATTCATGTCATTTGCTGTAGACCTTCAAATAGACAGCAAAAATGTTTTAACAATAAGAAGGTGCTAATCATGAAATGGTTGTACAGATACCTCATTGCAGCTAGGGTCAAGGTGCTTTGGGATGGCTTCCATCTCAAAGAGCTTACATTGTAGAGCAGCAGGGTAAGTGGAGGGGGGACAACACTAAAATAAATAAATAATTAATTGCAATGATTCAGGGGAAATGCTGCACTGGTCTTACCTTCTAGGTAAGTAGTTTGGAAAGTGTTCTTGATTGGCCTTTATGTGGTTTTGTGTTCACAAATAACAGACACAGTTTTTTGCAGTTATTTGCAGTTTTCTTGTATCAACAAATCAAAAATGAAGGCAAATAACATGGCTGAATGGTTCCTACTTCTTTTTAAGCCAGCTGAGAAGTCATGCACAGAAAGTTTAAAAGAAACTGAGTGACATCTGCCCCTGAGCACGGCTCATAACCTGAGGGTGCGACTATCACAGACTTCCTGCAATATGTCACAACTGACCCAGGAGCATTTCACAGTCAGTCTCCTCTAGTTTCAAGCCTTTTGCAAGATGCCAACTGAAAGCACATATATTTATAAAGAACTATGAATGCCTCAAAAACAAAAATCACAGAGCACGTCAGTAAGAGCTGAAGAGAGACAAACTAGTAGTTTCTTCTTTTTTTGTGTGTGAAAAAGCTTGTTCATCTTAAGTATTCATTCCCTTTATCTTTCAATCACCAGACTTCATGGCTGTGTATTTCCTTCACCCTGGCAAATATTCCCAGCAATGCATATCTCTGCTATAATTTTGAAAGAAGAGCAGACATGCAAATTGCCACTCATTCTCAGTGGGTTATCTAGACTCAGGCTTACTACACAATGAAAAGAGAAGTTGCGTCTGATTCTACCATGTATCAAACAAGCCAGAAGAATCTAATACACAATGAGGATTCATTGTGTTCGATGTAGGCCTGTAAGGATTTCAAACTTATATTTCCTCAGTGAGGATGATTTCTCATAGTTCATTCCCAGCGCTGCTCTTATTCTCTGCATCGGTTATCAAATCATCATTAATCATACCAGAGTCTCCACCATTAATCATATCAGAATCTCCACTGCCATGGGAAACAAACAAACAAACAAACAGACAAAATGTATGGGGCTGTGAAAAAACAAACCAAACGCTTACTATGAGACCAGTGGCCGGACTGGGAGTGATGCTCTTACAACTTTCCTAGCTACAAAGATGAATCTATGACTTCCAGCAATAGACTCAGGAACCCTCAGCATGTAGCACAATATACTGTGAAGCATATGTACAAATGTACCGTGGCTTTTATTTTTATTAATGTAATAAATTAGCTAATTAAAATTAGCTAAATAAGCTACAATTAAAATGGGCTTTTGGACTAGAGCCACTGCTATGACTGGAAGCCCCCCAGCTAGCAGGATACAGGTTGAGATGGCAATGATCCTTTGATGCTTCTGTTATTGTATGTCAGAGAAATCATAAAGATAAATCACTGGGGAAAACAGAAAACCTGTGAAAAACCTCTCTCTCTTATGCTTTTAATACTTGTCCTCTAACAATTCTTTTCATATTTATCCTCTTAATCTTGGGCTCAGGCTGCAAGTGTATCGAGTGAGGGCCTTCTCTCTGGTTTTGTTTTGTAGGATCTCTACACTGGGAACTGCAGGTCCATGGCTGGAACTCATAGATGTTAAGGTATTTCAGATAAGTACACCAAGTACTTCAGGTTGTCCTTTGAATTGTTTTTGGACCTTGGGCCTGCTGAGGGCTGAGATATATTAACTTGGCTACGCACCTCCTGGATTAGAGCTGACACAGTCAGCCAGCCTCGGGTGGAACCTATTCAAGTGGATATACTAAAATTGATGGCATTGTCGTAATGAAGCATGTCCCAGGAAGGACCACATGAAGGTTACCATCTTGTACTCAAACAACTTAAGAAAAGCAAGTATAGGCTTAAAAATTAGGAATTTTTCTATAGGTAAAGAGGAGAGGAGAGGAGAGGAGAGGAGAGGAGAGGAGAGGAGAGGAGAGGAGAGGAGAGGAGAGGAGAGGAGAGGAGAGGAGAGGAGAGGAGAGGAGAGGAGAGGAGAGGAGAGGAGAGGAGAGGAGAGGAGGAGAGGAGAGGAGAGGAGAGGAGAGGAGAGGAGAGGAGAGGAGAGGAGAGGAGAAAGGGAAATGAAGAAAGAAAAGGGGATGGGAAAGCAGAAAGGAGAAAGGAGAAAGAAAGGAGAAAGGGGAAAGCAGAAAGGAGAAAGGAGAAAGAAAGGAGAAAGGGGAAAGGAGAAAGGAGAAAGAAAGGAGAAAGGGGAAAGGAGAAAGGAGAAAGAAAGGAGAAAGGAGAAAGGAGAAGGAAAACCCAAGTCAAATAACCTCTTTTCAATTCCTCATAATTATTTAGGTTCACCACAGTTTAATGATAAATGCATGCATCATGTAGAAAGTTATACAAATAAGGCAGGAGCTGTGCTCAGTAGTCAGTGCAAACACAGTTAGTTACAAATTAACTCAGGCAACCAGTAAACCAGACCAACAGGAAAGCTGCCTTTTGTAACTATTCCCTTCTGGGAACACAAAAATCTGTAGCAACAGAAAATAAAACAAATGTTTCATTAAAGCCCTCAATGCATTTGTTAAACAAGAAGAATCTGTAGGATAGGCAGGGATATGCAACTCGGCAAGGTAACTTGCTCTGTGGGATTCAGCCTGCCATTGTACCACTGCTCCTTACCGCGAAGAGCAAATTAAGATTGCCTCGCTAACTACTGCGGAACAACACCTTCCGCAGCTTTTCGTCCAAGGACATCTTTCCTATTTTCCAGGATTTGGCCACACCTACACCACATTTTGTGAAGAGTAATTTGAAAACTGTGAATGTGATGATAGCCTAATCACTCAAAACTTTAGCAATGAAAATATGGAAAGGCTGTTGTATAAAAAGATAGCTAAATAGAATGGTTTAGTTTGACAGAAATAGAAAATATGACTCAGATAGGGAAAAGAGCTCTTTGCCCTTTAAAAAATCGCTCTCGTTCTCCCTCTTTCTCTAACACAGGAGACTTTCAGGGAGAGCCTGGTGATGCTGCATTATTGATGTGATACAGGTCTCCAGTGGAAACAGATGTGATATGTTTGGTTTTCTCTGATAGTCTGGGCTGAACACAAAGCAAATTACTGAATGTCAGAAGACTCGGGTTCATCGAGACCATTCAAAGCACACTTTTAAAAGAAGTTCTTAAATAATAAATCTTAAATTTCAAGCCTGTTGCATAACCAAGAGTTATATATGTACTAAAAGAAATGTGCCCCCAGTGAGTTTGCTGAGACAAACTGCAAATGACATTAAAATGCATATGTGCTGCTTTAGGATTTGTTTGTTCTCAAATCAGGCGCTGATGGTTGGGGTGAAAGACACGTAATAGCACAGTCTGGGTGAACATTCACAGAATTGCAGAATTACTGAGGCTGGAATATATACAATTCAACTGAATATGCATAATCTCACTGACAATCCTCCAACCTGTGTTGGAACCTTTATTTTTAAAAACAGTTTGAGACCATAAAGATTCTCTTTATTGCCCTTCAGTATCCGGCAGGCTGTTTTACAAAGAGAATAGTCTTCCCACAGAGGAGGTCAAGCAGTGGTAGAAGAGAGCTGGTTTGGCCCAGGCTAGGTCACACCCCAGCTTCAAGAGGAATCCAAGGCCACTGGTCAAAAAGGCAGGTTTGGTCTATCCACCCCTGAAAACCACTCAACATACATTAGAAGCAAACCCGAGGATGAGTTTTCTGTATTTACCTGCCTGAGATTTGCCTTTCTAGCTCACAGTGGACCTGTAGCAAGACTCAACTAAAGCAATCAGCACTAATCTCCTCTCATGAATACGAGAAGCAGTGTGATGAGACACGCTAGATTATGTCTCACTTAGGTGATAGCTTCAATTTAATGGAAGTTTTCATGAAGCAGCTCAGGAGAGAACATCGTTTCCTGGTCCCTGCTGAAAATGAGAGATCCTGGGTGACACTGCTGACGTATCTCAGGTGCCACTTTCTTCTTTCATCCTCTTTCTTCATCTTTTCACCTGCTTCTTGGCTTCCTCCCTAAGCATTCCTGCAAACTTGGGGAGAAAAAACCCTAAAGTGGGGTGGCTGAGCCCGAGGCTGCTGAGACACTACTGGTGGAAAGGAGACGGAGGGTCTTCCCGCATCCCATTACCGGCGAACCCCAGGAAGGACCCAGTCGGTGAGAGGAGACGAGATCTCAGGTGCTTCAGGAGAGGACATCCCTGGGAAAGCCCAGGTCGGGGCAGACGGGAGGAGAGAAGGGGCTGCACCTCGCCCACGGCCACCCACTCGTTGTACGCGGGGGGGGCGGGGAGTGAAGAGAAGGCGAGGCCGGGGCGGGGCGGCTGTGGGCGGGGCCTCCGAGGGCGGGGCCGGCGGGGCGCGCGCAGGTGGGCAGGTGGCGGGGGCGGGGGGAGGCGGCAGCGGCCATCCCTGCCGCAATTTCCCTGTGTCACCGCTCCCGTCTCCTAGCAACGGCGCCCGGGTCCGGCCGGCAGCCGCGGCAGCCGCGCACCGCCCGCAGCGGCGGCGGCACAAGGCGGCGGCTCCGCCGGGCCGGCGGGTCCGGCGGCCAGGAAGGATGCGGCATGGCGAGGGGACAGCGCTCCCGCGGAGCTCCCTGAGGCGGCCGGCGGCGGCGGGGCCGAGGGGACGCCCGGCGCTCGGCCCAGCCCCGCCGCCCGCCCGCCCGGGGCCGTGAGGGGCGGCGAGGCGGCGGCGGCGGCGTCGGGGCGGGCGGCGGGCGGGGATGCTCGCTCGGGCCGGAAAGTTTCTTCCCCGCGGCGGCTCGGCCGCTTCCCGCGCGGACTTCTCCCCGGGTCCTCCTCGGTAAGTGACCGCGTCCCCCCGCCGCTGCCATCTTGAGCGGCCGCCGGCGACCCCCGGCCGACGCCCCGAGGTTGAAAGCGGGGGAGGCCGGGCAGGGGCTGAAAGTCCTGCCCCGACGGCGGGGAGCTGCGGGGCCAGCTCGACCGACGCGTCTCCCCCCCCGCCCTGCCCGCGGGGCACCCCGGGGCCGGCTGCCGGAGCGCCGGTACAACAGTGCGTGGCGGCCCCTGCCCTGCCCCGGCAGCCGGAGCCCGGCGAGACCCGTCTGTGGAGCCCTCGGGGTGGGAAAGGGGTTAACTGGGCTCCTACTGTTAAAAAACTGTATTTGGTCTTTACTGAGCCGGGTCGGGGGTAGTAGCGCTTGAGGTCTCGCCGAAGGAGCCGGGGGGGGTCGGTTGGTGCGAGATGTGGCTCCATCCCCTGCCGGTCCCGGGGTGTTGCATGGCGTTGCGCTCGCTGGCGATGGCCGGTGGGTCCGGCGGTGCCCTCCTTCCCACGCCGGGCTCGGCGCTCTCCCTCGCCGAAAACGGAGTGTCGAACGGCGAAGGCTGCTCGGGGATGATTTTGCCATCTCTCTTTGCCGTGGTAGAGGAGACGGGCTGCTGGCTGGTGGGGCAGCAGAAAGACTGAGATCAACGAACCGGTAATTAAAGCAAAGCATTCCCCGATAATTACACTTTCGCATCAACAAAGAATGCTTTTTTTCTTCTTTTTTTTTTTCTTTTCTTTTCTTTTTTTTTTTTTTTTTTTTAAAGTACCTCAGCGATAGGAAAGAAAAGACAAGTCTCTGCTCTTTGTTTTGAGCGTGCAGGACCTCGGAGAGTAATTTAACAATGTCCTCGCTGACAACACCCTTCTTTTTCTGGGGAAAATACAAATGGAGTAAATGGGACACAAAATTACTACATATGTGGCAATCTGGGAATAGAAGAGAAAAGAAATGAGATTTAAAAGCTGAACAGGGGAAGAGGAGCAAGGTTGTTTGGGTTTTTTTTAGGTGCTTACTTAATCTCCTTTCAGTGCAATGAATTGAACTTTGTTAATGGTATTATATTTGCTGCTGTCGTCTTTTGCTCCCTCAAAGAAAAAATAATTGGACACTCAGAAAGAGAAAGGGGGGAGGGGATCCTGCTCCTTGGTAGCATGAAGGAATATCTTCCAAAAAGAATTGCAACAGTGCAGGAATTGTTCCTACATGCAGCTCCGATCACTGGAACAGAGATATGCCTTCAGAAGATCCAGTAAAACAAAAGCCATAAACGCCCAATGTGCAGTCCCCTGCCAGTTTCCCTACAAGCGGTCATGGCTGTTTCCCCAGGTGACTCGCAAGGGTTTGCTCCTCCTTTAATAAGATTTGACATGCCATCTCTTACCTGCCAGCCACCATCTCCCTTTTCTGGGGGCGGGGAAGGCGAGGGGAGGAATTTGCTGCTGTTACATAACGTTTACCTGGAGCATCACACGTGTTCCCAAACCAGGGATGTCTCTGGACCGCAGGCAGGAGGTGAATTTCTGTAATATTGCAGATCAAGTGCAAATGGCTGGGAAGAAACTTTCACAGGGCACTGCTTTCCGGTGTTCAAATGTTTCCCTTGTGCATTTCACAGTAATTCCTTTCCCACTCGTTTAAGAAAGGCAAGTAATATGTTTAACCCTCCCCCCAGTAATATGTAAATAGTCTAATGAAACAAATGGTATCTATAGATCAAATATACTGTCTTCCTCCTTTTATTTTCCCCATCTCTCAAATCCTGTGTGACATCATTAACCACAGTGTGCAGCGTAACCCCCAGACCTCATTGGGGACTGGGGCTCAGGGTAGGGAGGCTGTCAGCATTCTCTGAGCTCCAGTGCTTTGCAAGCTCCTTCTGACACCAGCAAGATCATTTTTTTGTTGTTGTTCACACCAGCAGATACCACTCCCTCTATCAGCTACCTGGATTGTAAAGAAATTAATTAGCTGTTTAACAAGAGTGGAGTGGGGTACATGGCTGCTTTGCTTCCTAGGGTTGCTTAATTTTCTGTCTTGTCAGTCGGCCTGTCTGTTTCTCACACACAAGAGCTGTACGGGCAATGGAGATTGTCCTCTTGGTGTCAACCCCTGTCCCACTTGTTGAGGGTTTTGATTAGCAGGAGTTTGAATGAGGAACAGTAAACGGAGACACCTCTTGTTCTGCAGGTCTGCCCCTGATCCTCATCCCTTTCTCTTCTCCCTTTCACCACAGGAACTGGAGCGGCTGCAGGGGGCAGTGCTCTGGGTAGCCAGCCATGATCGCCACTGGAGGCCTCCTGAGGATCTCGGCTAGGAAACAGGACCCCTTGCGACCCCAAAGCCAAGTCCCCAAACGCAAACGCAAATCCAAAAAGAAGCGCAAGAATGACGTGGTGGTGGTGAAAGGCAAGCTCAAGCTGTGCTCTCTCTCAGGGCTCATCGCCCTCTGTGGCATCCTGGTACTGCTGGTGGGCATTGCCTTGGCCGTGGTGGGCTACTGGCCGAAGCCCAACCAGGTATACAGAGAAGGCGGCTTCAGTGGGGGCCGACAGCTGGCACCACAGGGTGGCACCCCCAAGAACCGCTCCCGTAGCCAGGAAGGGGCACAAACAGAGATCCACCTAGAGTCACACCCCAGAGCCAACACCTCCACCACTGCGACTACCCGGGTGTCCCCACAGTCTCCCCCCACCTCCTCGTCCCCCCAGGCCTCAGTGGGTTTCCTTTTCCGTCTTTTCTCAAGCTACTTGCATTCAGACAAGCTGAAGGTGCTGGGCCCCCTCATCATGGGTATCGGCATCTTCCTCTTCATCTGCGCCAATGCGGTATTGCATGAGAACCGTGACAAGAAGACCAAGATCATCAACCTGCGTGACCTCTACTCCACCGTCATCGATGCCCACAGCCTGCGCGCCAAGGATGGAGGCACCCCGGCCTCAGCTCCTCTTAACGGCTTTGTCAACTACGTGCAGTCCCGGGGTTTGGAGCTAAAGCCGGGCAGTGAAGGCTTGGGCGCTGCAGCCATGCTGGCCAGGAGCTCCTGGCCACCAGGACTGGGTGTCTCCCTTTCCCCGCCGGACCTGGCATCCTCACCACGGCGTTCCTCCTTCTGCACCCCACCGCAGCCACCCAGCCTGGCCGAGGCTGTGTACAGCATCTACCGAGAGCATGCTGCGCTCGCTGGCCGCACTGTCACCAGCCCACCCTGCAGCCCGCCAGAGAGCTGGGGCCGGCGCAGCACAGCCAGCTCCATTGTTGGCTCTTCGCTCAGCGCTTTCACCCTCCTGCCCTTGGCACCGAGCAGTGGAGGGGGAGGCTGGAGGAGACCCCCTGGTGAGCAGGGAGCCCGGGAGATCCCACGGGGGGAGTTTGAACTCAGCCTGACTGACCTCAGCAGCAGCCGCGTCGAGGGAGGCTATGGGACGAGGAAGCACAAACTGGTTCTCAGGCGGCAGAGCACCAGCTGTTTGCCCGATGCCAGGCGTCCCCTTTTCCCTGAGACACCTCAGTCCCCAGCTGTCAGCGGGGGCCCGGACTCCAGCCTCTTGGTAAAGACATCTAGCTACTCCAAATCTCTGGACCTCGGAGGGTCACCCCCCTCTACTCCCCCTGCCATCACCAAGATGGACTCCCAGAGTTCCCAGTCTGACCCTTCCAGCAGCAATAAGGGCTACAGCCACCTGGAGGAGGCAGGCACCTCCGTGGAGTCAGTTGCCAACACCCCAGCCAGTAAAACCCAGGACTGTGAGGAGGAACCAGCTGAGAAGATGGACCCTCTCAAGGCTACCAGCAGAGAACAAGCAGGGGAGCAATCCCAGCAAACTCAAAGACAGTACACAAATAAAGAGAAACTCTTTATGATTTCTAGGTCGCATGCTGCATTAGGGCTGGAGGACGGGGAACTGGAGAGTACTGGCATCTAAACAAAACTGAGAAGGCACGAGGACACCTTGCAACCCTCCACACCTCCCGCCCTTCTCCATCTCCTTGTGGACTTAGGAAACCAATCAATATCCAAAGAGCTGCAGTATGTTACCCTTGAAAATTGAATTCAGTAAATCCTGTAGATGACTTCAGGAAGAAAAAGAAAATCCTTTCTGTCCGATCGTGATTGTATGTTCCATGCAAGCCAAATTGTATTAAATATCCACAGTCTAGTAAGTTCTTTGGATCAGATTAATACAATTTCGGACAGTATAGCTGTGCACTTTACTGTTTTGATTTCCAAGTGCCCCTTCTTCTCCTCCGATTTCTTTCTTGCTGATTTGCCACTAACTGCTTGAAAACTGCAGGCACCTTTTTAAGCTCAAGAGAAATGTGGTCTTCAGATCAAGAAAGCCGAGCTCTCTCTTTGTTTTGGTTCAAACACTAAAAAGTTTGCAAGGCCTTAAGGATGATGTACCTTGACAAAGAATGAGTTTGTTTAAATTCTGGGAAAAAAGGACAATTTAGAAGAGACTGGAGCGGAACAGAGCTCTGATGATTTAGTTAAAACCATTACATTCCTGAATCCAAAATAACTACTACTACGTGATACTTTATTAAGTATTATTACACATGTATTGACTAATTGCATTAAAAGATTTTTTTTTTTTTAATAAAAATTTACAAAGAAAACTGCCACATAAAACAGTCTTTTATTTTGGTAAGTAATTACAGATATCAGAAACCTTTTATTTATATACTGTGGAAGATTATAGAGATGCTATGAGGCCAAAGGTTTGCTTATGCTTTTAAGTGGGTAATTAATCATTTAGAAGTAATTTCAAAATAAATACTGGTTCAGTCTCTGAGAAACCACACTTTAATTCAATCAGCAGATTCTATCTCCTTTTCTAACAGTGCTCTGTGACAGCTGAAGAAATGTGAGATTTTGACATGCTGAAGAAAAAAATATTTTAAAGGTTTGACCTCCTATTAAAATTAGATTTTTTGGCGAGTAACACATTAATCTCAAACTGCAGTATCCTTATAACTGTTGCATTAAGCCTTTCTGCTGTCACAGCTCCTATGCGTGAATGCATGTGCATAAGCTTAATTTTAAAGCATAATGATGGCCCTGTCAATCTCGTAGCAGTTGGCCGTATTGAAGTCAGCAGAGGTTTCTTACCGACTTCTGCGTGGTGAGGATTTCTTCCTGCGTGAGAAAAGCATTAGATTTCCTGAAGGCTGGAGAATGCCTTGTCTGTAAGCAGATTTTTGGTAAATTGATGAGCTGTTTCATTTTCGTAGCTGCAGCGCGGCAGGCACTCTTCTATTTTGCCAAAACAGCTTTATATGCTCAGAAGATTGTGTCAATACTCCAGATTTTAAATACGGATGTGGCATTTCACTACTATGGGAAGAGAAATTGACACTAAACAAATACAATATGTTGGCAAGAGTCTTTCTGTTGCAATTAAATTTTTTCTTATGATTTCATGTTTTAAAATGCTTAGTTACATATTTAACTACTTACATTACAACACATTGCAAAATGGAATATAATGTCACTAAATGCAATTGAATTTATTAATCCAGCAAAATCCTTTATTAAATATGGCTAATTTAAAAGAAGAGAAGAAAAAAGAACAATTTGCCAGGTCGGAGTCCTGGAACTGGGGAAGCAGAAAGAGCTTGTTCTCTTGAGCAACGGAGACATCCAGGTGGCAATGTCTTTCCTCCTGTCACTGGCATCCGGTAAATTGACAACATGAACATCAGCATGGCATTTTTTGCTATCAAGCTGCTACCACACAACTGTCAAAAATATGTCATAAAATTGCCTGGACTGGCATGGGCTGGATTAGGTGCCACGTGAAGTGGCGAGTGGGCAACTCAGCTGCTGCTGGCATTTGCACAGGACTTCCAGTTCCCCATGGGCGATGGCCCTGCACTTCTGCTCCTTCTCTTGTGACTTCCAGCAAGATTTATGAGATGTACCTGAGCAGCGTTACCTGGTGTTGATGGAGATGCCGGTTATTGACACAGCTGAAGACACCGTGTTTGTTATTTTCCACATGAAAACCCTTCATGGAGTTGCAAGGGAAGAGGCGAGTGACAGGTGCTGCTTACTGGGGAACGGGCTCCTCATGAAGATGTGTCAGGTGTTTGTTTTATTCCAAGGGGGAAAACAAATGCTTTTTAAAATATTCTTAGTAAATATTTCTTTAGTTATACAAATCCATAGTGTGCTCTGAAAAAAACCCCAACTTTAAAAAAGCCTCTGGGTACTCCTTAGATTGATTTAAAATAAAGCAGGCCAATAATTCTTCCGATGATTGATTTACTACAAAGCTTTCCAAATAACAAAATTACAAGAGAGTTTGGGTTTATTAAGTAAAATTATAGCTTGTTCCTGTTTTGCCAAAAAAGGTGTGAAACATGAACTTTCATCAGTCAAGCTGGATTTTTTATAACAGCAGCTAGAAGTGATTTGTAACATATAGATTAATAAGCAGAGAGCTGCTTCTCTCTGTTTGCAAGTTATCCAAAAATCTCTCATTATTTTTGCAAATGTATTGATTAAAACTATTTGTTCAGCAACTTATGAGGTGGTGGAGTTGGAGCCAGAAACTTTTGTTTAAAATTCAAGATGGGCAAGTTAGGTTAACATGCCAACGTTGGAAGACGGCTGAGAAATTCAGCCCCTGTGCATCAGCCGTGACCGCTGTTGGTACCATTAGCCTTGGAGAGAAGTACAGCGGCTGGTAAGGAGCTGAGCCTTTCCTGGTGATACCAGCAGGTGATGGGAGTGCTGAGGTTTGCGTGTTGACCTCCTCTTGAGTCTCTCCCAGCTGGCCCTGACCGCTTCTCAGGACTGCCAGAATGCCTCTTGGCCACCATTTGCTCATCCTGTCACTTTCTTATGCATTTTTTTATTTCATCTAGTTTCTTCATTTTAACCTTTGTTTCCAGTGTCCTGCCACAAAGTGCTTTCTCCACAGTCCTTGTCAAGAGCCAAGAAGCTGCCTCTGCTTACCAGTATCCACCTGCCTGCGTGTTGCAGAAAGATACGTGCTCCCACACAAAACGTTTTTTAAGAAGGAATTGTTAGTCCCCCTATTTAAAACGTGATATCCCTGAAGATACATTAAGCTAAAATACCTAGGGATACATCTTTACTATGGAAAAATCTGATTTTGGTCCAGAAATGTGTACTTTGTTTTGTTTTTTAGCATGGAAAAAGAAGCATTATATTTATATAAAATTTCCAGAGGAAGGGTTAATTTCTGCCTGAAACCTCAGAATACTCCCATCACTAGGTAGAAGGCAGCGTCTGTTTGTGGTGAGCATGGATGCTGCTTGGACCAGTCTGAGGACACAGGCAAATGCCCTACTTGTACTTCAGTTGTGCTGCTGTTTATTACAAAATCCTCAGGACTCTGGAGAAGCTGCTGACATGATCGTATTGTAAACCAGTTCTGGCTCAGTTTTTGCTGGCTAGCAAAGTATTTAAAATCCCTGCGCTAACCTGGCTCACCAGGCTGCACTGATTTACCAAACTTCCCAACTGTTGACATATATCAGGGGGTCTACTACAAAAGACGATAGCACAGATTTATTACCATGTACTGTTTAGATACACTTTTTAACAGCCTTTTCCAGGACTGATTCTGTCCAACAGAGAGTAACAGTGCACGTACAAACATCGAATTAGGTAACTGTTAACATAGTTGCAAGTCTGAAGTCTGAGACAGCGAATGGATTTCCATAACAGCCAAAACGGTTTACGCAGAAGTAGCAACAGGACTTCAATTAAACAATAATTTTTATTAAAAGTAATGGTGATGCCACAACGATAAAGCTTACTGGATTTCAGCAGAAGGAATAGCCTTTGATAACACTCAACGGTTTTGCTTTCTAAACAAGAACATGTTCATGTGGATGCAATAATACAGGAGTATTTATAGTGAGAAATGAGAATTACTAATAATTAAAGTAGATCACCAATTAATGCTTTACCTCGTTAGCATATTTCAGTCCCTCAGATTTCTCTCTGCATGTGAAAAGAGGGAAAGAGAGGGAGAGAAAGAAAAGAAAGCAACAATCGACCTCTGGCCATAACCTAGCCAGAAATCAGACCTTGCTACACAAACCCCACACAAAATACAAGTGCCCAGTGGTAGGTGACAATTAAAATGTTAATAATCAGTAAAAGTATATAAATCTTTTGCCTTTTTTTCTTCTAGAGCAAATACATCAAACGATATCATCATACAGGAAAAAACGCTGTCTCTATCAACTCTCCAAGACTGTCAATAGCAATAATGCAATGCTTTATCCAGGCTGCTTAATTACTGTTTTCAGTTTGGGCCCACAAGCGGCCAACAAGATGCACAGCATCTGCAGGCACAATCCAAGAGGATAAATATGGTCTCACAGCCACAGGACAAAACCTTCAATGGAAGAGTATACTGTTACTGATTTTATTTCAGAATTTTCTTTTTTCGTTTCCGCTTTCTCCCCGTGACAAGTTTGGTTCTAGTGAGGACACGTAACTGATACTCTCAGACTGGAAGGTAAAAATGGGGAGAGGTTATTTGGCTTTAGAGAAGGAGCCGGTGCCATACTAAGCTTCATGGCTAAAGTCAAAAATGGCAAGTAAAAAGGTAATGTTCAGCATCCAAGTGATTAATATATTATTTTCATAAAGGTTTAGATGAACTCCAACTTTGACGTAAACATAGCCCACAAGCCCAGGGTATAGTTATGGCAAAACAGTTGGAAGAACCATCACAATATCTACTGAAATATCTAAATATGTTGAGACGAATCAAGGTTTTATTTGTTGGTTGTGGTTTTTTTTTTCTGTGAACTCTGAAAGGTAAGACATTGCAATACCCACCATCACACAAGGTAAGGCAGTGCAATACCATCACATAACCCAGGGTTGCTCTTTGCTCGCCACCACTGGTAAGATTTGGCACACTGCTGCCACATCCTCCCCAACCTGTCTGGGAGCAGGCTGAGGCCACACCAGACAGGTCCCATTTTGCTGATATAAACTAAATGAGCAATTTTTAAAGGAGGAGGACTTCATAACAGGATCATCAGTTCCAGTAAGAGTTGGAGCTGGCAGTGACTCTGCAAACAGAGGTGGTTTTGTACAGGGTGCAGTGCAGCTCCCTTCACACCTCGGAGCAGCACAAAAGCTTGTGGTAGGGTCTCACAAAATACTACCTGCAAAGGCCTGGAAAACTAGCGTTTCTGAGGTCTGGCACACAAGAGTCACCAGAGGCAGCTCCATCAGGATAAATCCCCAGTGAGCCAACATGGTACTTTTGCAACACCATGAATAATCTCCCTCCCTCATTCCTGAAGTGTACTTTAGATCTCTGAGGGATGTGGCGTGTTTTTACTCCACTGACTTTACAATGAAAATTCATTTTAAGGAAACGCAGTTTGGCCTCAGAACCTAATAGGACCTATTTTTTAAAATGCTTACAGAGTTCCTATTAAAATAACATCAGATGACCTCACAGTCCTTAATGTATTTCTCTCTAACATGCCTTGAGTACAGAGTTTGACTATTTTCCTTGTAAAAACAAGGCACAGAGATACAGCCACAGATTAATTGTGCAAAGAACAGATTTATTTTATTAAAAGGGGGAAGAATATAAGCACCGGTATGCAGTGATGACAGCACGCAAATATCTCCCTCTCAGTGATGTTTCCAAACCACGCGAGTAGCCTACTGTGGAAAAGAGCCTTGAACACTCATCCTCCAGCAGGACATCCACCCCTCATCTTTATAAGAGCCTTCTTCCCCATGTGAGACACTGAAGGGCTAATCTTTTTCACTATCTTTCAGACTCATCGCACACAATATTACAGGAAATAACTTAGCAAAAGCATAAGACTTTCCAAAGACCTCCCTGGACAATATCTAAGGACACAAGTGACATTAGGCAGCTGAAGCCATTCTGTTTCAAACGAGGAACTTAAAATGAGAACAGGTAAAGTCTAACACTGCTTTTTAGTTTACTGCAGTAACACAGCATGAAGTGATGATAGTAGCAGCTCTTTGGGTTTTGGAAACTTAAATCTCTCTGCTGGCACTGCTAACTTAATTAACGCTACAGGCTGCCTTGGTGCTTGAAAATGCAAACGGGACAGTTCTTGTCCTTCTGTCTGTCTTTGCAACATGTACACTGACTGGAATAGCAGCACTGAAACAAGGACGGGTGCTAAGTCAGCATCTCTCACCATCTGACCAGAGACTATTACAAGCAAGCTGTGGAAGGAAGTTGTTTCTTTTAGACCTTTAAACTAGAGCTTTGGTGCAATTGTTTGGGACTAACGTGCAGGAAAGGTGAGGATGCTTTCCTAGCAATGTTCTTGGCAAGGATCTACTGCCTCTCCTCTGGCATACAGTGGAAAAAAACAGGATAAAACCTGTAGCACAGTTGTGGGATCAGCGAGCTCCCAGTGCTGCAGCAGCATTATGCCTCGGTAGCCCTCTGGCTGGTCCATACTTGTCACTGACAATCTGGGAGGAGAAGGAAAGGGACATATGTTGAAAGATGGCAGCTTCTAGCCATCACCAGTTTGTAAGTCAGCTGCCAATGCAGCACCTAATGAGCCCCAGGAGTTACTCAAAGAGCAAAACAAGCCAACAAAACTGCAGGTTGCATCATCACTGGTGTCACCAAGAAGGCACTATTGAAGATGGCAGGCGAAAGAAAGCAACAAGTCACTGAAGTTTCTATTGCACTTGTCCTTGCTGGTTTGGGTTGTCAAGAGTGGACAAGGATGAACAACAAAATATTGCAGTTGCACAGCAGCAGCACCAGCACTAGCACTCAGCTCTTCCCATCTATACTCAGTGAAGTCACTGTAACTCACTACAGCCTCCGTAAGAGCTCTGTGCAGCTCTGCAACCATCATCCTAGCCAAATGGAGGCAGGGGAATAAAAGCTTGCTTTCTCTTGAACGGGAGAATCTAGTACAATGGCTAAAACAAGCCATCACCTCACTCCCTTGCTTCCTTCCCAGGTTTCTGTCCTCTCCCTGAGAAGCTGGATCACCCCAGGACAACCAGGGCTGCAGCAGGCATCTCCTCCCAGCTTGGCACACGCATCCATCCTGTGTAGCTGCCTGATGAATCCGGGGGAGCCGAGGGGGCTGAAGTAAAAGGAAGCTAACACATTCAAAGTAATTACATTTGTGAAGCAATTTTAAGATAATGTTTACTATATCTTTCATTTCACCAGCAAATTGGTCCAGTCCTCTGCTCAAATAAGCATTTTATGCTGTCTAATGATTAACCAGCAGGTTGAATTAATTCTCATATAGGCAACGGATTTCTTGACAGCAATGTTTTGCAGCAAGCCGTATTAGGTATGTATCCAAAATGCTCTGTAGAATATATTGGTTTAGTTTACAGTTGGGGAAAAATCTCACTGACAATTTAGACAAATATAATTTAGGTAAATCTCCCGCCATAAAAAGGACAGAACTGGTTTTTTTCCAGCAAAACTGGTAGAGAAAGTGAACACAAGTATTCTGTTTAATCGCAGCCTAGAGAAATGGTTGGGTGGAAAACAAGAATCAGATTTGGATCAACAATAGCTCCTTTACATAGAATTGCCATTTAACAATTCAGTCTCTTGCTGAAAATGGAATTTTCACCCCACCGATGTTCAGAAATTCCCAGATACTTTGGTAGATTCGAGACGTCAAAACATTAGCAAATTAAAGCATAGGTTATTCAAATTATTTTAAATGAGTTGTGGGTTCCTCTGAGCAGTTGGGATGCTAATACGTGGTAGGGAAAATAAAGGTTACCCCTAAACCTCTTTAGAGGTTCCAAAAATATTTCTTTTTTAACACAAAAGTGGAATACACATAGCAACGTAGGAGATGGAAAAGGTTTTTGTCAGCAGGAGCTTCAAGTGGCCTGGGTGGCACCCATCCGTTTCAAACACATACCGATAAACATTCCATACTACAATGCTGGATTATCTGATCTTTTTTGCTTTCTTTCCTACCACGTAAGATGATAGATTATTTGTATTACACGCAGTAAATGGGAGCAAGATCCAGTATGTAGCTTTCTCTTAAAAAGCCTACGGTTGATGAACATAGGGAGTATTTAGTCTTCGTGACTCTAAAATGCACTGGTTTGACCATCTTAAAATGCAAAAGTGTCAGCAGGCCTTGTTCTATCAAGAAGAGTCCTGAGAATTACTCTGTTTCTCATCTGTCAAGGGCTACAACTTAATCAGCTTTTGTTTAAATGAATAATTCTGTTACAGTACAGAGTGTAAGAGTGTAAGCAATTATGTTACATGTGCTCAAATCTGCATACTGCAGCAACACAACATATATAAATCATCATGTTTATGCACAACTAAAATACATTACTTTTACATAGCCTAAAGAAGTGAGCCAAATGCTGAAAACTGAAATTCTGGTGCAACACATGGAGAAACATATGCACTCAGGGTAAAACAGGTGTCTTAGATGGAGAAGGTAACAAGGAAATAGCTGATCTCATCACAGCAGTAATTTAAAGGCATAACCATGGTAATCAGAGCTGTTTGAAATGGGAGGTTAGACTGAACCTGCCACAAGTCACCAAAAATTTAAAAAAAAAAAAAAAAAGGAAAAAAAGAAGAAAACCCAAGTAGTAACAGAAGGCAATGCCAAGGAGCCCACTGCAGCCCATGAAAGCAGCAGCACCTCAAGAGGAAGGAGGAGCTCTCCTCACCTGCTCCACCTCACAGGTCGGGCACATGGGAAAGGGCCCAAGTTAAGACAAAAACTATTCCCATGGCAGGGAGATCCTTAGTGTTAAGTCATTGCTCTTGGGCCCCACGCCACTGTGGCTGGGGCGTCCTTGTGTCCCAAGTGGATGTTGCCCCTCCAGAGACTGCTATAGCATTTCCTACAGTTGCAGGCTGGAGCACAGACTGTCCTTCAGTGAGGAGCGGGGTAGCTGGTGGCAGCAGCAGCCTCAGCATGGCTCAGCTTACCCTGCAGAGAAGCCCCAGCACCCACAGGAATGGGAAAGTGGCAGAACCATTTCCTCCCTCTTTACCCCTGTTACATACACCACGTTAATACTGGCTGTTATGTTTACACGTCCAAGGTTGGAGCCAGCCTGAGACAAGAGACTGATGAGGCCCCACCTCAAGTACTGTGTCCAGTTCTGGGCCCCTTACCACAAAAAAGACATTGAGGTGCTGGAGCAGGTCCAGGGAAGGGCAACGAAGCTGTGAGGGGTCTGGAGAATAAGTCTTATGAGGAAAGGCTGAGGGAGCTAGGGTTATTCACCCTAGAGAAAAGGAGGCTGAGGGGAGACCTTATCGCTCTCTACAACTACCTGAAAGGAGGCTGTAGAGAGGCAGGGGTTGGTCTCTTCTCCCAAGTCACAGGTGACAGGACAAGAGGAAACAGCCTCAAGTTGTGCCAGGTGAGGTTCAGATTAGATATTAGGAAAAATTTTTTACACTGAAAGGGTTATTAAGCTTTGGAATGGGCTGCCCAGGGAAGTGGATGAGGTACCATCCCTGGAGGTATTTAAAAGATGGGTAGATATAGTGCTTAGAGACATGGTTTAGTGATGGTTTTTATCAGTTATGTTGATGGTTGGACTAGGCAATCTTACAGGTCCCTTCCAACCTAGAAAATTATATGATTCTAAGACACCCCACAACACCAAATCCTGCATTTTAATGCAGATGACACAGAGAAGCAGCAAAAGTTGAAGACCATGGGGAAAACTTATGCCTTTTCTGTCTGATCTTGCAGCATCCTTTGTAGATGTTGGTTGTTTCAAGTGCTGCTCTGCAAGGCCCTGGTGCACCCTTACTGCTGCATTTGCTGCAATCCCATTTTGTGCCAGCTCCACTTTCCATTCACAGTAAATCAGCAGTACTTTTACTCAGTTATTCTGAGTAGGATTACGGCAGCTCAGAGACTTTGTGGTGGCTCAGTACCCTCATTGCAACAGGGGCTCTGCGAACCAGAGCAAAATGGGCTTACAAGCAGTGGACTAACAGCTGCCAAAATGAGCTAGTCCAGAGCTTTTACCAGCTCGACAGGGTGACATTCAGCATCCTGCCCTGCAGCAGCAGGCTGAGCCATGAAAGCATCCTAGGGATAAAGAGAACATGGTGCAGCAAGCACTGTGCGTGCTGCAGGGTGTTCACTGCCCAGAAAAAAAAGAGTGCAAAGGGTTCCAGGTGGGAAACGCAGTCAGACACAGAAGCGTCATGGAAGAGGTAGAAGTCTGAGACCCCATGACAAACTAGATAAATGGAGCAGGGGGAGAATAAAACAGGAGTAGCATAGAAATTAAATGGCAAAGGGAAAAGGCAGCATTAAAGGAAGGTCTCATGGTGGGATAATGAAGCAACTTTGCAGATTCTATGAAGACGTGCTCCTGATAATGGGAAAAGAAAATGTAATTTCAGTTTTTGAGAGGCAGATGTAACTAGGTAAGTATATCTCCAGTTAAAATGCCCTGAAACATCTCTTAAAAATATAATTTTTTTAAGCCAAGATCAAGATTCAATTGGTTTTGATTGACAATGTTATTGACCCTGATAGATTTATTTATTATAAATCGCATTGACTTTGTAAGGTTTTCATAACAGTACCTAAAGGCTTTCAGTTGTTTAGGCTGAAATTATATTGTCTATTTTCAGATAATCATTTCTGGTCACATTATGTGTAGAATTAGTAGAGAGAGTCATTTCAGCCCCAGAGGTTGATTGGGGTGTTTCAGTAAAGCCAATCAAGAGCAAAAAGATCTCTTCCACAAAGTTAAACCTGAGAGAAGAAAATCTTGTTGCCAGCAGAGCTGCAGAACCTCCTGGAGCCACCTCATCCTCCCTTTCAACCAGCTGCTGTCTGCTCAGGCTACATTTCACACAGGTCACCACAGCAAGGAAGTAGCACCCCCTAGGATAAAACTCAAAAATCAAGATTTTATACAAATAAAAGAACTGATTATTCTGTGAAGTATCATGCTTAGATCAAGACACTGTATTTTGAGGCAAAGTATTAAAAAATATATGCTTTTTTCATGTGCAAAAGAATGTCTGCATTTGTCAGTTAATTTGATCAAACAGATTTCCAGCCAATTATCAATAACAGCCTTTATCACACAGAAAGTTAGGGTTTTGGTTTGGCCTCAACAGCATCAGCTAAGACCTCAGTATCATCAATAACACTGCCTCATCAATAACACAGCTGGAGTCCAAGCAGAATTTGACCTCAAATCAGCTTAATTCTGAAAAATACTTATGAACCAATCAGCATTTAAAGTTTAGTCCTCTACCTAAAGAGGATTCATCACAGAAAGCCCTCAACAGGTCTTCAACTCCAGTTCACCACTGGGAAGTAGAGTTGAGGAACTTCTTTGGCTAGGAAATAGACAAGTCAAACTTCATATAGACTTTACATGTAATTACAAACACAGTGTAACCACATCTCCCTCATGCATTTACTTGGTAAATTTGGTATTTTATTCTTACTTAACAGCATAAAATTTGAACCAGGACCTACCAGTAGATAATAAATGCTGGATTTCTGGCAAGGAGGTATATAAACTACTATTGCATACAAGTGATCATGTCTCTTCTTTGCTTTAAGAAACTGAAGGCTGAAAGGCTACCAAACAACCAGGCAGCAATTTGCTGGTGTTTTCACTTTGAAGACAGAATTACTTAAGTTGTATATCCATTTTGAAACCAGGATTTGTTTTTCCACCTCTGATCCAAGTACTGAAATTTAAGATCAGAAACCTTAAGTTTCTACATCTTGAAACTTGAAAAAACTAGTTTTAAATAACATTTCAGAAAGCAGTTGTGAATGTTTTCAGCTGGTCTTAAAAGCAGTTTTCTAATTATAAGACTAAAGTCAACCTCCGAAAAAGAAAAGAAAAAGCCCTGGGTGGACATTCAATACCTAAAATATATTCTTTTCTACAAAGTACTTAGTTCCTCTCCCATGAGGGTGAAAAGTATGCTCTGATCTATATATATATAGGCTTTTTAGAGTCTCTTTATGAGACTTGCTCCATGTTTCTGCTGCACAGGTCAGTGACCAAAACCCATGGTAGGAAGCCAGCTTCAGAGGCATTAAGCCTATACAGTGCCTGGATTTAAGCCCATCTGGGAGTGGTTTTGAGAAGGAAATCATACAATGCATTACACTAAGTTGCTTAGGATTTATGGGCAACCAGATGTGTCCTTCTGGTTTTAACTCTGAATAGTCATTTCCACAAAGAGAATATTTGCCAGAGTTTAAATATTCCCAAAGAGATGGCTTTTTGAACAGGGATAGTTATCAAACACAGTGTCTTTCAGTCCTGCATCTGCTTTTAGTTTCATGACAATATGATGAGAAAAAAAATGAAAGATTTCCCAACAGAGAAAAATCCACAGTTTTGATCTGATTCACCCCCATCAACACTCCAGGGTACAATAAGCAAGCCCCTCTCTTGGCTAAGTGTCTACAGCTGGGGGTCAAGATGACAATGCAAGAGTGTGGGACTGTGCAAGAAACTGCTTAAAGGCCAAGTAGGGAATTTGTCTCATGGGAATTTCTTTAAATTATTTATGGGTTGTTGGGTTTCGTTTAAGTATCAGAGGTTATGAGGAACAAGTTTTGGCAAAGGATTTGAATTGAGGGACTATTACTTTCTACCTGCACATAAAGAAACAATGTAGGACTTCTATTATATGGCATACTACCAAGCCAGAAGCCATGGCTAATGACAGCAGAATACACACACAGACATGAAATGCCCCAAGAAGGTCAAATTGCTACTCATCCCTAGAACTGCCAGCTCCTAGTTGAAGGATCAGGCATTTAAGATGCCTGCAGCCAGATGATCCTAGGGCTCTAGCCTGAAACTACTGCCTTCATGGCTCTGCTGTGCCAACAGAAGAGGCTGGCGTCTTCCTGACGTGAAGTATAGGTAAACCAGGAGGTGTACCTGCTCTCCTCTACATATGTAGGCAGTATAGGACTACAGGAAGGGAAAACCAGCTGGACTAATGACTATAATCTTATTTAAACTTAACCCAGAGATATAGGGCTCTTACTGAGTTGCACTTAACCCCCTAAAATGAAAGCAAGAAGTTCAGAAGCAAGAATTGCCCCAGCTGTTCAGATGACAAAGGCCCACCTGATGGTGCCTAACAGCAACCAGTAGCAGAATATTCAGAATGAAGTAGTTAAAGAGCACTCTTTCCTTTGGCTTTTGCATCCTGTTTATTAGAGTAGCAAGGTTAACAAACATCCAATTAAAACCAGCCAAGAAGCAGGGAGGTGGTGTTGTCAAAGCCGCCTCTCAACTTACTTGGAAAACAATCATCATTGCAGGGCAATTCAGCATTCAGTTCTCTCCAAAAGAGAAAAAAAAAAAAATATCACAGCCAGTGGGTAATACTTAATTCAAGTTCTCTCGCACCCCAGTGTTTTACCATTGTTCCAATAACTCAAGATATATTAAACTAAACTCAATTAGAAGAAATTAGCAGATTGCATTTATCTTCTACATAAACTACCAGTGCTTATAAAGCAAAATACTCAAAGGGAAAAAAATAGGCAAGTTAGAAACCATAAAGGGAAAAAAAAATCATAGAAAAAGAACAGTAAATGCAGGGATCATAAAGAAGGAATCAAACTCACTTCTGGTCCTAGATTCCACTGTGTAATTTCCCTACAGTAATCATAAAGAAGCACAATTAATCTGCTTCAGCAGTAGAAGTTATTTTCATTTCAGAAATTGTCTCCCACCTGCCCTACTCACATCAGAAGTATCTAATAATCAAATATATTTCAATTAATTTGAATAAAAAAATACCAGGGAACAAAAGCATAAATCCCCATAGCTAAAGCAGAGCACCAAAAAAATTCAAGACTTATTTTATCTTCTCCATCATAAGGCTGAAAATATGCTGTTATGGTTTGAACAGCATTATAGAACCTTATTTTGACGTGCTTGTCATTAGAGACTGAAGAGCTGAATACCGTATTTTGTAGATATTTGGTTTAAAGCACTATTCTAAATTGTCAAGATTAATCACAATGATACAACTTAAGTATTTATTTTAACTTAATGTACCAAAACAAGTGTATTATACTCCCAAGATAAGTGAAATTAATTACCCTACAATCATCACAATAATCTTAAAACAGAATTAAACTTAAATTGGAACCTGTACACATTAAAAATCCAAACGTTTATGAGTGCAGGTTCACCACACATTTGCTACACTCCAGTGCCATCTGTCTATAAAAAGATAATTAACATTTTCAATAAGAGGAAGTACAGCTTGTTGTAAAGTGTACTTGGTCCTAGGCCATTGAATCCACTTAAATTCATAAGACAACTGACATCGCTGATCTTTTACTGAATTAAGAAATCATTAAGAAACACTGTTTCCTCAGTGTATATTGAAAACAAACTTTTCCAGAAAATAAATTCATCCAGAATGTGCTGATACAGAGATGCTCTATGGAAGTCTCACTCTTAACTACTCTTCCAAATTAACCTTGAAGCCTTCCTCTAGCATTGAGCAATTTAGCTGCATTTCAGAGACCCCAGAGAAGCTGGGAATAACTACTCTTGAATTTGCATTTAGAAGACCATTTGGGGACAGCCTTTTGAAAGTCCACAACCTTCAGTGGAGTGACAAAAAATAAATGCTCTGTCAAGCCCTGCAGCACAAGGGATCTGACATGGACCCCGGTGCCGAGTACAAAGCAGGTTCATTAAATGCAGAGCCTTCCCTTTCCTCCTGCACAGTGACCGGCTGGTGGGTTTTGTTTCCCCTCCACTCGCTGTTGAAAGGGCACAAATACAGGATCTTTTTTTTTTTTTAAAGAGTCTGGTAACAAGCTGAACAGGTTTTAAACAGTCTAGTATTAAATTAACAGACGCATTCTAGCCCCTCTGCCCAAAGGTGTATTCCCACATGCCATGTAGGGAAGCAAAACACCGTATGCTTAATGCTACTACTTTTTTTGGGGAAAAAAATGCTACTTGATCACAAGCTTTTTTTTTTTTCTTAAACACATTTTTTCAAGGAAAGATGGAGCTTTTAGAAGACTAAATATCGCTTTTCAAGGAGCAATTAGAGCAGAAAAGGGAAGTAAGACATTTTCCAAGATCCCGATTGCCTTCCTGCGTATTTATTGCCCCCTTTATAGTTGCCTAAGGCTGCTGAGAGCGCTGAAGCCCTGCGGGCAGCCGGTTCCCTTTCCAGTCGCAGCTGTTTTTCCAGTAGTGCCATCTACTGGTTTCCTTCTGCCATGATGCTCTGCAGGGAAAATCCTTTCCCCATTCCGCAGGTAGGGGAGGCCTGGCTGGGAGGCATCACTATCTCCTTGGCTTCAGCGGGCAACCTGCAAAGTGAGGAAACTTTAGCCCCAGAGATGGTTCAAACCCCTTCGTTTCTTCTTGCTGGAAATGCATACGGTCCTATTTTATCCTGTTCTTTACTAATTTGTGCATACACATGTATACATGCATACGATGTAACTTCGGTTTAGAAAAAGGCTATTGAGCCTTTGTCCCTTCTCAAGGCATTTTACAAAAGCAACTCATCATGGATTATTCTCCTTTTCTTTATCTAAAGAAAATTTAGTGTTATACCTCATTTTATTCCGAAAACACTATTTCCATAAGTCAGGCGAAATAATTTTCTCATTAAGTAGCCACTAGTCAAAGGAAAGCTTGCATTTCACCAAAGTCTGTTAACAACTAAAATCATCTGCCATTTCCAGACACATAGTGAATGATTGTGTTGCAATTATGGGTTGGAGTCTTAGGTTGGGGCAGCTGTAGGGATTAGGCAAGAAGAGGTGTCCCTAGGCAGTACGCAGGGAGCAGAAGGCAGGCAGGAGAAGGAAAGAGCAAAGTCGGGGCTGCAGGTCCAGAGCAGGGGGCAAGCAGGGCAGGAAGAAACACAACAAAGGCAGAAGTCTGAATTTGGGCACCAGAGGTGTGTGGCAACAACTTCGGTATCAATGCATGACTTCTGAAGGGCCTGATCCTGTAAGCCAAAACTCATTTTTCTTTGTAGTACATATAGTCACACACACCTGTAGTGTAGGTTCTTGTTTAGACCTAGGTGTTTCACCATTACAATATTCAGTGATGTTTCCCTCATAGAATTTATTCTACTTTGTTTTGTCAGTCTCCTAAAAAGACTGTTTTCTGCCAAAAATGAATTCACCATCCCCACCCTCAACTCAGCCCGGTGCATCTCAGTACTGCTGGGGGTGCCTGCCTTCTCCACCACCACCAAGCATGGGTTCAGTTCACCAAAGATGGCAATAGCTTTATCATGAACTTTTTGGCTGATCAGGTGCATATTCTGTTGCTTCAGCTTTCTGCGAGCTGCCATCTGTTACCCTTGCTTTTTCTTGTTCCCTTTCCACGCACTTTAACGCATCTGATCCTGCTGGCAACAGACCAAGTACTGACTTTGAGCAGATCTCTCCAGCTGCAAGAAACATCCCATCTGTAGCTTCAGGCTGTCCCTTCACCTCATTGATTTCCTTTTCCTTACTTGCAATTGAAACCTCAGCAATATTTTCAGATGGTTTATCATCAGCCACAACTAAACATGAGGCAGGCTTACAGCTTGTACCAGTTGCTCCTATTTCAGCCTTTGTGGCACTATTTGGAGGGTCTTCACGGCATGTTTCTCCTTTATCTTCCGTCTGCATTTCTTGCTCTTTACTCTCTTCTGTACCACGGGAGCCCACATTAATTGAACACTCACAATAATAGTAACCAGATTCCTGCTTCTTCTTACGCATGGCACAGAGATCAATTTGACTGAAGACCTCTGTGCCAAAATAACTGTCTTCATATTCTTTATACAGATCCGAACAAATTTTTCTGAAGCCCTAAATATTGAAAGAGCATTGTGACAATATATCTATTTTATATATACACACAAATATGTACTTTATAAATGTACAAGATGTATCAAGCATTATCTTAACAAAACTTAACAAAAATATCCACCCTCCCCCATTAGGATAGTAATATCAAGTTTATTTGGTAGTATTTAAATAGATATAGAGAAAAAAACATTAGTAATGAAAGTTATAGGAAGTGTGGCTTTTGCTGAATTCCCCACCTACCCCACCCACCACAAGCAAAAACATACCAAAGATACAGAAACAGATCAATTTAATCCACTATTATTCAAATGCATATATCTGATTTTAGATATTTCAAACAAGTTCACCATCACCACATCCATTGAGAGGATATTCCCTAGTCTCCTGAATTGCCTTTAGGAGGATTTTCTTTATTTCACCTAAAGTTTACTTTACTCAGTTTCATCCCACTGCTACCTTTACAGACTGAAAAATTAATCCTTCTCCTTGATATACACATTCAACAATAGTAATTATGTGCTAGAGACAGGTTAGAAATAGAGCTTATGTACCTTCTTCCCTGTGAGCAAAGAAGTACTCAAAAGAAATTTAACTTAGTGACTTAATGTGAAAGCAAGCTCATTTCAGCAAGCCAGAAGAAAAGAAAAAGAAAACCCCAGCAGTTTTTAGATAGCTACCAAACACTGCTAGTACCCCAATGGCCAAATGCTACAGCAATCACAGCATATAAAGGGAAGTGTTTGCTCCCATGTGTTTCCAGATGTTTACATGTTCTTTTCAGACTAAGAAAAAGTAACTTTCACTGCCATAATCAAAGCACGTGTTCAGAAGCCATTGCAATTTCAGACTGACAAGATTTAAAATCAACAGCCCCTTGTATTTGCAGTTCTCACCCCAACAAGTTCAAGCACAGCAGCACTGGCTCCCCTATATGAGTGTCACCAGGGGTGGATGAGCAATCCAACAGTTCCACAGTCCCCGCAGCTTTAATTTGGTCAGCAACAGGCTGCCAATTTAAATAAGGGACTCCGAAAAAGCATTTGGCCTGTAACAAACCACATACGCCGGGGCATACATGGAGACGAAGTGAAGGACAGACAAATCATTAAGCAACAGGGAATAGTCTCCTCCTTCCCTTAACCTCATGAGCAAGCCAGCTAACAAGGCTCCAAGAAGTCCCTTGCAGCACATTCTCTCTAAGAAGTCTCAATCAGTTTATTCAGCCCTGCCTCCAAATGCACAGGAGCACACAATTAAAAACAAAACAAACAAAAAAGGACTCTTTACAAGCTTCCTTTCTTGTAAGGACAGCCTTTTTAGCAGGCTTCTGCGCGAATGGACATGCATGGTTCATGGCCTGGGGAATGCGGGAGGGTGGCCAGAGCGACCAGTGTCACCTGAACAAAACCAGAGATAAATAGCTTCAAACCCAAACATGACAAACCCTAATGACCAAAACACTTCAAAGTTTGATTAAACAAGCTGCACACCTTTTTCTGTGCCCCAGTCAGAGCCAGGGTGTTCAACAGCCAAGAACTACGCATCACCTTTACGCCACTGGGTACAGCATGGGCTGTTTTCTGGGTAATTCAGGAAGAAGATGGAAACTTGAGTAAGGTCATGTCATTGAAGATAACTTATCAAGTAGCCAGAAGAGGGCAGGATTAGGGCTGTCCTTTCATTAAAAACCTCCGAATTTTTTAATATAAGTATGTGAGTCTGCAGCATTGCTTCTCTCTCACCAGCCAGGGTGGATCACAGTTATTTGCAGACTTTCATCAAGTGAATCTACTTAAAGCAGCATAAAAAGCAAGAAGAAACGTTTTCCACTTTAGCAGGGAGGCATGTGATCCACAGCTTTGGTCCAGCATAGGCAAGCACAGGCAGTGCCCAGCACTAGAAGCTCACAACCCACACTGACAGAAGTACTTCTTACTCTGCATGCTGGGGAAGGCTCTTACTGCAGACAGACACTAAAGTGGATTCTCTTAAGAGCTGAACTGTTCCCTTTTGGCTCATTGGAAAGAGAGAGGTCAGAGAACCTGAAAAGCCCATATTTTATATTTATGCCAGGGGCATGCTACACATTTTGAACCTGATCAACAAGCAGCACGTACTGCTCCTTCAGTAGCTATTCAAGCTAAATAGTACACGAACCAAGCTCTCCCCAGCCTCTTGGGACCTTTAGACACACAACCAAAGTCAAAGATGTACAATTTCCTGAGATCAGAGTTAGCAGTTGCAGTAGTTGTTTTAAAGAGAAGCAGCTCCTCCTTCCCCACAAAAAAGAACAAGGTCTGCATCTGCTCCACCAGTATCATCACATACCTGTCTTGTTAACAAAATATTCTCGAGATGTAAAATATAAACAGAGAGTGTCAGTAATTTCCCAAGCTATAATATAAGTTGCATGAAGTACTTAAACTGCATCCTTACCACAAGCAAAGTTATTTATGGTATAAAGAAAGTAATTACAGCCAGTAGATGGCATCATAATAACTGAAGTAATATTTTGTCTTATTCATACTTGGGCATCTTCTAGTGTTTAGATGATTAATTTCTCTCCTGCAGTCTTTAGGAGTGGGATATTATAGAAGTAGTCAGTTTTCCTCCTTTTCCCATTTCATTTTGATAGAGATTAAGGAAGTTATCAATATTTTCAGTTGATGTCAGATCTCAAAATACATAAACGCTAGTCTTCCAGTTTGATTTTTGAGGTTAGATCCTATGTCTAGGCCTGAGACTTACTAACCTCAGGGAGATTTGTACATGGACATGCAGAGTCCACATAGTCCCTAATAATTAACTTAACATACAGCCCTACTCCACTTTGGTTTCATGGTCCTGATGTGCAGAATAGTATTTTAGGAGGAAAGGTTTTAAGGTGCAAACAAATCTGGACAGAAATAAGCAATGTTTGGTAGACAAGTTAAGAGCAGTGAATATTTTCTACCTAGACTCCTCAGACAAGCTGATAAAGTATGGTCTGAATGAACAGACAGTGAAGTGGACTGAAAACTGGCTGAACAGCCAGGTCTAGAGAGTGGTGCTCAGCAGCACAAAGTCTAGTTGGTGGCTGGTAGCTAGAGGTGTACCCCAGGAGCCAATACTGGCTTCAATACTGTTAAACATCTTCATTAAAAGTCTGGATGATGGGGCAGAGTGCACCATCAGCACCTTTGCTGATGACAAGACTGGGAGGAGTAGCTATTTTACCAGAGGATCATGCTGCCGTCCAGAGGGACCTCAACAGGCTGCAGAAATGGACTGACAGGAACCTCAATGTTCAACAAGGGGAAGTGCAAAGCTCTGCCACCGGGAATGAACCACCCCATGCACCAGTACAGGCTGAGGGCAGACTGTAAAGCAGCTTTGCAGAAAAGGACCTGGTGATCCTGGTGGACACCAAGTTGAACATGAGCCAGCAATGTGCCCTTGCAACAGAGATGGTCAGTGGTATCCCGGGCTGCATTAGGAAGAATGTTCCCACCAGGTCAAGGGAGATGATCCTTCCCTTCTGCTCAACACTGGTGAGGCCATACCTGGAATACTGCGCCCAGTTCTGGGCTACCCACTTACTTGATATTCCAACATATTAAAAGTTCTATACACATACATCTTATAAATATATAAAGCAAGTAGATTGCATATATGAATCATACTATGCAGTAATATATGCTATATTTAGTGCTAGAGACGAAAGGAAGAACATGCAAGAATATACTTTTTTTTTTTTACTTTAAACTTGATAGTAAAAGGAAGTGTGAAAATTCTCTGGAAAAAAGTCAACAATAATTCCTACATGCCTGTTGCATTATTTTATTTTTTTTGCATTAGACATTGCTGATGCCTGTACTCATGAAATTACCCATATGCAGAATAGAAGAAAAAGCCTCCAGCATGGAACTATCAGTACTATCTCTATACGTGGTACAATCAAACTTAGAAGGCAAATATTGTCAATATGAAGTACTTGAAGTGCACAAATACAAGGTCATTTTCTTCAACTACTATAGCATTTTCTGTTCTCTTTGTGCATGCTCCTTCAGTGTTTCAGGTTCGCAATATATTGACCTCATAAATACAAGTACTCTTCCTGGAAACAAGCAGGACAATATTCCATTGGGAAATGAGCAATCTAATCAGAGTTGTTTTTTACTTTAATTGTATGTGATAAAATCCCATACAATGCTGCAGTAAAGGTTAGAAAAGCACATCACATATTTCTAGCATAAATCAAGGCACCAGCCTGGCTTCCAACATGACATTAATCTTGTTCTCCAATAAATATTGCTCAGAAGCCATCCTACCCTATGGAAACAGCTTGACATTGTGTTTTCGTGCAGATTTGACTGGCCACAACAGAAGGAGAGCACTCTGTACTCTATTATAGAGCCGTACACAATATGAGCAAGAGACCTCATCTCTTCCAATCAGATATGAGCAAACACAACTGTGTTGGCCAGCATATACACAAGCTTTGTTAAACAACAGAAATTATATTTTTCTCTGGTTGCAATGATTATTGCTTAAGTATACAGTACCCAAGAGTTTCATTAGAGGGAAAATAATTACTAGAGCAGATCCCAGTAAAATATATTTTAAACTCTGTTACTTACCCTTCTTTTCAACCTTGGTGCTTTGGAGAGCTTTAGGAAAGTAAGATGTGGTTTGAAATCTTTGCTCCCTGAAATGTCGAGATTCATTTCAATAAAGCATTCTTCCACAGCTTCTGGTAAAATGATAAAATAAGAAATAAAAAAACCCACAGTTGGGAGGTAGGGAAAAAATAATTACAGGAAGGTTAGACAAAAAAGCCACTATGCCTTTCTTCAGCAAGACACAGTTAAAACATGCAGCAGATAACTAGTTATCATACCACCACGGGCAACACAAACAAAAAATAAGTAAAAACAAACTTGTGCATGACATACAGCCATATGTTGCAAACCTGACACTAGATCCAAATTTTTGTGCTTGCAATGCAATTCCTTCTGAATTCACAGACCACCTATCACAAGGGTGAGTTCAGGAAAGCATACACCCATGGCAGCCCTGCTAGGAACAAGATACAGCCCCCAATGGCCACAGCTGGGGAGCACGAAGGGACAGACTGCCCCCAAATATTGCAAAAAACAATGCAAGAAGCAAAGCACTTCCGGCAAAAAGAGACAAGAATCCCAAAACTAGTATAAACTCAGAAGCACTTAGAGCAATTCAGAAGGAAAAGTCACACAAACATAGAACTCCTTCCCCAGATTATTTGATATGAAGTGTTTATGGTGGTGTCAGTTTAAAAACTTTGGCCATGTAATTATGAAGTAATAAGGTTTTATTCTGCATCGAAAGAAGTGTCTGTGAGAAACTCCAGAATTTATATTCAAAGTCTTTCAGCTAAGGATTGTAATGACAAGTCAAGCCAAGTTGCTCTATCTTTGGTTTTCATGAACTTTGAATGGGGGGATGCAGTCTCACAAGAATTGCGAGGTGAAGCTTGCATTAGGCAGACCCCTTAAAGTCTGGCAAGTGCAGAAGATGAAGTGTTGTTCTCCACAGTTGTGCTTAAACAGTAAAGAATAATTCCAAAATAACACTGAAAGCCTTGGCTAGCGTTGGAGTCCTTAGGACTTCTCTCCAGCAATTTTTCTTATTGCCAAGGTCTTTATACCTTGGTTGTATGAAGGGGATAAAAAAAAGTGAAAAATCAACATCTGCCCTGGAAACCTGCAACATTTGTGTGGCTCTTCCTGCCAGTCCCCTCTCCTTGCCACCTATCTTTGTTACTCCTTAATTGCTTTGGCACTGGGAGAAGTAGGTTCAGCCTCAAAATTTGTGTTAAAAGCAGCATAGCACATATTTGATGAGTGCATAGCTTGAAATCACCCTGCTTCCATTTTATGTTTCCATCAGGAAGTTTAACTGTATGTGTGTTTACTAGTCTGTCATATGCGTTTGTATCAAGGCCAAATCTCTAGCTTGGAGTTTAGCTAATTAATACATTAAAATGTTTCATCTTGGAATATTTGTGAGGGAACAGCAGCTGGGTCTGTCTGGTCACTTTGCCAAGGCAACTGCTTTGTGTTTTCCAGCTGGAAAATATATAAAGAAAAGGATCCAGTTGCCTGAACAAGCATCTAATGCCCTTTTAGATGCCCTACAGGATGCCCACCTGGCCTCCAGCTGCCACTACAGAAGGGTACGGTCTGGCTATAGGTCCAGTGGACATCAGATACTTTAAGGCATCTAAAAATGCTAGTAGGTGATTATAGTTAGGTATCAAATAACCCCTAAAGTCTCTCTGGTACTTTGTGAAACAAAGCACATTAACATGAAGGGTTTCTACATATTATTGAGTCCTCTTGCTCCCACACCAGTAGGTCAAATCACAGCAAGCCCCAAAGAATGCAAAACAGCAAAGTGTCTGAGTTCCTTCTAAGAAAAAGCCCTTTCTCACACATCATCTGGGCAAATAACCGCTAGATGTACAAAAAGAATCAAGCAAGAGTTTAACATAACAAAAAACTGAAATTAGCATCTTCTTACATTCATCACCCTGCACCAGCCCCACCAAACAGCAGGACAGAGTTATTACTGCAAGATGAAGGTCTTACTGCCACAAGCAAACTTTCATCAGAAAGGCTGATAATGTAAGAAAGGTCAACGTTAGGAATCATCTTCAAGAATTCAATTTAGGAGCAAGGTTTGTAGCTGATGTCCTGCCCATGTCAAGATGGCATTCAATTTTCCAGACACTATCTTTCCTAGTTCACTTGATAAATATCCTAAGAAAATTCAAAGATGTTTAAAGCAGTACCTCATTTCTAAGCAGATGAGGTCACTAGAAACAAGTCAAATAATTCCCAGTATCTACCAATTAACTGCAGTTAATTGATCAAGAGACAGGATAACTCTCCACTTGGAAACTGAAGTCCTTGATGTAGGAATGAAAGCAAATAAAAAGTCAGACACCTATTTTTGTGTTTTCTAGTACCAGGAACAATTCAGAGGTTCAAAAACTTCATTAGAGCAGGCTGAATAGTTAAACTGTTGTTGACAAATCATCGATAAGGACTTGACGAGGCAGGGGCAGCTGGCAGGAGTCGCTTGACCTTTGCCAGTCAAATCATTCACCCATCATGCCACTTGAAAAAGCAGCATTTGAAAATCCACACCTACCGCATAAGCAACCAAAAATATTGACTAAAAGGTAAGAAAAAAATTCCCGATTCCTTATGTAACAATTAGTTCAATTGCCATGCTGAGGCAGAGGGGGACAAGAAAAAAAAACCAGAAAAATATTTCTTCAGAGATGTCATTAAAAGGGTAGATTTTGATATATATTTGCATAATCCCCAGACTCATTAAGTTCTAGAAATGGTCAGAAATTACACAGAAAGAAGAACACTGGAAGTTACACCTCTCTGAATAGCAGAGCCATTGGTGACAGAGTTAACAGCTTGAAAACTGGCAGCTTGTCTCACAGTCAAGGAATTATTTCAGGCAATCAGTGAACAATCACATTGCATTAAAAACACACAAGTACTGACAGAATATTTCTGGGGCTTGCAATCAAAATTTTTCTCCTCCATCTCATTAAGAAAGGGATTCAGATCAGAAACGAGACATCAGGTTTCCAGAACCCTGAAGACACAGGTTGTCCAGGCAGAGAACATGAAGGATCTGCCATCCGCTATTGTAATGGCTGTTAGAGTTAATGCAGCTCCAATATCATTAAAAAAGAAAAAGAAAAGAGAGCATCATAGCACACATTCTGCAGAACCAAAATTAAACATTTCTGCTAGTGCTAAAATAGCACGATAAAGGTTGATCTTGTGCGCTATGATTCATTGTGAATGAAATTCTCAGTTAAGCAAAACAATGAGTAGAGGGAAAAACAGCAGTAGTCAGACAAGGGAAAGAAGGTATTCACTTCTACATCTTTCAGAAGTGAAAGAGAAGAGAGCTAAGGGGGGGAGATAAGGGGATAATCAAAACAGTCAAAGTAATCTCTTCTTCCAATGGCACTGAAGTATACATTTGTTGTGGGCAGGAACCTACCAAATCCGATGTTAAAGGAAAATGTATCATGTGCCTTCTACTTAGTTGCCTTCCAGTCAAAATTATTTTGTGCTAAATATTTTCAGAGAAACAATTTGAGCATGAGGAAGTTTGTTGAGGCTCTAATCCCTCTAAGTAGGGACAACAGAATACTTTCTACAAAAGCAGAGCTGTTTTGAGTCAACACTATCTTTGCCACAGATGGAAAAATAAGAGAAGTGACGGCCAGAGTCAAGCAGAAAGTAATGGATAGTGAAGTGGTTAATTTTATTTAGCTGAGGCAAAGAAGCTGTTCATATTTAGAGGCATCTTCTATCTAGTTGCAACACTGGCTACTTAAGAGAGAAAAACAGGAGAAGAGAGCAGGACTATTATATCAAAGCTAAGAACTGGACAAGCTAGGAAGCAGCTTCAACAAAAAGAAAAGACACTACTCTGAAAAGCTATATCCTTTGAAGATTACATAGTGTCTTTGTACCGCGTCCCTTTTTGAGAAGCATTAGTTGAACTATACTTCCTTTTTGCTTAGTATGAAAATAGCAAGAAAAAAATGTATATTGATTATTTCTGCTCTGTTGGAAGTGGAAGCCCAAAACACAGATGAGGTTCTGCATTGCAGGCTAAAGCAGCTCCTAAAAACAGAACAGGGCAGGGGGAGAGGGGAGAATATCAAGCCTTTCTGAAATTGTATTCAGATGCAAGTAAGCAGGTCAAAGATTTGGAACATCGTCACAAATCCATCAGTGCTTTGGGAAGATAGAGCAGAGAACACAAGCTACTCATTTCTGTACACCTTCTACTGTGGAAGCAAAAGACAGATTCGTTGCTGCTACAGACATATATGCAGAGAAACTGCTATTTGTTGCCTCCTGTCCCAGAGGTACTCATGATTTCACGCATGCTCCAGTTTAAAGGAAGTGCTTGTAAGCTAAACTGGTGCTGACACTTACAAGGTTTCCAGTTTATCAGAATGAACAGAGACCCAATTTTGAGGTGTCGTTTTGAAGGATTTCACAGGCCCTTGTATACTACAGGCCTGCGAGATCCTGATTGCAGGGCAGGCTAGGAGAGCCTTGCTGTGTGTGATCTCGACATGTCAAGTGTCTGTGCATCTCACCTGTCCCAAATTAGTACAGAGAACTCATTTTAATTCGCATGCTCTGCAGGATCCCAGTTGTCAGCTTCATATTTAACAGTTAAAGAGGAAAGGCAACACATCATGGCCGTGCAAAGCAGCTTGGACCAGTACTTGCAACAGCTGACAGACTCTACAAACTGGTTTACTACAAGTGAATGAGCCAGGTTAGGTGCTTACCTGCAATTCTGCTCAGCATTTGCTGATCTTCCTCCAGCATTTTCACATATATCACTTGATTGTTAAACTGTCCAATTCCATGAAATGTCATATTAAGGTCTTTACCCTGCAAAATGGCTTCCACTTTATTCTTGCTTTGCTTCAGTGCCTGAACAGCCCTTAAAAATAATAAAAAAAAATATATTCTGAAAGAAGGTTATTTGATTATTACATATGGAAATATTTTTATATTTTCAATACCAGGCAATATGATTTATTTTGACCACTCTACAGCACTATGCAAGGTTTAACAAGCATGCCAGAATTCAGTGCTAACGCTTTTATAATAGAAGATGCACAGATGTTTTAAATACATCTTTCAATAACTTCAACCTTGTCATATATTTAAAGTAAGTTTTGCTAGCAAAGTGAATGTTCAAGTCATTAACATGCCAAAATCAGTATGTGAACATACTGCTTCTGAAGAGTCAAAAAGGCTAAAACTGAGCTTATATTCGTGTCATGTAGTTTAAAACTTTATCGTTGCCATTTTCAACTGCTTCACTAGTTTTATTCTTAAACCAAAATAAATTCATTCTCCCACCCGAAGCACATTTAGCATTTGCCTCCATTATATTCTCCTATTCCAGGACAGCTAACAAAATATCAAATTGATGCTTATGCTGGAAGCTCTATGTCCCATTTCAACAAAGTTTAGTTGTGCACCTTGCTGTGCACTGAAATATCTCCAAAAAAGTAAATTACCCAAAGACATAATTTAATAATTCAAATTCAATCATTTTGCTTAAAGACACAGGAAAAGTATAACTAACGGGTTTCTAAGTGTAGACACCAAGTCTTTCAGCAACTTACTACCCACTGAAGTTTTACAGGTACACCTCTTTTTCCCGGTGTCTCAGGAACAGGGATCCTATCAGTCTCCCAATCTAGTTTGAGCAGAAACCTTTACTAATGCCTCTTCTAAGAAAATACTGGATAACTAAGGACTACAGGACACCAGTCCATGGGTTGCAGTGGCTCCTGTAGCTACATTTACTTTATCAACTCTAGAAAGAGTTTTGACTACATTCATTTCATTGTTTAAAAAAAAAGTCTCAGAATTGTGTAACATTATTCAAACAGAAACCAGGCACTACAACCCACATAGTACAAACTAATCCCCTTTGGAGAGCAAGTTTCATGCGTACGAAGGCCACTTCAGCCAACAACAGTCAACCTTATTAGCAATCCTCACTACTACATTGCAGTTATTTCAGCTATAATGACACAGGAGCTGCTTCATTCTTATACTCCTGGGGACTCTGCAGATGAAGCTTGGTGAGGACAGGACCAAAGGTGGAAAGGGAATGAATTCTTTGCAGAGGATCTCACTTCTTCCACCTTAAAAACAAGCAGGGCTAACCTATCCCTTAATTTAAGTCCATATTGTCTAAGCTACAATTAAATGTTGCTAGAACAACTTCTGCCATGAGATCTGAAGATACCTCCCTCCCTCTGCAAGGTGGTGGGCTAGCTCTTCAGCAGTTCTGTTAGCTCAGGAAGTGAGAAATACTTGGCCTAACAGCTTAAGCCCGTCTTTCACATGACAGCACGGAACAGTAGCCACTGAACTACAGCCTTATTTAGTAGAGCTCTGTAGGCAGGTAGAAGATAAAGGATGAAAAACATTTGGCAAAGGAGATCTGCTTTTCATTAGGCATGCCCATTATTTTTATATTACAGGCACACATCAACTCTTAAGTTCATTAACACTACTTAGCTCCACACACCTCCCTAACCAATTGATTCCCATTTTAATTGCTGCTCTCCACTAGCTTTCTATCCTCTTGGATGACAGCCTGCCCAGTCAGCAGCACTGGCACAGGTTATTATCGAGTTACTGTACATGCAGGCTCCTTCACTCACATAATTGTCCTCTCAGGCCCTCTGAAAAAGCCTCTGGTACAGAAAAGCAGGAAATTTTAAAGTAAGGTACATGTAAACCTGTCATGTGCATCTTAACCCTGTTTAACTGTTGCTGCCTGTATGGGTAGAAGGGTGTTTGATTTTGTTAATTCATATTGGTTCTTTTGACATCTTTCCAGCTAGGCATTCTGTTTTATGCATAAGCAGATCCCATATCACAATCATATGGTGTTGAGGCCTTACTGGTTTTCACTCCTTTGCTGCTGTGCACTAAGGCCCCTGGAGAAAAGGCTGCTTTCACCAAGTTCCCACCTCTACCATGCAATGCCCTCCCAGACACCTAAGGGCCTTCCCTCCCCACCTCCACACACCAAAAATTCTTTATTTTCCCTGTGTGGTACAGTAAGAAAAGGCTTAGAGAAAAATTCTGCAGCATACTGGCTCTATTTGCTGGACCTTTCCAGCACTGTAGTCTTCCTGACCACAGGGTAGCTTTCCTATTGTCTTTCAATATCCCTGTCTAAATTCACAGGGCCCCAGTGACGGCCCACAGCTTGACTTAGACAAGAGAGCGGCTTGGAAAGGAGCTAGGCAGATTTTTTCTTTTTTTCCTCCTTAATGTAACATGTCCTATCAGCTAACATTTTCCAGCTGATAGAAGCACAGCTGATCTGAAAAGCTGTGGTTTCTCAAAAGGCAATAGCTCAGGGAACTTTACATCCTTTAATTTACGGTAGTAATACAGTAACACAGTGGCAATACCATTTGCAGCCATGCTGCTTTTTCTCTTCACCCCATGACAGATACACAAAATTTCAACCTCTGAAGCAGCACATCTGGCTTTTGTAAAGGTCTTTCCTCACAGGTATTGAAAACAAGCCAGAAACTGATCAAAAAACTCTAAGAGAAATTGTGCATAGGCTCCATTAAAACGTAATTATTCACAACAGCAGCAGTAAGGCTACCACATTTACAGAAAAATTAACCGCACTTGAATTTATCAAGATTCTTACTTTTTTACTTCTTCTTCTGTTCCCAGGTGAGCTACTATTATAGTAAGGTGCATAGTTTGAACAGGAAGAAGAGCTCTCAACAGGTCGGGTTCTTTAGTGAATATGAGCTCTTGGACATCTTCAATTCTGTCCAAAATCTGCAGTGCAGTAAACAGGAGACAGGGAAATAAATTTTCAGAATGCCCAGGTATTACTGGAAGAATTCAGAAAGCTGAAGCCTTACACACTCAAAAATATAACTCAAGTTTGAGCTAGGAATCCACAAAACAAAATCCTCCAGATCAGTGTATAAGAAGTAATATAACAACTTTCAGTTTCTATTTCAAAGTTAATTTTTCAGGAATTGATGGATCTGTTAAGCCTACAAGCTGAAGTCATAGCTCTCATGCGAGCCAGAACCCCTAGATCTTTAAGTAGATCTGGATGTGACCCTAAGCATCTTAGAAAAAGCTCACAGCACTGTGTAAATACTAAAGGATTCTTTATGCAGTTGTCAGTTGTTAATAGACTGTGGAAATTGAAAAGCATTTCCATAATTAATCTTATGCCATTTTCTGATTACAAGTTTGATCACAGATTAAAGTGATGTCTCTTCCCAAAAGGAAACTGTAACAGCAAACAAAGATCAACTAGGTAAACATGCTGTTTTCTGAATTGGTATTTTCTAGAACTGCATGGCCAGTTTCCGGCTCTTCTGAGTCTGTGCCTTTACACAGCTGACTCCAAAGATAGATATTTTTCAAAATTATCTGTTAAGGTTTATAAGCCAGTCATGGGAACAAGGCAGGAGGGAGAAGAATTCAATCACACAGGGACTAAGCACCTGGTGGAAGCCTTTGTTACAGCCAAGTCATTTATAGATTTTCAGATTATTTCACTGAGCGAATTCTGGCTTACATGCCTAGGTGCTCACGTGTGTTAGAGCTCCACTTTATTCTTACATAGGTTGAAACAGCTGGGTCAATATGGTTTTGTTTTGCAATCTTTCTACATAAAGCCTCGGTAGTCGTTGTGCAGGCCAGTAAATAGTCCCACAACCTGCATGGCAGAGGAGATTAGTATAACGAGTTTCTGATAAATGTCAGGATAAAGCCACACACAATTAAGAGAATACATTTGACTACACAAACAGCAAGCTCTCTGAATTCAGGCTCTTACGGTACATTTGTCATGATGAAAAACACATCACTGAAATGACTCTTACATTAAGGTAATTCCTACTGCAACTGAGGCACAATTTATTATGGCCTGGTATTTACAGCCCATTTGCTTAGATCATGAAAACATGGAGCAGGAATCAAGCCATCAAGTTGTCTGACCACATGAACTAAAATCTTTGCATCAGTAGACTAGGTTAAGTATTGACAGCAATTCCACAAAACAGCCTCGTGTTCTCCCTTGCCCAATCTTTCCAAGAATACTCTTGAAATAAGAAAGATCATCTTGCCTTCTCAGTTGGAGGCTCAGACAGCTGAGAAGTCAAGTTTGAGTGAAATTCCTTCCTGTAGATATCTATCTATTGCAGAGCAATTTTAATGTCTTTTCTTACCCTTTTGTCAGCTTCACAAATGTGTCTTCAGAATTTTCTGCTGCTTCTCCCATGGGAGCAGTCTACCTTAACTCTACACCTCTTTTTTTTGGTGGGTGAATCTGTAGCACTTTTCTATAAATGCTATGTTTTTGATGAGATGGCTGGGTTTTTTTGGGTGGGAGACAGGAAGGAAGCCCTTGTAATGGAGTATTGAAAGCTTAAGACCACAACATTCCCAGATCCACTCCAGCCCAAGCTTGTTGCTGGAGGCTGGTGTCTAGCCTCCTGGAGCCCTCCTAGATGCAAAGGAAAAAGAGCTGCTGCACCCACTGGTACTGAAACAGGGTTTTTCTTTTGTCCTGTTGAAAGGGATGAAAATGGAGACAGCCTTAGGCCCCATCATCTGGAGAGCTCTCTTAAAGGAAAATTAATTCGAGGCAAAAGACTAACAGCATCTTTAAAACCCTTCTGTAAGGGACAAGGCCTAAAATATAACAGGCAACCATGTCTTATATTCAGGGAGCGGGGGGCAAGAACCTTTGTTTTAGACATAAAAGCATCTGAAATTGTTGACAAAAATATATTTTCTGTGTATATATGTATATGTACACATTTATTTACTCACCCTTCACATATACACATACCAGACCTAGAGTACTGTACCCTTCACTGTTTCTTTCACAGAGCCTGACCCAGGGCTGTCTCATGTCACTCCCACCCTTAAAGGTAGCACTTAAGAGGAGCATACACCAGGAATATCTTGGGCAGAACATCCAGCCAGAGACATCAGGGAAATCTGGAAGAGCAGAGCTGAGAGAGAAGGAAAGGAGAAGGAAGGGAAGGACATTCATAGAGCTGTACAGAATGTGGTCACAGGCCATATATCAAGACACTCAAATCTCATTAAAATAGCAGAATAAGTTAGGCGTTCGTGTTCCCTCAAGCTGTTCCATGATCTCATTCCTCAGATGGCAGGAAACTTTCTAGTTTCCAGCCCAGATTTATTCTTTGCCCACTTTATACCCAATTTGTTCCTCTGCCAACATTGTCTTCCAGCTTACACAGTTATTTTCCCTTCCTGGCATTTATCTTCCTGATGTGCTCTGCACTTTTTTTTCAGCTCTCAAAAGCCAGTCATATATAGGAATCACTGAAAGTTATATGGGGCCATCCTACAGATAACCTTCAGAGATTATTCCACTCAAGACAAAGCCAGAGCAAATAATTGCCTACCAAGAGGAAGGCACCTTTGACATCTCACTCTCACATACATAAGAGTTTCTACACTTAACTAAGGTAAAAACAAAAACTCAAAAGCTTGCCAAACCAAGCTAATGTACTGCAGTTCCTTGTCATGCTGGAAAAAAGGCAAGAGATGTACAACAGATACAGTCATCTTAATTATTGCCTTTCAGCAGTGTAAATATAATCATGCCAGATACTGCATGGAAACCTAAGCTAGAAAAAAATAATAGAATCAAGTTATGTATTGCAACAAACAATATCTATTAGCTTCATTGGAAAAAACACCATAAACTAATTGCAGAAGCTTGTAGCCTAGGGTTATATTTTCACTACATTCATGCAAGTTAACATTCAGTTTTTGCCTTTTACATTTGCTTTGTAAGAAAAGATCCCAAGATGCATATATATTATAAATAATTCACACAATTTATGCTGTTTCTCAGTTCTGCCCATGCTAGCTAGGACACAGCAGTTACTGATTCAAATTAAGACTTTCCCCCTGCCTGCCTCTACAGGATGGAACAGCCCCTTTCTTGTCTTTGCACCCCAAAGCTTTTCTCTCCCTTCTCTGCATAGTACAAATGTCACCTGCTGCCCCTATATCAAGGTCCACTGCATGGGCTATGTCCCACCTGATGATGCTGCCATTCAGCAATAAGAGCAGAGTCCCAGACAAGAGGGGTGCAGAGGGGTGCTGGAACAAAGCGTGAGGGCTCTGTCTGCTTTTGCATACCCTGAGAAGCTGCTAACAAAAGATTGCCATCAGCAAGTCACAATTGTCTATAGGAGGCTGAGGGGCAAAAAGCCTGTTCCTAGTAAAGGTAGCGACAGTACAGATTTGGGAATCAGACGCTCTTCAGAAAGTTTAGGGTGGGCTTCAAAATTCATGCCAGCAAAATGGGAATAAGTAGCTCCAGGTGAGCTAATATTTTCCCCTCTTAATTTACAAAGAGACATAGGGTCATGCAGAAGTTAGGGGGCTTCAAGCTAGTCATACATAACTAGTTTAAGAAAAGTAGTGTGAAATCTGTCTCCAACTTTTGTATCATCTATGGAATTTATTTCCATGGATCACAAGATAGTGCCTGCAGCCCTGCAAAGCTATTGTGACATATTTCAGAAGAAACTTTTACTGCAGAAATTGGAACGCTTTAGGACCCTTGCAAAGTCTCTCAAAGAAAATATTTCTATTTGGATTTCTGCTGTTTGCTGCACTTTGGTTTAACAGTATGGAGGGTAAGAGATTCTGTTGCTCTTTCAACACTGCTGCAAACATGGAAATCACAGAGAATATATCATACCTGGATGAAGTATGAGCATGCAGACTGCACACACAGCTTCTAGGAATCAACTGCCTACCTAAGACATCAGGGTGAATTTGTTGGGTAAGAGACAGAAGAGAGAATAGATCAAGCCCCTTTCTCTCTTCTGTAGAAGAGAAGGAAATTCTTATCCTCCATTGTGAACTTCAGTGGGGAAGGAGAAAAACAAATCAATACAAGTTTCTATTACACTAAATATGGCTGTAAAACAATGTAGGATGGGACAATGCAAGATGGTGAAAGTCACGGCTTTCTCCTAGAGAAAAGATTACAGAATAGAAGATGTTACTGAGGAGACACACATTCACTTAGACCTTATGGAAAGGGCCATGTCAGTCCTCAAAATGACTTTTTTTCTAGCAGTAGCAAAAACACTGGTGTTGACACTGTTCTAGCTACAAATACAAAGCACAGCCCTATGAGAGTTGCTATGGGGAAGTTAACTCCATCCCAGCCAGACCCAATACACCACTTCAGGTAGGGGAGCAGAATTTGGTCACTTTGAGCTTCTTAAGCTTTTAAACCAAGGTAACTTTAAACTTATGCTTAGCTTCTTATTTAAGTTTTTTGTTTATTTGTTTTGGATTGAACAGTTACTTCAAAATACCTGATCATCTGTTATTGGAATAGAGACAAAATAATTTGGAGTCTCTCGTGGGCGTTTCTTAGACACTTCTTGCCCCAGGTCTTCCTTCTGGTCTTCCACTATCCCCTTGAGCCCTTCTGCAGCATCACCTTGCTCCTGCCTCATGTCTGTAGCTCTTTGACCTTCCTTTTGTGGGGGCAGGTCTGCTTTTAGCCGTGTCTGCTCTTGGCTCTGGTCCTGCAGCTGCTCCTCTGTCACCATCCCATCCAGGTCTGCTTTGTCTCTAACATGCATCTCCTGTAGCTCCATTACTTCCTCTCTTTCCTCTTCTTGGCTCCAGTCCTGCTGGGGTTTTGTCATGTCTCCTTCATTCTGCTTTTGTCTTGGAGCCTCCTGCGGCACCAGCCCCACCACAGCCAGTTGTCTCTCACCTTTAGGTCTTTCCATTGGCTCTCCCCGATTTTGCTCTCCATTTCCTAACACTTCCTCACCATGGTCTTGCAAGTAGGTTACCTTCTCTGGGTCATGACCCAGCCGCAGCTGCACTGTGACCTTGACACCAGCCTTTCCTTGTCCTCGCTCCTGCGGCTGTACCTGCACAGTTACTTGTGGGAGAGCTGGCCCTTGGCCCTGCTGCTGTAACTGCACCTGCACAGTCACCGCTGGGGCCTCCCATCTTGGACTTGGCTTCTGAGGCTGCACCTGTACAGTCACCTCTGGGGATTCCCACCCCTGACTCAGCTTCTGAGGCCGCACTTGCACAGTCACCTCTGGGGCCTCCCACCCCTGCTCCATTTGTTGCGGTCCCATGCTTGGGGCCATGCCTCCTCCTCGTGCCGTCTGCCTCTGCAGCTGCACATGGACATTGTCCCCTCCCTGGGGCTGCTGACCAGGGGGCAGTGGCTGTGCTGCTGAGAGATGATGGTCTCCTCCTTGCTCCAGCTGTACCGGTGAGAACAGTTGCTGAGCTCCCTCTGGACTCTCATCCACCTGAACCTGCTTCTGGGCCATCGCTCGATGCCTGCTCCTACACAACTCCTGTTTTACTGCTTTCATCCTATGACACTGAAGCTTTCTTCTCCCACGTTGTGGATTCTCCAAGATCCTCCTCCTCTTTCTTTGGGGCTTGAAGTCATTTTTTAAAGGAACTGGAAAACAAAGCAAAAAGCCCAACAACTATCAAAAGAAAGAACTGCTTAAAATAGTTCAGTCTGGGTTCAGTTCTGTGGTTTGACTCACTACAGGGAGCTCCAACCAGGTCAAACAGCTTAATCCAGAAATCTCTGGTAACCCCACCTCAGGATAAAACCACTGCCTCTAGAGCAATGTGCCCTTGACTTCTGTCCTTGCCCTGTTTAGGTCTGCATACTTTAAAGTACAAGTATGCCATTTCATAGCACACAGCAGTATAGAAATATAGGCCTTATGAGGCAACTGCAGGTACATTACCTAAAGGTAGTTACTTAAAGATCCAGATGGAGAGAATAACCTGAGCCAAAGACTCAGAAGTTGAGTACATCCGAAATCAAGTTTGCCAGTGAAGCTTCAGTCTCCTGTAACAACAACATGTGCCCATCCAGTCAGACTGGTGCACACTACTTTTTTTCCTCCCAAGTACACATTACTGTTTTTTCTACCCCAAACTCCTGCCGTGTCCTCCTCTATCTTAACATCTCACATTCATCCCATCTCATTTCTGACTCCTCTGTGGTAAAGTTGCAGAAGAGATGCTCTTCTCGTCCATACTGTCTGCATACAAGCAGAAAAGACACTGAAAGCCCAAAGAGATTTTTGCTACTTCTTTCAGAGGCAAAATCCACAGAAACCCAAAGAACTAAGAACAACATTTTCTCAGTGCAGCTTTTCTGATGCAGTAGATCCAGCTACACAGAAGTGCCACTTTTTAAGGAAGACATATAAGCAAATAAATTCTATAGACCAAGCAAGATTCATCTGTATGTGGAAAAAAAACCGCTTCAGACCTCAGATTACAAACTGTCTTAACTTCAAGTCCTTCTAAGACATGGCAACACTGAGTTTTTCCCCTATAGCTATAAAAATGCAGGCAGATATATTTTTCATAAATCTGCTCTCCAAGACAACCAAAACATTTGTTCAAAATTTACAGGAAAACCAGGCCCCTTCCCACCCCCACAAAATCCACATCCGTGATAAAGTAAAAATTAAATAGGCAAAGCCTAAAAAATTCATACAACCGAAATATTTTAAAGTTGGGCAATCCAAACCAGAGGTAGCACAGCTGTCTGCCTACATGAAAAAACCCACACTTATTTTTGCAGTGGGCTAAAGAGTAGAAGCTTAAGAATCTGACCCTGAATTCATATGAAGACTATTATACTTTCTTTTGAGAATCCAGATGTGGGAGAGTTGTTCCACAGAAAGGGCTAGTTTTAAAAAGGAGATTTGAATGCTTGCATATATTTCATATGCAATTTCACTAATCAGATATCTCCATTTCTTATATTCAGTTAGACTAAGAATTTTGTTGACTATATGTCAAATTCAATGCCTTAAAAAAGAGACTAATTAAGGGGTTTTTTTAAAATGCAAGAGACCAAATGTTTATGGAAATAGACAGATCCTACCTCTGGAGACAAAGCACTATGGTCATAAACTAATTATAAAATCAGCTATTACCCATGATATTTGGGCCCGGACTCCAACAGAAGATTTTGTCCTTCTGGAAGAGTATTTAATCAGGGATATGCCGAGTCCCTGATCAGCTAGTAGATGATCCTTAATGAGAGGCAGAATCTAGCGTAATACTTCATCCTGAAACAGCGTGAAACTTACTTTCAAATATCTCTCTGACATCAGCTTTGAGAAAAGGAAGCTCTGCCATTGCTGTCATGTCTTCACTGTCCAAATGAGGAACTGGAAGAAAAGAACAGTACTGAAGTCCCGCAGAGAATCCCTTCCAACCATGTAACTGCTGTAGAACACATGCACGCATTTTTAAGGTACTTGTAATGGGATAGGAGATGCTGAGACACTATTCCACTCCTCTGCCTTCCTCACAGTCAAGGTACTTGAGAAAGCAAACCCCCTTTTCTCTTTCAGAAGTCATCACATTAAGTGAAGCCTCAAGGCTATATAATGCCTTGCTAAGTACATATTACAATAGTTCAGAGTCAGAGAATGCAGCATCTAACTTCTTTGTAAACAAGTATTTAGATGCACATAGAACAATCAGAAATAGCATTTAACACACTTAGAGAGCAACAGCAGGATTCATGCCACTAAAGCTTCCTAAACCCTACTGAAGCCTGTCTCACTAGTGACACACAGCTGGGACATAATGCAACAGAGGTTTAGATAGACCCTTTTTTACTCTCAGCCTTAGCTGCTATGTGAAAATTTGTTAAAACAGGTAACAAGCTGGTGGACATTTGTTGTTGCTGTTTTTTCCCCCTACGCTAACACAAGCGTGTCAGCTCTCTTGCGTTTGTGCCTGCACAGTAGCCTTCTGTAGGGATTTTGCATACTGTCACCAAGAGAAACATGACAACTCAGGCCAAGTATAGGAGTGCACAGAAAGAAGTTTCAGCATCCTTTACAACATAATGGACAATTATTACGTTTTTCAATACATAACATCATAGTAGCCATGTCAATATTACTGAGTTCTTTCCTACACTGTTTTGCTCTAAAACCTGTATTGCTTCACATGCATACATCTGCTGCCAAGTTTTCTGTTGACACCCCTACAACCTAAAAAGAATTAGAGTTGCAACTGTTGGGCAGCAATCCCTACTCTAAATCCACAGAGTCCTTGCAGCCATTGTGTGGCTGTCATCAATTCAAGAATTAAGGGCTCAGGATTTTTCTGCCTTTACTTAGTACAACCTGAACTCTTTGGAGGTTGATGAAGTGGTAGCATCTTGGTCCTTCAAACACTTCAGCACCTGTGTAAAAAAAAAAATGGCTGGAAATCCTAAGTGCTAGCAGCACCCAAGAGGACTCCCCCCCCACTCCCTCTCCCACTGTAACTGAGCCCTGCCAACCCATTTAGCCCAGGTGACAACACCAAATACTTGTCCACCTGCAACAAGCCACAGTGCAAGGCAGGCAGCCAAGAGCTGAAGACTGCAACCTATACAAATAAAAAAGGTTCCTGCCCCTATAGCACTTAAAGAGCCCTGAAATATGTTTTTAAGAGGCCCCTGTCCACCCCTCCTCCCCCCCGCAAAAGAAAGCTGGAAGATTAGCCAAGCACCTGCATCCCAACCAGCAGCTCTGAAACAGCAAATGTACAAGCTCCAAAGGCAAGATCCTCCCACCCTCAGTCCCATGCCAAAGTTTGGAAACAGCTACTAACTGTGCTTAACTAGTGTCACCCTTGATAAAAAGGGTCCAGAAACATCCAGAAGGGAAGTTGACCTGTCCCATACAGATGCAGGCAGCATTTGGCCAAAGATTTCAGTCTAACCTCTGCTGCTTTTCACCTCCTCAATCTTCCAGCAATCAAATGCTCAGTGTGGATGACAACGCATAATTAAACTCTGCTGCTCTAAGCTTTTTTTTTTTTTCTAGTGTGAAACAACTCTCCTTTGCCCCATTGATTGCATTGCCAGTGTTAAACTCCCATACCAGACAGAAATCCTGGATGCCAAGCAATGTTTACTTCTACCCAGAAACAGTTTTTGCCCTCCAGTGAAATGCCACAGGAATCTGCTGACTGGGTAACACTGCCTCAGTACCTCTGAAGGATGATATTGAAATCCACCACAGCCACCCTGCCTCATGCAAAACAGCCTCCCTGAGCAGAAAATAAGCCATGACAACAGCTTTTACACAGTTCTGTTTCATGAGGTAGGTCAGAAACTCCTGAGCTGTGTGACAGCTAGTGACATGCATGTTTGCTGGCACTGGTCTGGGAAACCTAAAATAGTCTCTTTATGGGCCTTGCTTTCTGTCCAAAGTCCTTCCCCTCCCTAGTCAATCACAGCAGATGCAGCTCAGCAGGCTTGAGCAGCAGAGTCTGCATCCCCAGACCAGAGAGGCTGCTTAGACTGCTGGGGGACAAAGAGAAGATTTGCCAAGGTCTTGGTCAAGCACAGGCACTTCACCTGAATGGCTGCCTGGGGCCTAAGTACTCCCCCTATCGCTCTTCCCCATAGACCTGTCAGTTTACTGAAATAAACTCTGATGCACATGAGGCAAAGGTCATTTGGAGTGATCAGACCTGGGTTCAGCATGAGAACAAGTCTTTCTCTAAAGAACACTTCCATCTGGAAACCTATGCCTAAAATATCCAACTTCTATAACTACAGGCTTCTAGCAGAGCTGGACAAGTTACTTTCCTCAATCTTACGATATATTTGTGTGGTCATCGGGCCTTATTTCCCCCAGAAATAACTGCATGCTTTGCAGAGTGGACATCTCAGACAGATATCTTAACAAGAAAATTATACAGGTATCTTGTCAGCATTCAGCTCCCCCACTATTAAGTAGGAGAAGAGGAAGTAGCAGGTCAAGGAACCTGCCATAAATACTCTTAGAAACAATATTTCTGTATGAAGTTGTATCATCTTTTAAGTCATCACAGTATGCCACAAAATCTGTTCATTTTATTCCATATCAATTAAATCTAAATTAAGTTAGATCAGGAGAAAACGTACAGAAATTATTGGGCCTGAATTTCTCCTTCTTACTCATTTATTGCACCTTCATAAGTGTGAAATTTTGTTGCAGTTGACAACAACTCATAGCAGGAAGAACTGGGGAACCAACTTTAAATACAATAAACAAGTCATCTGTACAATATGATTTTAGTTAGAGAACTCATTTTCCTGAGGCATATTTCATCTGTCTCATCTTACCTTTTGCTAGAGGTTTAATACCGGGGGAGGAGGAACAGTGAAGGCAAGAGGAAATACAGAGCCACAGTAAAACAACACAATAGAGGGAGTGATCAAAACCATCAACGTTCCCAGGTCTGTATGTACAGGTTTCTTCAGAGTCTAAACCCGACCCATTCAGAGTGAAGAAAATTCATCAGTTGCCTTCTTTGTGTGTGGTATTATCCGTTAATCAAGAGCCACTGAGGTTCAAGAGGTTCTTGACATTTTCATTCATTAACTCTATTTTCCCAGTATGAAAGTGGCAAAATGAGGCAACCCACACCTCTCAAAAGTGGTGCTGTATTTGATGATAGCTATTTTTGTCTGACTAGTAGCCCAAGTAACAAATGAGTAGGGCATTCCAAGCTGCCATTTAACAGAAGGCCACTAACTGCTTACCAAGACTGTAAATTTACAGTGTTTGTTCACCTACAGACATAAAGCCAAGGAAAAGGGGTAGAGGGTGAAAATAAGAGAAGCAGGAGCTATGAACTGAACAATATTTTTGTTTGGTGGAGACACATTAGCAGCAGACACACCCACCCTTCATAGAGGCAACATGCACTTCACAATGATACTTTTTCCTTAGTGGCTAATTACCATTCAACACATTGTCACACCACACTGCATGAATTGTTCCCAGAGTACAGATGAAAGATAAGAAAGGCTTGACTTGTATTTAATGATCCACCATTAACATATCTGTATGTGGGTAGAGTTTCAGCACTTAGCATGCAGTACACGTGTAGCGAGGACACTACCTGGTGGAGAAGGAAAGCCAACACCACTCCTCTCAAGTGGAATGCAGTTACTAGATTTTAAACGACGGTGTGTAGCTTGCTTTATTAGCCATTGTTTAAAACACTATAATTAGAAAAATCGCTAGATATGCAAGATAAACCATCCTCCCTCAAATAATAATGCTCCCCTGTGAGTTGCAGTGATTATATACTACATTAAAGAGGCTGCTGTAGAAGTTTCTTTATACTGACAAAAATCATAAAACAGTGATTGTGCCACATTCCCATTGCAGCAAAACCTCATACACCCATAAAACATGTCCCAGACATCGCTTTTCTTTATCAATATCTCCCAGCAGCCATTAAGCAGCAATTATCTTTGATACTGTGCTGATCTTTTGGGTAGAACGGAGGTAGATATTCTGTACCTTCTCATCTGGTTTAAATTGTAATCCCTGATGCCCCCATTCCCCAAGTGAAGCAAAACTCAGTTAAGGTGAATTCATTTAGCCATGTTAGTCTGCATTTCAAAGTACATCTTTATACTCCCTAGAATGAAAGAAGAGCGTTATCCATGATAAACTTAAGATAATTTGCATAAGATAATCAGTTAGCACACACTTCAGATTACTTTGATTTTTGGTAAGCGTATCATTTGTGCAAACAAACAATTCTCTAAAAAGCTAAGATTCAATCAAGTCTGACACATGACAAACTACAATACCAGGATTGAAGTAATAATTTAAAAGGATGAGGTCACACACCATCAGCTGCTTGCCAGCATACCCTGCAGGGGTGTCCCGACTTTGTTACTCATTCACAAAGGTGGCACCTAAACCCTCACTAAACAGACATGTGGGAAGGCTAAACCCAAAACTGATTTGGGAAAGCCCTGTTCTCATAGGCAAGGTTTCCTCCTCACTCAGGCAAAAGCTTCAGTCTGGCCATCCACACCTGGATATCTTCGGCTGCCACCAGCTCAGCCAGAGCTGGCACTCCCATCACCCTTTGGCATCAGAACTTGTAAGCGCCCATGAACCAAGCCAACTCTATGCAGGATGGATACCTCCTCCCTAAGTGCTTTTGTCTTTATTTCAAAGCACTTTGTGTGCAAGGGCAGGGCTTAACACCACCAGCTTTACACCTGTGGATTTGAGACAGCACAGTTCAGATACTGCCCCCGTACTCGCAGACAATTTTTTGTTGCATTTCTACAGATTCCATTATCTCAGCAATATTTCACAAGTCAGAATCCTTTAAGTGTCTGCTTTCCAGCTATCAATTAAGGAGATAATCTTTAATCAGAAATACAGTACATTACATCACCTCAGCCTCTGCTTATGATGGCCTCCAGTAATATCCAGCCACGGTGATTGTCTGCAGTCTAAAGGATTTACTCAGTAAACTAATGGTTCTTAAGTACCTCATATCCACTTGGAAAAGCAAATATAGATTATTTGCTCCTTCAAAATAAATTATTCTCCAAGCACACAGGAGTATCTGGTAGTCTCCATCTCAAGTGACTGAGTACCCAAGCTTGGAGAGAGAGAATACCATAACTGAAGAGCTAAGCCTTTACTGCAAGTTTTAATCTATGCATATTTCCAGACCCTGCATACGCATCCAAACCACTTACTGTCAGGTCCTTAGCTCATGTCTGCCTGTAGCCTCGCTAATCAGCCGATTACACAGACGCTATTCAAGCAAGAAGTGGGAAAGGACTCAGGCTAACACATTCTTTAGGCTAGAAGTGTACATGACAGAATACAGCACAGCCAGGGCATCAGTCAGCCATGCAGAAAGTGCTGCAGGAGAACATCTGACCACCATGCAGCATCCAGACTCCCTTCAGCCACAGCAAAGGGATGCAAGCTGGGCTGGAGGCAGGCACAAAGCTGCTGAAGGTCAGAATGTTCCTCTCCAGAGGAGCGTACCTGAGGGACCAGAAAAAGCATCTCCCAAGCCCATGGAAAAAAATCGCCTCGTCTTATTTCTTTTTACTTACATAGGGGCTGGAAATTTTTTTTACAGAAACAAAGCTACACCTATTTTACAAGTATCATATATATAAAAAAAAAATCTGTTCCTTATTTAAAAGAATAAGAAAATAAATTTATTTTAATCTTAAACTCAGTCACTAGACTTTAATTGCCCAAAAGACATAACAGGAGTTCGACAGGTTTTGACACCATACATTATATATAATAAGGTCTGCTTTGTACATATTGTATAACCAGGAACAAATATTAGCTGGAAAAGTATTTTAGTTATACAGAAGTTATATGAGAAAATTACACTTCTGGTATTCAGACAAGAGTTTTACATCAGTAACCTGAATATTTCTTTGCAAAGCAACTCCTATTAAGTGTCTTTTGCTTCTTTATTGAAGCATTAGAAATAGCATTTTCCATTCTTCAATTGGAGCAATGTAACAATATGTACCTGAGTGCAAACCTGCATATTTTTCAATAATGTTTAAGAATTCGTATTAAACACACCTCCTCAGGAATTTTTTAGTCATGTTTAATAAAAATGATCCTGTGTATTGGTGTACGTAAACAGAAAGAACCACTTAGTCACAACTCGGATGATTTTTCTACCATGTATACAAAGATTTCTGCAGAGTCACACTCCTGTTGCAGTTCACCCTGCACTGAGGGACTGCAGATCTATTCAGAGATGAAAGGTGATGGGGTTTTTTTCCCCCCAGTCTCCCTACCTGTATGCTCAAAGGAGAGCTCAGCAGAATCAATGTATATGTATGGTCCAAGAAAATGCTTCTATTTCAATAAGTAGCTCACATTATGCATGCCTTCTGTTAGAGGAACACAGATCCTTCTTCCAAAGATGATATAAAAGCATCTGAGCAGGGGGATGGAAACTGTGACGTAAGAGGCAGCCAGTGGAAAGACATATGGAGGCAGAGAAATAAGAAAGATATCAGCAGTTGGCAAATCTCCTCTTACATTTCACACTCATATGCTCACCACATTTAGACACAAAGACTGTATCTAACTCCAGCACCAGAAGAGGTGGTTGGTTTTTTTTTTTTTTTTACATTCTCCAAAGAAGCACATGCTATTATAGACATAGCCCTGTAAAGCAGAGTAATCCTGCATTGCCAATTGCATTTCGTGTTGAAGCCAGAAATGGTGACAACACACCGGACTATAGTGAAATTACACAATATATATTATACCATCATGCAAGCATGAACTGTAAACCACCATTCAATTTAAACATTGTCTTTGTGTCCTGTGAGCATAGAGCAGGGGGAATTGAACTGAGCAAGAAACATTTGCGATTCTTGACTGTTATCAAGAAAGTAATTTTCTTCTCAATTCAAAGAATAGTTATTTAGTATAAAGAAAAGTTATCCTTGAAGCTCCTTTTTCTATTCACTCTAGCAAGATGATGCCCATTAAGTTTTCCAAGTTTCCCTTGTGCTTTTTTCTGTTTCAGCTCAAAGGGTTTTTTTGTTGTTGGGTTTGGGGTTTTTTGTTTGATTGGTTGTTTTTTTTCCTCAGAACATATTTCCACCTGCATTGCTGCAATACAACCAATAGAGAGAGTCAAGGCCACAGAGTGCATACTGTAACATGTTTCTGTCAAACTCCCCTTGTGGTGCTTATGCCCTTTTGTCTGGGGGACAAAAAAAGAAGACATTTCCTTCAACAACAACAAAAGAACTAAGAGCAACCTACTCCCAGTTATCACCATGAAAGCTGTTACTTGGACAGTAAACCTAAAAAAACTAAAACCGCTATATTGATTTTTTTTCTGGTTTCTCTGTTAGCAGGATGGGAGGGAACTATCCCTCAGTGTATACAGGGAAGTAACTACCCGCAGCATCTGCTCCACCTTCCAGGTTGTGTTAGGAAAGGAGCTCAGAGCAGGACAGGGGGGAAGGTTACCTCTGACTGCCTCCTGACAGATTGCCACAAGGAAATTCAAGTTTGCTGCACAAGTTTAGTCTGGTACAATGCAATGTTTCACTAAAGCATGCAATGTACCCAGAGTTATAAGTTTTAGGGTGACACAGGGAAAACAAGTTTGGACAAAGCTCAGTTCTGTATTTAGATGTGCAACTTATTGACCTTCAGAAGCAGCAGATAACATTAAATGCAGAGCTTTCCTCCTTTACATCCTCCGATTTTTATTTTTTTTAATAAGCATCATATTGGGACATACCAGGTAACAGATATCTTTGACAATGAATTCCCAAACGTGACAGCTATAAACTGACCTCTCACTGCAGTCTATTACCTAAACTTGTGGTGTGTAATTAGCAACCATAAAGTGCTGAGAGCCTTCTGCTTGCTACAATTACAGACACAACTTCTTAAGCATCCATTAAGAAGCCTTTAAGGCACAGGCTTGCCAACACTTGAGTAAAACAGGAACAAATCAACTGCTTTGATATATTTTGTGATCATTGTTGAGTCTTCAAAGAAAAGGCAACCCTGAAAGATAACTTTTCCATGAATGAAATCTTAATTTGCTGGGATCCTCTTGGGGAGGAATAACAGCTCTGGATATATATTATGCAAACAGTTCTCACATGCTGTGGTTTGTGCAGCATGTCAGAATTATTGTAGGTACTTACTACCCTCATATTCAAACAACATTAACGTGGCACAAACATCTTGGAGATTTCATTTTTTATGGCTGAAGTTCTCTTGTGCACTTGAAGGCAGGTCAGAGACCCACAGAAGAGGAGGCTTTTTTGTGGGTCAGCCATCTCCACCTTGAATGTGATGCTGCATATATGCATTCCAACACACAAGAGGATGGCAGGAGCAGAGAAGGAAATTTACAGCACTTGCTAGATGAGATACTCTAGGGAACAAAGAAGTGGAAACTTTAGAAGTGGTAAGATTGTTTCTGTAGAAGTTCCAACAAGGCTATTACTCAGAAGCATCCACAGGAAAAGAAAATATTACCTAATGCTACAAGATAAGCAATTGTTATATATTACACATTCAGCATGTGTATAGACTTATGCTTTCTTTAGAAACTGCTTTTAGTTTTGCTTAGTCACTGAAAAGAGAAACAATACTATACTCTTAATTAACTGTACAAATGAACTACAAAAAAAAGTTATTTACAGGAGTTATTTTGTCTTTATTATGGATTTTTAGGAAGCAGTAATTCACCTTTCTGTATGAAGGAGGCACAAGAGAGACTACATAAAGCTATAAATACTATTAATTGCAGAGTAAGGCACAATATCACTGAGAGTTATGGAAACCATCCCATCTCCTTTATTCCTTTTGCTTATGACAATCAAGTGTAAGAGAAAGAGTAATTGAACCTTTCCATCAAAATTCTGATGAGGATTAAATCCTTGCCAAGAATGAACTAGCATTTATTACTTGTAAGAACTAGCAGTTTTAGAGCCACTTTAGAGGCATGGAATAATCCCAGAACCTTAGAAACTGGGCCTTGAATGAACAAGCAGCTGCACCACCAGCATGAAGGAGACAAAAGCGTATGATCAGTAGCTTTAGAAGCAATTCAAATAGATCAAGAAGAGACATCAACTGTAGTTGATCTATTTAAATTCATGAGGTCGTATTTGGAAACATGGAAGAGAGCTACAAGAATACAAATCTCTTTGAATTAAGTCTCACAGAAAATGTATCTTTCTATGGTCTGTTCAACATCTCAAGGCAGTCTGACACCATTATGTGCAATAACAGTACAAAGAATAAAGAACACCACAAAACTAACGATTAATAAAGGAGCCCTGAAAAAAAGGCTCTGGGTTGAGAGATGACTGGTTTTCAGAATTAAAAATATGGCAGCAAAAGTGTTAAGTTACAGCTTGTATACATACATATACTTACACATATTTGTGTATGTATATGTATACACATATATTTATATAACCTAAACATGCACTTTCCACATACTGACTGTTGGTATGTATCAACATTAGAGCATAAATCAGCTGTCCCCTTAACTGTGAAAACTCTTTACACTGCATATCCATATGTTCCTTTCAGCAATAAAAGGATCCCAAAAGAAAGGAAAGGCTTTCCCAAAAAGAAAGGAAAGACTGGCTGAATGGCCGCACTCAAAGGGTTGCGGTCAATGGTTCAATGTCCAATTGGCAGCCAGTGACGAGTGGAGTTCCTCAGGCGTTGGTACTGGGACCAGTGCTGCTCAACATCTTTGTCAGAGACATGGACAGTGGGATAGGGTGCACCCTCAGCAAGTTTGCCGACAACACCAAGCTCGGTGTGGTGCGGTCGACACGCTGAAGGGAAGGGATGCCATCCAGAGGGACCCGGACAGGCTTGAGAGATGGGCTCATGCAAATGGCTGAAGTCCAATCAGGCCAAGTGCGGGGTCCTGCACCCAGGACATGGCAATCCCAGGCACAAATACAAGTTGGGTGGAGAATGGATTGAGAGCAGCCCTGAGGAGAAGGACTTGGGGTGGATGAGAAGCTCAACGTGAGCCGGCAATGTGCACTGGCAGCCCAGAAAGCCAACTGAATCCTGGGCTGCATCAAGAGAAGCATGGCCAGCAGGTCACAGGAGGTGATTCTACCCCCCTACTCTGCGCTTGTGAGACCCCACCTGGAATACTGTGTCCAGCTTTCGAGTCCTCAACATAAGAAGGACATGGACCTGTTGGAACAGGTCCAGCAAAGGGCCACAAAGATGATCAGAGGGATGGAGCACCTCCCCTATGAAGACAGGCTGAGAGAGCTGGGGTTGTTCAGCCTGGAGAAGAGAAGGCTCCGGGGAGACCTCATAGCAGCCTTCCAATATCTGAAGGGAACCTACAGGAGAGCCAGAGAGGGACTCTTTGTCAGGAAGTGTAGTGACAGGACAAGGGGTAATGGTTTTAAATTGGAAGAGGGGAGATTTAGATTAGATATTAGGAGGAAATTCTTTACTGTGAGGGTAGTGAAGCACTAGAACAGGCTGCCCAGGGAAGTTGTGGATGCCCCATCCCTGGAAGTGTTTAAGGCCAGGCTGGATGGGGCTTTGAGCAACCTGCTCTAGTGGAGGTGTCCCTGCCCATGGCAGGGGGGTTGGAACTCTATGATCTTTAAGGTCCCTTCCAACTCTAACCATTCTGTGATTCTATGATACTATCTAACAGAGACCAGCAAGCACTTATCCCTGTTAGCAGTCTGCAGAGGACCCAGCAATCCACTCTGAAGATCAGAGCAAGCAATTTAAGCAAGCATTCCCCTCCCTCCCAATATCCCCCTTCTGGCTTCCCAGATTAAGATATCTCCCAAGGCCACGCTCTTATTAAAGCGGTCAGAAAGCCTAAGGAAAGTCACAGCAGACTTACAACATAGCCAAATGGCAAAGAGGCAAATTGGATTTAAGACAGTTATTCCACAGGTGAAAAGGAACAGCAGCCCCAGAGAGGATCTCAGGGCAGCAAGACAGAACAGGCAGCCAGAAGTCAGTAAGGGACAAGAGCAAAAGGATCTCCTCTTCTCAGTATATCTTACCCCAGCAGCACTCCCCAGTCCCTCAGCAATGCTGTAAAACCACAAGACATCTCTCTGGAGGTGATGAAATGCTCTCAGCTCCAGGCTACCCTCTCTCAGGCATGCTACTCTCAGGGCAAGGTGGGCCTGCATTACCAGTGCTCATCTGCACTTCCTGGGCAAACAAAACAGGAGATTTACACTTCAAAGCTACTGACTTGGCATTGTTCCAGTAAATACCAAGTGCATCCTGAAGTAGTTATCAAAAATCACATGCCAAACCTAAAGGACAACCTTAAGCCTGAGAGAAACTTTACTGTCCTGCTTTTTTTTTGAAAATCATCATGACAGCAAATGCTGAAGCACAAACAAAAATAATAAACACAAGTTACAAATAAGTGGGATGCTTTTGTCATTAACTATTCCCAGTGGCTGTAGCTTATTAGGCCTATAGTCAGTTTGTAACAACCTTGGATTTAGGTTATTTAAGCTGCATGTCTTTGAAGGCCTATTAAAGACAACAACAGGATAGTCCAGCATACTAAATAGCTATATCTTAGAGGGCCAGGTTTCTACAAATATACATTGATCAGTAACTTAGTGGTCAAGGCAAATTTTCTCCAAGGACAGACACTAATTAAATAAAAAAAAACACAAATAAAAGGAAAAAGAAAATTATTTTTATGATTATCTCCCCCATTCCTTTTAAGGAAGGGATACAGATTCAGTTCAAACAGACTTGGGTTCTGCTCGAGTTCCCTAATCACTTTAGCATCACAGTAGATACAGCCAAAAATATTGAGAACAGAGATTTAAAATTAGAAAGATATAAACAATTCATAATCTAGATTCATAGCAGAGTGCTACCTCTTGTCATTTAAGTCAGTACTAATGGACAACACTACATTACATTTTATACCTCAAGGAACACACTTCAAAGGGAGATTCCTTTGGAAGTAAAAAAAAAAGTCATAAAGTACAATACAGAGCTATAAGAAAAAGCCACGATACAAACATGCTGAGCAATTAGATTTTCTGCATATTAAAGTGGCATTTTACCATCGCTAGTATCAAATTAGCTCAGACCACACCATTCTCTGTCTCCTCTCTCCCAACCCACAGTCCTATTGCCCTTAACCATTTTTCAAGCACATTAGCAGGGGCCATAACTTGCAATTTCACTGTACACAGCACATTTACATACCCAACTACAGCTCTTTACAGAATAAGACTATAGCCAGGAAAACAGTTATGAAGTAAAATTTAACTAAGTACTTATTTACCTACCTGCTAATAGCAGTACTAACAACTTACACAGGACTACCAATTAAGCACTTCAGTCAGCAACACCTAGTAGGCTACATACACTTAAAACCTCCTAGTAAAACTACACTACCTATAGGCAGAACTGAGTTCCTGGGATGGGTTTTTATACCAAATCCAATTCACATGACTCAGCCTGCCTCATGAATGTGAGCCACCTGCACCTGTGGTGAACAAAGTGGTCATCCAGGAGAAAAAGACTGAGGTTGAACTACTACAAGTTGCTGCTTATCTGATAGATTGGGAAGGCAGCTGGACAAACATTGATACAGCTGAAACACTGAATATTTCCTCAAAAGATTTATTGCTTCAGCCTGTTTTCTTATGCAGAACACCTGAGGCTCTTGGACACTATAAGGTGTTAAAGAATGAATGCCTGGGGCTGTTTGTGACCTACTTGTATAAAAGCTTCTCCTTCACTGTGCTCCTTTTTTTTTTTTTTTTTTGTCCTGCATGTGCTTTGAAATTTGCTGAGAAGATACTCTTGGTGGTATTTAGAGATGAAGTCAAGCAAAGAAGGTGTGCAATAAAGCATTGCAGAGAAAGAAGATTCTTTAGTGTGTTGCTTCTAAAGAGAGAGAGATCTAGTTGGTTTGAGTTGTGGCTTTTCCAGCATTTTGAAATTAATAAATTAACTTGTATTAAATATATACCCCTAAGCGAGCAATATGATTAGGCAGAATAGTGAGTGTTTAGGTAACGGCTCTTATAAGAGTAGACTGACCTTTAAGAAGGCAGGGAAGCTAAGGCAGTGAATAATGGTATTGCACAACTTGCTGGTACTACTAAGTGTTGTTTTCTCTAATCAAGCTTCAAAGCAGATTACATTGCAGAAGCTACCAAGTCTTGTACCATAATCCCTGTTGATAATGCTCTCCCTACTATACTAGGGCCTCCATATTTTTTTTGTTATAAAAAAAATTATATTGCATTCACAATAACTAATACTATCTTTATGCAGGGATGACAAGTATTTTATGAAAAACATTTCATTCAAGCTTTGTTATGGGTCAAATGAAAGATGGATTGACCAATAAAACAGGAAGACCCTGAAATCTTCTTACACAATATATCCAGAGACCAAGGCTATTTTCCTTTCCTAAGTAATGCTCACATGCTCTGGGCAATCCTGCTTCAGCAGGGGAGTTGGACTAGATGATCTTTATGGTCCCTTCTAACTCTAAAAATTCAGTGAAATTCAGTAAATACAGTTATGGAAGGAATTTATCTGTAGTAGTGGGCCCAGCTGGTTTATAAAGGCCAGAGCTGGGTTGTTTTCTCTTTACCCTGACTCTTTATCCATCTTTCCCTCTGCTTGCAATATTGATGTAAAGGATGGCTCTTGTGGAGGAGACTGCACTACCATCCCTCGGCACCCTACTCCCTTCCGGAGACAAGGGGCAATGACTGGATGAAACCCTCAAAAGCAATTGAATGACCCATATAACATTCAGCACAGGGACTGGTGCTATAAATCCCACGTGGTGAAGTGGTAGATCTTGTGGTATAATATCCTCATGGGAGGAAACGTTGGACCCTCATTGCTGGACCTGAAATGAACTGCCATTTGGACCGTGGTTGGCATGACCTTATTCATACCACTGACCTGAGCCAAACGGGGCCTTCTTCCCTTGTTCCCTGTTGGGGCTGTGCATGAGACCCTGACCTCCCTGGGGCCATACATGGGCTGTAGCTGTAAAGGCTCATTGTGCAAGTGAGATGCATCTGTGTGGTGTGCTGTGAGTGCTATCAGCAGTCATTCAAGTAGATGTTTTGTTTGGTATTATTGCTTTGTGAAGTTTGGTTATTATTGTTTTATTAGTTTTGTAGATAAAATGAGTATTTGAACCAAGCAAGGGTTCATCTGTGTTCCTAGAGCAGTCACAGCCCTGCTAATTGGTCTGCTGTCGGAGCACGCTAATGAAATTTGGCACTTGCTCTGTGGGCAGAAGGCACTCATGGTTTCAAGAGGTGTGAAGGGACAGCCTGGTGGGCAGTGAGAGGCTGTCCTGTTACAATTTTCTGTCTCAGAAACAGTCTACAATTTTCAAATGCTCCCAAAAAAAGAAAAATGTATTTTAAAGGCTTGTGTTAATTTATCTTTTTTTCTTCTTTTCTCCTATCACACAAACATATTCCTGAATTTGAACTAGATTTGCAATAAAATATTTTTTATAGTTATCTAAATGGGTTGCTCCAGAATTTAATCACTCACTGAAGACTCATCCTTTTCCCGTTGTGAATGTTGTCACTTGAACAGCTGACTCAATTACATTTTCAGGAAGGTAGTTTAAAAACAAAAAAAAAGCAGCAGTGTTGGAATAAAGTGCTTTATTTCTCTGTGGTTTAGGTTTGAATTAACTGTGTAGGGTGTCCTCCAGAAGCCTATAATGATTAGCTGTTTTGTTGTGCTTCCTTTTGAAAATATTATCAGAACAATCCTTGCCTGGAGAGAATGTTTTCAGAGGAATTCCTTGCTTTTGTGTGGAAACTGCATGCCCTTTGCAGATTTGATACCTTTCTCTACCATTTACAGATGCTGTGGTGAACATTTATTCTCAAGGATGTTAACCTTTCTAAACTTTGAAGTGTAAAAATCTTCTATTTACAGGTTGGTCTCTCCTTAAAGAAAATCTTTAGGTTTTTCCACATGGGGTGTCTGAGTTGCCACTTTTCTGTCCTAATCAGCCTCTGATGGGCCCTGGCTGGGAGGAGGTCAAAACTTTTGCTTAAGTGAGCCCCAACCACTCATCTTGGTCCCCATGTTGGGCATGCAGAAACAACTAATGGCAGATGGGCAGTTAGCTGCGACCCGTCGGTCTCTCTTTTTGCTACGTATCAGAGAGAGGTTTGATTGCTTCTCTGGTAGCAGACACAGGCCAGGGTATGCTTGGTGGACTATGCTTAAGGATTTGTGTGTGTAGAGCATGCATGTCTGGGCATGAGCCTGGACTTGAACCTGTACCAGATGTACAACACAAACTGGCCTTTGTATGGTGCCTTATGGAGACAGGCTGGAGGGACGGTGATGTTGAAGCTGAATCTCCTACGTATTTTCCCACTAAGCACTTGTGCAGCATGAGTAAAAGTGAAATCAAATTAGATGTCTCCTACCAGTAGCTGGTCTTGATTTAAGCAGCTGTGCAAGGAATGAAAGAATCTTTTATAATTTCTAGCTTCTGGAAGCGGCAAGGGCCTACATAACGGAATACACAGGGGATATACACAATGCTAATGTAATTGCCAAGAAAAAGTTAGGAATTTTTTTTTCTAGCCGTCATTTCTTCACTCAAAAGCATACTCATTTCTTACTTACAGTCTTGTGAGATTATCCTTTAACAAATAGCTGTTTTGAAACTCCAGCCAGTAGTACCTGGTATCTTTTCCTTTCTACTGTGAGTCCATGCTCACAGTACTCTTAACAGCATATTCTCTTGGAGTGTATTTCTCTGCTTTGGCTAACTAGAGGGACACCTTCATGGTTTTATATGCAGACTGGTCAGCCACCTCCTGCCCCGATGGAGAATAACAAATATGTGAGGTTAAACAGACAAACAGGTGAAATACCTAGGAACTACTTTTTTTTTTTTCTTTTTTAAAAAGGCCCTTGAAGTCTGCCATCCAGGTACAAATAGCCAAAAATCACATAGGAGACCTAACAGTTAATTTTTCTTTGATGGTCTGTCTCTAGGGATATCATTCTCTGATTTTCTCCAGTTCCTGAGGAATAATTTGGCTGCCTGTGCAAGCTCGATTTGAGTGTGATTCCACAGCTGCAGAAGCCCATTGATATGTGGTGGTGAGCAAATCACCACATTTTTTTCAGGACTCAGCTGTTTAAAATATACTGAATGCAAAATCACTGGTAAGTTACAATGTGTTTAAATTACTCTAATTAAAGCTTCTGTAGTAAGGCACAGTTCATGATATTTCATTGCAAATTATAGCTCATGTACCTACCATGGCAAGCAGGCGTTATCCCTTATCTCTTTATTCAAAAACTAGAAAGAATGGGAAGAAACAAACTTTTCAAGCTAAATTGCAGACTAACTAGCTGAAGTCTTTTGACAAATTTTTTAGCACCTCTACAATGAGACAAACAGTTAAATTATGGGTCTGAAGAGCTTCATCTGATGGTGGGAGAAAGAGAAATTCCTCCTTAGGAAGGCTTTGGTCTGTTTCTATTTTTAACAAGTTGGCTACACCATACAAAAGGGTGCATTTAATATTACTCATCAAGCTGTGTACCATACTTTGCAGATTGCAAGTCTTCCTTCTGCAAACAGGAGCAAGTCAAACTCATTAGTGGCAAGGAGATATTAAACTAGTGGGGATGAATATTTGGGATGGGTTGGTTTCGGGATTTTGCATTACACTAAAGACCAGCAGGGAGAATCATAGAAAATCTTTTCCTGGCTTCACTGAAGGTAGACGTTATTCAGTTTCTGGAGTGCCTTTTTCATGTTTCTTGCTAAAGCTTGAATTGCTTTTCCCCTCTCAGCATGGCCAAAGACAGGCCTGTGTAACATAATGATTGGTTGCAAAGAAGCTTCCAAGCAACTGTCAACAGTGGTTTCCATCCAGCCAGGTTGCAGTCAGCCAGATGGGGTATGGACTTGCCCATTCCTGCTGGAACTGTTGCCCATGCATCTGCACAGTTTAATTGTACATTTGGACTAACTATTTAGACTAACTATTGGTCTCTGAAGGTTTGGGAACCCTCTACATGACAAACAGCACCCAGAACTACTGGCTGTGCAGGGTGTAGAGGTGACTTAGTCATGTTGGTACAGCGCTGCACCCATGTTGACGCAGACTTATTAGCTTAAAGATTTATGAACACGTACTGCACCTAGGCCAGATCTGGCTTGGGATAGGCGTGTAGAAGCTTGTACCTCTACATTTGCCTACTTCGGGATAGCCTCTTATGAAGAGTTTTAGTTCCAAGTCTACAGTCAGGGTTTATGGAGTATCTTTCCTTTCATATATTGAAATTGAAAGTTATGACAGAGGGCGGAAAGAGGGGAACACAAATGTACACAGCATGGGGAACAACGTACTGGGAGCCCATGAGCAGCCCCAGAGCTATGGTGTCATTGGAGGGATGGATTGGTTTGTATGATTGGAGCACTGTAACAGATGACTGCCTCTTTAGGAAGGACTGCCTGGGTGTACAAGGAGGAGACGTTGCACGCTGTGCAGAAGAATTCATCAAATGTACAGAGGACTGCAATGAAATAGGTAACAAGTTTGTCCAGAATTTACGGGTAGGGAACAGAGGGGGTATTGGGGTGGATGTCTGCTATGGACCATGATCAAGAACAGCAACTGAGCAAAGCTGAGTATTTGGAAGAAGCTTTGTGACCACAGGGGATACTGCCCTGAAAGGCAGAGGAGCTCAGAAGAGCTAGTTGATCTTCCTAGACAGCATTCTCAAAGGGTAAGAAAGGACTGTGTCAGTGCTCAAGAAAATGAACATGTGGAGGCAGGGACAGGCTACCCAGAGGCAATGCACAATTACCCCCCAGATTTATTCCAGGGAGAAAGTTTGGAAAGCCAAGCACAGTTGGATTTGACACTGGGTAAATGTGAAGGCCAAGATGATCTTCTATAGGTACTTTGGCAGCAAAAGAAATACCAAGGAATACATTGGCTTACTGCTGCCTAGGGGCAGGAAACTTTGTGGCAAAGGACATTAAAGAGGTTTTGATTCTCAAGGCCCTGGTTGCATCAATCTTTATTGGTAAGGTTTGATCACAGACCTCCCAGTCTCTGTTCTTGGTAGCAGCATTTAGAAAAGTGAGGTAGAGAAGGACAACATACATATCCCCTCCATGAGATAGGAGAATTGAATTCAGGGATGGAGCTGAATGAGGTGGCTAATGTCATACAAAACTTCTCTTGGTGTTCGGGAGAGATTTCCCATGACTGGTAAAAGAGGAATCTTACGCCCATTTTCAAAAAAGTAATGAAAGAACAGCTATAGCCTGATGAGCCAACAGTAAGTGGGAAAATTATGGTGCAAGTCCTCACAGAAGCCCTTTCCAGGTACATGAAGGACATAAAGTCTTTGGGAACAGCTAGTACAGATTTACCATGAGCAAATGAAGACTAACCAACTTGATTGCTTTCTGCAACAAAAATTAAGGGCTCTGTGGATGAGGGGAGAGCAGTGGATGTTGTATATCTTTACTTTAGCTTTTATGTTGACAGGATCTTCCACAGTAAACTTGTAGGCAAACTCGGGAAATACGGACTGTGAGGATTTACTGCAAGGTGGATAAAAAACTGGCTGGGTTTTTTGACTAACACAGTAGTGGTCAGTAGTTGGAAGTCCTGGCAGCCATATATAAGTAGTATTCAAGAATCATAGAATGTGTTGGGTTGGAAGGGAACTTTAAGGTCATCTAGTCCAACCCCCCTGAAGTAAGCAGGGACATCTTTAACTAGATCAGATTGCTTTAACTAGTATTCCTACAGGGTCATACTGTTTAATGTCTTTCTTGTTCATCTGGATGAGGGGATGGAGTGCGCTCTTAGCAAACTCATGGGTGATACAAAATTTGGAGAGAAGCAGCTGGAAGACTGAAGGGCAGGACTATTAAGCTGAGGACCCTCAGCAAGCTGCAGCAGTGGGCTGATAGCAACCTTGTGGTGATCAACAGACAACCATGGAGTCCCATATCTGAGATGGGATAACCCCACACATGCTTTGGGACTGACTGGCTGTGGAACAGCTCTGCAGACCTGGGATTCCTGACAGACAAGTTTAACATGAGTGAGCAACACGCTTTTATGGCAGTGGGAACCATCCGCATACATGCATTACATGAGAGAGAATAGGCTGAGCACAGGGCTTCTTCCTTTCCTCTTGGCACTTGTGAGACCACACCTGGAGAGGTGTGCCCAGTTTGGGGTTTCCCGGTACAAGAAATACATGGACACGTTGGAGCACGTCACAAAGATGTCTGGGGCTGGAGTACAAGTTGTAGGAGAGGAGGAGGACCTGGTTTGTTCAGCCTTAAAAAGCAAAGGGCAAGGGAGACTGAATTGATGTCTAAAACTACCTATGAGGGTGATTACAGAGGGGATGGGGATAGACTTAGCAGTGCACAGTGACAGGGCAAGAGGCCTGCAGCAGCCCTGGTAAATCCCAGTGGTTAAGATCTGGAATAAGCAGCCCAGAAGGGCTGAGTAGCCTCCATCCTTGGAAAATGTCAACCCTGCACTGACTAAACCCAGACTGTTTCTTGATATATGCTTTAAAACTCTGCTGAACACCAGGGCTGAATATTTCTTGTCATAGTCCTAAAGAGTATTCAGAACGTTTGCTGATTATCATCTTTACAGCAAAACTTTTGCATGCTTTGGTCTCTCGTCTTTCTCTGCTAGGTCTAGTTTCTTCATCCTTCCCACTTCAGGTGTTTTAAACTGATTGTCCCTGGTTTTTTTTAAACTCCTTGTAATTCTGTGTTATTACCCTGTGTTATCCAGAACTGGACACTGGGCCTTGGCTGCTGATCACAGGGCACCACATGAGGTGGAAAAAAAACCAACTCTGCTTCCTATGTCTTAGGTATGAGGCTCAGGTTACAACATACAAGAATTCAGTTTGCTTTTGTTGAAATAGCAATACAATGTTGGCATGTATGCAGTTCATGATCAACTCTACAAGCCAGTGCAACGCAGTTCTACAAGCCAGCTCTACTACAGCTTCTGCAGCAGTGCTATTCTGCTGCATGATTCCTACTCTCTGGGGTTTTTTTGTTTCCTATCTTGCTCCTCTGCAGTTTCATGCATTGAAATTCATTTTACAAATTTTAGGCAGTACCCCCTGTTTTCAAAGGTGCAGAGTTTGTGATACTCTTTTTAGAATGCTCAAAATTGATATTTGTTGCTACTCTGAGATGGAAGTTATTAACAGAAGTGTTGGATTATTGCACTGTGTTACCCACTACCCCAAATTTTTGGCTGACATTGTCTAGCTGCAACAACAGACTTCTTTGGCACTGAGGGCAGATAACCAAGACCAAAAAATCCCACCATTTTGTGACACTTTTGACTTGTTCTTCCTGGGTATTGAAATTAAGCTTTCTGTTTTGTTCTCCAAATTTATTTTTTGGAGATACTTTCTGAACTTTTCCTGTTCTCAGACCTTCTCTGTCATCAGTGAATATTCAAAGAGAATTGTTCCAAGATTGTTTTGGCTTATTTCCCTAGACTCTTTCCTGGAATTTCAGCCATCCTGACAATTAAAATATCTTTAACTCTTTATGAATATTAGGTATTTTCTTCCAGATTCTGATCTGTATCTTACGCCTCTGTTTAAAATTGCATTAAATGTCTGGTAACAAATTACACTAATTGCAGATGAGATACAGATCTAAAGTATACACTCACTTAAATCAGTGCTTAAAAAAGCCAACATCAATAGACACTGGTTTTGCTGATAATTAGCCTTTATGTAAACTCTTAAAACTGCCTTGGTTCTTTTGGATCCTTCTCCTTTTCTCTATACAGTCTATATTAAGTATGTAACTGTGTTTCTTTTTGCTGAGTTTTACTTCCATTTTGTCTCAGAAATATCCTTCATTTCACATGAGTCAATGCTTAATCTTCACATTGATATTCAATTCAAACTGGACACTTCTTCACTGTTTCGGTACAGCCATTTACTAAAGCCTTCTCCAGAAAGTAATCTGACATAATGGATGTTTCGCAAGCTCTATGTGGGCTGACATTACTGAAGCTATGCTTAATGTTGTTAAGGTAGAAACTATGCTCTTGTTTTCAGAACAAAAGCTTGCTCTTAGCATTGATATGAATTTTTCAGGACAGGGATTTGGTCTACATATTCATAACTGAGCCAGTTCTGTAAGAACAGTATCCATGGACATCCTAAGGATTGAAGTTACATATTTTTTTAATTAAACATTTTGATTTGATAGTAAATATGCAAAGGCTATAAACAGGTATTGTTTAGGAATGTATTACTTAAACGCAAATATTCAGAGGCTAGTATTCACATGCACTTGTCTCTATCCACTGAATGGGTGCAGTATAATACCTAAGGTCAAAAACCTGATAGAAGGGAAGCAGTTTGTCCTTCATGGCTAGCTTAACATGAAGCAGAAGAAAACAGAGAAATAATCTTCATAGTTCTTATTGATCTCCCTTTATATTGTTGCAAGCTAGAAAGCCAAGCTATTTATTGACTGAACTTTGGATAGCCACCTCTGATTAGCTCAGCTTTCACGAGCAAATCTTACAGTTCAGTGAAAATGCAGCATGCTGTCAGAAAGTGTAGGAAGATGTGAGGTTACAAAACAGATGTCATTTTTCTTCTTTACCAAATAAATTCAAAAATATTCAAGGTTAACCTTATCACAGTTGATCACAAAACAGAAGGTGTTGACATGCTTCTGAACTTACACTTCTCTTTTTTTTTTGACAAACGAGCTAAGATATTTGTCAAAGATTGACAAAACAAGAATGGAAATATTCAGACTATTATAATTTTTCTGTATGAAGTGCTGTTTGCCTACTGAAGTTCTCAGACCAAATGTAATGATGCTCCTACATTCATGTTTCATTTGGCAAACATACTTGCAGAGTAATGTCACTTCAATTCCAGCTTGGCATCCTCTGGTCACAGAGGTTTCTCCCTGAAACACTGTAAATTTACAAGACATTTAAGTTTGGATTCTGCGTTGGCATATTAAATGGGGTTGAGGAACCTGCTCTCATGCCGTCTTAGGCACAGTCTCCAGGGGAGGGCAATGCAGCCCTTGACATCTCACACTCCATAACTTCTCAGCAGTCTATAGCAAACTCAGGAATAAAAGTCTGCAAATATGGCTATGCTGCCAAGAAAAGCCTATGGTTATATATGTCTCCTAGACCCATTCCGTGGAAGGATGTTTGTTATTTTCCTAAGAACTTTGGTTAGAAACTAGTCTGTGCTCCACACTTGGTGAAAACAGATCTACAACACCACTTTGTTGGTGTATTCAGAGGAGGTGGAAATTTTCTTCAGACTCCAGATCTAGAGATAAGATAGGTGTAACCGTGAACATTTGAGCAAGACCCATTAACTAGGTACCCGCTGACTTGAATATTACTAGAAGACATACTCTCATTTTCAGCCTTCTTTCTAGTAGAGAAAGATTTTAAAATATTAGAGCTCAATGCTACAGGAAGAAGAATAGAAGAAAGTGGAATCTACAAATAAGTGGAGTAAAGCAGAAAAAAAATGAAATTAGGAATAAACATATGATTAAAAAACATTATCAACAGACAAGGGTCAAGTCTTCTTTTAAAATCCCATAATCCGGCACTCAAAATATCACATAGCCAACTTTAACTTTTAACTTCAGGATCTTTTCTGCCCAGCTAATGAGCAGCTAATGGCAGATAATCTATCCTAATGCTGTTCAGGCTGTTTTTCCCCACAGCTGATCTGAACTACCTAGCTGTCACTGCTGTCTTTGGATGACAAAGAACACCATGGAGTTTCAAATCTAACCTTAATGACCATTTATATTTATCTAATCAGGTAAAAACTCAGGGCCTAGGGATTTTCCTCCTCCAGTCAATGCAGAGCGCCCAGTTCCCTTCCCTGGCATGATCAGCCACGGAGGGATCCAGCAAGGCAGAACCACAGCTTTTCTCTTCCTTTGCAGCCCCAATGTACGATTTCTAATGCAAGCCCTCTCTTCTGAAAGAAATTCATTTCCAGTTTATATCGCATCAGTTGTGGTGCTAGAAAGTTGGTGGACTTTTGCTGGCATTTTCCTAAGCTTCTTAAATTCATCAAGTCTTAAATCCAGTAGATAAATATTCACAGGATTTTCGGTTTAAAACTGGTCCTTTTTGGGGTGCTTTTTATGAGCAAACTTATAAAAGTGCTGCCTGGAATGAAATGCAAAGTAACAGCATCTTGGATTAACAAACATCAGTTTTAAAAATAGCTGCTTTTAATTACTGAGCTCTAAATCAGAAAGTCAGTGCAACATCAAGGGGCTGCTCTTCTCTATTGAATGTGAATAATATTTAAAAGTGAGATGTCTTCTAAACCTTTAATTTACACCTTCTAGGGATGGTTCTGACTCACAGTTTTAATTTCTCCCTATTTTTTCCTCCATGGGTTGCAAAACACATTTCAAAGCCTAGAATAAGTGTAGAGACCTGATCCAAAATTCCTTGGCAAACCTCCCTCCTATTGTGAGGGATATTGGCTGCCAAGAGTCCAAGACTGCACTCTGTAAGAACAGAGTTTTTCCAACACTCCTTGGTCACTTCAAATATGTCTTGAAAATCTGGTCTTTGTATATCAGGTGGCTGAAGCTTTCCTGTTTGTATTGTCCCACAGTAGCATTCCTTTATTCTTAACTTGGACATTTCAGAAAATGAGAGAAACACTCAGCTTCTATGTGGTTCTTGTACCCAAAACATAGAGCCTCCACGCTCCCCAAATTCACATAGAAAAAGGGTTTGCATTTAATGTTACCACTATCAAGCTCTGGTATTCCTCCCTCCAAAATAGGGGAAGGCTCTTATTATTATTTAAAATCAGTTAAAGGAAAGGCACTTTTTACAAGACTCATAGTCTCAGTGTTGCTGCCACAGAACTTCCTGAGATGAATGAGATGAGTTTCATTCACAACTGAGAAAAGTATCATTCAGTTACTTGTTACATCCTGCTGATGACTTGTAACTTCCAGTAGGTGAGGTTTTTTTCTTAACTAATGGAAAAAACATTTCTTGCCTATGATTTTATATGAAGCCAATTGACTCCAGGGGTGCAAAAGGCTTTCATTGTGGTGGGTGATCACTAACCTTTTGACAGTACGTGGTTTGGTATGGGGGAACGTTTATTAAACAAACAATGTTAACTTGACCTAAGACTGACTTTGAAGTTTGATCTCTAGCAGGAAGACCTATCTAATTATTAAACCATGGAATTAGGCTCTTAGGACCATAGCTAATAAAAGCCATGGGTGCTTATAACTGGGATGCTGCAATTCTTCATTCTAGACACATGCTGAGAACAATGACATCCAAGGACTGAGGGAGATGATTTAAAGCCATTCACAGAGAAAAATGCTTCTTCCAGCCAGCCCAAAGAAAGGATTAGTACAGGAGCGAAGGCTGGACTTTGACTTCCTTAGAGGCTAGGTGCCTGAGGGAGGCATACGAGGTGACTTGCAGCAGGGCAAGGTTCATTGAACCAGACGGGGAGGTCTTAAGGAAGCTGACTCCACTTTTCTTAGCTACGGTACGCAGCTGAGAACAGGCAAGTTCTGCTTTTGGAGGGCTGATTCCCCCTGAGCAATCACAGAAGAGAAGAGTAGGAATGACCCTGAGAGATCAGGACCTGGGGATCCCCACCCCATCAGGGCTGTGATTTAGAAAGTGGGGTGCTGCCTGGGGAGGGCAGGCTCTGTCGGTGGGAGAAGGGAAAAAGAGGATCATCGCTCGCACTTTTGTACAGTAGATTTGAGTTGGCTGAATGGATGGGAGCACATATTGCTGGCTCTTTTCCTCTCCCCTACCTGTGACACAAGTCTGGAAGCCTTAGAGAAACTGTCCTCCTGCAGTGGCATGACAGGACTCCCAAAAATGCTAAGCCCTTGCCTAGCCCAAGAGAAAGGAAGCACTGTTAAAGCATGTTAGTGTTTAACGTGTTCTAATGAATCTTTATTTTTTGTTTCCGTATATATATCCTTTAACATAAGTTAAATGGTGACAGTAAAGCCAAGAAGAGAGATTTAGAGTTTAGCAAAACCAGCTTAAGAATATGCAAATTTGGTGAGACTTTTTTTACAATGGATTTAAAACAAACTGTCAGAATACCCTTATCATTGGCATTATGGTGTTGCATAACAATTTTGGTGCCACCACCATATTTTAGACACTGAGGCCTATATAGTTGAAGACATTTAGATACTCCCTCCTATGAATGCAGTGGGGTCTTGGGGTGAGATTCAGCTGCCTAAGCACAGACGGATAGAGCCTTTTCAGGTGCCTGATGGTACCCAAATCATCTGCTCAGGGCAAGCAGACACGACGTGGTACTTACAGGAGTCCTGTACTCTGCTGGAGAGGCATCTGAGGAGGACACCCTATGGGCAAGACGATGGCTCTGGGCATTCGCAGCAAGGCACCTGAACCACTTTTTAGGTTTTGGGGGGCAGCGTTTGCTGCAGGTACAGAGATGTTCATGGTGGCTCTGTCTGGATGCTGCAGGGAGCAGCCTGCCTCAGCCGTCACTGGGGACTTCCATACCAAACTGCGTTTTGCGGGGGAAAACGGTCACACTGGGGAGGATCCATGTCCAAATTCACAACTTTCCAAGGGAAGAATATTTTTCTTCTGATTTGTGAAACCTAAGTGAAAATTTGGGTCCTAAAGATTATATTTTATTATATGTTGATAAAGCACCACAAAGACTTTCAGTGCTTTATTAAAGGGTTTTAATATGGATGATTGCATATATCCCAGCCAAAATCTTCTCTATCCTACATAGGTATTTATCTCAGCTAGCAGATTTTGTTTGCTCAGATCCAAATTAGAAAGTATTTAAAGCAGATAGCACATCTCTAAAAATATACTGAATTTACAATGAAGCCTTAACATTCTCTTGCTAAATTTCACACATCTCATTTGGTTTCTGAAGAGAAAAGGTAAACACAGAAATTTCTTTCAACAGTTCTCATATACTGCTTGCAACAATAAAAGAGGACTATTTCTCATATTACTACCACGTATTTTAAGTAGAGGACAAATGGCCATTCCCTTTACAGGCAAGGAAGTCAAGTTCCTGACTGCAGTTTGTGCCATTTTTTTTTTCTCTTTATTGGTAATGTAAGCTCCTATGCAAATTGAATGGCTGCTGTTCAGACCCAGTTGAATACAACAGGGGAGGATGGGACAAAATTCTGTCTGTCTTAACAGGACTTTTTAATAAAATTTACTTTATATGGCCTCGAATCTTGCCAGGTTAAATTATCACTTCAGCCATGTTCACATTCTTGCTAATATATTTTAACTGCAGTGCAAAAGGTTAGGGTAATGGGAAGAGCTGAAAGCGGAATGGTTACAGTGAAATCCAATTGCTGCCTGTATTTAGATAATTTTCCTTCCAAGTGGCAGTCCATTAAAACTCTAAATTGTTTTATTTGCTACTTGAGAAAGTTTTTGCTTAGTCTTTGGGTGTCAAGAACTAATGAAAGAAGCCTTAGAAAAAAATCTGCACATTCTGTAAAAGTAAAACTAATATTAAATGCAGAGTTTGTACAATGCTATGATTTTTGACTTTATAGAAAAGTGAGATGAGGTATCATAAAAGGCATTTTTTACAGAGATTATAGATATTTATTTCTCCCTTAATTTAAAAAAAAAAAAGTTTCAAAAATCAAGTTTAGTAAAATGTCCTAATCATTACTTAAAAAAATTATTCTCTGAATATATTTAGTGTCTTAGTACAATTCCATTATTTTTGCTAGTGAACAACAGAATATAAAAAGGTTTTCAGTTTTATTATCACACAGGTCTACCTTGATTTCTATCACAGAATCCAATATAAATAATGTCTTGAAATACACTGTTATCCAAAACTTACAAGGACTTCTGTAAATCAGCTTACATGATACCTCCTCTTCCCCACCCCTGCTCCCCTTTGCTTGATGTGGCCTCGGAGCTGCTAGCTCTTTACCTCTTCTCCAACTCATGGTTCTTCCAGCCACAGTGGCTTACCTCAAATACTCTTAACCTAATTGGAAAGATAACAGGAATTACCGCAACCATCTGATATGCATCTCCTGAGTTATGTGCTCATAACCAAATGTTATCAATACTCATCAGCTGAAGAGTTAAAACTGTCATTATGCTTTTACGTTTGAGTACATTATGCTCTCTTATTTGTGTATGATTTTCTGTACATTTGCAGTGCTGTCCCACTTGGGAAGAAATATAATTTTGTCTAGAGTTTAGGAAGCTACTATTACGGAGCACTACAGTTTGGTGAGAAAGCCCAAGATGTCCAAGTGCATCGGGATTTTCACATTTCACACATGGGTCTGGCTTTCAGAAAGATACTCTTGGCAGAAAATGGACCCATGAGCTATCCACAACAGGTTTAAACTAATGAAAGAAGAAAAGATGAATGTGTGGTCTAATGTCTGTGCTTGGCACTATGAGAGATTTCAAACAAGGAAAACGTAGGGTGCCAACATGATATCAGAAAATATGTGTAGCAGGTTTTAAATGGAATTCTTAATTAGTTGTAGAAAGAAACAGTAAGCAAAATACCTGTCAAAAGCTGAAGAATAAACTTTCAGTTATTATGTTAAAAAATAAAATAAAAACTTGGGTTTTATGACAGCAGGAAAGTTTTAGCTTTGTTTACAGTCCAGAAATATCTTATATCAAATTTATAGGATAGTTTTAGTTATACCAATACTTTTTAAGAGAGTCTGGCCCTAAAAATGTAACAAGTCAGTAAAGCAGTAGTTAGAAAATACTATTTTGCTCATATTTAACACAGCATTCAGTTTGATGCATACACTATACATAGGGCCCCATTTCTCCTCTAGGATGTGTGGTGCTTCCTACCATCCATCAAGACAGATATTGTGGATGGTGTGTACTGGCTTGACTAGGCATTAGCAAGGAAGCTTATTTCCGATAACATTTAGCATTATGGTATATATTTTTTTTTCCTTTTTTATTTTTGCAATATGTGTCAATTAAAGCTATGCTGACTGAAAGACACAAATTTCCCTGCTTTTAGACCTAAGCTGAATGCTGATCTGGAGTATGATTCTTACAACTGGTACCTCAGTAGCCACTGGCTGCATTTTAATATAAAATTTAAGCAATATGTAAAAATGTGCAGAAGACCAAAAGATAAGACCAGTCTAAAAACTTTGGGTATGACCTCTGGAGGTCTTCTAGCCCAACCTCCCTGCTCAAGCAAGGCCACCTAGAGCCATCTGCCCTGCAGCATATCCAGATGGCTTTTGAATATCTCCAAGGTTGGAGTCTTCACAACCTCCCTGGGCAACCTGTGCCAGTGCTCAGCCACCCTCACAGTAGAAAACTGTTTCCTGATGCTCTCTGAGGCCATTCTCTCTGGTCCTGTCACTGAGCCTGGTTCCATCCTCTTTGCACCCTCCCTTCAGGTATTTATAGACATTGAAGAGATCCCCCTGAGCCTGCTCTTCTCCAGGCTGAGCAGCCCCAGCTGTCTCAGCCTTTCCTCATAGGAGAGATGCTCCAGTCCCTTCATCATCTCCGTGGCCCTTTGCTGGACTCTCTCCAGTATATCCATGTGTTTCTCTTGTACTGGGAAGCCCAGAGCTGGATCCAGCACTCCAGCTGTGGCTTCATCAGTGATGATCACTTTGGCACAGACTCAATAGCAGAAACCTTTTACAGGCAGCTACCCTGGGACAGTCTTTCCTCTTATCATAAAGATTGTTTCCTGCTGTCAGTTTGAGGATTAGTAATGCCCAAACGCTCAGCCCAAAGGGTGGGAGGAAAAAACAAAGGGGCTGCAGGTTTCAGCATTGACAGGACTGTTCTGTCAAGAAGAAAATCCCTGTTGCCTTAGTTGTACTTAGAAAGTTGAAGTTATTATTCCGGTCAGTCTGACCAGCTTGATGTTCAACAGAATTTTCAACATATTTTTACAAGTTGGATTCTCCATAGGCTCAAAATGGAGCAGTCTGAACTGCTGATTTTTTTCCTTTTAAGTACCAGGCAACCACTAGCTAATGCTATCTGCCATTATTTTCTTAATCTATATAGCCTATATGATCTGTAGGAGTTCCTTAATATTTTGCTACGTGAAGAAATTTCATGAACTATGAAACTCAAGAGCCTGCAGACATAGTCAAATCCGCTTCCACAGAACAAAACAGTGTTACTTAAACACATCCTCAAATATGTTACTGAATTTGGAAGCAGCATTTGTGGCGTGCCGTCCCCGAGTTATGCCCTCACCAGGAAAATACAGGGTGGAATCATCGGTAGGAACAAGTTGCTCTCAGCAGGATCATGATGCCCCACACTTCTGCAATATTTTTATTGTTTCAGAATTTGGAGTATTTAATAGGAGTCTCCTGGTCCAGAGTGGTGCCCCACAGATTTGTGGTTTCCCATGGGAGGAGGACTCAGCCCACTGCAAGGATGGCCACTGCAAGGTTGCATTTGTTGGATGTCCCAGTCCCCTGAGAAGAAACAGCCTTTAGGAACCACCTCGTGGGACCCACAGCAGCTGAACACAGGAGGTTACTGTGCAGCTGCCCCCTCAGCCCTGCTCCTCCATCTGGCTCGTTTGGCTGGGGATGCTGCTCACAATGATATCGTATTTTATCACTTCTGTAGTTAGGCCCACAGAGATGTTCCGCTGTCTTGAGACCCTCTACTTCCCTCCTAAGCACAGGGTGGAAAATTGGTTCTGGAAACTATATGGCAAAATGAACTGACCAAATCGCTGCCTACATTTTCCTTTTATGTAGCACCAGACTGGAGGTTACAACACTCGCTAGCACCCCAGTGAGGAGCCAGCCCTGCTAGGTGCTCTACCTGCTGCTCTCTCACACCATGAGAAGTGAAGTGGGCAATGTAAATGCAGTACATTTGGGAAAAGAATTTTGTGCTGAGATGAAATCATCCTTTCAGAATTTTTCTTTTCTTTTTTTTTTTTTAATAGCAATTTTTTTTCCTAAGAAAAGGTAACCAAATGTTATAAGCCTACTATTCGCAGTCCAAATAGCACAGAGGATTTCCTACATGAAAGCTGTGCCAAAGTCTCCAGGAATACCTTGGAATAAAAAAAAAAAAAAAAAAAAAAAAAAGAAAAACCACAAAAAACAACCAAACAACAAATCTAATATCAGGCCAGTAAATATAACTGTATTTATCTTAACAATAACCTCTTCTTTGTAACACACCATTTTCCTTTCCCTCCTTGCAACTTCAAGAAAGAGCTTTGGAAAACATGTTTTTGAAATACCTCTGTGTGCAGAGCTTATTAAATTAGTCTGTTCCTTTCAGTATCAAAAAAAAATAGATTAAAACTCAAGTCATTTCATGGTCTGAAAAGAGTGTCAATAAAAGTGAAATAATGTTTGTACAGTTTAGTAAGGCGGGTTAACCTTTCGAAGAACACAGCAAACGCTTTGTGGAAAACGAAATTACATTCACGTGTCCTTTTGGCTTCGCAGAGGTAGTTTTGTAATATATCATGAAAGAGCTGCAAATACATGTATTGAATGGCAAGTATGCTGATCGTTGCCCCGTGGCGGGTTTACGAAAGGCAGAGTACACATCAGAACTGTAGGAGAGATCGGTTGCCGTGTCAGTTTTGACATCTGTTTTGGAAGAATTTTGTCTGTCTCTAAAGCAGTGTGATCCTCAGTGTACAGTCGCTTTGGAAGTGTTAGCTAGTCCACGTTGTGCTGAGCACACTGATGCTTTGAAGTGTCAGAAGCTGCTCAAGATATTTTAGCAATATATAAGCCCATTTCCTTTGACGGAAGATTCAAGACAAGGCTGTGGGAGAGTGACATTTCTTCTGGAAGATTACACCCATTGCTATATTAAGTGGCAGAAAATCTTCCAGTTACTCTAGCCTTTGAAAATGATGATCTAAAGTCTGAGTCAATGTGCTCATATTCTTCCCCTGATTGGGTGGCTGAGGCTCAGGAAGCACCTCCATTGAAACAAACCGGCTGTGGTATTAGGAAAGGAAAGCTCTGGGCTTGAAAGAGCCCAGAAGTGTGTCTATCCAAAATGGGGAAGGCAGGAGAACGTGGTACAGCATGGAGAACTCCACAGAGTTTAATCATTTTCCTGCACACATTTGTTCTGTTCCCTTTAATACCTTATTGTAATCTAAAAAAAATTAGTTCGTTATGACTGTATTTTTTTCCATTCTGTTAATTTGAGAGACTTTTACAATTAGAATTCTTAAACCAAACTCATTTACTGTTCAAAAAGACAGAATTGCCACTAATTAAAGATAACAGTAAATCAAACACATAAAACAATGACATTCTGTACTGAATATGATTACAACAGCCAATATATTGAATACTGTGAGATATATCCTCTATTGCCGATGAGAAAATACACTGCGTATTTTCTGATATTGCAGTTCTTTTCCCCTGTTCAGGTAGCATTTATCCATTTTTTAAAATACTGTCATCCTGCAGATTAGTTGCAGGCAACAAGGCTTTTCATAGTTTGGCTCTAATTCCCCATTATGATACAGAGCTTTGTCTTAGGCATTGCATTGCAAGCAGTAGTGAAGATGTACTTTCTACCAGTAAATGATGCACAGGCTCCGGAGCCAATCCTTCTATTGACATTGTCTGTTTAAACAGCTACGGATGGTCCATCAACCCCCTGTGCTAACAGAGAACAGCATACAGCTCTCATCATGTTTCTTCACAGTTTTCTTCATCCACCAATTTTGTTTCCCTTACTGATGATTATAGCAGGCCACAATGGAGCAGAGCTGGTTAATAGGAAAGGCATAAACCAAATTAATTATTTAAGTTTGGAAACATGCTAACTCAAACAATTTGAGAGGAATTTTTAGGTACTGAATTAACTGATTAGCATCCAAACTTGTGCATGCCTCTGAAGAGTCAGTCCAGTGGCACCCAGCTCCCTGTCTCGATGATAAACAGAGACGTATTATTTTGGCATTGAATTAGATGTCAATTTAAATCTGCTAGCTCAATTCAAGCTCTCCTTCAAGAAAATCTCAGAATATATGAATAGTTTCTCAATAAGAGAAAGCCTTGAAGTCTGTTATTGTAACAGTGATGACACTGATAGTTGCTGGACTGAACTTACTCTGGGGAATACACCATTAACCTCAAAGCCTGAGCATAAGCTCACTTTAGTCCATGTAAATTAAATGAGAATCTAGAGAGTCGTCTAAGAAGTAGTCAAGAGGGTCTAATTTGGTCTGAAGAGTGACCCTCATTTATGAGGCTCTGTGGATATACACTTGAACCAGCATAACGTGAATAGTCACACTGAAGTGTGAATTTCTGGAGAGTCAGTGAGCTTCATATTTCAGACCATTGCTACTAGCACAGAAATAAAAAAATAGAACAACCATACAGCTCCTCTCTTGGGGGACTTAGAAATGTTTTAGGACGGTTTGGCTGCTGGCAGATGCTAACTAAGCTAGAATGATAAAGAGTCTTCAAGTGGTTCTCTTTGTAAACACTGTTTATCTGCCCAGCTTGCTGTAACTAAACCAATGCAAAAGGCAAAGCTGTGCGAAAGACGTATAAGTGCTCCTGTGCAAGAAATATGTCTGTTCCCTCTTAAGAAGCAAAACTACCTTTATTCTCACTTATGATAGACTCGGGCCTTGCTCTGAAAGTTTAGAAGGAGCCTGAAAAAGGAGTGTATCTTTCTCTTCCCGTTTTGCTCACTTCCAGGGCTCCTTGAGCTGTCCGAAGGGGACAGAAAACTATTGTTCTTGAGAATCAGGCCCACTATATTTAACAGCACAGAGAAATATTAGAAATTTGTTCAAGAATGAATAAATCAAGCAAAAAAAAAAAAAAAAGCTAAGCATTAATTAGATTTGGAATATATCACACATCTCCTAGATCAAGGGCCTTATAATTACAAATGAGTTTACGGATTTCAGTTTTCCCTGTATGAAAGAGTCATCCACTCTATTTTTATCTCCAATTGTTCTTGGCAATCCATGCCAATCTGGGAATGCTCTGGATTTTGGTCCAAAACCCTCCCGTAAATGACCTCATTAAAAATATAGCAGTATAGCATAAATTGGCAGAAAAAGATTGCAGCTTCCAAAAGGCTAAATCTCCTAATATATCCAAATACTTTGGCAACTGGAGCCAAATGCAGGTATAGATGGAGGGTGTCTGCTACTTATGGACATAGAAGTGTTATGATTTAAGCCATGTTTGTTTCTACATTTTGGTTTATGCTGTCACTTGATTGCAATGAAGCTCCTGCTAGGGCTGCTTTTGCAAAATGGATGTTTAAAATCCATGAGAATAAGTTGGACCAGCTATTTGCTTTATAGACGTAGCCTTGTTTTTGTAGCTACTTTTAATCATCATGATACAAAAGCCACGGATTCAGAAACATGCACAGCACCATTTGTATGAGAGGTCCCAGGTCACTTCTGTTTACATAAAACAAAAAAACCCCAGTGACGATTTCATTCACATTTCTCAGCATGTGTGACTCAGAACTAGAAACACTGCTATAAATAACATGTGAAAATGTAGATTGTTGCTAAAAGCTAAGGGCTAATTTTTCCTTAGAAAATGATCACTCACGTACCAGCATACCTGGTCTTCTGTTGCTCAGAGCACCAACATGTTACATCTTCAGTCTAAACTTCTCAGAAATCGTGATGTTGGGGACAGCATTTAAAGGTTAAGATTTCCTCTTGCATTTTCTATCAAGTCAAGAAAGAGCAGGACAAATTCTTTTATTTTGCTTCTGTGACATAGTACATCTTCCTATATTTTTTCAGATGTAAAGGAAAGGATTATTTTTGAAAGGCAGGTAATAAAGGCTTCTTTTGGACAACGTATGTTTACAACTTAAAACAGAAATGCCTACAGTTCTGATTATGTCAAGTCATTAAAGTCGTATTTCCCCCTTTTTTTCTGGAGTATTTATTTTCTGCTCTTGACGGTCCTTTTGGCATCATTTCCCATTACAGCCAATTATTTTATTATGTCAAAGTAGTACCCTGGAGTCCCTTTGAAACGGAGGTTTCCCTGGGCTCGGGGACTGTTCTTGCTGCAAGGAGCTGATTATTTCATTAAGGAAGACGGAGTAAGGGCTCAGTCCTGAAAACCCAGTGCAGGCTTGCTGTTGTGTACCACAGCAATCCCAAGGAAAGCTCTGGGGAGCCCAGTCGCTCAGGCAGGGGTGCCTTGCTGCCTGCCAGGGAGCACGTGGCTTCCTCCATGGTCTACCTTGGTGCTCCAATCTGCAGACTGAAGGGTAGGAAGATGCCAGCCCATGTGCACGTGGCTGCCTGCTTGCTCCAGCACCTCGCATCGAAAGGACAGCCTGGAGGTTTCCCATGCTTATTATCCAACATGAAATGCACATTCTTGGGAAACACTGGGCTTGGCATGCAGAAGTGCTGATTGTCTGGTTGCAGGTGGTGGTGGGTCAACCTTGGCTGGCTGCCCGCTGCCCACCAAGCTTCTCTCTCCCTCCCCCTCCTCAGCAAGCCAGGGTTTCCATGGATGGATTAGTGCAAAGTGTGATGGATCCAGTGCAGGAGCAGATTTTCTTTTCAGTTGCATTTCTTTCATTTTCCCCTCAGACCAACCAGTCACTCCCTTCACTTAATTAAAATTAAATCAGTTTAAAAGTAATCTTAGTGTTAGTTCAGCTGAAAACTGAGCTGGGGCCTCAGAATGCTTCAGTGAAGTTCATTCACAGCCATTTCTCTTTCTTGATTTTGTTTCTTTTTTACTGGAACTGTCCTGTAATGCTCCCATGTTTCACTCACAAAGAGCAATAATCATTCTTCATTCAATTCAAACACTATCCCCATCAGTCTTCTTTCTCCATGTGAGAGCCCATACAGCATGGACATGCTTTGAAAAGGGGAGTTTAAGCATCAAGTCTCTTTCATGGTGCCTGTTGCTGATCAGGAACTGCAGGATGAGATACTCGTAGGTGCTAGACAGAAAGAGACAGTATATACATTTGGTGTTTCTAAAATGAGAGAGTATGAGTGCACCATTTAGGCTATTTATCATCTGATCACCTGTATGCCTTCCTACCACCCACTCCCTTTATGAGTTCTTTTGAAGCAGTAAAGAAGGGAAGAAAGAGAGAAGACTTGGACTGCAGTGGAATCCGTGTTACCCCTTCAGCAGTGGACAGACGAAAAAAAATGGTCCACAAGAGCCCACCCTGCTCCCTTAAGATCTGTTGGGGAAAAATCCCTCAGCCTCTCCACCTTGCTGAAGGAGTCAGTACCATTATCTTCAGCATTGACGTGCAGACTCCCAGATCCTGAGGAGGAAGCCTTGGCTTAGAGACTCATGGGAGAGTCTGAACATGCCAGGTGGAGGAAAAGTAAGGCTGGGGTCAGGATAAGGGAGATGTATGCTGTCCCTATCCAAGCACGCAGAGAGTTTTTAGGGAAAAACATGCCTTGGAAGTGTATTGACTTTTTCATGGAGTGTCCCAGGGGAGGTAGAGCCACAGCTGCTGTGTCGAGTGAGTGCCTGTCTGGATTGCATTTGCTCCACCACCTGTTGTGAATGGGAAATTATATTGTCTATTGTAGAACCAGTGGCAGACTTTAATAGCAAGCAAATAAGCAAGGGCATGGCTGCAGCTCTGCTGGCTCTATTTTGACCAACTGCAGCTCCATGAAGAGAATGCCCAAGGGAGAAGAGAGGACCTAAACCCTGATAAGAGACTTTTCAGCAAAACGGAAGAGAAAATTCACTGTTTACCCATGCAGATAAAGAAGAAGGAAGGAAATAAATAAATAAAAGCTCTACTTTCATTCTTTTCTGCTTGCAAAGAGATAAATCTGAACTCCAGTTTTAGTTCAGTGGATTGAAGTTTATTTCTAGACACTGAAATTTATACAGAAACCAACAGGTTTTCCTGTCTAAATAAAGTATGGGAGGAAAAGCTGTAAGGCATACGGTAGCCTTAGAAATCTTATATGCGTGTTCCAGTGAAGATGGGAGAAAAACAACTACTAATGCCTGACACGTCGCTGAATAATCCACTCCGTTACCATGATAGCCGCACTGGTACCTTGAAAGAAATCAGGCTTGTGTGAATGTGGCATGATGAATGACAAAAATAACCTTGGATCCTCAAAGAGCTGGAGAAAGAACTAATCAATCATGTTCTGTTTCATTCTTTTTAAACAACTATTGTTGCTGATAACAGGTAAGTAAATAGAATTTATTCTCCCAGTGGAGGAAAGCTGAATTAGTTGCCTGATGATAAGCTTCCAAACTGTGAGCAAATTGACTGTTTGCAGATACTTCAAGCTCGGGGGTATGTGTATGGCCAGAGGTATCCTTTCTGATGAAAGAGTGCATTTGGTTTTAAAGGCTGTCCAGCTGATGATGCTCCCCCTGCAGGGATTCACAGGCTGCATTTTGGTGCCTCCCTCCCTTAGAGACCTGGCTTGGCAGCGCCAGTGCTCTCCATTCGGCCAGGCATTCCCTGCCCAGGATCTCAAGATAAGGCTTTACAAATGTGGGAGTCAAACCCTTCTGTGCAAGTCTAATGCTGTAGACACTGGAAAAAATCTTTTGCAAGCTTCCATATGTGGAGTGAATCTGTTTGGCTCAGGGAAACCGGGCTTGGGTGCTGACACTCAGGTGAGCGATTAACTGAGTAGCTGTGAGTGAGTGTGAGTGTGAGTGTGAGTGTGGGCTGGGGCAGTCTGTCTCTTGGCTCACGTACCTGCCACTAGCCAGGTTTGACAGCAGTTCTAAAGTTATGAAGTTATGCATTATTCAGGTCCTGAAAGTTTCATGAAAATAGACAGCAATATAGGTCAAAAGACCGTCTTAATGCTTCCTCCAAGGGGAAGGCTAGTATGTAAGTTCACCCCTTGCTATATATACAGACCAGATAAAATAAATAATGCCTGATTTGCACAGTAAAAAAAAAAAAAAAAAGTGCAAGCAGAGGTGAGGCAGTTTGCAGATTCAGAAATCCTGGCAGGAACTGTCACTATAAGAATTTTATGAACCATTAGTTACTCGTCAAGTCATTCCTCCCTTCTGCTCCTCCTCAGATAGTTCCCCTGTTCCCCTGTTAACCTACTACAGCTCAATAAATACATTTAATTACTGTGGAGCAAAATAAAATGCCTGCTACAGAAATGTGCTTTACAAGAGCTGAAAAAATTGTGAAGACTCATTGCCCTGTGTGTGGAATCAGGCAAAGGTCTTCTGGATGAAATATTACACGATCACTTAATTAAAGACTGTCTCATGGTGAACACATGCATGGGGAGTGTACTGAGTCCCTGCTAATTCTGGATGCTTTCCTTAAATTCTGAGTGCTTTGTTCTGCAGCCTTTTCTTTTCTTTTTAATAAAAAGGCTCATTTGGAGTTCTTCTGGAAGGCTTAATGATTTCTTCAAAAAACAGGCATGCATCATTTGAACTTTAATATTAAGCCAGCAGTATTGTTTATCCCCACAAGTACAGCATAAATCTTTCCTTCCTGGTCGCTTTTGCTACTGGAGCAGTGGGGGCTTGTGCTAGACTGTAAGCCAGCTGTTTGGTAATGAGGGAAGGTGAGATTCACACATTGTTATTGGATTTCTTAGATATTGACTGACGGCAGAAGGGGGGAGATGTTCCTGGGATCAGCTTGGCTTCTTGGAGGGCCGAAGACCCCAGTGATTGCAGACTGTCTCTCTCTTTTCACTTCCCTTTGCTCTTACCCATATAATTTGGTGTTTTACCTCCACCCGTCTCCACCACACATCCCTGCATCCCACCCTTTATCCCTTATGCTATTCTTCTGCCTCTCCAATCCTACTCTAGCCTCCTTTTCCCATGCACAGGTCCTCCCTCAGCAATGCCACCTCCTCAGGTGCACCTCTTTTCAGGCTCCTTCCCACCTTCCACACCAGGCAGGAGCTCCTGCCTCTTCAGCTGGTAGGAGCCCCCACACCAGGGTGATGGTCTCCCTCCTTCCAGGGCTTGTATTTGTGCACAGCCACACCTGGCTGAGGAGTAAGCTGGCCACAGGCAGCACTTCAGAAGACAAGCTGCCTTCCACAAAACTCTGATGAGAACATTCAAACTGAAATGATTCATTTATCACATGAGCCAAAGGAACAGTTAATGGTGAGGTCAGTCTTCTGCCTAAAGGAGAAAAAGAAGAGAATGATCATAATATTTCTTAAAATGGGCAGGACAGTAGATTCTTTCCTGATCCTATCCACCAAAGCTGTTCTGTTGCAAAAACACTGAGGCAAAAAAAGGTCATCTGGCAGGAGATGTTTTTTCACATGGATTGCTTCCCCGCAGTTACTGAAGAAGTCCACAAAACTGGCCGTCAGATGGAGACTGTTGGTCTGTGTCATGGTGGTTGCTGCTCTCCATTCTGCCTGGTGTAGCAAACCTCTTACAGCAAGAGGGCAAATGTCTTGGAAAGGTAATAACAGGAAGCGTTTACTTTGTTCCTTCTGCAGTCTTTTTGCAAGGAAAATATTTTCTATTCAAATGTCCAGCGCATCTTCTAAGACATTTGGATAACCTCCCTTCCCTCAAAACTTATGGTAGGTGTCATGGCCATATTTGCAGGCCAGTATTTGCAGAGGTAATGAGTTTTGGGGCTGTCTCACTAGAGGAGCTCTGAGCTTGGCTGAAAGCAAGTCTTTTGTGATTCCCATCCTTACAGAGCCACATAATGGTAGAGAACTGCAATCCAGAAGCTAAGCCAAAATTAAAGCCAAAACAAAACTCATATATAAATAGAATACGAACCAGGTCATTCTTGCCAATCAGAGTTTGCAGACAGTCTGAAATAATAGCTCTGAGCAATATATAAACTGTTCCCATTCTTCTCAATGTGGTGCTAACTAGGAAATCTAATTATCACAATTTAAATGTCAGCATCATTAAATATTTTGCTACTGAATACTCTAGCAGAAACATCCAGCTAATGTGCTCTTATTATGTTCCTAAACCACCTCCCACGTTTTTCACTGTGTGTCAGATGCACCACCTGTCCTCTGCCCAGTCACCAAACCCTCCAGATTCCTCCTCAAAACTCCTAGGCTGCAAGGTAATTCAGCATTGTCAGTCTCACAGCCTGGGACACATCTTGAAAAGGAACAGTTTGGGAGAAGATAAATAAAATTCAGTGCTGAAATGAAGAACACAAGGAACACTTTGCAGGCAGTAACGCTCATTTAATTCAATATAATACTGAATTTAATATTGATTTTTATATTCACTTTGGTACAATAAGATGTTCATGATTGCATATATCTGGAGCTGCCATGGCATTTAAGACAGTCTCATTCCAGTTTGTTGAAAAGTTGGTAACAAAGACGTTGGCTAGAAAAATAATGCAACACATAAAGGTAAATATTTGTCAGGAAAATAGTAGACAGGAGCTGCTGCTTCCTCAGTACAAGCACTTTTCACTGATTGTCGCATACGCTGTGCCAGAGGCCATATTCCACCTTGAGTAAATGGTCTGTTAAAAACTAGCAAATAAACTCTTGATTTATTTTACCCTCCATCCAGAGTGTTTTGTTGTTTCTTTTTTCAGTTGAAGCTATGAAGCTTTGCTTGAAACATTTGAATCAATTCGTTGTTCAAATAAAAATTGAACTTTCAAATTTACTCTTCGTCAGTGGCAATAATAAACTACATCCTTTCAGTAACATATATATAAATTGAAAATTGCATTGAATAATCCCCCAGAAGGCAATCTGACATGGAGGACTGTAGTAAGCAAAGACTCACTACATTTTTTTATACTTGATGACAATTGTTGTCCATAGGCTAAAGCAAAGCTACGAAGGCCTGAAGAACAAGAAGTTGTGTTACTGTGCCTATGCACCTCAAGCTTGAGGGCACAAGAGATGGGCAGCTAGAGAACAGACTAACAAGTGGGAGGCCTGAGGTCCATCAAAAGACCAGCAGAAGTTAAAAGATGACTGGAAATGCCACCAGAAGTGTTATGGGTAGGGGGATAGGAAGAGTAGGAATATATGTGGTAAAGACACATGGCACGAACAGAGCTCATGAGGCAAGTAATGACCTAGAGTGTGTGTGCTTGATGTGTGGACAAAAATAATGATCACAAAATGCACACTCTATGCATGAAAAAACAGAGAGGTAAAGTATATATTGGCCTACAGGAGAGATGGGGAGGGACTCTTTATCTGGAAGCGGAGCGATAGGATAAGGGGCAATGGTTTTAAACTGAAAAGGGGAGATTTAGACTAGATATTAGGAAGAAATTCTTTACTGTGAGGGTGGTGAGGCACTGGAACGGGTTGCCCAGGGAAGTTGTGGATGCCCCATCTCTGGAGGTGTTCAGGGCCAGGCTGGATGGGGCTTTGAGCAACGTGCTCTAGTGGGAGTGTCTCTGTCCGTGGGAGGGGGGTTGGAACTCGATGATCTTTAAGGTCCCTTCCAACCTGAACCATTCTATGATTCTATGAGATAAAGGCTTAAGTAAAAGTGCCCTAGTATGGCTTTGAGCTGCTGAACAGCTGAATTCCCCTGCAGCAAACTCTGTGGTCTGTAGTGCACAGCACTGGGATTTCTGCCCGTTGCAGTAACCTAAGGGTGGTCCATGTACCACAGCTCCTTCGCCAAAGCAAGTCTTGCAGCTGGGGCAGGCTGAGCTCTCAAACAGCTGCAGAACACGCCTGTGACCAGTGGTTGAACGGTTCTAGCGAACCTCAACCACAGACCTAAAAGGAGCAGCCAAGGCTATTTGAGGAGGGGCACAGGCATCTAATTTCAAGTGCTAGCAGAGGAAGGTGCCCAAATTAAGAGCTGCAACCCAAAGAATCTGCAAACAGGGTGTCCATCCTCATGGGGCCGCCAGTGGCAACCCCAGGGAGCATGCATTGCAAGCCATCCCTTCTCTGAGTGCTTGTAATGTCCATAAAATAACAAAATATTTTATGGAAGTTATCTTTAAAAAACATGGATTTAAGATAAGACTAGGAGCTAGAATTTCAGTCCTGCAGAGAAAGACTATACCTGAATCCCTGACTGCAAAATACATTTAATGTGAATGTCACTAGGCGTGCTGCAGAGATGGGGACAATTGACAACACCTTCAGACTGATTCTCCAGTGTCTCTTGCATTGGTAGAGGTATAAACACCTGCCCCAAGAACTACACAGGTGCTGCAAACAACAACCAGATCTCTGAACTACTGCTTTCGTTCCAGATGTTCAGGTGAGACCCATGCTACCGAAAGATATCTCCCTGCTGATGTCATCTTGGACAGGAAGATAAAAGAGAGCTTTTTATGTCACAGCAGGAGGACTTAGCACAATCTGTTTCTCCTTTAGACAATACTACTGCTGTCAAGATCAAATTGAATGCTTTGTACTTTCAAATCAAGAAACAGAAGTTTCTTCTCAGAATCATCTCTAGGTGAGATTAAAATTCAAATTGCAGTTCCCTTTAAAACAGAGGCCGGTACAGTCTGTGTAGTTGTGCCAAAATTTTCCAGCTTGCCAATTTGCTTGAAATAGGGAAAGCATAGTTTGGATGAGTACCCACTGTGCACTCAAAATAGATCCTAGTTGTGCTTTTGGAAATAAGTAATCAATGAGCACTTTAATATAGAGACTTGATTTCCCATCAGTGTTATCCCTCCATGTAACTGGCATCCTGCACTTCAACATTTCCTTCTTCAGGTACTCCACAGAGGCTTTTTATTCACTCAGGCTTATCAGCTCCATATGTCCTTTACTGATCTTAGTGTGTTTTAACCAAAAAGTGTGGTGTGGGCTACTGGTAGTTTTGGACTACCTCCAAGGGCTAATTGATAGCTCTTTGGATGCAGCTTTGCCATCATTTTGGAATGATAAACAGTGGGGGAAAAAAAGAAAAAGGATTGATAGCCAGGCCAGGGAGACAAAAGATCCTGAAGTTTGCTGACTTGGTGAGGAACCATATAAGAACAATTAAGATGGGAACAGCATTGCGTTTCTAATGGTATTTTGTTCTTGCTGTGTCTTCTCATCTCTTTCCAGTCTGCTAGTGCTCAGAGTGGAGAGCGTGTGTGGTCTCACCACAGCCATCCAGAAGGAGAGAATTAGTGGTCTGCTCCATGACATGATTAAAGAAAACAGGCTTGTAAAATAAATACAAATTAACTGGCATATGAACATTGTCACTGGGAATGAAAACGAACCTCAAATTTTAAAGTAGTGTTTAAAAATCTACCCATCCATAGAGGAAAAAATTAGAAAAATAACCAGATATTCTGTAGAGGCCTGCTTTGCATCAGTCTCTTATGGCTCTCCAGGGAAGAAAAGTCTCCCAAGGTGAGGGGAATCTTAGCTCCTGAAGCAAGTCTGCAGCAGGGTCTGGAGCTGATCTGTGACTCTCACAGGATGGTGCTAGCTGGAAGTACAGTATTTCCAAGTAAGCAATGCTTTATTGTGTGCCATGCTGCAAATACTTTTGCTGTTCTGATCTTACCAGACTGTGAACTATTCTCTTTTTTACTCCTGGGGGATCTCACAAAAGAGAATTATAAACAAACAAACAAAACCCTTCTCTTTGTTCCTGTGTCCTCTGACTCTTCAGAGAAGTTCTCCTCCTGTGAAGAGGAGGCCTAAATTGGAGCTGAATGGGTGAGCTGAGCTGAATAAATACATTTTGATGAGTTGGGATTTCAGAAGTCCTCAGCAGTAGAAAGCGCATTGCTATAGATCCATCGAAGCATTAAAAAACTATGTCCAAGCCTTTCAGTACTGGTGATATTTGACCTATAACAAAAGTAATTTATTTGGCATAGTTCCTTCCAGAAAGAAAACAAGCTAATGGCTTATTATTTGATAAGTGATTTCAATGGAAGCATTTCTCATTCTTGAATAATGTTTTCATCCATAAAGGATCATCCGATCAATGGTAGAGGTCTTTGCTAAAGTGAAAAAAGGATTTGGAAGCTCTGAAAAGTCCTTTGCTTAGCTCAAATAGTTTGCATAAGAAATAGGGTGATGTTTCCACTTTAAAAACCATTTTCATTGAAAATATGAGAAGTTTTTTACCAAGAAAGTAGCTGTTACCTGGTATAGCTTTTGATGTAATACAGTATTTCTTCCTGCAAATGGTCTACTAATCAAAACACAGAATGAATGTGCTTTTTCTTCCACCTTTGTGTGTTATTGTAGTTTTACTTTGTTCAGAAACTTTAAAAGGGATTTCTTTTTTTGGCAAATTTTCTTTCTTTCCAAGTGAATAAACATATATATAAAATATAAAAAACAAAATGCATACTTTTAAAAAATCACTTAGTTACAGAAATTAGAAGAATTAGGATGGTTACTGCAACATTTATTTTGCAAGGAGCAAAAAATGCTGTCCAGAAAGTAGCTGAGTCTTATTTACTTCTCTCAGGTGCCAGCCTGGAAGTTGAAGCCACTCAGAGATAATTGTAGGCAACTCCAGAGTTATCCCCAGGCCAGGAGGGCTCTGCAGTGCAGTGCAAAGGGGCCATTTCATAGAATCATAGAATAGTTTGGGTTGGAAGGACCTTTAAAGGTCATCTAGTCCAACCTCCTCTGCAATGAGCAGGGACATCTTCAATGCGATCAGGTTGCTCAGAGCCCTATCCAAACTGACCTTGAATGTTTCCAGGGATGTCGCGTCTACCACCTCCCTGGGCAACCTGGGCCAATGTTTCACCACCCTCATCATAAAAATTGTCTTTCTTATACCTAGTCTAAATCTTCCCTCTTTTAGTTTAAAGCCATTACTCCATTACTCCTTGTCCTATCGCAACCTATGCCCAGGCCCTGCTAAAAAGTTTGTCCCCATCTTTCTTGTAGGCCCCCTTTACGTACTGAAAGGCCACAATAAGGTCTCTCAGGAGCCTTCTCTTCTCCAGGCTGAACAACCCCAACTCTTTCAGCCTGTCCTCATAGGAGAGGTGCTCCAGCCCTCTGATCATTTTTGTGGCCCTCCACTGGACCTATTCTAACAGGTCCATGTCCTTTCTGTGCTAAGGACTCAAGAGCTGGACACGGCACTCCAGGTGGGATCTCACAAGAGTGGAGCAGAGGGGCAGAATCACCTCCCTCACCCCGCTGGCCACGCTTCTTTTGATGCAGCCCAGGATACAGTTGGCTTTCTGGGTTGCTAGTGCACATTGTTGGCTCATGTCCAGCTTTTCATCTACCAGTACCTCCAAGTCCTTCTCGGCAGGGCTGCTCTCAGTCCCTTCATACCCCAGCCTGTACTGATACTGGGGGTTGCCCCAGCCCAGGTGCAGCCTGGGAGTCTCATCTCCATAAGACTCCAAGTGTGCTGCAGTATAGCCAGCATGACTCAGAGCAACAGGCTACAGGCCCTTCACTAGCACCCCGTTCTGCTAACCATTGCCCGTTGCCCGTTGGTTTGTCACGAGCAAGCATGACATTGCCCCCGTTCCCCCTCAAGCCTAGTTTAAAGGTCTGTCAATGACCCCTGTTAGCTCATGAGCAAAGACCCTCTTACCCCTTTTGGAAAGGTGATGCCAGTAAACCTGGTGCTGTGTAGGCCATCCCATTATTGAAAAACCCAAAATTGTGGTGGTGACACCAGCCACAGAGCCACATATTAACAGACTGGGCCCCTTCTGTTTCTTCTAATGTTGCTGCCTGCAACTGGGAGGAGAGAGGAAAAATTAACCTGTGCTCCAGATTCCTTTACCAACTATGCCAAAACCCTGAAGTGTGTTTTGATCCCCCTTGGACTACGCATTGCAGCTTCAACGCTACCCACATGGAAGAGCAGTAACGGGTAATAGTCTGAGGGCCATAGCAAGCTAGGAAGTTTCCCACTGATGTCCTAATAATAATGACTGGAAAGATGAGGGATTTCAATGGCTGTTTGCTAGACAGGAGATCTACAGGAAAGATGGAGAGGGGCTTTTTATAAGGACATGTAGTGATAGGACAAGGGGTAATGGCTTCAAACTGGAAGAGGGTAGATTTAGATTAGATATTAGGAAGGAAATTTTTCACTCTGAGGGTGGTGAGGCACTGGAACGGGTTGCCCAGGGAAGTTGTGGTTGCCCCATCCCTGGAAGTGTTTAAGGCCAGGCTGGATGGGGCTTTGAGCAACCTGCTCTAGTGGAGGTGTCCCTGCCCATGGCAGGGGGGTTGGAACTCGATGATCTTTAAGGTCCCTTCCAACTCTAACTATTCTATGACTCTATGATAAAGCGGATTCAGATGTATTTTCTTCATTAATTCATTTTTATTTCACAAAAAATGCTATTTTATTATCATTTTTACAAGGTAGAATTAATCTAACTAGTGAGAATGTCTCTATTTCTATTTCTATTCAGAAAAAAATATTAAGATAAGAACCAACCACAGGAGCCATCACCACCCTGGTACGAGTTACCCAGATGTGTTGTTTGCTTAGTAACCAGAGTTTTCCATTTTGCTGGAAGCACACACCGTGTTTGAAATCATTCCTTATCTCTCGATGTCCAAAATACCGATGTAGGAACCTAGAAATGCTCCCTCCCTCCTATTGGGAGGGAGGTGGTGGGACATGATCTGGTCTGAAATCCGCAGGATGCATTTGGTTGTGCCATGCACTTCGCTTAAATCCTAAAGAGCTATTCACCAAACCAAACTGGAGCTTTGTGGAAATAACAGAAAGTGCCCGTGTCTCACAGCCTGGAGGTTTTAGAGTTCTCCACAGAATTAATTTTTTATTAGGACCTTGCTTGGTTCTGGGGTACAGTGGGTGAAATTGCATTTGGGTTTCACAGCATATCCGCCTCTCTCAAGTCTGAGCTGGGCCATTAGTATCTGTATCAGCCACATCGGCCAGTCACAGGCTGGAACAAAATTTGAAATATGCTTTAGGAGCAATTGCTGATGGTTTGCTGCCTATAAGCAAGATAAAACAGATTATATCTACAGTCCCAAGGCACTTTTTTCATTTTGGAATGGTAATATTTTCTAGACTAAAATACAGTTAAACCGAGGAGTAGATAAAAATGGATAGTAAACTATCCTAGTTCATCATATTGTCTTTTGATAGCATTTGCTACAGATATGTTTGTAGGACTAAGGCTATAAATCTTGGATTTTAATTATAGAATTCTGAAGTTAAGAATATTGAGTTTAGGTTGTCAAATCTTTAATTGTGAGTCGTTCTTTCCCTGTTAATAGATGGAATGGTTTTGCCAATGAATGCTATTGATTTTTTTTTTCCATTTTGGAGTTCAGTCCAAAGTATTTTCATTTTTCAGAGAAAGCATTTCTGCAACAACAAAATTTGTTTGAGAGTTGAACTTTTACTATTGCTTCTACTGAAACATCCTTGTTACTTCATGGCAAAATTATTCCAAGTTTGTAGGAATTGCCTACAAAGGGAAATGAATAAAAAAATTCTGCGATTCCTACAAACATCTGATATCGATGTAGAATGTCTTAATGTGATATAAATTGAAAGTTTCCACATTAGTCTTGGGAAAAGTTATCCTGTTTAGGATGGAGCAATCCATAGTATCACAAATTCATCTTCAATGTAAAGGAAAAGTTCCTTGGCACCATTGTGCTGATTGAACTGTCTCTCAGCCTTTCATCACAGTAGCCTTTGGTAGTCAATATCCATTAGCCATTTTCCTTCCATCTTACTATAAATCTGAATTAAAATCTCAAATTCCGCTCCAGAAACCTGCTTTATTAGCTTTATTATAGGCATGAAATTTAGTCAATAATGTTCTAATTCAGGTGAGAACTTGATGGTTATGTTTAAAAGTAATTTTGTTCTTTTAGATGCTTTACCAAGCACAAAAGACTGTAAAACATATTAAAAACAGTTTTGTAAATAACATAGAGATGTGAAAGTTTCTCTTATCAGGCCAAAAGTTCGTGGCATAAATCCTAAGTGACAAGTCCGACTGTAGTATTATTTTTGTAGCCACAGTACATCCTCTGAACTGGCACAGCCACAGGCTTATCAAAGAAATGGTAACACATAAAACACATGGTAAACCTTCATCCCAAACTGCTGATCACACTTTTAAGGCTTTATATTTTCCTGCATGGGTTTCAGGCCCTGCTCTCTGCTGGGGTGGATCACGGGGGCCTCACATAAATCAGTGCCGTACAACCCTTTACACCACCCACAACTCTGGCATATGGTGTGTATGACACAGTATGGGCAGGTGTGGTTGAAAGCAGCTGGGAAAGATTTTTAGCACATAAGTTTGTTTGTGAAAAACACAAGTCTTGACCACTGCACAAGACAGCCTGCTAGATTACATGTGTAGGGCATAATGTAGTGGGACAAAGTGCCATAAATAATTCACAGAAAAAGTTACAGCTTTCACTAAAACCATACAAAATGGAAATGTGTGTAAATTTTTATTCTTTAAGGACTTTATATATTCTTTAGTCTTTACAGAAGTAACACTGTAAAGTCAGAGGACATATGACCCTTCCTGCATTGTTAATATCCCAGGCCACAAACCTGCTGCTCTCTACATGCTCTTTTCAGTTGCCTCACTGAAGTGCTGACCATAAGTGATGACCATCCAGTCTCACTCATAAAAAGCATGTTCATTACAGGCAGGATTTTGCTGTGTGGTTAGACTATTTTTTTTACACCTAGTCTCCACATTAATATTCAGATTAGAAATCATAAGTAGTGCAGGTGCGTGTCTTCTGTGGAGCCAACTTTCAAAAGTGGACAGGCTGTATCTTTCACTTACAGATTCACTGTCTTTACAGCAACATTTGAAAAATAATGGCTTTAATTTTGGAAAGTTTTTATCCTCCACTCATATGATTAAGAAAGATGCTACTGGTATCAAAGAACTGAACTTAGATATATCCACCTGACTGCTTTGGCAATTGCATGCATTTGATTTTACTGTGTGGATTTAGTAAATTGTATAAAAGTAGTCAAATATGTCAACATATTTGTAGTTATTGAGTCTAATTGATGCTATTCTACATTTCTTAATGTATTACCTATTGATTGCAGGATCTACTTCATTCTGCAGCTCATTTGAAGTCTTTTGTTTTTTAAGTAGGGCCCTCATGAATGTTAACAATCTCTTTCTTTCTATAATAAGTAAGAAACATATCTGAGGCCCTGTTTTAATCATTAGTTTTGATCCTTTTACTTAAAATTGAAAATTAAATTAAAAAAAAAGATTCCACATTGATACTCACCCAAGACAAATATTATCTCACTAAGGAGTTATTATTTTCTGTCTTTCAGTCACTAACCTGAAGGGGCTGGACTAATTTTCTGGATTTTTTTAACGATGCACATACCAGTTGCTTTTGGAAAAACTTTTGCAGCTGTCAGGAGGTTAAACTCTTCCTCTCCTGAGCTGGAAATCTGTGGGCTAGTCAAACAGAATAGTACGGTTTGAAAACATGTGTAGGTCCATTAGACACTCCTGCTTCAAGTACATATTTTTTTTTAATATAGCATTTGCTGCAGATTGTCGATCTTCAGTATGTGCAGTGGTGCTTTTGTAACTGATCCAGGATCCATGCTGTAAAATCACATACAACAACCTAAAGGGTTGCAATAGTAACTGTAGCGGTAACTGTAAATGCCATAGAGGAATGCCATACTCAAAATAGAATGGCTGCCAGGAGGCACCTTTACAAATTTTCTGACCCTCAGAATATTTTCAGCTCACTCGTCATCTTTATTTTCTCTACTATAAAAGTCTTTAAAAGAAGATAGTAAAAAGGCAGCTACATGAGCATGCTCTGCTAAATGTCTTCGTAGGCTTGTGGCAGCTCACACGGAAATAAAACCAGCCTCACCTACAGCTGGCTATCCATGTCCATCCTAGCCCACCTGTGTCAGCAGATGCAGTGCCTGTCTGGCCGGAGGAAGGACAGGGCTGTTTTCTCAAGACCACCCGACTGGGGATGCCATCAGGGGCTGCAAGAGAGAGAACACAGGCAGGACAGAGCCGGGCAAGCCTCGTAAATCACAGTGCCTGCCTTAGCACCAGCTCTGACTCTCAGTCCATCCAGCCAAACTGGGACAAAGTTTGGGACCCAAAAGTTTTTGGGACCCGAAACAGCTTTGATGGTGGAGATTTCTAGCAGCAGTGTGCACAAACCCTCACAGTATGAAGCTCGTCCTGCACAAGGCAGGGCTAAAAGCAGGCACTGCTCCCTCAGCCCAACTCTTTCATGGGATATCCACCCCGGGGCAAGGACCACTGGAGGTCCCGCACTGTGTTTTGAGCTCCCAGTGCTGCACCAGGGCTAAAACACAGGTACAGTTGCTATAGCAAAGTGCAATTATAAGACCCACTATTGCACATTATTAAAAAAAAAAAAAAAACAAAAACGAAAAAAGGAAAATGGGAGAGAAGTCAAAAGTTAGGGAATCTGCAGCTTGCAAGTATTTATAAGGTTGCAATCTGTTGGCACATCCCAAACTCAAGGGGATCCAAATCCTTCTCTCTTCACCTCTCCTTACATATCAAGGTTTACCTCCCACCTCTGAGGGTACGCACACTTGCCACCTTGGCTCTTACCACAAGCTTCCCTCTGCTTCCACAAATCAGGTGCAGGAAACAGCAAAAAAGGGGGAGCTTCCATGCCGTGCTTTGGGGATCTGAGTCCTTAGCATTGCAACGGGGTAGTGAGAGGCAGGGACTGACAGGGGATACGCCAAATAAATACTCCAAATAAATATTCATCTGTCTTTAACTATGAGGCACCTGTTCGTTCAGAGGATTAAGGCACACATTTCTGTCCCCCTGTGTTGCTGGACTTCTTCTGTGAGCACTGGCACAGAAATGCGGGCTAGAATTTTCACCTTCAAACTGGAGATATTTTTGTTGTATCAGTGAAAAAGCCCAGATTACAAACAAACAGCTCAGACTACAGAATCACAATTTCCACTGTCAAATTAAAGAAGGTTCAGTCAGACATGACAAAAAGCATTTTCTGTGGGCTTCATGAAAATGTTCATAAGGGAGGATGGCTTTTCAACAGACTGAAAAGGGACACATTTAAGGCAAATATAATAAAGCTGTGCTGCTTTGATACTGTATAGCATCCTGAAGGGATTTATCATGTCACTGGGGTAGGGAGCACTGCTTCTCTTGAAGCGTTTCCACAGACAGCCCCAGGAAATCAAGCTGCAACACACATCTGGAGAGCTCCATACACAAATGGCATCGCATTTGAAGATGAGGAGCTGGCAAGAAAAAAAGCAGTAGTCCATGCACGATTACTCATTTCTGCAAATTCTCAGTTGGACAAGAACCACGAGTAGACTGGACAGCTAAAGTCAGGTAACAGGGGTTTTTGGCAGCAAATGTTTTGGCTTTCTTTATGCTACAGACCATTCAGACATAAAACCTTATCTAGAGAACCACCTAAAGGTCAGTTAACTAATATTTTATCATTTCAAAAAAGCTGCGAAATCACACATCTTCAAAAAGCATAGAAGGAAATGCGAAACACTAGTAGCATGGCATGGTCCAGTGTTTGCACTAAAATAACAGGTGTAGAAGATAAATATGTTCAGAGAAATCGGAACAGCTTAAAAAATTCATCAGGCTGGAAGTATTTAAGCAGCTGAAAGAGTTATTCATACAAATTAGATGTTGCTTTACTGTTTATCCCTAAAGGAAGAAAGGTTTCATAACTTTGTGGGAGAAGCTGTATAGCTCCAAGGCTGTAATACACATCTTTTCCAGTCTGTTTTTCAAGAAGAGTTCTAATTGATAGTGGGATGGGACTCTAGCTGGCTTTATGGGAGACTGATTTAAGCACTGTAGGTTATATGATGGTGCAGTTAAATAAGGCTGCTCCCTGCAGGAAGCCAAAGTTCACAGAGTTCTAGGGTCGCTTCAAGTTGAAATTGTTTTTATGAGTCAGGTAAGATCTGTTTGTTAAAATATAATTTTTTTTTCTGCTGAAACACAGGAGGGCTGTACAGTTAGAAGCAGTCTTCTTGTTTGCGAGATCTTTTTCTGGGTTTTTTAGGGCTGGAAAGAAAAAAAGTCATTTATTCTTGGCTACCTTTCTGGGGCCACACACACACTCTGCCTGTCCAGCTGCCTGCTCCCTTTGTGCTTCGTTCCACCCACGAGCTAATGCAGAGTTTCTACCAAATCAATGCCCCGTTTCCTGTTTTTGCAACCAATTTCCAGTGAAACCCCTCTAGCCACATGGCCGAGCTTCCAATCCAGCCTTCCTATGTTGTGTTGCACCTTGGGCGGTGGCCCGTCTTGTTTCAATTACCACTAAACAAATGAGGCTTTAATTTCTCTTTCATTTTGTTTGAAAGAAAGAGGATCAGCATGCCCTTCCCCTTCAGTGTGGTCTGTGATTGTCCAGACTTCACACTTGCAGGCAGCCACCAGTCCTGCCACACAACACAATATGCCTTTTTTATATTCAGGTCAAACAGCTCAAGGACAGATGTTTCTCTGGTTTTACTGCGCTTTTGGCCTGGACTGATGAGCCAGAATGGCCAATCCCCGATACTGCCATCTCCTTCATCCTGACATAGCTTTCTGATGTGAAATTGTCTAATTGTCTTATTTTAATTTGAAACATGGGAGTGTACATGTTCCATCCCAAACTTTGAACAGAAATACTTTCATTTCAAACTAAGAAATATACCTGCTTTGCATCACTGATTGGATGAATCCACATGTGGATTTATTTAATTTTTCAGATTAATGCAGACATAAATTTGATGGCAATGGATGAAAAAAATGTTTTAAAAGCATAATGTGATTTTGACACGCTGGTATGTCATTGATGATGTGTAACATATTTTCTTCCATCAAAGTCAGAAAACTGAATTTCAGTGGGGTATTTTGCTGTTTTCTTATTGAGAAGTAGGAAGAGTCCTGCTCTGTGGGGCTTCTGAATTAGTGACAGAATCATGGGGTAGCTGAGGTTGGAAGGGACCTCTGGAGGTCACCTGGCCCAACTCTCCTGCTCAAGCAGGGCCACTCAGAGCCACTTGCCCAGGATCATGTCCAGATGGCTTTTAGATCTCTCCAAGGAGGGAGATTCCAAAATCTCTCTGGGCAATCTGTGCCAGTGTTTGATTACCATCACTGTAAAAAGTGGTGGGATTGTGTCCAGATGCAGTTTCATGTGTTTCAGTTTGTGTTCATTGACTCTGGTCCTGTCACTGGGCACAACTGAAAAGAGCCTGGTTCCCTCATCTTCATTCAGGTATTTATACACATGAGAAAGATACCCCTGAGCCTGCTCTTCTCCACGCTGAACAGTCTCAGTTCTCAGTCTCCCATCATACCTCAGAAGCCAGCATCCCTTAATGATCTTCAGGCCCTTTTGCTGGACTCTCTCCAGTGAGTCCATGTCTCTTGGTTACTGGGGAGCCCAGAAGGTGACCCAGCACTTCAGCTGTGGCCTCACCAGTGCTGAGTAGGGGGGAAGGATCACTTGCCTCAACCTGCTGGCAACACTCCTCCTAATGCATCCCAGGATACCATTGGCCTTCTTTGCTATGAGAGCACTGGCTGACCATCAGCTCGTTGTCCACTAGGACCTCCAGGTCGTCTTCTGCAGAGCTGTGTTCCAGCTGATCAGATCCCAGCCTGTACTGGTGCCTGGAGTTGTTCTCCCCCAGGTTGGGGATTTTGCATTTCTCTTTTTTGAACTTCATGAGATTCTAATCTCCGTCCCTTCAAAGTGCCTCTGGATGGCAGCACAACCCTCTGGTGTATCAGCCACTCCTCCCAGTCCTGTCTCACCTTCGAACTTGCTGAGGGTGCACTCTGCCCCATCATCCAGATCAGTAGCGAAGATGTTACACAGTATTGGCCCCAACATTGAGCCCTTGGGTATACGTCTAGTGACTTGCCCCCAGGTGGACCTTGTGCCATTGATCACAAGCCTCTGGACGTGGTCATTCAGACAGTTTTCAGTCCACCTCACTGTCCACTTACCTAACTCATACATCATCAGCTTATCTATAAGGGTCTTATAGGAAACAATGTCAAATGCCTTACTAAAGGGGGTCAAGTTACGGAGGCTGCAAAAGCAGCATTTCATATGATGAGAACCTAGTTCACAGTAATGTATTTGTCTTTTCTGTACAATTTGACAGACATGCACTACATATTGTTATTATTCTGAAATTCATTGAAATTAGTCACTAAATAAGGAGACAATCAATAAGTAAGGAAAGCTGAGGTGACATAGCAATGGCTCTGTCATTTGCAATTTTTTAACAAAAAATGACATTTTCTTATCAACAGTGAAAAATTGCTCTTGTGACATGGGGAAAGAATGATGCTAAAGTAAATTCCTTTCACTGAATGAAAATATGGTGTAGGATGAATTTAAAGTATTAGACAGCATGATGTGGACGTGTAATTACAGTCATAGATAGCTATAAACGACCAGTTAGATCATCTGGTCAAGTCCCATGACAAAGCTAAATTGAATTTTGCATGCATTTTGTATAGTTTTAGGCAGTCTGGGCACTTTCAGTAAATGTGATAAACATATTCTTAAATAAAAGTAATTCTGCGGTGTCTCAGAAGTCTGGAGAGAGAAAGTAGCCTATCAACTACTCAGTGTTGATACTTCAGGTTAGTCTCATTTCAGCTTTACAAGAAAAAGCTGTCAAGCTTTAAAGGAGGCCTCATTGCACAAAGAAATCAATGATAAAGTGCACGTTGATTTCAATAATTCTGTTTCGGTCCCAACACTGTATATTTGCTGGGGCAGGGACTCTGCCTCTTTCTGTCTTTTTGTCTTTCAAACATCATGTGTGCTGATGATAGTGTAAAAACAAAGCTGCGGATAGCTCTAATCTCAGATAATAATGGTCTCCGATTCAAAAGCAATCCTCAGGGACTGGCAAATTATAACAAACACTGCCCTGGTCCTTCTAGCAAAGTCCATCGATTTGAAATGACCAGGTGTGAGCAGAGCTGCTTCTGTGGTGTACAGTTTCATTTACTGGAAACGGACCACTTAAACAAGTGCTCTTGGATTTTGCCGTAAACAGGTAAGTTGTCAGACCAGAAAGCTTTTCAGGAACCGATTTGCACAGCTTGGAGGTGAGGATCCGCGCCGTGGTGGAAGGTCTGCGGGATGCCCTTGGTGGGCAGAGGATGCCAGGAGCCGGCACTGTCAGCTGGTGTGCCAGCGATGGCAGGGCCACAGAGACCGTTCAGAAAGGCCTTTCCTCAGAGGGAACGCCATCTGCATAGTATATGACTGTAGTATTTATTACTCCTTTTATGTGAACCCAAGTTTAATTGTAAATCTGCGCCTCTGGCCTCATCCTCAGAGCATGGAGCTGGAGAAGGGCTGGACTCCTCCCTCGGAGTTTGAAGAGCAGCGACCTCCAGGCACTCCTCTCCCATGACTTGGTCTCCCGACAGTGTGCTATTAAGCAGTGGCAGATGAAGCGTTATTAATTAGGTTCATTTAAAGTAAAAAACCCACCACTGCCACCAAATAATACAGAGGGCTCATAAAAGTTTGGATATATGAGGCCAGCCCATGCTAGGAAGTACTGATACGTGTGGAAATAATGATGCTCTCTGGTGTAAATGGCTCTTTAGAGTGATGCTGTAAATACTTCCCCTCATTCATCACCCCGCTTTCACAGGCTCTGTGCTCTCCCCAGCCATTCCCCTGGGGCTTCCGCGTTCGCATCACGGTCAGAGACAAATGTCCTCTCTGTTGCAAGGTTTCAACTCGATGTCACCTATTACCACAAGTTGTCATATCGGGTTACCGTAAATCAGATTAACATTCTTCTAATGCAGCTTCTGCGAGGGATCCTTAGCAGGGAAATTTCGGAGAGGGGTACTTAGGGTGGCAATTTTAGTAAGGAGAGACGCCTATACAACATGCTGAAAGCATTAACCACAATATAAGCAAAAAAATGCCTCAGAGCTGTTACAGCCTGTTAAGTAAATATGTAACGAACGTATGTGAGCCACCTCCTGAAACATGGCTTTGGAAATATAAGCAGAAAGTACTGGAGGAGGGTCAGCGTGATTTATTTCTGTTCTACCTGCCCCAGAACACTCTCATTTCCTGATGAACACAATGACTTGGCACAACTTGAAGCCCGGCAAGTCCGATTTCTCTCAGCAGACATCCTGATCACTCCAATGGATATTTTAGGAAATTGCCATTAGTTCCTTTAATTAATGCCTCCCCGACAGGGACTGGCGCGGCCTTTTCCCACATCAGCGGAACAAAATATGCCTCAGCCATTTTGTCCAATAAAGTGGGGCCGGGTGATCGCTTCTGAATTGCCTGAAGTCAGTTCCCCCAAAGCCCCAGGTACCTGCTGCCATCCGTGGCAGAGCACCAGCTTCCCCTGGGAGCCTTCCCACCTGAGCACTTATTTTATAGCACTTTTTCTGCACACTTGGTTTCTTCCCAGAGCCCCCTCCTTGACCTTAGGACCTTAGAACGGGTCAGAAACCTGTTATACCATGGGGTGCATCATCAGTCCTTTCCACGACAGCCAGTGGAAATCTGCACAGCATGATTCAAACCACTTTCCCGCTCACAGCTTCACTCCTCACCTCGCAGCCCGGCTTCGGTTGGGAAGTCCAGCCCCACTGTCCCCAGACAGAGCCGTGTCCCCCCGGTGTGACAACACCAGCTCTTGGCTGGTGGACTCCTGCCAATGCACTGGCCAGGGCCGGGTCACAACTCCCGGCTCCCAGTATCCCCTGCCATAGACCTGGGACTTTAATTTCTATGAATGCTTTGCCAAATCGCAGAAAAATCAAGTCAGGCTATTTAACTAAATTTTGCCTCTGGCTCTTTGAGCCCATCACGTCTTGCATATCAATTGGCAAAGCTGTAAAAGTCAATAACTGTACATAGCTCCCCAGTTAAAAACAAATAAATAAATAAATAGAAAATGCAAACAACCAGGAAATTTGCTTGCCACACAACTCCCTCCGATAGCAGGATGTTCTTGATGAGCCGACCTAAGCACAACTTATCGCAGAAAATTATCTCACTTGCTGAACAAAAAAATTTCCTCATTGGAACTTCAACCTTTGCCACTGGCAGCTGGCACCCTGCGCCCCTCTCACGGGGAGATCTCTCCCACAGGTATCCTTTGAACTCTTAAAACTACAAGCGGTGGATTTCAGCAATAATTTGCACCGTGGGCAAACTTCAGGCCGAGGTGCCAGCAGGCACTGCTGGCCGAGGGCCAAGGGACGCCAGAGCCCTTCCCATCCCAGCCTTGCACCGCCGGGTTTGGGAGGGAGCCTGCCCAGGAAGACGGCCTTCCCCGCCGCTGGGCAGAGGGATTTGCCGGGCCTTAAGCACTGGCGCAGAGTAGCCGGCAGGCTTTCTAACTGCGGTGATTCTGGCTGCCTCCCACGGGGGATAAGTCAGCCTCATGGTGACTTACAGATCTTGTTAGGGTCAGATATAATCTTGGCGTTAATGACTTAGGCATGACACCCAACGTAGCTGGTCTGGGGAACACTCTTCCCATCATCTGGTGGGACATCTCACAACCACTTTGCCCATGACAAGTCAGCCCTGAGTGGTTCCTTTTCTTCCTTGGTGTGCTTTTCTCCAGGAAATTTCTCACTTTTGCGTGGGTATCTCCATCACCTCCAAATCTGGCTGAGGGTTTCCCATCCAGGGACACTTGTGTTCCCAGAGCTGCCACCTCACTTCTCCAGGGGTGGTTGCTCCCAAATCCAAGGGGGGATTCCCACTGTCTGCAATCTGCCTTTTCACACTCCCACCAGTGCAGCTGTATTATCATTTCTGTCCCACACCTCCTGTATGCTGTCCTTCTCCGTGTCTAGAGTGCACTCTTGCAAGGGCTATCTATAATTTAAAACAATAAAAGCAGAAAATTGCTACGGGCCGTTGAGGGAAGGAAACCGAAAGGATGGGGACCTCGCGTTTTCTGGCTCGGGAAGTTCTTGGGGCTACTCAGCCGGCCCTGTGCTTCAGCTACTGCAGGTAAGTTGGTGGTTTCCCCGGGTCTGTCACGGAGCGCTCGCCCGGTTGCGCCGTGCCCGGGCCACCCCTACCGCTGCCGCCGCGGGGCATCAACGACCGCCTTCAACTCGCTCGGACCGAGCGGCAGCGCCTGCATCGCAGCCTCTCAGCGCCGGCGATGGGCTCCTCGTACGCCTGATGCCACGAAATGATGGCACCAAGTACCGCCAAGGAACCACTTTTATTATTTTCCTTTTTTTTTTTTTTTTGCTTCCCAAAAAAGAGAAAAAAAAATAAAAGGGGTGTGTGTGTGTTGTGTACCGTGGAGGGAGGTGGCAGGAGGAACAGATGCCCCGCACCACTCTTCGCCTGCTCCCGACCCCCAGCTCGGCGTGCGCAGGGGGCTGGAACCGCCCGCTGCCCACAGCCGCCCGGGCGGCCCCGCTCCCCGGCCGCCCCCGCCGGGGCTCCGGGCGGGCGGAGGCGGGGCGGCGGCAGCGGCGGCGGCGCCAATGGGGAGTCGGGGGGGGCGGGCCGAGCCGTGCGGGGCCGAGCCGAACCGAGCCGTGCCGGCTGCCGGAGTCCGCCGGGCGCTGCAGGTGGGAGCCCGGCTCCGCGGCGGCGCGTAACTTCGGCCGGCCGGGGCTGTCCGCAGCGGCGGAAAACACCTCCCGGGGCAGGCTCAGGTGAGGAGCCGCCGTCCCCCGCTCCCCCTCGCTTCCCCGGTGCCGCTTCTTCCCACCGTCCGGCTCGGCTCAGCGCAGCGGGGCCCGCCGGGTCGCGATGCGCAGCGGGACCGCCGAGCTGTCCTTGGCTTGAGGTCAACGGGGAGGGCCCCGGGGCGTGCGCTGCCCCGGCCGCCCCCGCTGCGCACCGCTCCGCGGGTCTGCGGCGCGGGGTCGCCTCTTCCCTTCCCCCCTCCCTCCCCCGCGTTTTTGCTTTTAGGTGTTTGGGGTGTCCCTCCTCCACCCCGCCGCGGGTTGTTTCGGGGCGCCCTCGGGCAAGGATCACCCCTTTTCCGGCGGTGGCGCGGAGTTGCGGGGCGCTGCGCGCTGCGCTGCGGCCAGTGCCGCAGGCGGGTACGGCTTTTGCCGGAGCCTGTCCCTCAGCCGCCCTTCCCGCCTCTCTCTCTCTCTTTCCCCTCCGCGGAGGAGCGCGGCATCTCCCGCGGAAAGATTTTGCTGGGGTTTGGGGGCGCAGAGGCGGCCGCAAACTTGCGCGGGGCTTTGCGCGGTGCGTGGCGGGGGCGGCTGCGGAAGGAGGAGGGAGGGGTGATGGGGAGCCGCGCTGCGCAGGCTGAAGCGCGGCCGGGGGAGCATCTGCGGGTAACCTCAGCCGGTGCTGGTGGGGGACTGAAGCCCGTTTTTGGGGTGGTTTAGTGTCGGCTTGGGGCCAGTCCTGATGAAGCCGCAAGGTTTTGCGGGCGGGCGGCGGGGTCAGTGCATCTTTGGCGTTAACAATGTTTAATAGTGGGTATCTGTGAGATGTTCCCCCCCCCCCCCCCCCGCTCCCTTTACTCTGCCTTTTCGGATGTTTTAAAAAAAAAAAAAAAAAAACCACCACCAAAAACTACTGGGCTGGCGACATTAACATTTCTGTAGTAACAGCAGTTCATTAGAAAAGTGATAGTAGCAGGAAAATTAAAAGTAGTAGTAATAGAGGCGCGGGAGTGGTTGCGGATCGCGCTGGGGGATCGGCAGCCCCTCCGCTCCCTGCCAGCGCGGGGGGGCGCGGAGGGGCTGCTCGGGAGCGTGTGGGAATGCAGGGGGCCGGGGCTGGGAGCGCAGGATGCAATGCAGAACTGGAAGCACCGAAACTCTGCGTTTTTGTGCACAGTTCAGCGCTGGGTAGCCATTTTTCTAATTTTTCCTGACAGGCTGTTGGATCCCCCAAATGCTCATTTGGGACTTGAAAAAGCAAACCCCCTACCCCCCCACCCCACCCCTTTCCTAGGTCGGTGTCAATGCCAAGTGCTCGCATTTTTTGGATCCCAAATCGGTGATCCTTCGTCAAGCTTTAAACCTCATTAGGATGTAGCTAACCGTTTGTGAGAAGGACTTTTTTTTTTTTTTTTTCCCTCCCTCTCCTCTCTCTGGAGTTCGTATGGCTGTTCCCCTGTTCTTTCTAGGGAAGGATTTAGTCCCTGGTATGATGGCTGAAATGGTGACATGCAATTCAGTGTGCTGCCAGATGCTTACCTTTCTTTCAGAGTTTGGGATAGGTTTAGGCAGTGTTAAAAGCTTGCTAAGAGGATGCTGTTATATGGTTTCCTCCATTTTCGGGCTATATTAGAAGCTGTCTAAAAATACTGGATCATCATTCCTCACAGTGTAACTATAAGACTTTCAAAGAAACATTCTTAGATGGGCTTTGTGAGTTTGTTTTGTTTGTAGGTTATTTTTTTTTCCCCTTTTTAACCTTGGAAATTGTTAGTCCTGATACCTAATAGGGAGCTACTCTGGTATCCTTGCTCTTGTAACTTGGAGGCAGTTAAAAACTGTTATTAAACTGTTCAATTCAGAATTTAAACATCAAATTATTATTATTACAGAGGATTGGGTATTTTAACAAGAATTCCTGAAGAGATACCCCCTAATGTTCCTAGAACCTCTCCAACCTTTGCCAAGTGCCATACACGTGTGCAGTTAATGTAAATTTGTCAAGAAAATGGCCTTTTTTTTTTTTTGGATTGGGAGACGGCAGGAACAGATTATCAGTATCTCAGTAGCACTCCTGTCCTTCCTGCAGCAGCATTTATCTCAGCATAGGAAGCTTCTTTCAGAGGTAAATGTTATAGAAGTCCCTTGCTCAAATATTGGTTGCACATTACTGCCCAGAACTAGCTTAGGAAGGCACTTTACTATCTCGCGCAACCTTATCTGCTGTTCCACAACTTCATAACAAACCCATTGGAACATGAAATGACCTTGGAAAGGCATCTTTCAATCTGACACGAGGCATTCTCTTACGGGGAACAGCACTGCTCCACGCGGAGCTGATGTTTTCAGATTGAAGCTTCTAAACTGATTATTTTTATTTTAAAGAGGGGAGGGAGATGGGTGGAATATTGAATTTGGAAGGAAAATATTTTTTTAAAAACAAACCCACTCAGCTGAAGTTGAAGTACCACTCAGCTGAAGAAGAGGTATATTAAGAATGTACATACGATAGTGACACTTAAGTCATGGGTGAAAACAAGTCTTCAATTTTAATCAAAGGAAAACAGCATTTCCTTTGCCAGTTCTGATTTGCTCATTCATGAGATCTTCAAAAGCCCAAATTATTAGTGGGACTAATTGAAAGCTAGTTGGGTGTGTTAAATGGAGAAAAGAAGTGATGATGTTTGAAGGAAGCTTTGCATTTAACTGTATTGTTCTTGACATCATAATGTGATGCTTCTACGTCAAAAATATTCCAGAACCCTTTCAGTCCCCAAAATGCTGTTCCTCTGGAAAGGCTGCAAGAGCACTTGAGAATTAGCATCAGTGAAGTCTTGCAGCTGTCGAGGGAATTAGCAGAGGTGGTGCCCGACCAGTAAGCTTAATAGAGTTTTGGCCCTGATGCTGGACTTGACACTTCAGGTCTTGAGACAGGTTGGTGGTGGACACTTTCCTGCTTCTGGTGGTTCTACCTTTCAGGAAAATGGTGCCTCCTGTAGAGCAGTGGCTGCTCACAGCCTCCCACAGTGCTCCGGCCTCAGGAGCTTGTGGTACGAGTGCCATCTGCTGGGTAATGAGCACACTTTATATAAATTATGTATAATTTATATATATGTATGTATACATACATATACAATGTTTATGCATATGCTTATTTACATATGGGTGTATGACTTTTTTGTGGAGCTGTTCTTGGGTGTACCTACGAAGCCCTGCCAAGACCTGAAGTTTCTCACCTTCTGAGGACTTACCACAGCTTGTGTTTTGTGAAACTCAAATAGCACTTGGGTTTTATGTTGCGAGAATGGAGGAGAGATTTTGATACTGCTGATGTTTAATGCTGCTTTTGCTTTACTGAAAGCACCTGGGAATTTTCAGTTGTATAGCTCATTGCTTGTGATGTGATAAGCTTTCACAGTTGTCTCAATGGTCAGATATCAAGTTGTGGAGGTAGGGCTGTTAGACCTGAAATGGAGACCAGGCAAATCAAACTCAACTTTATGTTATGTACCACTGAAATCTCCATAGCGTTGCTGATTTCGTCATTTCTCATGTTAACTCTTTCATTTCCATAAAGTTTTATGAGCATCCCATTTTGATACAAAATAGCACTTCTCATTTAGATTAGATGAAGATGTATAGAATTTGTAGGACATTGCTGAAGGGTCTTTCCATTTTAAAGAACACTTTTTCATATGGACACTTTAATAGCTTTAATAACTTTGCATAGAAGAGTAAAATATAAACGTTTGAGTCTATCCTAGAAGTTCCACTGGCAGGTGACATCATAAATCTGAATCTGACATCATCCCCAGCAATGGCTTTCCAATTTCCATTAGTTTCCATCTCTCCTAGCCCACTGGAGCTGGGATGCTGTTTAGATACCAGTTTGCTCCAGCTGGATCCAGACTGAAATCAGTTGTAGCATCAAGGCTTGTATTTTTTCTGTATTGTACTGACAGTATTAGGGAAAGATGCATAGCCCTGGTTTGGTTTTTTTTGTTTGTTTGTTTTGGGGTTTTTGGTTTTTTTTTGTTTGTTTGTTGGACAGCTGACCTCATTAAGGCTTTATTGTTTATTTCTTTTGTGGTACGCTGGTGCCAGATGAATCTTTTAGCCTGCCTGTCGACTAGGAGTGGATCCAAGCTGAACCATAAAAGTTTTGAGGAAACTTTCAAAAGCTTTCAGCTGGAAAACCTATATTGATGTCCTTTTGTGATAAATGGATAAAATGCTTCACATGGCTTTGAAAGTGTGTTCCTCCACTTGAGACCTGTACGCTGGAGAGTGCGTAACGGTCACGAATGAGTTGATGGAGCAAAAAGCACATAGAGTAATTGCAGAGTTCATCTTAAAGTGTGATGCCAGAAAAAAAAAAAAAAAAACAAAAAAACAAAAAAAAAAAAAAAACAAAAAAAAAAAAAAAAAAAGCACCTGGCTTATCAAGAGGGATTACAAGATAGGCTTCTGAGGAGGGGGACCCACAGTAATAATGCATAACTAAAGTTCACTGTCCCCTAAAACATTCACAGTTAATTTGATGCTTGAAAAATTGTGATTTCAGTGTCTGGTGAAGAAGCAATTGACCCTAAAATTGCTGCCTGAAGCTGAACCAACGTTTTCAGTTTCATAACCAGTGTCATGCAAAAATAGCACGTGAAGAGGAGCAGGGGGAATGCAAAATGTCTCTGTGGTCTTGCTCTAATGTATCTCTCCTCACCCTGACCGAAGCAACTGGCATGTAGTGTAGGCAGTGGATGCTGCTGCAGTGCTCAAGGCAATTTACATCCCATCCATTCATCCATCCCATGGTGGCATTATCATGACTTTCCCTCCCCTCCCCCCCCCCCCCCCCCCCAGACCTTCTGAGCTGCTAATGGAAAGCTGCCCCTTATAACGTGTGAAACTTGAACAACTACCTCTTGTTCTCACTCAGAAATGCCTATGCAGTGTTGTCAGTGGGGATGCTGCGCTACTGTCCCTCTCTACCACCCTTTCCCCATCCTAAATAAACTAGTTCGGCAGCTCTCCTGCTCGATTTCTGCCAGTTTTCAGTTATCCACGCTCTTTTGTTCCTTCTTTCTCTTTTTGTGCACCACGTTTCTTGGCATTCCCACCTACTCAACATCTGCTTTTCTGTGACCTCTTGACCTCTCATCTCCTGATAAATTCATTAACATTCATCTTGCTCCATACTACCATCAAAATCTCACTAGCCCTTAATTTGAAGTCCTGTGTTTGGTCAGGTCACTCAATAGCCATTACAGTCCTTGGGAGTATGTTGGAGTCATGTCTGCTCCACAGAAGTGTCCTCCCAGTAATCTCAACTTTCCTTGCCGAGGGAAAAGGCCGGTAATTTCTTGAGGGCAATCTGTAGCTGCAGTCACACTGGCAGTGATGGTGCATGGTCACATCTCTGTGGAAGGACTATGGTTCACAAGACTGACAACAGAACTCAGAAATGAAGGCAAAGCCTTTGCAATCTCTTTTCCTTTTCCTCTCCAATATTCTTCACATGAAGGCATTGGAAAGGTTCCTTCTGTAAAAGCACTCCTACAAAAACAGCAACAGAAAAAGTTCCTCACTAGCAAAGTGGTAAATACATGAGCTCATCATCCTTCTTCTGCAGTCTTTCGTGCTGTCTTATTAATGGGCCGTGGAGGCAGAGGAGGAGGTAACTCATGAGCCATTATCCATAGGGGGGCCGCAAGTTACTTCTTTGCCAGTTATGTTTTCCTCTTTGACACCAAGAGATAAATTTGCCTTCATATGGCATGGTTTATATGAGGATCAAAAAGAAACCATACCAGGGTCTGTGCAGGTGGTTCACTGCCTGCCCATGCTGCCTCAGGATTTCTGGAGGCCAAAACGCTGCCCTGGTTCCAGGCCCCTTTGCTGGGACCCAGCAGGAGATTGTTGAGTTGTGAGGATATCTGTATTCCTGAAAACAGTCGGTTTGAAGAGTTTGTATGGTTGAAACATATGAAATGGGAAGATGTCCCAATCTGTTGTGGGAGACTTTGCAATGACCTTTGGCTTCTTGGCATCTCGTTAGCCTTGGCGCCGTTTGAACAATGGTCAAGCTGATGATGATACAGCTGCTGGGAGAAGATGGCAGTGTTTCCTTCACCACCACTACCTCCTGCTCTACACTTCAGTGCTTTCCTTGTCTGGTGTCTCTGCTCTCAGGACCTTCCGCTCTTCCTTAACTTGCAAACACAACTGGTTCCTCTCGTCAAAAGAAGAGCACACCTTTCACTGTCATTATGTACACACGTGCAATTTGTTTAGGTTAACCCATAGCAGTTGGCATTTTGTACAGATGTCTTCACAGCATTCCCTCTCCAAAGGAATATTAGTAATAAAAAACCCCAACCAAACGAAAAAGCAAAAATCCACATGCTAAATTGGTTGAATGTTTCGGAGCAGTTGCCAAAAGAAATCAACACTGAGCCTGGGAAAACTGAAAAATTAGTTCTTTGGCTTTTTATCGGTAGGAGAGAAGTGACACTGGGTTTGGTTACCTGGACACTGTTGGACATCTAAATACAAAAAAATCTATTATTTCAGCTTGGGTGTTCTTCACACTTTGTAGATGTGTAACCGTGCGTAGATTCTTAGCTATAGGGTAGGCTGCAGGCCCCTTAATTGCAAAGAATAAATTATCAATCCCCCATCCTTGACTGAGGATTCTGAAAATCTGCAGTCACTGTGGCCTGTGGCAATTTTTGACTTACTTCCTTGCCAAGTGTTACATCTCTTCATCAAGGGTTTAGAAATGTCAGCAGTATGAGAAAATAATACACCTTTTCTGTATGTAATGTTGCCTACCTGTTGCTGCCTGATGGGGTGAGGTACAGTAAAATATTTATTTTCTTTTTAAGTATTTTTCCCCCTCACAAAATGTTCCTCATGAGGCCAGCCTTGACAGATCATTATTAGGCTGCAATTATTATTCTTTTATCAATATGACATTGCTATTGTGTTTATTTTCATTTTTTTTAGAGTAAATGAGGGGTGTAAGTTCAGTCCGTTTAATGAGATATCTGAAAGTATTCTGCAATGCAGACTTTACAGCAAACAGTAGTGTTGTGGTGTTCCTTGAATCTCAAGTGTGTGTTTTTTTTTTTTTTTTTCTTCTTTTTCCCTTCATTTTCCTGCTGATTGCTGTGACCATGCTGCAACCATGGACTTCACAAACTGGACAAACGGCTGCCTCCTGGAATACGGATGATTTTGGTGAGTCTACAAAATGAGTTTCACTTACTTATGTTTGCTTGGGAGAATGAGGAAGAATGTTATTTATTGGAAGCTGGGCTTGATGAAAGCTAAATCTGCTTTGGGGATGTTGGTTGTGTAGAAGCAACAGGCAAAGCTTACTGAATTTCAACTTTTTCTTTTTTTGATGGAGTGATTTTTTTTTTCTTACTCTGTTTTATTTTTTTGGCAAAGGTGAAGGAATTAACATGCAGTGGATTAATTTGAAATAGTGTCATTTTATGAGATTGAGTGTTATTGCTTTTGTAATAATTTTAAAATGACTTTTCTGTAAGACATACTGTGAAGCAACAGCTTAGAACATTTTAATTTTTCTTTTCTGGCTTATTCAGTTGTTTCTGCAAATAGTTCAGACAGAAAATGATTAATTCATTGGATGGCTTTTCAGAAAAGCACTGTGCAGTTCTCCTCTCCTTACTGTTCCTAATCCTGGTGTTGACTGTGGTGTGAACTTTAAAGAGATGATGCATTGATGGTGTGTTTGCATTAAATATTTCACCAGAATTTTCCATAAAAATGATTTCCATCTCAAGTAGTCTCTGGTGAGATCTAGTGGATATGTGGGCTTTTTATTTAAAAAGAGGGAGAGTTCAGTCAGGGTCATACTCCTTGCTCGTGTGCAGATGGCTGACCTGCAGGATACTGGTCTGGTACCTGGGGGGTACCTACTGTTGCTCCCCAAGGATGAGGCTCTGGCACTTTGGACTTTCAATTTATGGTGACTGGACAGCTGCAGGGAAACCATTTGCTGCAAACATACCAGCCTGGAGATTTGCTCCAGAAGCATGGTTGGAGGTGGCAGCGTTCACTCTGTACGGTCTGTAGGAGTAAAGCTGCCTCTGAGCACTGACTGGAGGTGGTTGGCGGCTTAGGAGCCTTGGGATTTATCTCTGAGGTATTTAGACCTAGCAGGAGTGACTTGTTACTACTAATAGGCTCAACTAAGGAAAACAACTATTTTCACCTCTCACCTGTGTGGTGACAGCCTCACTTAAGCACAGCCCTTACGTTTTGAGGGAGAAGGCAAATATAATTTGGGTATGGTGCTGGCTGCCTGTCCCATCCCAGGGAAATGCAAGTGTCCCCGGTGTGGTGGTGTCCCCGTCGCAGGAAAGGCGTGGGAGTGAGCGTGGGGCTGGTCACTGCCTGCTCTCCTGACAGATTGCAGCCGGGTTTAGCTGGTGCTCGCTCCTTTTGGGGGGAAGGGTTGGCAGCTGCTCTCCTCCTCTCCTCCCTCCTCCGCAGTCGCATGGTCTATGGCACCTGCGTCTTACACTGATACGAAGAGCCTGAGACCGAAAGATGGGTCTTAAGAGTTTCCGCTCAGGCACAGTTTTGGAGAAATTGAGCTAAAACCTGATATTTTCCTTTTGAGCATTTCCGAAGTATTGCTGCTTAATCCTTTTTATTGATCCATAGCTTATGCCGGAAAGCCCTTGTCTCAAGGCAATATTCAGAGTCCTGAAGGATAATGGCACTAATCACATTTCATATGACCTTTCAGGCGGGATGAACATATGTTGCACTGCTGCATTTTTCTCCTCTCTTAGTTCCGGTTATATATCTTCTATTCCTCAGCAGCGTGGCTTAGGAGTGCAGTTAAGAAGCCTGGTACACAGTAGTTTCGTAACTGAGTAGCAGTTAAGGTCTGTAAGTGGACTGCTGCTTTGGATTGCCGTGCTTTGATGTGCTAAGAAGCCTTGATCAGCCTTAAAGAGTAATAGCTCCTGTGCCCGGGAAAAGAAGTAATGCATATTTACTCTGATGGACTCTAAACTCTTTGAGTCTGAAAACTAGCAGAGTGCATTCCTTGTGGCTTTGCTTCAGCATATGTCTTGCTTTTTTTTTTTTTTAGACTATTTTGTAATGTACATGTGCAATTGGCTCTCGTGTTGCACCTGTATAAAGAGATGCTGCTTTGATATCTTGAAGTGCAGAGTGATGAGCGCTGAAACACTGCCATCGCCGCGGCACATCAGGGGAAGTTTGATGTGATCACATGGACGAGCATTTCCACCCAAGTTTTATTCTTAGATTTATTTTTCACTTTAGCTCTGATTTGGTTGTATTTGAATTTTTGGCAAATGCAGCTAGGAAAGCTAAAAATCTGAAAAAGCAATCTAAATCGAAGAGCAAAGTGTGCTTTGCATAAACAGATAAACAGCAGAGCTAAAAGTACAAGTATCGATTTCCTTTCACTAAAAGAATAGAACTGATGTCACCTCAGGCTCTTCCCAGTGGTGCCTGGTGGAAGGACAAGACAGTGAGCACCAGCTGAAACGAGAGAGGTTCACACTGGTTACAGGGAGAAGCTTTTTGACCTTGAGGATGGCCAGCCAGGCAGGGGAACAGGTTGCCGAGGGAGGCTGTGCAGTCTCCATCCTTGGGGCTTTTCAAGACCCGACTGGAGAAAGCCCTGAGCAACCCACTTGGATCTCACAGCTGGCCCTGCTTGGAGCAGGAGCCTGGACCACAGACCCTCCTAGCCTGAATTATCCTGTGATCCATTAAAACCACTTGAATTCAGAGGGGCCTTTATACTTGGAAGATGAGTAAAGCGGCAGGGTCATGGAGGGCATAGCAATACCAGCAAGACTGGCGGTGGCTGCTGTAACAGGAGGAGGAATGCAGCATCTGGCCGGGCTCAATCTGGAGTGCTGCTGTTCTGGGGCCCTCTCTGAACGTTTGTTGCTTTTGGTTTTTAATTGTGCAAAGCAATTAAAACCCTCCGCTTGCTGCTTCTGAAGAAACTGTATGGTTAACGGTTGGACTGGATCATAAAGTTCTTTTCCAACCTCTATTTGTTTTATACCAACACTAGCTGTATCGCTAGTTTCCAAAATTCTGGAAATAATCAGTTGACTTGTGTTTATATCAGTTAACAAACCTCACTTACCTCGTGGGAGCAGACTTTAGGAGAACTAGATTCTTCATGTGGAAGGCTTCTAGTCTTTGGGGGATTTCTTGTTTAGTAGTTTTTTGGGTTTTTTTAAAAAAGATTGGGCTATGACTATTCCCAGTCCTTCAAGAATGACGTGGGAATGTGAACAGGAGGCAGATTAAAACCTATGGTTGATTGGACTGAAGGGGAGCCCGCTCCCTAACGTGAGGTAGGTGCTTATGGGTGGTGATGTGCAGCCAAACGGAGCTCCTGGAGAGTATTGGGAAAGAGAGGAGCCGTCAAGATACTGAGGCAATCTTGCAGGATGAAATAGCATCTCCACCATGAGCCTGTGGAGAGGAATGTGGATGGCTTTGGAGGAGCAAAGGACTGCTAATAGTTTAGGCAATCCCCCAAGTAATCCTTTGTGTTTTCAGGAAGGTGGCCTGCAGCATTGGAGTTAGTCCAACAAGCACTTGAAAACAAATATAAAATGTACAAAATGCTCTATCGGTAGTGTATGGCTTATGACTGCACCACTGGGTGAATATAAGCGCTTAACCCGATCTCAGTTTTTCTGTTGTATTTCTGGGTTTGTTGGCTTGACTCTTGTTCCTCTCAGAAGGGAGTTAGTTTAATTTAAGGATTGAATTTCATTCTTTGTGTTTAGAGGCAATACAGGTGAATACAGAAAGCAACAGTTAATAACTCCAAGTGGGATTTCAAAGGCTTTTGCTTATTTTTGCACCTTTTTTTAACTGCTATCTCATCTGCTTCCACCCACATAGCAAGTGAACTGTCATTCTTGCCTGTCGTGCCCCAGCTGTGATGAGATGTGGTTCGTGGGTGAGGTCCCAGCGAGGCCAGTGTCTTGTGCCTTCCATATTCAAAGGCCGAAAGCCATCAGCATTATTGCTGTGAGAAACTCAAAGCTTTAGATTTTAACCTTAACTTTACCCTAACCGTCACTGCGCAGCTCCATGTGCAAGCACAGTGACTATCTTCAGGGTTACATTCATGTAACTATCGTGACTTCATGTCCACTTTTCCTCCAGCCTTGAACATTACACTGGGTAATTTGCCTTTTATTTTGATTTCTTTTATACATATGCGAAGCCTTTGTATTTCTTCTCTTCTGTTTTTTCCTGTAGCCGTTCATTTTCAGTTGTTGCATGGATAATAGTGCTGATGAACAAGTATTTAGTCTGTCACATAAAAGCATAGCTGTAAAGAAAATGAAGCAGAGAAAATTACAGTGGCAAAGGTTCCTAAATTATAGTTGTACAGGAAGACTGTGATAAGGAAGTAGTTAAACATTACTATTTAGTCAAACCTGCAACTGTGGCTGGTACTTCGATTGTCTCCTCCTTTTGCTGACACTTAATTTGTGCGGTCGGTGAGATACTCTTCCTGCTAATAAAGTCCCTGTTTTATTGAACTGAAAGACTGTGGAAGTAAATGGGCGTGTTCTCCCAGATGGCTTTAGGTCAAGTGCCAAACAGATGCTAATTATTTTCAGATTTGCTTTTAAAGGAAATGTTAGGTGCTTGCTATACCCACTGTTTAAAAATAAAAATAATAAAAAATAAACACAGCAGAGACACAAATCAGTCTACCCATCTGAGAGCAGACACGTGTTCCATTCAGCTATACTGGTAAACATAGATGACGTAACAGGACTAAACCAGGATATTCATAAACACTTCATACCAAGTGTTAACATTTGAGCTGACCAAATGCTTCCTACATCTGGAAGGCCCGTTGCTTTTATGGCAGCAGTGTGTTTGCTTGCCAGCCCCAGGTCTGCCAAACAACCCGGGCAGATGTGAGCATCATTCTGTGCTTGCTCTTCGGTGTTGAGCAGTCACTGGTCAGCGTGGTGGTCAGTACCAACCATCATCTCCCAGCAGCAGATCTCATGTTTGAAGACCTTGGCTTAATTTCAAAGCATGACAGCAGGAATCTGTGAGACCCTCAAGACCAGCTTTCAACCCCAGGAATGTGGGATACACATACTATGTAGGCCTTTCATAGAAATAAGGAGTAAGTAGGGCCCTTCAGGGAAAACTTGCACCTTTCTTCATAGATGCTGTATTTATCCTTCTGGAAATTGCAGTTAGGATCCAAGTTGGTGAACTTGGGTTAGAAATAATTTCCTTGGTCTCCACTCCCAGGTGATTGAAAAAATGTCCTAAGGCAAGTTGGATTACTGTGGTTAATGTTGTTTGAGCAGGATGGATCACCATTTGTGAGCAAAAGGTAGCCTTCTGTGGTAAAGCTAACTGCCTTTGTGCTTATCTTACCCTTGATGAGGCTATTACCATAGGTTTGTTAGGAAAAGAGTTAGGTGAAGGCAGTGGCCCGGACTGAGCAAAGGTTAAAGCAATCGGCGATAGCTCGGCTGTCAGCAGAATTGCATTGCTGGGAATCTCATCTGAGGCTTTGCACAACTTTATTGTCTGCGTGGCTTTTAGCTGTTCCTGTGAGCATGTCCTTCGGCAAGCGAAGGAAAGGCCAAGGGTTGTCTGCCTGTGATTTCTGCCTGCCCTTTGCATTGTGAAGCCAGTCCAGCGTGTGGCCAAAATACTGCAGAAGTGGCAGTTGTTTGTGGTGGAGTCTGAGAGAAATGGATTTATCCAGTAACTGTGAGGCTGCTCAAGTTGGATCTTGGCAACCTGGCTTTTTTTTCTTTTTTTTTTTTTTTCTTTCTCACCAGAATAGTTGTACTGAGGTTGGGTGTTGTTGCATCCTTATTTTTAATGCTCACTTATCTCTGGTTAAATGTGTGCTGTTTCATCTGAGAGAGACGGCATTTTATCAAACACCCGAAATGAGCTTTCTTGTTAGAACTAATTCAAACCAACTGAAAAAGGATTCTTCCTGTTTAATATGAATTTATGTGTGCAAAGTTCTCATACAGTTGGAATCAGTAGAGCTTATTGTCAAAATAAAGAGATGTCAGACTCAGTCGTAGTTCTCTCAACCCAGCATTGCGCTTGTCATATGGTGCTTTAAAAATCCATATGTGCCTAGTTTATCCAAGCATTGCGGGTCTTTTAAACCAAGCTAATGTATCTGTAGAGGAATATAAATTCTGTCGCAGTTGCCCAGTACTAAAGTCTGTCTCTTTATGCAGAAATAGAATTGCTGGCCAGTATATGTTTTTGCAGTAACGACAGTCACCGCAGCTGTTTGAGTTCTGTCATGTTTATGCATGACCAGATATTGCAATAGGCTGCTAAGAATTTGCTGCAAGGAGAGCTTTCCTTTCTTAGTATTGGGAAGTGGGCTCCATCTAGTGTTTAATTTCAAGATTGGACTCCAGTTCCTTTTCTTGAATGCCCTTGCAGTGTGGATAAAGGACACAGAGGAGGAATTGCGATAGGCATCGCTTTCGTTGATGATTATCTAGAATGAGACACTTCTTGATACAGTCAGTATTTGAATAGCAACCTGAAACACTTTCTGTCTCGCATAGGCACTTGAAGCTAAAATATTCCTTTTATGAAATGGCACGCGGCTAAAAAGAAATTAAACCAGCATGGCAATAATGTGATCCTGGAATATTTTTTAGTTGGTTCCTATATATACTTCCACACTACTTGATGTGGCATGTTAGAAACCAGCATGCTAGTCTATAAAATCAGAATTAGAAAGCTAATTGCGGAGTTCTTTCAAGAAGTAATGAATTTTGAAATGTGTACTGGATATTAATAGCCAGTCAACGGAATAGTTTTCCAATATGTAATGCTCCTCTAAAGAAGCATGTGGGGTTCTGTCCTTTATTTTTGTTGTTTTCTTAATATTTCAGTTTTTGTAATATTCAATCCTTTGGTAAAGGCTACTTAATTATTTTTTTTTTTTTTTAATTAAAAGGTTTATCATGTTTTGACCTAATTTAAACTAGAATAGAAAAGTATTTGATAGTTATTGTCTTGTGTCTCCAGTGCCCTGATGATAAATAATGCTGTGAAAAAGACAAGAAGCATGAAGAAAAACATTTTTTCATATGTTAATTCATCCAAGAAACTTTTGGGTTTTTTGTTGAAACTGGATCAGACTGACAAAGCTGAAATAACGGAGATGGAACACCGATTTGCCTTTTCCACTGAGCTTTTACGCTCCAAACTGAGGCAGCAGGGACTCAGAAACGTTTAGCCAGGAGGGCACAGCAGCAAATCTGCAGTGAGGAAAACCTGGGTGATCTGAGGACTACACTTAATAATTAAGTGTAAATTGAGACAGTGGGGTTTTTTCCAGTTGCGTTTTTTTCCTCTGGTTAAAGGCAGATTTGAGGCCACTTTAACAAGCTTTTAGCCTGAGCTCTCTGGCACCTTGCAGCCAGGCTTTGAGACCGATGAGGAAGGAGGCAGGCGGGCGCCGTGCCTGGGCTGAGCATGGCTGCGTGCCTGAGACACCGTTCCCTGCCTTCCTGCCTGCACAGGGATGTTTCGGACTTTTGCTGCGACTCAAAGGCACGGTGGGTTTGCGTGACGTGCCCCTGCAGTCACTTACCTTGAGAGCTAGGATCCAGAGAGCTGCAGAGCTGCCTGCCCTTTGCAAAGGTGGAGGAGATCCCCCACCCAACTCCCAAGACAGCTCTTGGCTTGTTTTCCACCCATCGCCGGAGCGGTGCGGAGCAGGGGCTGGGATCCAGTCCTGTGTTGTTGGCAAAGAGCCTGCAATTGTTTCATTGCTAAAATATTTGGGGTCTGGGCTTTCCAGTTGACACTTGTGAGCTGAGCGTGGACAAAGTTAATGGGAACCATCTGGTGCTGGAAAGGAGCAGTGAGATGGTTCCCTCAGCTGCCTGGAAACGGGGAGCTGTTGCGGCAGAGTGCCGGGGTGCCTGCATGTCTGCAACATTGACAGGTCAGCCGTGGTGGATGAAGAGGGCACCTGTGGAAGTGGGATGCGAGTGGTGAAACCTTCCTGGGTGTGGGACATCCCTGCCACAGCCCAGGAGCCTCCCAGCATTGGGCTGTTCTTGTTTCACCGGGCATAGGAAGGTGGCCAGCAGTTGTGGGGTGTGTGTATGTATATGTACGCATGTTTTCTTGACAATTCTTGTAAATTTTTTTTTCCTTTTGAGGCACTGATGTAGCTGGCAACCTCTGATCTTCAGTCCCATATAGGTGTAAACTTGGTGTCTCAACCCCACAGGGACAGTAGTGTTGGGATGGACCTGCTGGATGCTAAATATTGTTTTCTGTAGGCAAAAGCTATTTCTTGATCTGTTGAATTTTCTTAAAATTTAAAATAACACATTACTAAATCCCTTTTTTTTTTTTTTTTTTCCCTGGTTATTTACTTTCTACGTTTCTCCTAGAGTGGACAATGAAAGCAAATGCAAATTTGCATCACTTGAGGCCTCTGGGTCTTAAAGTGATCTAGTAGATCACTAGGCATGTTGTGTTGTTTTTTAGTTAAATTTTATTCTTGATTTAGAAGTAGTGGTTACACTGCAATTTATTATTAAAAACCTTGGAAATATATTCTGTAAAAAGCCTTTTCTCTCTTTAAACGAAACTTAAATTTAGTTCAAATCTAAACTGCTGCTACGCCTTTAAAACCTATTCATAAAACTATAGATGGAAAAGACAAGGCAGTGTTTTACTTCTCGGAGTGCCTAATAATGCAGCGTCAGCAATTCAAGCACTGCACCACACACAAACCGGTGTGCATGATAACCAACACCATACTTACAGCTGAGACTAAAATTGACCACAAAGGCCTTACAGGGGGTTTCTATTGTCACCAGATAGTGGAGTGGGACACCTTGCTCACATTCTTGCTTTGAATCCGTGAGAAGCAGGCCTTGAACCCACACTTGCCATGTCCAGTGCTGCTAGTGATTGTGGTAGTGGTGTCTCAGGGCTAAGGGAGATGGTTTGGCGCTGGCAGGGGAGGGAGGGTCGGTCCCCAAAGAGTTGTCCCCGTCCCCCAGCATGGCCCCATGGTGGGGCTGCCAGTGCCTCCTGATAGGGTCCGAGATTGTAGTGCTGCATCACCACAAGCAGGCTTGGGGAAGAGTGGCTGGAAAGCTGCCTGGTGGAAAAAGGACCTGGCGGTAGTGGTCAGCAGCCAGCAGAATATGAGCCAGTGGTGCGCCCAGGTGACCAAGAAGGCCAATGGCATCTTGGCTTGTATTAGAAGTAGTGTGGCCAGCAGGACTAGAGAAGTGATCGTCCCCTTGTACTCAGCACTGGTGAGGCCCCATCTCGAGTGCTGTGTCCAGTTTTGGGCACCTCACTACAAGAAAGACATTGAGGTGCTGGAGCATGTCCAAGGAAGAGCAGTAAAGCTGGTGAGTGGTCTGGAACACAAGTCTTATGAGTAGTGGCTGAGGGAACTAGGGTTGTTTAGCCTGGAGAAGAGGCTGAGGGGAGACCTTCTTGCTCTCTCCAACTACCTGAAAGGAGGTTGTAGCGAGATGGGGCTCAGTCTCTTTTCCCAAGTAACAAGTGATAGGACAAGAGGAAATGGTCTCCAGTTGCAGCAGGGGAGGTTTAGGATGGATATTAGAAAACACTTCTTCACCAAAAGGGTTATCAAACATTGGAACAGGCTGCCCATGGAAATGGTTGAGTCCCCATCCCTGGAGGTGTTTAAGAGATGTGTAGATGTGGTACTGAGGGACATGGTGGACTTGGCAGTGTTAGGCTAACTGTTGGACTTGATCTTAAAGGTCTCTTCCAACTGAAATGATTCTATGAAGTTCAATGGAGGAGGGAGAAACCTCAGAAAGGCTGGATTTGGTTACGATGCTGAATTGCAGGAGAGGGGGTGCCGGCATGAGGGGAAGCTCTTAAACAGGAAGTGCTGTGGTGTCCACCAAGTCCCTCCGCTGAGCATAGAAGAGCCTAAAGTGACAAAACCAAATGTTGAATAGTCCCTCTGCACTGCAAAATGGCAAAATTGGGGATTATCTAGAGGAGAGATGCTTTGCTGTACTTGGGAGAGCTGTTGCAGAGTTTACGACAGCAATTAAAAAGGAAAGCAAAGTCTTGAGAGCATGAGGTTGGAAAGGTGGTTCTGGCAGATGAAAGTTGGGTCTGGAGCCTTCTGATCGCTTCTGTCACCCTGTTAGGGGAGGAAAGTGCTAAAATAGAGACAAGGGGTGGAAAAGAGGAGAAATAATTCATAGTTTCAAGTAGTGCAGGTCATGAAGATGTAATTAGTCCTGGCCTGTTTAATCTAAAAGAAAAAGAAAGCTATAAATAAAGGTGTGGGGGGAGGGGGAAGAGGTAGAATATTACAAAGACTTAAATATTTTTGACTAAGTATCTCCAAGTAAAAGTAAGGGTATGAGAGAATTTATTAGCCGTCTATATGTTTTCATTTATAGTAGAGACAGCAGATACTCGGTGCGCTGTGGAAGTAAATAATAAGGATAGGCAGTTGGCATCAGCTAATGGAAGGGCTAGGCAGTGTATTTTGAGAGAAAGAGAATACGCCGATACATCAACTAAATAGATTAAGGGTGTTAAGATGACAGGACCCTTAATTTAGATCGGTATTTCTTGCCTGAGGAGGGCAGACCATGGTATGGTGTGCTCCTGGCTGTTAACGTTCCTCTGCGTGGTGGACGCACCACCGGTATCGCAGTGGATGTATGTTCGCCTCTCTCGCACTTTCTTCTCTTTTCCCCACTCAAACACGAGCCAGCTGGTTTGGGAGCTAGACCTAACTGGCACTTAGAGGTTTGGATTGTTTTTGGTTACCTGGCTTGAACTCCTTTCTCTCACTGCCAGGGACTGATGTCTTTGGTAGTTAGGTGTCTTTGAGCGTAGCCTGTTGGGTCTGTGCCACAGCAGCATGTGACATCGGAAATTTATGAACTGGAAACTTGCTGCTAAAAGGACATCCACTTCAACTAGAGGAAGGGAAATCAGGAAGGCGACTTTACTGTCCTGAGATTGGGAGGGTTGCTTTCATGGCCTAAACTGTTGCTTTTATCATTAAATTATCTTTTTACTCAGGGAAGAGATGGATCCCCTAACATCCATCCTTTGTAATGTCCCCATAAGAAATAATAACAACCATCATTGTATGTTAGTTCTTCTTGGAAGTTCGACGTTCTGAAGCAATTTGCTTTTGGTTTCTTCTATGCTTATAGAGACATTAATGGTTTCTGAAGGAAAGCTTGCTATAATTTGTGGACATTAAATTGGTAAGATTTTGCCTCCTGTTGCTGACATAATTTCTTACTTGTCTGACCTCATTCACCTGGCATTAAAATCATATTACTGGGTCTCAATTTAAAAATTGCAACAGCTAATAGGGAAAACCTTTACTTTAAGTGTTTTGTTGGCTTGATCTAATCTGTGTCCTTAATGTCCACTGTGGGACTGGATCCAACTCTTCAGTGCCGATGAGTGCCTTTTAGCTCCATTTATTTATTATGGGAAAAACAATTTAAAAGCTTCATTATTAAAGCCACTTTTTAAAGGAGAAAGTAATGAAATTGACTGGTCTGAAGACACAAGTTATATAACTTGCTATCTAATCTTAAATAGCATTATTAAAGCCAAATATCCACCATTAAACTCACTTGAGGTTCATTTTTGTTAACAAAATCCAAGGAGAATGCCTTCTGACATCATACTTTGTACTGCAGTGGCCAAAAAATACAGCTCTGTCTACGGTGCACTTTGCAGGTTAAGATGTAATCCTGGCTTTATTAGTTTGCTTTGCCAGACTGCCCCTGCCCTTGTGGTAAGTGTCCCTCGTGCTTAAAGCCCGAGCGTGTTTGCAGCTATTCTCCTTACAAAAGGAGGCATGAGGTTAGTCCGAGTTATTTGTGTTCTGATTGCTGTGTAAATAGCCATATAAAACTAGATCGGACTGGAATATGCAATAGCACTTGTAATGGTGGTGGCTTTTTTTTTTTCCTTCCTCTCTTAAATTTCTGCTTTGCTCTGAAGTTTTAAGGGGGTAACACTTACCCAAAAGTTTTTGAAAAACTGGGGTATGATCTGGATTTGTCAATTAAAGTGTACTTGTTCTCACATAACAGAAGTTTTATAACTTCATCTTTTAGAACGCACAATACAATGTTGAATTCCTGAAGATTTGGTTTTTTTGATAATTCTGATTAAGGGAAGAACTGGCAGCTGGTCAGTGGTAGGGAAAAGAAAGTGCTGAATTAATGTTGTAAGAGGGGAAGAAGAATTTCATTATTTCCAGAGATGATTTTACTTTTTGTTTGATTTGATTGCTTTTACGCTTTGATTTGCATTAACATGCAAATATTTCTTCCTTGCTGTGCTCAACGTTGAAAGAGATAAAATAAAGTGAATGAAGGCGATGAAGACAAATCTTTCTTCCAAAGGAAAATGTAAATGTTATCAGTACTGGGAAAAATTTTTTTTTTAAAAAAAGTATGCTTCTCAGAAAAGTGCAATAATCAGAGATTTGAATATTTAAAGATCAATTTTGTCATTACATCAAACTAGCTCAATCAGAGCAGGAAAAACACAGTATTGATAAATGATGATGCCTCTGAGTAAGATACATGAGATGTTTTTGTCACCAAAGTGTATTTATAGAACTGCCAGGAACAGTTCAATACTAACACTGCACAGGAGCGGTGGTATCTTGCCTCCTGGTCTGGTTTATTTTAACTGCTGTATTTGAATGTGTTGTTTCTTTTTTAATGGGAAATAAACCATCACTTCTGGAATTTTTGGAAATGAGGTCTTTGAGATAAGTTCTGAAATACATTGGTATTTCATTTCCTGGAAGAAGATGGGTTAAAAAATGTATAAGAAAACTAAAACACCTGATGATGTTCTAAAAATAAAATAAAATAAGACTTCTTGTGTGGGGGAATCACTTTGTTTCTTCCTGCCCTCTATTGAGTCCCAATATCTGCCATTTTATTGTTGAGAGAAAATAATCTTTTTATTGTTTTTTTTTACACAGGAGATGTTCCTTGTAAAATCTCTGCACTACATCTCAGATCGGCCTGATCGATAACTTTTTACATATGTTGTAGTAGGAATGTGATGGCTTTATGTTTAAAATTTAGTGGTGCTGATGTTATAGTGGCACTAGTCCATATATTATTGAAATGGCTTGCTGTAACATTACCAGTTTTGAAGAAAAAAGGGGAAACCCCTTTTGCCTGAAGCCTGCTGGCAAGAAGGTGGATGGGAGAAGGGTGTGCGCTTAAAGAGGGGTCACAGACCGGTGGTAAAGCAGAAGATGCAGAGGCCCTCACACAACCAAAGGATGGACAGTGCTCATGCACACACTCTACACCTGCTTAAGACAGGGTATGTGAGTAGTCTCATTAACGTCAAAAGGCTTGAAGTTAAGCAGATTTATAACTGTTTGTTGGATTATGTCCCAAACTCATCTTGCAAAACTATTGCTTCAAATAAATTCCTGCTTCTTGATACAAAAAAAAAAAAAATAAGGAAAGGAAAAAAAAATATCCTTGAGCCACCTATTGTACTGCCAGAAAAAGGAAACGAGACAGAAATTGGGAACCCCTTTATTGGCAAATGCACTCTCTCCCCTGAAGCACATCCATAACTTCCAGTGGGGTGTTCCCCCCTTGAACTCCCGCTGTGGTTTTGCCTCCCCTCACCTTGCCATGTTACTTGTTGTGACACTTGGATGTCCTTTTCCTGCCTCGCCACATACAGATTCCTCCTTCAGGTCTCCCCCACTTCCTTCTTTCAATGATTAACTGCTCTTGACCTCTGCTTGCCATTGTGCTTGCCACCTTGCCACTGCATCCAGCACTTGCTGTGCCCCTGTGTCCCCCTCCCGTGCTGTGGGGAGCCCGGCTGCCTCTCGCGGTGCTCTTACAGGGCTCTGCCTGTCACCTCGTCCCCATTTAGCTCCCGTCTGGCTGCTGGCTTCATCCCTTTGGGTCACCCGCTTGCCCCGGGCAACTGCGTGGGGTGAGGAGCTGACGAGGCTGGTGGCTCTCTTTGTACAGGCACGCAAGTGGCTGGATGGTTTTCCACGTTTCCCATTCTTCCCTCAAATCCCTCTTTTTCTGATTTAAATGCTTCATTCACATTTATCAGCTCTTTTCATTTCCCTCCTACTCTGATTTTTGTGGCTCTCCCGAGGTAAAGTGGAGGGCTGCAGCCCTGTTGAAAATTTCTGATTGAGATCAAAAAGGAGTTTGAGATGCTCTGAGAAACACTGGAGAGAAACACAAGGTCCAGGACTCTAGGAGCAGTGCTAGAAAGCTTGTTTCTGTTGGGGTACCTTACTAGAATGGCTCATTTGAACTAATTGAAAGTTTAAAAAAAGAGTCTAAGAAACTTTCTTTTGAAAGTCTTGCAACTTCTTATGGTTATGAGCTAAGAATTTACTTTAAAGTAACCCAGAAGTGGAGCTGTCTGGCTTGCTGTTACTATCTAGAGTGGTCACCAATGACAGCTTGCTCTGTTTAACCTCTACAAAATGTTCTCTGCCCTTAATGAATGTCTGATGCCAACATTAAATATGTAGATGACATCTCATGGGGAGAAGGAAATCATTGCAATAAGGTTAACATTTTAGCTACTAATTTGTAGTTTCCGAATGTTCATATTTGCTGGACGATATTTTAATTATTTCATTTTAACACAGACTTGGTTTTATGTTTGGGCACAAAAGAATCCTTAGGTTTCTGGCTCATCACATTTATTCTGTAAATATTTTTTTTCATTATATCAGACTTCTCTGAACTCTTGAATAGTGCACTGCATGCACTGAAGTACAGTAGCTTAACTATTATTTTTCTTTTGCATATGTTACTTGTTAGATAAGTGCATTTTTCATCCATGGTAAGGGTACTATGCTTTGCAGTAAGAATTTTACTTTGGCCAGAAACGTGAAGATCTACTCGTGTATTGAAAAAATACATCATGACTACTGATGAAAACTTCCTCCCCTTCCACCTCCCCATGAAGTGCTGCTGCATTCTCCGATGTCAGTTCGCTTCTGGAAATGTTCTTTCTAAGCACGGTTAAATGGCAGCCCAGCAATAGCCTGGTTTTTATTTTGGTCGTGGGGAGGAACAACACTAACAGAATGTGTGTGGCAGAAAGTGCCCAACCATTTTGACTTTTCAGGATAAAATAATTCTCTCCTTCTCCTATGGTACCATGCTTGTAGCTTGGAGCTCCGCTGCTCCAGTGTAAGTGCATCCTTCCCTTGACTCTTCCTGCCATCTCTGCCTCAGGTTCATGGTCCAGCTCCTTCCCTCCCTCTTGTTGCTCCGCCTCCACTTTCACTTGGAGATTTCTTCCAGAATGACAGTTGATAAAATACTGGGTAGCCCTCTTCCTTTCTATGTTTTGTTCTTATTTTTCTCTATTAAATGAAACAAAGAAAAAAGAAAGCTATTGCCTACTGCCCTTCTCTAGGTTCTCCTTTCCCCTGTCTCCTCTACAACATATAGCCGGAAAACTATTTTTAATAGCCGTCAAGTTTTCAGACCAGTACCTCACATTCAAGGAATGGCTCTTGTGAGCTTTTTATTTTCCTTAAAGCTCTGTTTTGTGGTGACACCCAGAGAAAAGCAGTGGCTGCTGGTTATGGGCTTGCTGGGTATCTGTGGGCTTCTCCTGCCTGCCCTGCTGTGTCCCGGGAACCCCCTCTGTCTCAGATCCTACACCTCAGTTGCAAACCCTACCTTGAAGCAGTGTTTGGGAGGGATGCAACTGCTGTTGGGAGGGATGCAACTGCTGTTCCTTTGTGCAGTGACATACCTCCTCCTGATGCTGAAATTAATAAGAGATTAAGAGGCTCTTGCATAGGAGAGAATACCATTTTGCAGTTATTAATCAAATCCAAACATCGTTACTTCCAACAGCAGGAGGTTGGGCCCTTGGACCCAGGGCAGAGAGAGATCTTTTTTGCACAGTTGTTGTAGCTTCTTCCATATGCTTTACCCATCTGGGATGGTGTGCTTTGAGTCTAGTGATTTATGATTATGATGATGAAGATGATTATTAGCTAGAGATTCGAGAAGGACATTCCTCTCCCTTTGGGGTAGGTTGTTCTCGGTACTCATATGAGGGACATCCTGTCTCTTTTTGTGGGTTTCACAGAAGGTAAGAGTTCACCAGAGCCCAGTGTTCAGAGCAGCAGTTGTCACTGGGAGGACACCATAGTAGCACAAGACATTTGATAAAACAATCCCAGCTTGCTGTTGATTTTCCCAGGATCCTGTCCCCAGAGATCCATAGGATTCTGGGTGATGTCAGTGGCCTCTTGCCCAGCAGAGCAAGCTCATCTCTCTTAGTAACAACTGTCTGGGAGGACCACTAGGAGGAATTCCTGCTAGCTAATTATCAGCCTTCAGGATCTCCTTAACCTTTTTCTGAGCTGAATATGGGAGTCAAAAGCAGCTGAACAAGCAATTTTTGAAAATATTGTATGTGAGAAGTTACTTCTGCCAAATAAGCATTTTGCCTATTGAAGACATTTTGTATATATTTTTTAAAAATCTTTTACTTCATGCTGTGTCCTAGAATTAACTAGAATTCTACTGAGCTGGTTTGGAAGTTTCTGTGATAAAGCTACATCTGTGTATACTAAATAATAAAGCAAATTCAGTAGGAATAGTTCTTTATTATATTAGTTAACAAAAAACGCCTTTAGATTCATATGCTTGAAAGCGATTAATACATGATGCAAAACCAAGTCGTTTTCTGGTTTGTCCATTTGTTCACTTACAAGCAGTTTCTAAAATTCCACGTTGAAATGAGTTTTCCTACCGAAGCTATATTGTAGAAGAAACATGTTATAACATACCAAGCGGAAGTGTAAACAAATCATCAGTTCATAGAGTAAGATCCATTGATGTTTAGTTTTTCGAGTGTTCCTTCCTCCCATTTTTTCTTATTAAAAGTTTATATAAGGTAATGCGTGGCAGAGAGATTAGAGCCTCTTATTCCCTCTTGAATCTGCTCCCCTGCCCCAAATTTATAAAACACTTGCAGAGTCCACCAGCTGACTTGACAATGATGTTAGCAGAGGTATTGCAGAAACTCAGGGGTGTCTGCGTTGCTCTGGCGCATGTCACCTATGGTGGCTGCCGGGGAGAGGGTGAATAGGGCGGTTGGTGGTCGGTGGCCCTGGCCATCATCGCTAAGGGATGGAGGGAGGAATGCTTTAGAAATGCCAAGCGAGTCCCAGGCGCTGGTGGCTTTGCAGGGAAAGGAAGCTGCCTTTATTCAACTCTGCAAACACTGCGGAGAGTCGTCAAAGTCTCCGAAGCTCAGTAAGTTGTTGTAAAAACTGTTTAACTCTTTACTGTGAATAGTTGGTATAAATATAGCTGTTCAGTGGAAAAAAGGGCAGTGGTCTGCGTTTTGTTCCTGAATTAGGCTCCCCAGGATTAGGGTTTTTGCTCTATTTCCTCATTTAGAAATAGTCACCCGCCTTCTTTGCAAGTGTAAATTGCTCTTCTGTAATGAGATCAACGGACCTTCACTGATTTACAGTAGTAGAGAATAATTTGGCTCATTATGCATTTGATGAGATACGATCTGGGAGGCTATCTTTGCATGGACGGATAGTAAAATAAACATTAAGGACTAATAAAAAATGTCATATCCTCCACCGCTGTGTTCTTGCTGTGTATATAGGGATATGCCATTACATACGAGTGGATCAAAAGTATCTGTGGGTCAGCTCCACGGGTTGCCCAGATGAAGGCTTTTCTCATCTTTCTACTTCTGTTGTGCTAAAGTCTGTTTTGTCAGTCAAGGTGGCCAGAGGCTCAGGTTTAATCTGAGGTTTAGCATGTGTCCTGGCAAGTGCAGCTCTCGTTATACAGGCATTATTTATTTTTTATTTTTTTTTTGTCTAATTGAAACACAAATCCTAATGAAATCTCTTAAAACAGTACCAGGCTGATGTTAAGGATGGGTGTTTAGAACCATAATCAGGATTTAAAATAAAACCAATCACCTCAAAATTGGTTGTTTCTGCAATTTGGTTGAGTGAGTGATCAATCACCGTGTGACAGCCAGCTGGCTGCAGGCAAGGCTTTCACATTCCTGCGGTTCTGGTGCAGATCCTCAAAACCTCCACCACTGTGACAGCTCTGGTGCCTGGCTTGTGCTGTCTGACACTGATGTTCCTTTGGGGGAAAAGGCTAAATGTGCTTTCTTAATTTTTTTTTTTTTTTTCCCCCCCCCAAACAAAATATGTTGCAGTGGTATTTTCTGTGATACTGGTAAAATATGTGTTCCATCCCTGTGCAAAAACTGGAAAGGGAAGTGGGAGAACTAAGATAAAATCAATTGTGAGATGCAGGGAAATGAGGAGTGTACTTTAAAAGTAGTAACAAATTGTGTGGAAGTCCTTCTCCATAATGTGTTTTAAGACTTAAATTATTTTTGTTTCTCAAGTTTATACATATGTCAAAATTAGTTACAAATTAATATAGGAAAGTTAATTTTTCTGAAAGGCTGCTATTAGGACTTGTGTGGAAAAGAACATATGAAGGGGCCCGGATGCTGGCCATAGTTACTGCATATTCTTTTCCAAATACTTTTAAAAAACACTTTGTTTTCTTATATACAAATATTTCCCCCCTTTTTGTAACACTGTATGTAATGATTTAGATGATATGTTTCTGGTTTATTCACATCTTATGTGTCAACTTTTCTGGACTGACCTCTTGCTCTGTACAATACATGGGATGTTTTTACCAAACACATTAAGAGGAATGGGCAGAAAATGTCTAAAGGGATCACCTTGAGCTTGTAATTTTCATCCTTATAGTGTAAAAATTTGGAGCACTGTGAGTCTTTCACTTGGAAGACACCACTGGTGAGTAGGGTTGGGTTATCTCCGTTCTTAGTAGCATCAGAGCTCTTTGCCTGTTTGTTTTTACATAGAGAAGAACTAAATGATGCTTATAATACTAGAAGGCGATGTGTTTTACACATTTTGTGGGTTAGAAAGCACTCAGGAAAACTAAGATGGCTTTGGGGAGGTGCAGTAATTCTCCAGCCCTCCTCCTCAGGCGGGTTGGGTTTAATTTCTAGGCTATGCTACTTCAAAATAACCCTGTTCCTCCCCTCAATTAGTGCTGATGACCAGACTGGAGTGTTTCAGCGGCTTGATGGGGCTTCCCTGCGATGAATTGGAGACGTGTTCTCTGATGGCAGTAACAGCGATGAAATATCTGTGATGGCCCAGCAGTCCCTCGGTGCCCGGGGCTGCTCGCTGCTGGTGCTTCGCTTGTTTATCCACCAGCTGCTTGGAAATGGCTTGTGACAGCACTGGTGTCTGTGCCACAGAGTGGGTGGCTGGGCTGCAGGAGGGGTGATGTATGGACCTGCTGTGCTTCAAATCCAAGGGTGATATCTCCATAAATCAGAAACATTAACTTGCTTAAAATGTATACTGTATTTTGCATGACGACGTGGCTTCATCCGATGTGGGATCCAGCAGAGGGCCACAAAAATGATCAGAGGGCTGGAGCACCTCTCCTGTGAAGACAGGCTGAGAGAGTTGGGGTTGTTCAGCCTGGAGAAGAGAAGGCTCCGGGGAGACCTCACAGCAGCCTTCCAATATCTGAAGAGAGCCTACAGGAGAGATGGGGAGGGACTCCTTATCAGGGACTGGAGTGATAGGATGAGGGGTAATGGTTTTAAACTGAAAGAGGGGAGATTTAGACATTAGGAAGAAATTCTTTACTGTGAGAGTGGTGAGGCACTAGAACAGGTTGCCCAGGGAAGTTGTGGATGCCCCATCCCTGGAAGTGTTTAAGGCCAGGCTGGATGGGGCTTTGAGCAACCTGCTCTAGTGGAGGTGTCCCTGCCCATGGCAGGGGAATTGGAACTGGATGATCTTTAAGGTCCCTTCCAACTCTAACCATTCTATGATTGGGAAGATGCCTCTTGTCCACTTACACCAAAACCTCCCCCAGGTGTGTAGCCGGGATGCTTGTGAGAAATGTGCATTTGCAAAAACAGCAGAGGTCTTTCTCGTGCAACAACCAGTGTGGGGTCAACTCCAGCCATGGGTTGCCCCAGGACTTCCTGAACTAGGTGGGAGCCTCGTGGGCTCTGTGGTGTCTGCAGAGGTGTTTTAATTACTCCATGAATTTCAGTCACTGAGCAGGACCTTGTTTTGCTGTGTATTGTACCGGTTTCAAGCTAGAGTGCAAAATTAAGGCTTGAGTGGGTTTTTTGGTGGTTTTTTTTTTTTTTTTTAACTTAAGGGAGAGACCATATTCCACTGGGAGGTGGCAACAAAGGTTTTCAGACTTTTTTTGATTTTCATAGGAGTTGCAACTGGACTACAATGCACAGTCTTTTTTCTTTTATTATTATTATTTATTCTACCTGAATGCCTCTTTTTACTGCTGATAGTGATGGTGGAGTAAATGCAGATCAGCGAATAAGCCATTGTGTTTTTTTTTTTTTTTTTAGAGTATGCTTCACCTCAACACAAATCTAATTCATTTGCTTTGCAAGTACACGAATAAAAAAGCTTGTCCCCAGTTCTGCATAAGCTTTGTAACTCGCGTGAGTTAGCATCCCAGTCCAGCCCTCGTGTCCTCAGCAGCATGCTCAGGTAGCACCCAAGCACGGTGATGGCAGTCTGAAGGTGGAAGGACTTGAGACACCAAAGGGATTTGGGTAACATGTCCTCTGAGCAGATCTCATGGGGCTGGAGCTTCACTGCCTTCTCTGGTGTCACGTATGATGGCAGGGAAAAGAGCTCTTGGGGAAGATGCTCCCTAAATGCGGTACTTTTGGAGGTTACGCCTATTACCCTGAATTATTCTCAGAAGCTACCCTACAGTTAACGCAAATATTTTTCAATTTTGGTGATAAGTGGTGTGATCTGAAATTCCATGTGATAATTGGGCAGCTGCATTTCTTCTTGTTCCTGACAACTTCCTAAGCTGGGGCTGCGCTCGGAAAACACTGTAATCCACTAGTCTCGAAGTTCATCAGCCGGTCTGGGTAGCACAAAACTATCGTAGGGCTCCTCTTCTCAAGTGCAGCTGAAAACAAAGTGTTTGCATATGAGAATATGCAGAATAATTTTGGGGACATGAATTAGCAAAGTGTTAAACATTTTTAATAAGTTTTATAGGTCCATGGTCTTTATGTTGCATAAAGATGTTACTTTCGAAATCTTTTATGAGAATCTGTTTTTTATTTTATGTGTCTTTTATTTCATGCTGTTTAAGATTTCAAAAGTGAATGTGCTCTGCTTCTGTGGGAAAAGGTACTATAAGCTCCACATGTGATTTCATTCTCTGCAGAGGTAAATTTAAACCCAGTGATTCCTTACAGGCTTTGAATCAGCCATGCTTCCTTTTTTTTTTTTTTTTTTTTCCCTTAATACCTAGCTGATGAATTACAAAAGTAATTCAAACTTTGTTCTCCAGTTTATTTCCTTTTCTGCTGGCAGCTGGCAGTTCTTTCGCTGTGGTGCATATCAAATCGCAACTCACCACAGCACTTCAGAAGTAGGTGTGCAAAGCACTCATGTTGTGATGTTCCTCAGGGTGTACACCTTTTGGGTTGAGAATATCCCGGTTGAATATGAAGTCATTGAGAACTGTTGATCTGAGAAGCCTTTAGAAAACTTTGATTTCATTATTTTTAAAAAATAAATTACCCACTCCACCACCCCTCTCTGATTGCTCAGAAAGTCATTACTCTGTTGCTGCTTTTTATGCCCTTTGCACAACCTTTCAGAATCATTTGCTTTAGAAAATTGAACGATGAAACAGTCTTGACAAAATCAAATTGAAGGCTCAAATAACAAGGGGTGCGATTGTAATGTTCCTGCTGCTAATGAAACATAATTTAACAAGTCAGTTCAATAATTTACTTCTAAACCCCAGAGTAAAGTTTCATTCAGTGGCTGTCAAATTTAAGATACCCCAAGCCTCGCAGATGAAGCAAAGACTGTGTTTATAGCCCATTTACACTGGGAGCCAGACTGTCAATGTGGAGCCCTGCCAGCTTGGGCCAGATGAGAGTCTGGCTCCATACGGAGAGCATGAGATCTGTGTTTTTTGCAACTAGTTTTTGACCCTGACATCCAATCCAGTAACCACAACTGCAGTTAAATTGGTAGCAAACAGCAATTTTTATTTTTTTGCACAGTAGAAACATGTGTCAAGTGTTGATGATGAGGTCCATGTGCTGTTACTAGTGTGTTCTGGGAGGGTGGGCAGCCTTCTTCACATCACTCTAGCAGAGGGCTAGATACCACATGCAATCACACCAAAAAACCCACTAGGACAGTAGCAAATGGAGCTTTAATGCTTTGGGAAGGGACAGAGGATGAGGAGGAAGCAAAGCTGGCCAAAGCAGGTACACGGGGACCTGGTTAAACTATTTTTCTCAGAGGGCATTGCAAAACTGTGATGCCCTTGGCGTCGGCAGGTGATTACATCCCAGCTGAGATCACCAGCAAGTATTTTTGTGTGGAGCCACATGCTAACCTTTATGAGGGAGAAGCCAGCCATGTCACTTACTGGTTCAATTAAATATCATAGGAACTTAGATGGCAATTAGCATCCTAGCATCAATACTCTGCTTCAGTAGTGATGGATGAAGTGATTTACCTTCCATGAACTTTGTACTTGAGAAACAATTCTCTCTCTGTTGTGGGCAAAGTGTCATTAAACAGGAATCTCAAAGGGATGAGTCAGCTAAATATTCCTTTCTCCAGCTTCCTGCTTTTTCTTCATCTTTCATGTCTAATAGTACTTCGGTTCTTTCAGAGACAGCCATTTTTAATTGATTAAGTAGACCTCAAATGTTGGTGATGTGTTGCCAACGTTTTTAACAAGATGTTCCTTCAAAAAATCATCCATCAGCTTCATGTTCTTTTCAGAAGACGGGAAATAAGAAACCTATCAATTCTACATCCTTCACGTCATTCCCCAAGGGATCAATCATTTCTCTTCATTCCGTGTCTAGTTTAGCACTTCCTACCGTGTGTTGATTTTTGTGTGCCTTCACATGAGGGTAGTTAATGCGCTCAGCAGCAATGCTGGAAGAAGCCTATCCTGTTCCTGCTGCAGGAAGGTGGTTTGGGGACCTTTTCTAATGAAGGCTTTGGGAGCAGAGTTTGCACTGAGTTACTTGGGCTGCTTATGAGCTCCCTGACTGAGCAGCAGATTGCTCAATCCTAGGCTTGGACATGAGCTGTTAAGAGGTGTGCCAGGATTCAGGTCTGGATGGGTGGACCTGCCAGGTAACTTTGTGCTCCGAAGACATTTATCCCCTGTTAAGTCTAAGTGATTCCCATTCACTGTGACAGTGACATGCAAAGGATTGGATTTTTGAGGAGTTAGCAAGGAGGAACCACAAAAAGCTGCATTGGTGGTCTAGGAAGGAACCCTGTGCAGCTTAGCAAAGAAGGAGGGAATAAGCCTAAGCAACAGCACAGGCTGGGCAATGGCTCTGCAGGAAAAGATCTGCAGGTCATTTTGGTGGAACGTAAGTCAGCAGCGAAAGCCAACCGCAGGCAGAGTTTATTAAAAAGAGCATAGGCATAGGCAGCATGTTAAGAGAAGTCCCTTCTAATCAGCAGTCGACAGGCTGCATCTGGAGTCCTGTGCCTAGTTTTGGGTCCAGCCCATGGAAGAAAGACTTTCCATCTTAGAATGAGGACCATCAAGATAGCAAGGAGGCTTGAAGGACAGAATGATGGACCAAGAGAGGAAGAAGTGTGGATTTATTTGTTCTGGAGGAGAAAAAAATCAAAGGGGAATCTTGTGAATGGATAAGATGATTCAGACTCATCTTGATAGTGCATGGCAGCAAGGGGAATTCCTGCTAGGTGCAAATAAACAAATTTCACAGTAAGGATGATCAAATATCAATGCAGGTTGCCCATAGAATATGCGGACTTTGCATATTTGAAGGTACTTAAAACTGGACAGAACAAATGCTTAAATCTAACTTTGAAGTTAGATTTCAGCAAGGAGACAGGACTTGATGCATTTCAGAGGCTGCTTGCAGTCTGAAGTATTAAATGATTCATATAAAATCCTATGCTTTATAAACTCTAATTTATTTCATGATTTTTTTTTTTTTTAGTAGGAATGACTGCTAGTCTGGTGTTTTTCAGGGAAGGTGTTTTTCCACCCATAATTATTCCAGATTTGAAATAATAACCCATTTATCCAAGAGGAACGTGTGCCTCACCTGGAGGGGAAGAGAGGGATTTGCTTTTTCCCAAGCCAAAGTTATCATAATCTTGTTTTCAGGAATGAAAGGATAATATATTGCTTTACCTGTATTCAAATACTTTGACATTTCTTTCTCAAAAATTGTGTTATTCCCATGCTTTCAGGCAAAGCCTATTAGCCTGGCAGGGTGCATGGCTTCTTGGCAAGGCCGTGCTGACTGAAATGCTGCATGAAAACTTTGTGTTCAATGAGGATTTGAACAAGCTGATAAGACTTGGGCTGGATGGAAGGGATGCCTTTGAGAGGAGAGTATGACAAGGATCAGAATGTGGGGGAAAAGAAGGGAGCAGAACAGAAACAAGTCAGAGGAAGGGACCGAAGGGTGGTATCTTTGCTTTGCCCTGGGTAGGACTCATTCAGTGATATGCTTGGAAGCCAGTCAACCTCCCATTAACTTTCTGCAGAAGGGCTGTAATAAATGGGACAAGGTAATGGAGGTGATGAAATAGCAGACTGGATTTGGCTGATCAGTCAGTCTCCTCTCCATTTCCCCAGAGGTCCCTAGAGATGCTATGTCACTTTATCTGAATTCTCCCTTTTCTGAGGTTTGAGAATCACAGTGCTGTAGCTGAAAAGTATTGGGATTGTGCTAGAAGATACCAAGTGGTGTCAACACTCTTCCCTGGGTGGCACAAGTTGGGCATCCCAAGTTGATGGATAGTTTTGACTTTAGCGCTTGTGGCTTAGTCTCCTGTGTAAAATGGTGGCTGGAAAGATGGTGATTATCAGTATTGATGGCTGTTCTTACAGTGCTCGTTTATCAGTGTTAAGCACTACAGGAAAGCATGCGAGGAAATTGATAATTCTGTCTTCATAGCTCAATTCCTTAAATACTCTTCACCCTTTACACCGGATAAGGCAGCAGTTCCTTCCTGGCAAAAAAATAAAAGGGAGCGGCGTTGGAAATAATGCGTCGGTAGAAGGCAACTTAACTCTGGCATTTCTTAAGTGCTAACTTCTGTCATGTTAATGTTAATTTAATGTATTCTGGTGGGTAATTTTACCTATAAAATTGTATCCCTATGTCAGTTTTGACAATTTTCTGTTGTAAAAGTTGGCCCTAGTGACATATTCCCTGCAACTTGTCAGTCTTCATATCCTCAGCATTATTGATGTAAAAGGAGAGGGCCAGTTCGTCCTGTCCAGTTCACTCAAAGTAGAAATGGTCTTTCAGAGACCCAGTGGGCCTTTCTGGTCCATGGGCTTCCACCATCCCTTTCACCTTGCTGATAGCGAATACGTATTTCTTCTGCGTTTTGGCTCTTGCTTATGATACTGTTAGAGCCTTTATTTTTAGAATTGCTATCTTTTCTCCTGCTGCCATATCCGTCTGCAGAGTATTGCACTTCTGCCAAGTTACACTTGCTCTAGACACAACATAAACAAAATTACATGTTAGAAATGGGAAGTTTCTTGGATTCACTGTGAAAAGTGGTTTTAGTTTCAAAATAATTTCACTTTAGCCCTGTTGCTAATCTTAATCCTGGCTGTCTAAAGCAAGGGTTATCTGTTGTTGATGGTGTAGAGGGTATAGCATGCTTTAGCTCTTGTCAGTGCCTGGAGTTCTGAGATGCTACAGGAAAAGAATTAATAATGTTACTTATGTGTATCAATAGGAGAAGCTTTCTCATTTTCATACTGACATGTGAAATTGATCACTGGAACTGTTAAATAAATTGGGGGTGGGAAAAAAAAAAGATTTTTTTTTTTTTTTTAAGTTGGCCCAAATAGTAGATGGTACTAAGGAGAGAAAAGATTTTATTCAGTGACCCTTGAAGTCTGTCTTCATCCCAAGTCCATTAGTTCTCTGATTATTACGACTATCATGCAAACTACAAGGAAACTTTAGGCATATTCTGAGAAAGTGAAATACTTGTGCTTGAGGGAATGTTACTTTGATGCTAAAAAAGGAAAAAACCCAAACAATTTTGGTTAGCATTAGTTCAGACAATGCCTGTTTTCAGTTAGCTCTGAAGAGTTTGAGGTTGAACTTCAGTGACGTGTTACTCAAACATTGCTTTGATGACCCTTTTTTTTTTTTCCCCCAACTTGTGTAAAAGAAGAGTCACAGAAACAGAATTGAGTCAGTAGTTTGGATGGGTCCTGATATCTGATCCAGTGCTGGCACGGAAGGATGTGACTGCACATTACAGCTATTACAGTAACAGAGACCCATTGAAAGCCAATTTTTCTTAAGGCTCTTTTCGGAAGAGAGGTGTAGATGTTATGAAAACACATATACAGTTGAGTTTAAAAAAACCTTTCATTAAGAGATACAAAAGTTGCTGAATATAATGGAAACGTTAATTTTATTCCTGCTCCTCTTCTGTGTCATGTAGGACTGCCTGGTATCTGGTGGGACTAAAATGGGTTTGACTCTCCCTTATCTAGATGCTGTTCTGCAGTTGAGAGAGAAATGTAGTGCTGCAAGCAATGATGAAGGGAAGGAATTTGATTAATTAATTGCAAAGCAAGGCACAGATGAGCCCTAGTCCAGAGGACCCTGGCTTTGGGGGAGGCATGAAGCTGTACAGTTCATGGGTGCCGTTCTTCTCTAGGACTCGTTAGAATAAAACAAGCGCTAGAGGAGAGGTCTCAAACTGCTCTGATGCTGAGTAAGTGAGCCCAAGAAAAAGTTACGTTATCCTTGACATGTGGAGCAGTGTCTCGCAGTGATTTAAAACAAACAAACAAACAAAGGCTTATGTGGCCATTTGTGTGAATCTGTGAATATTAGCAGTGTTTTTGTTGTCCTGAATAACTTGCAGACTCATTTCTGAAGCTCCTGGTAGAGCAGCCCTGGAGCGGTAGGGGCTGCACCCTGCTGTCCCCTCTCCTTGGCTTAGGGGCTGGTGGCAGCTCTGACCCTGCCTGCACCCCACCTACCTCCCTGCACGCCCGCCCCCACCACCCTGCGGAAAGAATGCTCTGTGTGCATGTTCTCTCTGCGGCAGGGAACTAAAATTAAGCTTGGGAACAAGGAATACTCCAGGCCGTGCATTTTTCAAGTTTTCCTCTACAAGAAAGGGTTGGTGTGGCAGGACTGGTGAAAACTCTGGCTATTCTGTGCCTGCTCGCTGCATGCTGAGATAAGATATAGTGTGGAGCAGCCTAGTTAAAAATATTTGTCATAGTTAAAGAGAAAAACATGGATATAAAAGAGGGAAAGACAAGGTTGTGTTATGGCCTGCTTGTGCTCTTATAACACTCATTTAAATTCCCATTTATATTTTCCTAATACACTCGTCTCCTTTTTGCCTCAGAGCTATTTTAATTGAATTTGCTTGTTCTGCCTGCCATTTAGCTGCGAGCTGCCCTGACTAAAACTGGTTCCAATGCAATAACAAACCAAGCTGTTTCATTAAATTTCCGGTGTTAAAAGCAGCTGACCTTCATGTGCTGCAGGGGTGAAGGGGGGGTCTGATGGGTCTGATGCTGAGTGCTGCACGCAAAATCAACTTGCGCACAGAACTTGGATGAGAAATCATTGTAATTGCACTAACTACCCATATTAAACACAGTTGCTGTCTTTTCCATGCAAGTATGTGTGTGTAACTTTCAAATATTGACTGCATTTGGAATTGAATTATCAAATGGGCTGTAATCATATGCTAGAATACATTTGGGATGAGTATGTATTTTGTAATAATTACTTCATTACTAGGCGTAACATAGCCATTTCTCTTGAACGTGCTTTTCTGCATTTATTTGGGAAACAAAAAAAAAAAAGAAAAATAAGAGACTTTTCAAAAAAATTCATCAATGAATGCACCATTAATACTATTGGGTAAAACAAAAATAGAGGCATGGAGTCAGAAATTAATTTCCCATAATAGATATTTATACAACTGTACAGCTATTAATTATCTTTGTCTAGTTTGTAAAACAGAAAAGTCAGCCAATGCACTGTTTATCTTTGACACTGTGTTTCTGTTGGATTTTTTGGGCCAGCCGCTTGACCACCAGGACTATCAGGCCGCTCGGGGCGGTAACACCCTTGCATCATTAAACTGATGAGTTTTCCCATCTGTTTTGATGACCCAGGATTGAGTTATCAAGATAAGACCTGTCCTGTTGCAGGAAGGAGCATCATATTTGCTTATGTGTAACTACTGTAGCAGATCATACAGACATAACTGATTTTTTATTTTTTTTCACCTCTGCTGTATTCTCTGGGACTCCTGATACTCACTCCACAAGAGCCTAAAACAAACAGACTGATAAGACTTTCAACCAGAGATTTAGAAAGTCTCTGTTGCTTCTCAATGGGTTGGTTTTCTTAAGTGGAAAAAAAAGCGTCAAGATAAGGCATTTCAGTGGCACTGACACTACCAAGAATAACCTGTGTGCACAGAGGCAGAGAGTCTGCTTATTTATGTATTTTATAATGATACTTTAATTCCTAGTTATATAAACAACACAACTGTTCAGGCAGAGAGGTGATCTTGCAAAATCTGATATAATTATCGGATGCTGCCTGAGAGCAGAATATGCTTTAGGAAATGGGTATGGAGGAGAGGGGGCTGCTGCTGCCTGCCCCCTCCTTTCCAATGCGCTCGTGTTCCATGTAGCTTTCAAATCGGATTTCAAACCTGTCCATTTAAGCAAACTGCTTGGTCTTGCTTTTCATGGAAGTCCTTCTATTGCTTACAATAACTTAACCTTCTGAAATGACTTACTAGTAAACATAGTAGATGTTTAAGTAGGTTGGCGAATTCTCAGTGTATTGATGAACACTTGGACAAAATGTCTGGATTATTTTTTTTTCTCATTCCCATGCATATGACCAGTTTGAGTTTCTTTTATGCTAGAAAGTAAACTTTACTGCAGTACAACGAAGACTACAAACAGTAAAAAAACCTATAGTCTGTAGAGCGAGAAGAAGCCTGGATAAGAGCAAGTCCGAATAGTTTATACTAGTTGTCTACTGGGGAGTCCGGGTTATACAATGCTGGGTTGCTGTTATTAACTAAAAATTTTTAAAAAGTTAATTTTTTTGCAAGTTAAGAAGTGTCACACAACTCAGCATGATTCATCCCACCTCTCCTTTCCATGTTTAGTTTTCTTATTCTAGTAGCAGACTGTTACAACACTCTGCTTCCCTTCCACAAGTTACTTTACTGTTCTTTGGAGCTGCGAGGCTTAAGCAAACCAGGAGATGTAAAGATGTGGGTGGAAGGAAGAACAGAGAATTGAAACTCTCAGAAGGACCTGGTAGTTTTTATTTCCCAAAATACCTGTATATAAAGAGAAGCTGGTATAGAAACCAGTATAGAAACATTGGAAATTTGGGGAAGAAAATATACAATACAGTTGAAGATATAGTACAGTGCCTTCAAAATGCTTTCTCTGATAAGAATTCAGGCTGCTTTTAGTCCTCTCCACTAGCAGGTATCTGCAGCTCATCTCTTTCACAGAACCTGGTTTTCCTGGGTCAATATTTTATTGGTCTTTCATTAGCATTTCAGGTTGCCCACATCCCCGTACTTAAAATACAAGCTTCCTGCGATATGATCTCTTTCCTGGAATCGTCCAGGAGTCGTGATTAGGCATGTATTTGGTCAGGGACTCAAGATGCTGGCTCATATTCTTCATCTCTCCAGCCCTCTTCCTGTTGGGGGTTGCAGTGGTGGAGATGAGTTCCCACTACAGGTCTCCAGCTTGGTGACCCAGAAGGTGGAGATGCCCCATGGGGTTGTACAAGCTTGATGTTGTCTGTGCAGTTGTCAGCAGCTGTTGTTTCTCTCTCACGTTCGACTTCAAATGTGTCTTCTCTGTGCACATAGTGTACAGTTGTTCCCCATATGTAAAACTCTCAAATATTTGGGATTGCCTAAGTGTAGCTATAACTATGTTCCATGGGCTAAGGAAATTGTGCCCGAAACACTTACTTATTCTTAAGTTTTACACTTGGTAAACAACTGCTGTAGATGTTTCAAAAATTTCTGTATTTTTCGTCACTTTCTTTTTTGTTTTGTAAATAAGGAAAAACAAATATTTTTTTTTTTCTTTCTGGAAATCCTAATTTTGTTTTCAGATAGTTTATATAACTAAACTTTTCATGATCTTGAGTGTGGACCTCCAAGACAAATTTTGAATTGGAATATCTTTGGAAGTGTTTTTTTTCTTTCAGCTAATGCAGTGCAGGCCAATGTATTTTGAAGTTTTCATTTAACCAAGGAAAGGAATATAAACACATTTCTTTTAGAGAGAGAGAGTTACTTCATCTGTATTTTACATCAAAAATGTTTACGCTGTGAATGAGTGAAGTTTGAACAGGGTGCCGTGAATTCTTGCCCTACTGCTTTGCATCCTAGCTTCTCCAAGTAGCCATCATTCTGCTTTTGATTTCAAGTCAGCCATCAGCTTTTTCTACACCACCTGCACACAATGAAAGTGTTACCTTTTTCAGTGCCTGAAACCTATAAAACAAGAAGTGGGTTAAGAGCAGTTGCTGTACTCCCAGTACAGAAACTGAGGGTATTGAGGACCTCAGAGAAAAGAAAATAAGGTGTAACATGCTACGTAAACTTCCCATAATAGCTCAGTTTGCATGTCTATAACGCATGATAACTGCTGGTTTATGGCAAGTTTTCCAGACGTCCTGATTGCCTGGTGAATGTTGCTCTGCTCTACTAAGTTCATTGGCTGATGAATTATATACAAACTTAGACACCACATAATGTGATGTTTGGGAAGTTGCAAAGTGAAAATATTATTTGATTAGTCTAAATAAAACTGATAAATGACAGTGTGGAACATAATTTCAGCTTTAGAGAGACTTTGAAGAAGGTAAGCGAATAAAATACCCACACCAGTGGTGCAAAGGTGCCTTTGCAAGAGACCTCACAATTCACGTGCTTTTCAAGGTCCCAGTCAATTACAGAAAAACAAAGTTTTGCTGTGCTTTACTGTTAATCTTTGGGGAGTTTAAGATTAGAAGTCCTTAATTTAAATGTAGTAGTGGACATATGTCAGAGTATTTGATTTCATGGGAATTGGGGAGTAGCGCAAATGTATTTCTCCCAAACAGTAGACTTTTTATCATGTTATTCTGAGATATGTTCCTTATAAGTTGTTGTTATTATTGGTAATAATTGTTCCTCAAAAACAGTGGAAAAAAAGCCTGCAACAAAAACCTTCTGGTGAGCAATTAGCTGATGACATTAAAAGACTTTTTCTTTGAAGCTTATTTTAGACAGCAAGACCATTTTTGTACAGTACTCTGAAGGGTTTTAGTACTCTTGCATGTCAAGAAATATGTTGCCACAGTTGTGGTGGAAACTTGAGGCTGAGGTGTCCAAGAATAAGCCACTCCATCTCCTGTGTTTTCAGTTGGGTAGAACACAAGAAATAAAGAGTTCAGGTTTCATCATTCATTGTGTAATCACTTTTAGGTTCCTGCAAAGGGTGCCAGAATCCCCCCCAAAAGAAGAAAATAAAGCAGGATTTTGTATGCTTTTAATGCACAGGGTGGGTGGGTGGCACAGGGAAGGACATAAAGGTTCTACATACGATGAGATACTGCTATAGCATCTTTGATGGTAGGCATTCAAACCCACCCTGAGTAGTGGCAAGAGAAACAGAGCGATGGTGGTAGTGTAACTGTGGCAGCCTAGAAAGGTCTAGAGGCGAACCTTGCCTCTCTCGGGGAAACGTTTTGCTTTGGCACGAGCTCAGCCATTACATGCCCTGCGTGGCTGCAGCCAGGCAGGTAGCCTGTTTGGCTAATGAAAGCGTATGTTTTGATAGAGGATGAGCATGTGCAGCGCTGCCTGTCAGCATGCATGGAGCTACTGCATATGCTCTCTCTCGCCTGACAGAAAGACCTAAAGGGGTAGTTGGACTGCTGGGCTTGGTGGTTGGGGTAAGGATAGAACCTAGAAGACAAGGAGCAATAATAAAACCTTAGGAATAGAATTTTCTCATACTTAAATTTTCTTCTTTCCAACTTTTCTGCCCAAAATGTGGAAATCTCCCATAGGAGAGCAACTCCTTGAAGTCACCTGAACCCTCTGAAGGCTGTTTTTTTGAGTTCATTGATTTGGCTTGCTTAAGTTTCTTTATAGTTTCTTTCCCGCCTGGTGTGAGGTGGAGCAGGACCAACTCCCTGTCCCGTGGGAGAGGCTCGTGCGTGCTCTGGTTGCCATGGCAACCGGGGGTCAGCTGACTGGGTTGTTTACCCCCTGGAGGGGTCGCACCTGTGGGGAGGGGTGGACGGGTCAGGTGACCCCAACTGACCAATAGGGTGTTCCGTCCCTCCGCCATGGTCAGTATCGAGGCTGAGGGGTGGGAGGGGGTCAGGTTGGCGCCTCTTCCTTCAAGGGCTGCTTGAGTGGAGCCCTTTCTTTGATGGCTGATCCCTGAGGAAGACCCAGTCAGTTTGTCGGCTGTTGATCTGCATCAGAGTGTTCCGGAATCCAGTTCCCATTGGTCGCTGAGACCAGTCTGGAACTTTCCCGGAGCCTGCCGGTAAAATCTCCCTGGGAGTTTGATACGGTTTTGTATATACATTTATATATATTGTATCTATTCCATTATTTCCTTTTTTAATTTTAATATTTCATTAAGGTATTTTAGGTTTTTTCTGCACTCATAAATCTCTTTCTCTCTTTTCTTCCTCTCTTTGGAGCATCTGTGACCTTGTCATCGGCCAACCCGGCCCAAACTGCAACACTTTCTGCCACTTAAAATAACTGAGACTATGAATTAGTTGCTGTATGAAAAGCAGTAGAATGGCCCAAGCATCCAGAAAAGGATTCAGTACCAAAGTCAGAATTCGAGGATTTTGGTACATTTTATTCACAGAATCACAGAATGATATGGGGTTGGAAGGGACCTCTGGAGATCATCTAGTCCAACCCCCCTGACAAAGCAGGTCCACCTAGAGCAGGTTGCACAGGAACATGTCCAAGATGGGTTTTGAATGTCTCCACAGAAAGAGGCTCAACCACCTCTCTGGGCCGCCTCTTCCAGTGCTCTGCCACCCTCAAAGTAAAGAAGTTCTTCCTCCTGTTCAGTTGGAACTTCTTATGTTCAAGTTTGTGCCCATTACAATTTTCTTAGAATTGCAAAGGAACCAACTGTGCTGCATATTGTGTAAATGCAATGCTTAGTATCAATGCCACTGTGTTTTTCCTTTGAGAAAATGTTTGTGGCTCTCATTATTTCTGCAGTTATGTGTCTTGTCAGGAGAAAACAAAGTCTTAAAGTGAAAATACTCCTTTTACAGCTTTATTGCACTTGTCTGGCACCTCAGGCGTCAGATAAATTCCAAATACCATGAGCTCTGGTTACTTCTGTTAAGAACAGCGATATTTGGTGATGCATGTTGATAGGTGCAATGGCAATTGCATATTTTTCCTAAGAAACTTAATGGGTCAAGATAGCAAAGCGCAGACTGATGTGATCAGTCACAATGGTCTCGTCAGAGAAACTGAGGAGCAGCACAGTTTGTAAGCCCTGACCGCTATTCACATGATTTTATCTTGCACTAAAGATTCCAGTCCCACTTTTTCTGTTTGTTACTTTGTTTTGGGAGAGGAGCTAGCCTTAAAACCTTGAAAAGTGTGGGTGTTTGGCTGCTCTGATTAGTACATTAAAGAGGACCTTGGAAATAATTTGATGCTTAAGCAAAATAAGTTCAAATGTGGGGGAGAGCACAGCCTGGATCTCTTCACAGGCTTTTTGTAAATATTTTATTTTTGTTTGAAACCACTGAGAAGTGCTTACCTTTAACTGTGATCAGTGGCACTGGGTTGGCCCTCAGGTATGCTGAATCAATGTTTGACTGTTGCTTGGTTTGGTAAGGGTGTGAGCTGGTGCAGGCAGGGTGCAGGAACAACCACAAAACCATGGATGAAGAGCGAAGAACAAATTTAACCTTGATACCTCATGGATCAGGTAATCTCCAAAGCAGCACCCGGGCACAGGCGTGCAAGCAGGGCATGCAGGCACCGCTGAGCAAGAGAGAGTTCTTACTAGCAAGAGAGTCCTTGTTAGCAAGGGAGTGAGAGAAGTATTTCAGGGATTCAGGCAGACATAGTTCTTCGCTGTGCTTTGATGTTCTTCAACAGCAGGGCAGGAATCTCGGGCATGTTCGATAAGGTGCCCCTGAATCCATCACAGGCCTATGTTATCTAAGCACAGATGTTCTGCTTGTTGAGCACACAAGACTAAACAACAATTAGTGGAATATATGTGTTTTCCAGCACCCCACGTGTGAGTCACTTGAGTGTGTTTACAGCCCTCCTTGCCGATCTTCTGTTACTTTCCCACAGTAAGGAATGGGGAGGTAGTATACTTTGTCTGTTGTCACCCAGAAAAGTTGTCTTTTTTTTTTTCACTGAAATCTTTGTTTAGATTTCAGTTTCAACCTTAGGAACTCCCACAAATTGTTGGGTGTTTTGCTTTGTTTGTTGGGTTTTTTGGCCTTTTTTTTAAGGCGATGACTGGAATTCTTACATTTATTTTGCTGCTAAGAACAAATTGTGTGCCCAGAAATTTTCTGAGAAAGAGGCAGAGCACCTCTTCTAAATGCAGCGTCCTTACATAAGCTTGTGCTCTTCCTATCAGCCTTATTTCCAAGTAACTTTTTTTAAAGCAGGCAAGTTGGCCTGATGCTTAAGGCATCAAGGGTGTTGCTTGGCAACTTTGGGCTGTGCGGGCGTCTCTCTGTGAGCAGCCGGACAGATGTTTGCACACAGGCTGACTGGGAGCAACCTGGTGGCGACTGAACAAACCCGCTCCTAAAATTATTGGTTCAGGGGATGTGTGGTAAATTAAACATTTGCACTGTGAGAGGCTGTTCGTGAGACTCGTTATTTGCGAAGTGTAAAAAGCTTTTCAAAAGGGTGAGAGGCTGAGATGCCTTTCTTGGATATTTTTCAGTGCCTAGGGGACAAATATATATCATTTGTCGTTTGAGTGAGTGAAATCTGTTTAGTTTAAAGCTGTGAGTTGAAGATGATGGTTTGGAGTTTTTTTCTCTCTTTTGTAACAATAACATTTTCCTGCTATTAAGAGGATTACTCTGCAGAGATACAAACCCAGATCCCCCCCTGCGGTTGTTTTGCAGGTCTGTGTCCAGTTAGCAACGAGCTGCCTTTCAGTTGGAAACAAACCAGTAGAGTGTGACTCTCTGCTACTTTTCTATGCCAGGATACAATATGCTGGGTGGGTGCACGCAGGGCACCTACCTTTAAGGTATGCTAGTATATTTTGCCCAGAGAAAGACATGAATAGCTTGGATTGGTACCCACTGGTTTATTTTTTTTCCTCCGAGTACTTATGGTGAGAGTGAGTTGCAGGGGGAGTAAGCTGTCGAAGCAGAGGGAAGGGATGGGCTTCTCCTCACTACCTTCAACTCAGTTTTACTGGCACTGTCCCATCAACTGAATGTGAGACTTAAACTGTAAACTGAATTAGAGCATGCTTTTAAAAGGTAATGCATTTTGAAAGTGTCTGAGCAGCTATAAACATAAGGTGGAGGAGCTCCTGTCTGTGTGCGGAGGCAGTCGGTTTGCCAGAGGTGGACTGGTCCCTGGAAGCCTGGTCAGGCAGGGGCGGAGGGTTCGGGATATCATTTTGAGCATTGACATAGAGGCTGGTGGCCAACACCACAGTCTAACGCCAGCACAGGCTGTCGTGGCCGCCAAAAGAGGCGGCGGTGTGACTCGGCTGTCATCCCTACTTCTCATGTCACACTCACACCCCCCCACCCCTTTTCAGTCTCATATTGATGAGATCTCATGGGAAATCATAGGATCATATGATCGCCTAGGTTGGAAGGGACCTTTAAGATCATCAAGTCATACCATTAACGTAACACTGCCAAAACCACCACTAAACCATGTCCCTAAGCACCACGTCTACCTGTCTTTTAAATACGTCCAGGGATGGCGATTCTACCACTTCCCTGGGCAGCCTATTCTAATGCTTGACAAACCTTTCTGTGAAGAAATTTTTCCTAATATCCATCCCAAACCTTCCCTTGTGCAACTTGAGGAATCGTGGTGAGGAATAGATCAAGTTTATTGTCTCCTCCCTTTTTAGTTTTAACTTGAATGGGTTTGCCTGCTACTTCCTATGGCCTTAATAAATGCTTGTAGTGGCTTGGTGAAGGGGGCAGGATGGAGGTGGGAAGGAGCAGCCAAGAAACTTGGGAGAAAGATGGAGACTTTGCTCCTGTTGGTGCTGCAGAGCTTTAGCTGTCTGGGAAAGTGTGGCAGGCTGTAGCACAGGGACAGGCTGTGAGGAGGAAGAGCTACATCTGGCTGGGTGGGCTTGGAGCACAGCCTGGACAGACCCATGCCCTTGGTTTGTGAAGAGCTACCATGTCTGCTGGCTGTTGAAATAATGTGCAAGGAAAGAAGTTAAGAGCAAGAGGAGGCAAAGTAGTGGGAACAAATGTGCCCCTTTTCTATCTAGAGATGGAGAAATTGCACTGTATATTTTGAGGGTTTGCTTTCTCCTTGTTTTCTTCAATAAGCATATTTGCTAGATTAAAAACACCATCCCTTCCCTTTCTGTGGGTTAAGTTTACTTATTGTCAAACAACAAAGCTCATTTTTCTACTCTTCTGGCACTCTGAGAGAATAAAAATGGAGAGGGGTAGTTTGACAGAAAAGGTAGCCAAGGTACCTAAAATTCTTCAGGTGTGCCAGGTGAGAAATGTTTTAATTGTAAAGAATCCTTGGAACTAAAGTAATCTTTTAACCATTAAAGAACAAAACCTCTAGCATCTTAGCATACATAATTTAAGACAATACAGACATAGGATAAATGTGTTAATTCTTGAGCAGGACTTCTTACCTTTTCTTAATAACACTGTAGTATTATCATAAGCATAGTTAATCATTGTACTTTAAATAAGAACCTACTAGCCCTTCTCTTAATTGCTATTAACCTTCATTAAGATGAGAGGTGAACTGTGTTGGGTGCTATGTGAACACTCCTTAAAGTGCCTTCCCTCCCTGGTGAATCTTGCAGCTCACGAAGACAAATGATATAAAAGTAGTCGGGGGCTGTTCCTATTAACCTGGTCACTGAGAGTTGTTGTATTATGGGTGTCATGAGGAAGAGACATCTTAGAGATTTGTAGAAGGCAGTTATGATTCAGGGTAGTATTTCTATTTCTGATGGTACTTAATAAATATGAGCACTGATTCTCCTTTGAGGCAGTGAGACTTCAGCTTATGCTTAATGTAAAGTCCTGCTTAAATCCTCCTGAGTTAGATGCTTCATGAAAAGACAACATAGAAGGTGTAAAGTTAGTTTTGTAACTAAAACACAAGACAGATTAGTGGCATGGAAAAGGGAGAAGGATGGTATCTGCTTTCCTGTTTAACACCCTACAAGAAGAGGAAAAGCCAGCGGGTTGAGGGAGGTGATTCTGCCCCTCTGCTCCACTTTGGTGAGACCCCACCTGGAATGCTGCATCCAGCTCTCGAGTCCTCAGCACAGGAAGGACATGGACCTGTTGGAGTGAATCCAGAGGAGGGCCACAAAAATGATCAGAGGGACGGAACACCTCTCCTGTGAAGACGGGCTGAGAGAGTTGGGGTTGTTCAGCCTGGAGAAGAGGACGCTTTAGGGACACCTTACAGTGGCCTTCCAGTACCTAAAAGGGGCCTACAGGAGAGATGGGGAGGGACTCTGTATCAGGGAGTGTAGGGATAGGATGAGAGGTAATGGTTTTAAACTGAAAGAGGGGATATTTAGATTAGATATTAGGAAGAAATTCTTTACTGTGAGGGTGGTGAGACACTGGAACAGGTTCCTGAGAGAGGTTGTGGATGCCCCATCTCTGGAGGTGTTCAAGGGCAGGCTGGATGGGCTTTGAGTAACTTGGTCTCATGGGAGGTGTCCCTGCCCATGGCAGGGGGGGTTGGAACTGGTTAAGGTCCCTTCCAACCCAGACCATTCTGTCGTTCTATGAAAACAACATGTACTGTGGGAATGAGAACAAAAAAACTGAGTTGCATGGACTGAAATAGATGGACTCAACAGAAAGCATCCCAGTAAAGGAGAATGGCCTGTGTTCACCTTGGTAGAGGTGGTCACCATCTAGGAAGCTCTCAGTCCTAGAGTTGCCAATAGAAAATTGTCCTTGCCTCCTTCATTGTTAGGCTGTTTAGGAACCCTACTTAAAATAAAACTGTTAACTGCATATTGCATATTTTTTGTGTTTTCTGTTTCCTATAGTCGTTGCATATGAAATCAGAGTATAGTTAAACCATATTAATGGTTATGCATAGACAAAATAAATTAAAAATGAAAACCTTACTGAGATAAAAATGTTCAGTTCATTACTCTATCTGAAAACTAATTCTTGTCTGGTTTGGGTAGAGCCTCAGGTACATCTGAAAGCATATTAGATCCATAAAACTTTGGTTACTTTTGGTTCATGATGGGGGTTGGAGAACTGCAGCAGGAGGTAATTGCTTGATAATCCAGTTAATGCTTTCAGTCAGAAGGTAGCTACAGATATGGAAGTGGCAAAGGGCAGTGCTGAATTAATTGCAGTAAATCTTCTAGAGGCAGGTTTTCAGTTGCAGAAGCACTGTGGCCAAATTTGCTGATTGTTCCTTCAGTAGTCTTAAAATGAGGTGGATTTGGCACTGACAGGCAGAGTGAGACTTACTTCAAATGACAGGCCAAATAAATCCCTGCACTGAGATCAGTAAACCGGTGTCAAGAGTAAATCTGACGTGCTGTTTCACTGGAGTTGCACTAAGGGAGAGCTAACCTGAAGGTTTGCTTCGTGTGTATTTGAAGGCAATGGTAATATTGGCCAATTCAAGGTCTGTGGGCATTATTTTTGCAGTGAGGGACTACAGAAATAGAAGATCTGGTCTGATTTCTAAATCTTACCTTCATCTGCTGTCTCACAGTGATCACTCTTAATTATGAGAATTTTGTTTCATTGCCATGCAGACAGCTAAGCTGCATGAGTCATGGACAGAACAGTTTGCTTTTAATAAATGGAAGTGGATACGGTAATAATAAAAAAAAATAAAAAAAAAATCAGTTCGACTCCAAACCCATCTACCCGTCTAGACAGAGAGTGCCAAGCTGCTGTCTGCTAAGAAATATCTTCTTAATAATGCTGTAATAATGCTGCTACTTTTACAGTACTTGCCATTTTTTTTAAGCGCTGTACCCAGCTAATTCATCGTTGGCTGGGCTTGAGACGGCCTTTTGCTGGGTTTTATAGCATTTTTGTGTCTTGCTTTTCTGTAATGTGCTATTTTGAATGCCATGTCCAATCAATTAGGGAATCACAAGAATGTTTTAGGCAGCCGTTCCCAGGGCTGGGCAATAATCCTTGTCCCTGCTCTTCCAGGGTTGCCTATTCATCCTTTCCTGGCAGAGACCTCGTGTCTCCCTGTTCTCCTCTCCTCTGGAAAAAAAAAGCCCTTGTTGTGGCCAAATACTCTGTTTGGCCCCATTTTCTGCATGGCTTCCCTCCTCTGACTGGTACCCCATGGGGAAAGAGGTGTGTGTGTTGGCACCTTTTGCTTCCCCACCTCTAATTCACCTGTGTCATGTCAGAGGCTCTCTTTGCCTTTATTCTTCCCTGGCTTTTCATGCCAGGAACAACTCCTTTCCTTTCTCCCTCCTTTTGCAGGTCTTTCCCAAAAGAGTTGTGTGTGTTCACTGAAGGGGAGAAATGGGAACACGGAAAGGGAGGGAGGGATGGATGGATGGAAAAAGGAATAGAGGGCAGAGCTTGCTGCCTATTTTACCCGTTTCCCCAGCTTAGTATCCATCCTGGGTGACTCAGTTGCTCATATAGTTGGGTCCTGGTGTCTCGATACCTATGTGCCTTCCTCCCCAGAGGATGGGGTGCTGGCAGCAGCTTGGCTTCCAGACCAGCACAGAAGCAATTCGGATGTGCATGTAGCTCCTTGCATGGGTAGGAAATGAAGGAACCTGGCCTGGAGAAAATGCAGGGAAGGTATATGGCACAAGAGGAGGGAAACGGCTTTGGAGGGGAGGAAGATGAAGAAATCCTTCTTGTAAGGGCAAGGGAGAATAGTAGAGGGATGGGAGACCTCTGGCTGAGAGTTGTATTAGTGATGGAGAGGGAGGAGAAGGGGCCGAGTGGGGCTGGAGAATGAGGCATGCTGGATACAGGGAGAGGAAAGGGGATGACCTGGCAGGAACAGGCTGGGAGATGTTTTCTACAGTCTCAGAAATGGGGAGGAGATGGCAGGTGGGTAGCGGCATGCAGGGACCTCATGTCTAGAGCAGTGGGATGTGAAGGGTTCAAAGGCTGTGTGATCCAGGTAGCCTTGAGCGTGTGCCATCCTGCATCCTGCCCAAGCTGGTACTATTTTTAAATGAGCAGAATGCAGGGGTTAAAAACTTTCCCCTGTCTGGCTGCCGGGAGAGTGTTTCATGGAGGTGAGGAAGGGCTGCCTTGGGCTGCACCAAGCCTGAGTTGAGATGAACAGCAACTCAAATGGGACCATTAAACTCATTTGCTCCTGACACCCAGGTCTGAAGCACCACCTCCAGAAAGGTGAGAAAATAGAAAAAATAAAACTATTGTCCCATAGCAAGGTGGGAGATTAGTCTCTTCTAGTGCTGCCTGGACTTGTCATCCAAGTTTGCTTTCATGTAAGTGAACACTGGGATAACTCCAAAGAAGTATGAGGGCATCATTCACGTTTCCCACCTGCGTGAGAAGAGTATGGATTTAGGCTAGCTGTGAACTACTGGAAGAACAGGGTTTTTTAAAATAACAAAACCCGCTGATTCATGGAAACCTAAAGTTCCATGGAGCTCCCATCTGACAGAAGGCAGGGCAAGCTGGCCAACTAACCCACTTCAGAATTAGAAAGTAACATTTGAAAATAAAAAAATAAACAAAAATACTGTGCGTGTTGAGAACTCTGAACTTTAGGCCCATACTGGTAACCCAGAGGTACCAGCTGCCTCATATCTGTTGCAAAGATTTCCTGCTTGTAGGAACACCCTGTTAATACCACTTAATGTTTTGAGGTTAAATCAATGTGCTGAAAGCCCTCTAGATCCTCGGATGAAAGATGCTATTATATATGCAGTATATCCACAAAAGGGATCACAGAGTATATCCTACCTGTGGGGCAAATCCCCCCGCAGTACTGCTCTAGGACAACGTGCTGCTGTGAAGCGCTAATGCTCCAGTGGTGTATGTCTGTTTAAAAGCAGTGTCAACATTTTCCTCTGTAATGGGCGGTACAAGAGCTGCAAAAGGTTGAACTGGTGATTCTTGCATTGTTTTTCAAGTAGTATTTCTTAAGTCTCCTCGCTTGCTTTTAAGACTCAATTTGATTCAAAGCATCTCAGTCCTTTTTGTTTTTTTTTTTTCAAATCAAACCTTGTTAACTCTAGTGTATGTCTCAGATGTCAAGATCATTCCCTTGTGATTCGTGATGACTTCCAGAGCTCCCAGTGCAAAAGAGTGTACAAGTCAGCTGCATGACTAGAAGTTGCCCTCTCTTAGTTGAAGGCACACATTTTCCTTTTGAACTCTCTCTCTTTTTTATGCATGTTACAGCGTGCGGGATCTGCTAAATGGCACTCCTGTATAGCAGGTGAAGTGTGTGTCTGTGTGTTTCTTGCTACAATTGTACATTAAATACAGAGCAGCGTGGTTTTATAGATCTGAGAAACGGTACACGTCTGCTGCCTACTGTCAAAACCTCTTTCCCTTCTTAAATCCCACAGAGATGCTGCTAATTAAAGGAGATTTCCTCTCCCTCCCCCTATTCATATCAGAGCTGAATATAATTTGGATCTTATCGTTTTGGGGAGTCTCAAAGTATGCTATCTGAGAGAATAAGCCTAATTTATCTGCTGTTTTTCATCAGGATTGAAGGTGTAGCATGAGAGCGTGTCGGTCTGTGGCTTTCCCATACCTAGCTATTGCTACCTTTCCCGTGGCCAATTCCTCCCCTGGAAAAGAGCAAGTTCAGACGTCTCTGGTCCCCCAGAGAAGCGAGGGAGCAGTGCCTCTGAGCGCCGTGGTGCGGCAGAGTCTCGGATCCAGTAGCTGCTTATGTGTATCGCCTGTAGTTAGTGGCGAGCTCAGTTACGTGCTTTAAGAGGAGCTACGTATTTACCAAAATGAAATGGTGCAAGTAGGATTATCCCCTCCCAAAAGGCTTCTGTCTGCACTAGGAATTTTTGCTGCTTTCTGACATGTGGCGTGTTGTGGTCTATGTTGTAGTAAAAACTCCAAAGTCATTTTCAGTTTTATGTTCCCTTTTTTGGATCGGGAGTCAGCGTGTAGCAGGACCTCTGCTTATTTCTCTTTTGGTGATACTGCTGAGTGAAATAGAGTCCAGATCGTAAGAGCATGTGGTTTGTCACTGGAAGTTATAATTGAAAAGGCTGGTACACCCTGCCCTCCCAGCAAAAACCCCACGGGTAAATCAAAGCCAGACCTTGCCAGCACCCATCTCGCTGCTTTTAGTTCACAGGCGAGCCTCTCCATCGCTAGGGTCTGGCTGCAACCGCAGCAGCTAAATTCATCTCTCTGAACAGAAGAATTCATTTAGCTGAGCCAAAAACCGGCCGGATCCCTCCGGACGCAGGTGGGGATCCCGGTGCTGGGCGGGAGGGGGAGGGAGGGAGGGAGGAAGGCTTCTTTGCTGTGTGGCCGGGGAGCAGCCTTCGGCGGGGGGACTGGCTCCAGAAACCTCCCGGCATTCAGCTTTTGCCGTTCTCCGCGAAGTGGGCTTTTTTTTTTTTTTTTCTTTCACTCCTCTCTCCTCTTTTTTTTTTTTCTTCCCCTTTCCTTTTTCCCTCCCTCTCTCCGGAGGAGCCTCCGCAGCCCTGATTTGCTGGGAAGCGGCAGAGGCTCCTGGCTCTGGGCAGAGCCGGGCTGCGCCGCCGCTGCTGACGCCGGGCCGCCGCCGCCACCGGGCGCAGCCCCGCGCCCCCGGTATCGCCACCGGCCGCCCCCGCCGCCAAGGTACCTTCCCGCCGCCCCCCCCCCCTGCGTGCAGTGTCCTCCCCGCAAGGGGAAGCGGAGGATATGCCAGTTTTGGGGTGGGAGGCGGGCAGATTGCATTCCCCCCCCCCCCCTTTTTTTTTTAATATATACGGGTTTTTTTTTTTTATATATATATATATATATATATTTATATGAACCTCATTCCTAGGAGCCATTTTTAAGTTAGCACCGGGGGGGGCGGTGTGTGGGTGTGTGTGTGAGGCCGGGGCGGGGGGAGGCAGCAAGCAGTGCCCCCCGCAGAGCAGGGATGCGGGGAGGAGGACGGACGGTGGGGATACGCTCCCGCCGCAGCTGTGCCAGAAGGGGGGAGATGGAAAATGGGGGGGGGGAATGATGTTGCAATTTGAAATGTGTGTATGTGTTGTGGTGTGTGTGGTTTTTTTTTTTTTTTTAGGGCCGTACACATTTCTGTAGGAAACTTCTGTAGGCGGCAAAGGGATGACGGGGGGTGGGGGGGTCTGGGTTGGTAGGGCTCACCCCCGAGCCCCCCCCCCCCCTTTCCCCCGGGGTGCCCGCTGCTGCAATGCGGCGGGTGTGGTGATGTACGGAGCACATCGCAGCCCCGGTCCGCTGCTACCGCAGCGGTCCGGGGCTGCGATGTGCTCCGTACATCACCAAAGTAACTGTGGCCTTGTAGTTTCTCGATTTTTTTTCTTTTTTTTTTTTCCTATTTATTTTTGGGCACGAGGAGGAAGGCGTTCAGTAAAGGCAACGATCTCCCTGAAAGCCATTTGCCGGTGTGCGCTTGGTGTTTGGAGGCAGGCAGGGGGTGGAAAAGTCTTTTCCTCAACTCGAAACGTTGGACGGTGGTCGTGGCTTGTGAAGTGGAAGGGGGGAGAAATGCCTGCGGACGTTCCGAGCTTTTGCTGTCCAAAGGGATGGCGAGCCGGAGGCCTGCTTGCCACAGAAAAGCTGTGGGTTAGGTGTGTCCCACGTGCGACTGTCCTTTTGTAGCGTGGCAATCTGAATGACATCTTTTTCTGGTTTGGTGGTTTTTTGTTGGTTTTTTTTTTTTCATTTTATATTTAATACTGTCAGCGTTTGCCTGGGTCCATAGAAAGCTGAAAGATGTGTATAAAGAAAACAAGTATAACTAAATCTCATGGAAAATAAGCAAAGTATGTAAGTTTCACCAGTAAATCTCAGTCAGATGTGATCGAGCATCTGCTTTTCCTCTAAATTGATGGAGAATGGTCCTTTTGTAGAGTATTAAAAGGTCATGATTGTCCTGCTGCACCACTGCTGTGGTTAAATTCATGGGTCTCGCTGCACCTGTGTGTGTACATGCATTATACAGCGTAGGCGAATACTGCTGTGCTGGTCTCCTTGGGTTGGAAAGTTTCAGCTCTGACGTGAGGATGAGACCTGCATGGCAATAAGGGGAGAAGAGAGCCCAGGAGCACTGCATTAGAGTAAGAGCCACTGGAAGTTTATTCCTTACGGCATCGCTTGAGCAGGAAGGGCTCCTTGGGCTGTCAGCATGCTGCAGACCTGCTCGCTGCAGCAGAGAACGTGAAACACCCTAAGAAGCATTAAAAATACATTGGTTTTATTTAATCAGACCGGTGCAGCCCAGACCTCTCCCCGAACTAATTGCATGGGGTCGCATCCCTCCGTTAATGATGCAGCTGATGGCCTTTACTCCATAAAGGGTGGTCCCATATGACCGAGGAGCTGGTGAGATGCGCGTCAGGAGCTCGTCCGATGGCAGCCTGCTTCTGCGATGGGCAGGTTTCGCCTTTGGGAGGAGGAGGAGGAGTAGGGGGGGGGGGGGGGCACAGGGTGTGGCACCATCCTCAGCCCCCCCCCCCCCTCCCTGTGCCTCCGCCTTGGTGGCTCCTGGCAGGGCAGGGCTGGGCTGTGTCTGTCTGCTGGGGAACTGCAGCAAAACTGGAGAGCTCTAATTTTAGTTGGGGTTTTATTCTCTCTTCCGAGGAGGAGCAAGTGAAGGTGAAGCTACAATTTATGTAATTTTTGAATTAAACAGGGTGAGGTCTTTCTGTTTGTCTGTAGTGAAAATCTGCTGAGTATTTGCTCTCTGATGAAGGTTTTTCTTTGAAGGCTGGGGGGGTTTATAGATAATATGGGCGCTGGTGGTAGGTTGGACCCACAGTAGCATGCTCACACCCATATTTGTAAGATTTGTTGTTTGGTGCAATGGTTGTGAATTCCTTGGGGGCTATGCGTGGTTCTTTTTTAAAAGATGTAAAATGTCACTTCTTTGTATTTCAGGCATGATCTTGAGTTAACAGAAAGTTCTTGAAATGTGTTAAATGTGTTATTCACGGTGGGTGACATTCAGACTTGTTTCATGGAAATCTCATGTACCAGTAAATGACTGCTTGTTGACTCAGAGAAAACATCAAACCATTTATAAGCGGTTATAAAAGAATACTTGTTTCTCATGAGATGAAGCATCAGCTTTACCTCTCAAGCTGCAGCATTTTCAACATGAAAGTATTAATAACTGTGTGACTTTTTCACATCAAAATATGTCCTTGGGTGAAAGTCTGTGTACATTCAGTGTGTGTTGGACTTTGAAAACAAAGGGTCTGTCCGTGCAGGGAGGGCTGCTGTGAGTCTGCAGAATTGTGGTTTTTCTGTGTATATAGCATGGCCCCGGGTTTTTGTGTGTTAGCATCCTATTTATCATATTTTTAACTGGAAATATGACTGCAGAGTTTGAATTTTCAAAGTGTTTTGTTCAGACATAATTTCTCTCTAATCAAGTGAAAATACATGCTTGCATATAATCACAATAATATGATTGCTGTCAGCTAAGCTCAAAATTAAGCTGAAAACGTGTATATTCTGAAGTATCATGATGGATTGTTTCTATTTGGTACAAAAGTTACAGATTGTATAAAAGAGTGTTACCCAGAACTAGACTTGAATAAGCATCGCTATGTAGTTTGAATCAGTACTGTAAAGGAAACCTTTAAAAGAGGTGAACTACTGAAAAGATGATGGATTAGCTAGGTTTTGTCACGTTTCCCTTAATTTTTAATTTCTACTGTTGGCCATTTCTAGTGGCTGGCATGTATATGGACACATAGCACTTCCTCTTGCTAATGTGAGAGGCTAGAAACACCCAAAGAGAAATGCTTGATTTCTTCGGAAAGATCTCAAATTTCTTAAAATGAACAGCCCAGGTAGTGGGGAAGGAAGAGTGTGAACACTTATCTTGGTTCCAGTAGGAGAAATCCTACGAGCCCTTTGCGCCTGCCCCTGCCAGTCTCAATCGCTGTCACCATAAGCATCGGTGCAGAGGAATCTCGGGAGGATTGCCGAGGACTAAATATCTGTGGAAAAGCAGAAATGGGTCAGTATTTGGGACAACTGAGTTCATCTGAGACAATGTGCTGTATAGACAGCAAACTCTGTATCTCCTACACCCTTCCTGAGTAATTGATTTAATGCAATTTGAGTAATTGTCAGCTTTTAGTCTCTGGAGGAAAATGAAATCTTTACTTGGTCTTTGTATCAGCAGGGCTCGTTGTTCTTGAATAAAGTAGATAAAAGCAAAAAGAAAATTACAATAATCTTCTAAATCACAAATCTATTTGCACCCTGTGGGATGCAGTATATGAAAGGGTAATATATAGATAAAAGTTTTAAAAGTATACCAAAGTATAAAAAAAAAAAAAAAAAAGGAGGAAAAAACCTCTGCCTTTTTACATAGACCCCTTCAATTTTTATCCTTTCCTTTTATAAATCTTGGAAATCCTTTGTATGTTACAGACAGAGGATGCTTTTCAGTGGCTTCACTACCTATCAAAACTGATCTATTAGCAAGCTGAGAAACAAAAGAAGTACTGAAATCTGCACGAGGATCACCCACCAGATGTTTGGTCCTACTGAGAAAAGTCTTCATAGTTTAGAGGGTTAAAGAACAATGTGGAAAATGGGGACTCAGACTGTGTGTGTGTGGGGGGGGGTGTGTGTGTAAAGGGCTAGAATAAATGGAAACCATATGTGAATATAAAGACATATTTCAGGAAGGAAGGGGAGAGTGTAAAGGAAAAAAGCAGGATACCATTTTGGATACATGCATGTATTTGTATGAAATGTTTGTTTACTGACAAATGTGACAGAAGGGAAAAGTCATAGTAATGAGTTAGAGGTGGGAGAAGGTTTGGAATGATGAATGATTGACGGTTCTGGTTTTGGGCTATGTTAAAATCTGAACTGCCAAGGTATAGAGTGCATCTATCACTTGGCTTTTGCTGCAGCCTTTTGTCTAAAGCAGGGACTGGGTTTTGATCCCAGATGGGCCACAGGTAGCAAGTGGGGGAATATATCTGAGGTGGGAAGAGCTGACCCTGGTGGGCTCTTAGTTGGAGCCCTGTTGTTGGATGATGCGATGTTCATGCAAGAGAGGAAGCGCAAACACCCATCTCCAGCCCGTGTCAGACCAGAGCAAGCCACATGCTTACGTCTGTGGTTTTGCTGTTCTCTTTAGTTGTGTCCTGCTCCCCCAGCCAGGCTCTTGCCTCTCGCTCCCACTGCATGTCATCTTCGCCCTGGCTGTGGTCACTGGCTAGGTGCACCTTGCCTTGGGCTCCCTGGCAGGGTCCATGTCGGGGCAGGAGCCTCTGACACCATCCATCCTTCCCATCATCCAGGCATGTGGCTGCCTCTGCCCCCCTTCCTCTCCTCCCGATTTCGGATTATCCCTCCACATTGCTCATCCTCAGAGCTTCACCCCTTGCAGTTGCTCAGTCCTCTCCACCTCACTGGAGGAGGTGAGTAAATCCTGGGAGGCAACTGCATGGTGGGGTGCTCCAGCAGCCTTTCCCTGGTGGCAGGAGGTGACACCACTCCTGGCAGCTGGGGAGCATGACATTACTGGTGGTGGTAGAGCAGGAGGAGTCCCTGGTGGTGGAGGTTACCTTGTTTACTCCTTATGAATCTGAGGGCAATTATGTGTAACACCTCCTGGTTTCCTAGGACATACTGGCTGCAAATAAAATCTTGTTTAATAAGCGAGCAAATGCGAACAGGCTGTGAAGAGGGAAAAAAAAAGCTCTTCCAGACCTAGGAAACATATGTTTATGCTAACCGAGAGACCTGTTCTTGCACCCTGACTCGCGTCGGAGAGTATCTGTATCTGCCAGTCTTCCCACGGAAATTGGTAAGCCTCTCTGTGAAGCAGGGCTTGATTCGGTTTAGATGGAGGTATCAAAATCTGACCCTACCAAATCATAGCTTAGGTCAGGAAGCTGTAATCTCTCTAAGGACCCTGGAGATGATTACTTCACCAGCCCCGCTGAATTCATCGCTGTTTTCTTTCAATTAAGTTACTACTGTTACAGAGCAGGCAGCGCTCAGCCCCTCTGCTCCCCAGCACCGTGAGATTGCTGCAGATGCCCCACGGCTCCACTGGGGTCAGTATACAGACGTATACATCTATACAGAGAGTAACACTGCCGCTTGCCTATTGGAATTATTGGCAGCAAGAAACTTAGTACCTCTGGTTTGTTTCCTGTAGCGGTCCTTAACCTTACATATCAGTAAATAGGAGGTTTGATAAAGGTAAAGATGGTGGGTGAGGTGAGTGTGCTCTCAGGGAAGTAAGATCTTTTTGGTTTAGCCAGATGGTCTTGGTGGTGCACGCACTGGTTGCACAGAGCATGTTGCATGGGGCATCTGGCACGGGGAAGGTTGGGGATGGTGATGGGCAGCTGCCCGGTCAGAGGTCCACACATCGCCTTGTCTCAAAGCAGTGGTAAGACACAGGTCTTGCTCCTGCTTGAGGGGCTGGCTGGCGCTAGGCACAGCTGCCTCTTGTTGTAAGCAAGTTTCTTAATTGATCGCTTTATTGTGGCAGTAGGTTGCTGGTTTAACCGTATGGCTTGCTAGGTGTAAAATCTGGAGAACAACCCAGGAAGGAGAGGCCCAGCCATGGGGTTGAAAGGTGAAGTGAGATGGCAGGTTTTCTACCTTGGAATTTGTCCTTACCATTTCTTCTGTCTCTCTCTTTTGTATCATTCCAGAAGACTGAAAAGTTTTGGTTAATTATATGTACTTAAAGGGAAACACTGTAATGTAGTTTCCACGTACTGGAGCATTATTCTTGTATAGCTGGAGCTGGCAGCCTTTCATTCCCTTACCACCTCCTTTTCCTCCTAAAAATAGCAGCACACTACAGTGGGATTACAGGAGAGGCAGAAGAACATTCCCTGAGCAACAGTTTTTGCCGGATGGTGGTTGTGGTAGCATCAAGAGCAGATTTTGGGGGAGTTGGAGGGAGATATAAATAGGAACAGAACAAAATGGGACAGAGGCAAAACTGGGGTGGAGAGGGAGGAGGCTGGTAGGTGGGACGGATGGTGAGGTTCACTGGGCTGTGTAACTGGGAGAAACCTCAGCAGTTGAATGGTTTAGGAGCTGCCGAGACAGAGCATTCAGCAGCACCGTACGGGTAGCAAACTCACAGTGCGGATAGGAGGCGCAGGCAAGATGACCTAATTTCCATCTCTGATTTCTATGATTTATTAAAGAGTTTTGCAGGCTCTCTCGTTGGAGGCGTAGATTTGGAATTTGAGGCATGGCAATTAGGAGGGTCCTTTAACACTGTGCCAGCATGCTGTCGGGGTTTGATCACTTACTTGCAGGGGTAGCAAGCTAAGTGTGGGTAATTCTCCACTCCTGCAAACAGACGTAGCAGACAGGCTCTGCTCCGGTTTAGATCTGGTGTTGACTCTAGTTTACATTATGTGTTCAGTCCTGCCCTCAATGCCACTAAAGCTGTATGTAAATTATGCACGTATGTATAATGACAATAAATAATATATTAATGCGCCATAGACAATATCTTGGGAAAAGTAAAAAAGATAACCACCACCACCCCCAACCACTTCTCATGCTCACCCTATTCAGTGGCAACCTCAAAAACTAGACAATAGTTGATTTGTCTTCATTTATTCCAATTTTGGGAATTCCCTTTCCACTTGTAGTGCGTTGGCAAAGAAGAGCCAGCAGACAGTGCTTCCAGCCCCACCAGTTGTCCAAGTCAGGGAGAAAAGACAGCGCCCACCTCCTTCATCAATATATTTAAATATATTCAACTAGGCTTTCTGTCTGCATAAACCATATGCCTACTTGCGTTTGCACGTAACTAAATATGCCACACAATTAGTTATTGTGATGGTAAAGTACTGATATGGCTAAAGTTACCTGAAAAGCCTGCCTTTCTCCTGAAAGTGTTGGTGTTAAGGTTATTATTTCTGATCCGTACCCACTGACCACCGTTCTTGCAAAGCCAAACAAAACCATCCAGGATTTCACGTTTAAAGTTTGAAAGTGTCTTATCCTCACTTTCTAGTAGTGTGACAGATTACTTGACTTGTTCTTCATTTTGCAAACTCAAAACTATTTTTCTTACACTCACATCATCTGTAAACCACGAATGTTGTACTTTGCAGCTTCTCTACTAACGTGGTAACGCAGAGCAGTAAAGCCAGTCCTTTGCTCAGCCTGAGGGGACAGTGATTGAATTAAGGATGCAGAGCCGAAGAATAAAAAAAAAAAAAGGAACTTCTTTTTAAGTTTTTACCAAATTCCCACTGCTGTTCTATAGGAACAGACATAAAATGTCTCTTGCCAGTACAGGGCAAATGGTGTGTGTTTAGGGTTACCCACTGAGTCAAGGCTGTTGTAGTTACTGCATTACACTGGCCAGAAGGATGCCAGCAGCTTCTGTAACAGGAGTGTCCATAATAAAGTGAAATCTCTGCCTGGTTTTGGACTCCCTTCCTCTTCAGCTCCTATTTTATTTTTACCTATCTGCCATGCAGACAGGATCATTGTGTTTTCCCCATCCCTTGTTGCTCCGAATCACCTTACTCCAGTAGCAGTTTGGTTATTGCACTTTATTTTGCCGTTTGCCTGTGTCCTGCATTTTCCATCATCTGAAGCGCCGCTTTTTAACTCTTGCTGGTGTTTCGCCTATCTAAAAGCAAGGAAGCTGGTGTGAAAGAAGATGCCCCCGTGACCTTCTGATCCTGTGATGTTGCTTTGAAGAACACAGTCACTGTAGTTATGCTTTCTTCTTCTAAACAGTTTGTGGAAATCCATACGAGTGTTTAATATCTCCACAGATCTGTAAGAAATCTTGCTGTGCCTTTTTTTTTTTTTTTTTTTGTTAGTTTGGGTTTTTTTTAGTAAAAAGAATGCTGGCATGCAATAGGTGATGCAGCAGCAAGCCATCATGTTATAAAGATAGAAATTTCACTAAGAAGATATCTGTTGTTCTCTAGCTTCCAAACAGTTATAAAGGGATAAAATAGATGTATGTACTGCATACTACACTACAGGATTTACTAAAAGTGCTTTGCTGCCTTCTTTTAAGGCACGCCAGGGCTATCGTTTTTCCTAACCCACCAAACTTGCGAGTCTGCTTCCTTAATAGTGTCCTCTGCTCCTGGGATATTGTTGTAAGAAGAAAAATCTCTGCAGGATGGGACTTGGCAAACAAGTCAAGGTCTCAGCCAAGGAACTGCATTGTCTGTTCATTTTCTAAAAAAAAGTAGTTCAGCCAAAGGCGAGTGTTTTGTATCTAGTTTCCACTGGCTGTATTTTGATTTTGTAAAGTAGACATGATAAGCAATTATTTCTCCTTACATGCCGTTGTTTAAAAAATACTAGTGGTTAAATGTTTCTTAATTAAATGTTGGCTGCTGAGCCTGAAAGACACTGTCCAGAAATTAGAAGGGATAGCACAAACATAAATAAGAGTCTGAATAAGTGTTTACATGATGAATGGGATTATTTCCTACTTAAGAACATACTAGTTTGAGAAGTGAGCTGAGCAGAAGTCATTCTTTGACTAGTGGCACATTTAGGACCAATATCTTGACACTCTCAAGCAAGGAATCCTGCTTTCTGGTGGCATGTGGCCTTCATTTTAAGACCTTGTATATAACCTACTCTGCTTTAACCTAGTATTCTGAAATTGTGGTGTATGGAAACCCAGTTTTAAGTTACTCTGTGGAAATTTTTAGAACTTTATTTCTTTCTGAACTCTGGTAAGACACATAATAAGGAAATTATTGATCAGTAATATTAGAGAGATACTCTTAGGTACCAATTTTGTATTATTTAATGTCACTTAAGATGACAGCTCTGCAAAATGCATGCTGTCTTCCAGAACTGGGGTGGCAAGGCATCATGACAAGCGTACTCTGTTAGAAAAAGGCAACTCCTTGAGAACTTAGCAAGAACTTGGAGTATTTATTTTTATTGCCTTTCATGGGGAAATGAAGTAGTGACTGATAGTAGGAAAGACTTTCTTTCAGGTGTGAGTGTAAAGCTCCTCGGTCCTCCCTGCAAAAACTGCCAGTACGGAACAAACTGCTCTTTCCAGGCGCAGATAAAGCCCTCAACTTTGATTCTCTGTTGCCTGTCTTGCAAACCGCAGCATTTCTTATCGGTGGGGCTGCCCAAGGTCCTCCCCTGCTTCGGAAAATCGAAGCTAGGAGGTAGCAGTGGGGACAGGGATGGACATTCCTAGCCTTCCTGGCTGCTTCACCCTGGGGTGCTGCAAGATGCCGCTTCCCCATCTCAGGGATGTTCTGAAGTAGCTCCTGGCGCTGGTGACTGACTGACTGACTTCTCCGCTTGATCCTTTGTTGTAGGCGCTGCGAAGATTAATAATTCAATTTGTCAGGTGAAAATTTAAATTGTATCAGTCACACCTCTTGTAGAGTTATCCTGTGATTAAAAATGACAAACAGTTTTCAATGAAACATGGTTTTTGCATTTTCCTAACCTCTCAAAGCATACATATTTGAAGTTTAAATGTGTCACATGCACTCTTCAAAATTCACCTTTAAAATTACATGTTTAATGTAAGGAGGGAGAAAAGTTTCACCTATAGTTTAGATAGAACTGAAAGCATTTTAATTCCACTTAAAATGTTGACCTTTCTTGCCTTGCCGCTAGGAACAAGTCATAGCTGTCCAAGCTTTGAATTTTTGCACCTGTCTGGTATGATCTGTGCTGAGCAGTGATGCTTTGAGACTTGACAAGCCCCGAATGATTAATCTTCTGGTAGCCTACCAAAATAGCCTTACAGTAGCTGCTAAATCCTGCACAGTTACTGAAATATTTTGCAACATTAAAACCTTAATGTGAAGTTGTTAACCTTAACCAGGGGGCTAAAATTGGAAACGAACACTTTTCTCTCTTGAAGGTGCCCCCACTTTGTATAAATAGGAGATAACGTTCAGCAAGGCTGTAGCCTTCATCCCCTCTGAAACCAGCCGGTGGTTTCCGAAACTCGAGGGCTGGATCTAAGCACGCAATTTATCTCTTGCCAGATGAGGCAAAAGGTGAATCCAAAGCACACTGGGACTCTTAAACATGTTAAGGGGAGACTATGGAGGTGGCTGACCCCAAACATCCCTACGTCTTCGTCGGCAGACGGGGTGATGGCTGCGGGCTGGTGGGCTGTCTGGGTGGCCAGTGGCTGCTGGCCAAGCATGTTATGAGTGGAACCTCCTCACCGTTGGCAAGGATAGTGCTTTGGTGGTCGAGCAGATGTTGCCTTGCTCTGTAACAGATAATATTTGGAGATGTTGGCTCCTGGTTTGCAGTGCCGTGGAGTTGCAGAGCTCTAGGATTGAGAATGCTGTGTGTGGTTATCTAGCTTTCAGGTTTGGGGTGGGGGAGCTTTGTGGACTCAGAGGCTGAGCAGGTGTCCTGGACATTTGGGGCTCACAAAAGTAACACGAGTTTGTGGCTGGGGTTTTCTGGTGGGGTTTTCCTGTCCTGGATCTGCAGGGCTTGTGGTCATCGATCTCCTGATGCCCACAGTGTGTGTGCACTCTGTTTGCTCTGTTCAGCTGTGCCCCCATGTCGTGTCATGTCACCCAAAAATACACCATTTCCTTCAGACATCTTCTCCCTTCCTGTTTCAATAGCAAAGCCAGTAATTTTCTCATAAAATATCAAGTCCTCTTGAATACTGTAACAATAACATCAGGCAAAAATGTTGCCAACCATCTCTAGTGTTCAAGTAATCATTTCCATGAATGCGAAAACCAGATTTTCAAGGTTGAAGTGCTAACCCCAATTTACTGTTGCAATCTAAAGAAAGATGTTGGGTCTCTCATTCCGTTTATTCAGAAGGTTTTTCCAAATCTTAATTCTTTCATCTCAGGGCTGCTGTTTAAACTTTGGGCTTGGATTGAACAGCTTCGTAAGTGATGGTGGTGATTGTACAGCTCTTTCCAGTGTATTTTCTGTGCAAAATGTGGAAGCGCAGCATTTATCCATCAGTTTTCAAGCTCTTTGCACTCTGCCGATTGGCACTATAAAAATGCATTAGTTTAATTATTAAGATAATACTATTTGGCCATTTAATTTCCCTGGTAAAAGATGGGACAATTTGTAAGTGAATGGAAGGTTTTTAGCCTAAAACCTGTAAGCGTAAGAGGCTTTGGTCCTAGCCCATAGTCTTGGAAATTGGAAAAAGAGCTTTTTAGGGACTGCTTAGAAACAAATGATGGATATTGGTGCCATCTCCAAGTGCAGCAGCTGGAAAGTTTAATTATAGGCTGGAAAGTCAGTTAGGGATTAAGGAAAGTGTTCGCAGAAGGGGTGAATGCTAATGACAGCTGTTTGCTGTGGGCTTCAGGGAGGCAAAGTACATGTAGAGCATAAAAAAAGTGTAGGGACAAACGTATGCTGGCTTTGAACATTCAGAAACTCCAGGTCACTTGTTCCTTGACACGTGAACCTGGCTTGTATGAAACCATTTTAAGGGCTTGCACACACGCAGAGGTGTGTGTAGAGGAGGGGGGGAAATTCCTGCTTTTGTTTCAGAGCCCTCAGCACGGGCAAGCTTGTGTTCGCTGTTGGAAAATGGCACCTGGGCCAGGGATAAATATAAACCGGGGGAGAAGCATGTGCCTGTGTCTGCATTAGGCGGGGGCATTGGACTGAGAGAGGGAGACCCATGCAGTGAAACCTTCGGGGCCGAGGACCTGACACCCACGTGCTTTGCACTGGCTTTACTTCGGTCCCGAGGCTGCCCGTGCCTGCAGAGACCTGCAAATCAAAATGAGTTAGAAAACCCCATGCTACCGGGTGTGGGGTTTGTGAGCAAACTGTAGCTCATGTTGCAAAGCCACACCGGTAATTTTGAGGGCAAATTCCAACTCCTTTTGCCTGTAAAAGTGTATAGGTTGGGAAATAGTTCTGTGTCTGCTTAGGGTACCTATAAATCCTGTTGTACAGATCAGGCACCACTGCTGAGATTAATAATGGTGCAAATTGCTAGGATGGTTATAGCCCGTATAGTGTTAAGGCTGATTCAGTTTTCCCTTTCTGTCACTTTTCTTAGGATTGAGTTCAGGTTTTTTTTATTCAAGTACAAGCACTGTGGTCTGAAAATAGCTCTTTTTTTTTTTTATTTCTTTTTCTGTGGCACAGGTTTTTCACTATATAAATTTTGTTTGAATGAGGAGGAGTTGGAAGGGATGTGTGCCAGACTTAAGCTTGCTAGGTGCATACATGACTTAAGGAAACTGCTCTCTAACACACTATAGTAACCAGAGGTCATCCTCTGAGAGGACAAAGAATGATAATGAGTTGTCTTTTGGGGAAAAAAACCCCAACAAATGACACCTAAAACAAAACAAAAAACCCTGAACACCCAAAAGCAACCAAAAAAACACACCCCCATCTTTCCTGCAAAAACCAAAAAAAAAAAATCCGGCTTTTTTGCTTTGAAGAGTGTTTAAAACAGATACGCAATAGTGACTTGGTGGAGTTTCTGTTCTTATGTTGAAGGGTAATAGCATATATGGCGAACTTTGGGTTTATCTCTGGATGTGAGTTTTAAGATTGCCTTTTATTCAGCTGCAGTAGTAGATCTACTGTACCTTACAGAGTGCTGTGGCCTGAGCATTAAAGGAATAAACTAAGGGAATACCCTTCCCCATAAAATCAAACTAATTTGAACATACGGCATTATTTATAATACATTTCATAGGTTTATAGCTGTACATGACCTTCCTTGACAATTAAAAGCTTGTAGAGCACAAAAATGTGTGTAGTTTAATAAGGTACAAAATTGTCCTGTATGATACTTCTTGGTTTTACAACACTGAAGTTGTTGAAAAAGGTAGTAATTCAGCATAATTGAATATGACTGGCTATAATGAATGTATGGCTGCAGTGTATAGGGTAGCACAGACAGCAGCTTGAAAAATAATTGTGTGATCTTCATACCAAAAATTGGCAGCTTTTGGGTACTTGCTGATTTCAGTTAAAAGTGGAGCGAGTTGGTAGTGGAGTTGAAGTGGCTGGTTATCCCACCGATGGTATTTTCTGTCCTGGTGGGTGGAGGTGGCCAGGGGTGGCTGTGGCACTTGAGGGCTGCTGGCTCCATCTTTAGCTCAGTTGCTTCCCGCTTGCCGGGGAGGGACAAAGGTATTTCCACCTCTCTTTCTTGGGGGGCTTACAGTCCTTGGGAAGCTCTCTGGCAATGGAAAGAAAACTCTTCCTGCGGTATTTAAAATGCTGGACAGGAATTCACAGCGGGAGTTTCCTCTCCTCTGAAGTGTGAGCGGAGGGGAGGGGAGAGGGGAAAAAAAAAAAAAAAAGAAAAAACCTAATAAAATACAGCTGACTTTAGGCATCGTGGAACTGCATACTTGAACCTATTTTACTTAAGGTTATGTCAGCCTAGGTCAAGCACCTTGCTGAACTGCAGATGAAATAATAAGAAATAAAAAGAACTCTCATATTCCTGAAGGCAGCATGCTTTTATGAGACTGTAAAAGATTACAAATGGGGTGGAACAGGGAAGAGCCTCCAGTACGTGTGTTTTGGGAGTTGTGCCCTTTATCATACGCTTGCTTGTGAGTGTGTATGTGTGAGCAAGAGGAGAAATCCTTAACTTGCTCTTTCTGCAGGCTGCTGGGTTTTTTGGGGTTGTTTAGGTTTTTTTCCCTAGTTGTTTCTTTTTCCCCCACAGCTTGGAAAACCCATTAATTACAGCTGTAATTCTCAGGCTTAGATGCAGTTCTGGGCACAAAGGACCTTGCCGTGTTTCTGGTCTTATTTAGTACTAATGGATTAGACAAAAAAAAAAAATCTTAGAGCCCCACCCTGAAATATTGCAAGCTGCTTTTCTTCTTAAGAACTCCTAAATATCCAAGTCCACACTTGCGTCTACTTAAGCCAGCTTGAACTAGCTTCTCTGCAAGTTTTCAGTCGTCTGAATGCCAGCCATTGTCTAGCAACTGTTTTGAATGAAATGGTATCCTATATTGGCCCGTCAAGCCTCTTCCTTGGCATTGTGTCCCCATGGCACGTTCACTGTTGGTACCAGGGATAGGAAGTGTAGATGTTCTCCTTAGTGGTGTGATGTAGATGGGGGTTTTGTTCCCTCTTAGGAAACCAGTATCAGAACTGTTCTTCACATACAGGTTAAAAGAATCGGTCTCAATCAGTCTTTTGATTTTCCATTTTTCATGGGCATCTAGTTCATTTCGTGAGTGTATTAAGATCCTTAGATTAACCTGAAATTGCAGTCTTTCCTCACCATTTAACTTTTGGTTCAATAAGGGTTGAGGCAAACATTTGCCACCAGGCCGAAGGGACCCGACACTTCTGTTGCAAATAACTTTTCCCCAATAGCACTGCATGTGTTGAAATGGTTTGGGTTCTGGCTTGCAGCCATGGGTTCACCTAAGCATATTACAAGAAGTGACAGGTAGACAGAAGTAATACATATTTTAATGTGCTTGACTCGGCTAGAGACCATAAAATGGGCTAGACTAGACTTTCCTTTCCCAGCAGATGTGAGCTTGCTCCCAATTTATTAATAAGTTACAACACTGCCAGCACTGCCACTCAGGTCACCTTAATGGCCCTGAGTCTCTTGAAAGCAAACAAGAATGTCAAATTCCTGTGTTTTTTGGAAGACGTTCTCAGCTCCTCTGAAACTGCTACAGAAAACCTGCTGAGAGGTCAGCCCATCCAAATTGCTAATGTCCCTAACCCCTGCCAGGGACTGCAGTGACTGTCTCTGGAGTGGGTATTTCAGCAGTGGATGGAAGCTACAAGTGAAATTGGAAATGCTTCCAGTTGGTACTCCCTAATATTTTAATAAATAAGAGAGTATTGTGACTTGAATGTACTTCGCATACAGAGAGCCACAGTTGTTCTAATATAAATCATGTGCACTTTGCTACTGAAACTGGATCTCGTGCATTAATAAATCTTTACTCAGCACAAAAGACGGAACTGCTTAAATACAAAATGAAAAAAATCAAATAGTATCTACCTAGCAGATGGGGTTTTTCCTTACTTTTTATCAAATGTAATGTAGTTAAGATAGTTTTCTTCCACTTGGGAGATCTCTAGGCAAGAGTTTGGAGAAAACCGTGTGGGATTATGAACGGATCAAAGGTTAAAATTTGAGTTGGTGTCATAATATGGTGAAAATATTGAACTCTTTACTACCAGGAGGTATAAAGAGGAGTATTGTTTTCAGACATAAAGCTATCCTTGCAATCTGTTGTCCTGGGTTGAGCGACACAGGACTAACTTTTCTTTTAATGCTGGGGAAAACCGCTCTTTTAGAAGACTCTGGTGTCTGAATTCATGAAAATATTTACTTTATAGCCAGTTAGGCTCTGTGGGATTCAAGGTCTTAGTGTTTTCGAGCCTTGCCAGGTGCAGGGACGAGGAGGAGCGAGGCCTGGACATTTGACCCAGGCTGGCCAACAGGATTATTTCATACCATGAGCGTCACATTTGATATAAATTAGAAAAGTTTGCTGCGTAGTTCTCTCTCCCTTGATGGCGGTGGTCCAGACAACTCCTTGCCGCGGTGCCAGACCCCTGAGGCCTTCCCTTCCTCCTGAAGCCGTTGTGCTCGCAGTGTCCGACATTTGCTGTTCCCTGCTGGGAGTGCACAGCCTCCTGCTGATAGAATTGGCTGAGTATAATTCTTGTATATCTTATATTAGTGTCAGGATTAATACAGGTTCTTTGGCATTATTGTTAATTATTTAGTCTTATCCTATTAAATCTATTTACGTTGCAACCCTCATGCTTCCTTGCTTTCCCTGATTCCCCTTTCTGGGCGGGGAAGGGTCATCGGGTGATAGAATAATTGTATAAATGACAATAAATTGTTATGGGTTTTCTTAAACCATAACACCTGTTCAGCACCAGTAAGCACAGTTGATCTTCAGCTGAAAGGAGGGTTTGGATGCTATTGCTCGGGAATGAGGTGGACTGATGGGAAGGCAAACAGAGGAGAGAGAAAAGAGCCTGAGAGAGGACTAAAAATAGGACTTGCCAGAAGAGGCAGAGGAGAGAGGGTGGTCTGAGGGGCAAACGGCAGCCATCTGCAAGCCGCAGAGCCACATTACACATCCACTGTCATCAGGGCAAGGAGGAGTCTGCCTACATTTCAAGTAGGAAGAATTAGGTCAGACATCTGGAAAAATTTTCCTAAACAGGAATAAATGGCCTGTGGGGAACACTTCAGCATTGTGGGATTTTTAGTAACAGGTGACATAAATATATACCAGGTAGAGTTTAGGCAAGGGGGGCTGGGAAGGGGACCATGAAGCACTGGTGCAAGACACTTTGAAACAATGAGCCCCCTAATTAAGATCCAGCACGTATCTGACATGCTTGTTTTGTTGGTGGTGGTTTTGGCATAATTGCATGGCTGTATCTCTCTAAAAAAGTTTGGTGGCTGCTGCAGTAGGGATAATTAATGCTGTTTCAGAGTCGGGGAAAGGATTATTTGGTTCCTTGCTTCTTTGCAAACCTTTAAAAAAGAAAAAAAAAAAAAGAAGATTTCTTAAGGTTTCTGTGGCCCCAGCTGTGGTGAAACACACGCCTATAGCAAAGACGACAGCGAGCAGAGTGGGTTGGACCCCAGCTGCGGGGTACCACTTCCCCAGGGCATTCATCACATCCAGGGAGGGGGTGGATTACTTCATTCATTTTTTAGTTCAGATGTAATGGCCATGTGAATATTGGCATGGAGATTTCTGTCCCCACAGAAAACAGACTGCAGAGTGAACAGAAGAGGGAAAGGAGAGGTGAAAGCAGCTCTTGTCATTTATCTAGTATCAGCCGTAGCTACTAGAAGAAATTTTTGGGTGTTGAACTGCAATTTATGATGAAGTAGGGAGTAATTCTCTATATTTTATGCATATTTATTAGCTTCTGAACAGGACAAATTATGCACCAAAATACAAAAATTATTTGGTAAGTTAAACTTTGAAATTATAAATGCCTTTTTGAGCAAATCTTTCCAGTAAGAAGTGAAACAGTTACCTTTTTTTCCCCCCTACACTAGCACATAATGTAAAATATAAATAAATCAAACTTTACACACTGTTCTTAAGGGTACTGAAAGAAACGGATTGGCATAAAATAATCAGTAGATAAAATTCACAGCTGTACTTTATCACATGCCCAGAGAGTCTTGCATTGGTTCCTGTACAATGTCAGGAGGAAAGATTGGAAAAGCCACCGTTTATGGACCTGTTTTAAAGAATTGGGCACTTTCCTGATTAGTATGAGACAAGTTTGAAACTCAGCACACCGAACAGGGTCTCATATTGAAGTCTTTAATTTTATTTCCCAATTGTAGGATTCTCTCTTAAATTAAGGTATATCATTTGGATTATGTAGGAGCTACCAAATTAGTGGTTTGTAGCCTTAAAAACACACTGTCAAACATTTATGAGAGCTACATATAGGAAAAAGTACGTGGGGAAGAAAATAATTTAAGTTGTGAAGTCATTCGTCTCTGAGGAAATAGCAGCATCCAGCTTAATTACCTTCACTTCTACTTTCAAATGATCAGCTTGGTACAGAATAGATTTTTATTTTTTTTAAAATGCTCAACTCCTGTTGAATAACCTAGAATGATTTCTGTCACTTTCTTTTTTGAATCCCCTATGATTTAAAAGCTGCAAAGAGTTTTTTTTCCTCCTGCTGCTGCAAGAGTTTTTCTGTTCCCCCTCACTCTTGTTTTTGTGATTAAGCTACATCACTGCCACTCTCTTATTCTTCCCCTCCTCTTTGCCTCCTCCATTTTTTTTTTGCGACCACTGTCTTGCAGTGGCACGTCAAGCCACTTGGCTGTCCCTGTTGCCCCAGCCTGTCTGTCCTTTCTGAACTGCTGTCACTTCTGTGTCTTAACTCCAAGATAGTCATACACATCGAGGAGGAGTTGCCAGATTTGGTGACATCCATCTTCAGAGACAGCATAATCCACTGTAATACTGGTTCAGGAGTATATAGTGTAATTACTGTATAGCTGTATGTATAGCTTTTCAGGGTTTAATAGGTAAAAAGGGTAAGACTATTTTCTTTGTCAGGCTGGATGCTGGTCTTAAAATCCTTATAGTTTAGTGTAGCTGCACAGATGGTGAAAGGTTTTGGCTTTATTGGGATGTTACATGAAGATACAGAAAGCTTACTCTTAATTCCTTGTAGAGTTCATCATGCAAAGGACCCTCAGGACTTAACTAGTATACATTGGGACAACATGTGCACGAGCCTCCCATGCTTTGAAAACACTTAACTAAAAAACATACCCAAAGCATAAATGAAGCTGGGGGAGAATCCCACTTATTCAGTGATTTTAAGTGAGATTGCTCTACTCTACAGATGCCTGGGTCTGCTGTCGATATTCTTGTCGTCCGTGCATTTCCACTCTGACCGATTTGTTCCTAGAAGTCCTGGCTCCCACACCATCTGTAGGTCTTGGTTTGCATCCAGCATGTTATTTAACAGCTGGTGGCTTTGAGGCGTCGGGACCGACTGCTAGTACGTGCACTTGAGTTTTGGGGAGGGACAGGCTGGACCGCATTTTCAGAGCTGGCAGTTTCTCCTGGTTGATGGTTCTGGTGTGCTGTCAGATGTGTAGGGCTGGGAGGATGGGTTTGGGGTGACAGTAGAACCTTGAGCTGGGGTGTCTTGGGCGAGCGGCTGGTGGTAAATGAACGGTATTTTTGTAATCTGTAGCAGGTAATTAAGGCGCTGGGGAGTGTGGGGATCCCAGAAGAGTTTAAGTATAAAAGGCTGGCTGTCTGATGCCACGGGTTTGGTTGTTTAGACTCGCAAGATTTTAATTTGTTTGGGGAGCCAGTGGTTTCCTGATGTGGTGCTCCAAACTGGCAAGTCTATTACTCGATATTGCAGGGTGTGTTTTATGTTCAAAGCTGACGTGAATGCTCAGGAGATTAAAATCTAAATACGAAGTGAATAATCCATTTCAGAAAAACAAAAGCTATTGCAACCAAACACGCTGTGATGCCTCATCATGTAGCCTTATTGCATCAGACCCATTTAATGCCTTCAAAAGTAGAAAAATGGAATGTAAAATTAGTATGATATTTCGGGGGTTAAAAAAAAACAAAAAAAAAAAAAGAAAAAAAAAAAGAGGAAGATGAAGTAGGAGCGCTTTCAGCCCCAGGCCTCAGCATGATCACTCTTCTCACACAGAGCCTCCTTTATTTAACTAGACCCAATATGGATTCAGGGGTAGTTCCTCTGGTTTTTTTCACTGCCTGTGACTTCTTCCTTCTATTTGTGTCTGCCTGAGTTGGAAGTATTCCCAATTATTTTAATCCAGCGTTCAAGAAAACCTATAGCTCCCCAGTGGTGGGGAGTGGGTGCTGGTCTGGGATGCCACGGGGGAAACCATCGCTGAAGCGCCCTGTCTTCCCTGACCTATGTCAGATGGATGCCTCCGAGAAGAAACGATTGATAACCCTCTTGAAAAATATATTTAAAAAGCTTAGTTCTCGGCAGGTTTATGGAAAACACTGTGTCCTGCTGAAGCTGAGCATGCTTCAGGGCAGCAGTACGTGTGGGCTGGGAGCTGGGAGCAGAGCTCTTGGCTGCAGTGCTACCCTGTGTCTTGGTGGGATGGAGCAGCAGCGAGGGGTGGAAACAGCAGTGGCTGGCTGGAAGAGGCATTAGCCAGCTGGTTCTAAAACATTCATCTTCTCTGCCCCAAATGCTTCCTTTTTTCCATTTCCGAACAAGCTGGATTGGAGAAGAGGCTACAAAAATGTAAAAAACAATCCCCCTCAAACCATAAAAATCGAGGAAAAGTATCCATTCACTGCAAAAGCAAAAAAAAAAAAAAAAAAAAAAAATTGTAATGTTACATTGCTTTTGCAAGTAATAGGCTGGGGAGGTTTTAATTCATCAGTGAGCAGTCCTTCGTGACTTTTTCATGCACCACTCAGTAAAATAAAGCAATAACCAACTGGTTTCTTTGCAGAATTCTACTTAGTTAGATGTCCAGGAAATCAGAAAAAGCATGTTTATGTTTTAAATTATAGTTTCTCATTTTTTGTTTTACTTTGTAGGCTTTTACATCACCTGAGCTGGAAGGATAAATGTCTGGTGGGAGGGAGCAGGAAGCCCTTGGAGGAGATGGCCTTGATGCTCTGATGGGTACCTTGCCTATCCCATTCCCTTGTTTCTGTGAGGTTAGGCAGGTCACCAGCTTGGGAGCACTGGAGCACAGTCTATTTAGGTAGTGTATGAAACAGAAAATATTGTTCACAGGTGTTACAGTATTTTGGCCGGAGGGTAGTGTGATAATGTAGCACACCTGCCATGTGTCAGCAACCTGTGCAACTCTTTTTTTTTTTTATTTTTTTAATTTTGAATTGATTCTATTTTCTGCTCAATATAAGAGAGTATGAACTTTAACGATCTGATGCCTGAAGCACACTGTGTCTCTGAAGCATTAAATACAACGTTTAAATAGCGAATGATGCACAGGGGCCCCATGTGAGCATTTGGCTCCAGAGCAATTCAGAAATGTCAAAACCTCACGTAAATGTAACCCAAATAATCAAAGTCACTTGTCTGCAGAAAACCACGGTGTACCATTGAGGGCTCTTTCTTGCCTCTTTAGTTGCTGGATGAAATATTTATCAATCAGCTGTAATCACAGCAGTACAAGCAGTTTTGTTGTATTTTCTTTTGGCTGAATTTATTATTCTTTTTTTAAAGTGAAATGAGGAAAAAGTGAAGTTGGGGGTGTTTCTATGCAATTCTCTCTATGACCAGCATCTGTGGGATGTAGTCTGTATTACTGGTTCCTTCATTTCCTTCTCCTCACATCTGCCTCCCCCCTGTAATTCCTTCTTGCTTCTCAGCATGCTTACTTATTGAGCTATTTGGGTATTATTTCTGCTTCCCCTTACCTTCCTGCAATCGCAGCATTTGTGTGGATTAAAGCATTTCGGTAAGAGGATGCCTTGCTGAAGTCTGTTACGAGCAGCAGTTCACTCTGTTTCTCAGGAGTCCTCCTTTTACCTTTTGGAGGGGATATTGGTGTTGCATTTGGTGATGGTTTTTATTTTTTAATGAATGAAATATCTGTCAGGCTTGGGTTTAATTGCTGTGCTCTTCTGGAGTTACACCCAGCACTCTCAGGGATGTGTGTGATTGCCAGCTTCTTTGGGGAGTTTCTCCTAGACAGGAATGGTGTGTGGGAACTGTGGTGTTGAGTGGTGGGTGGGTGGGCAGCGGCTGTGATCCTGCTTTTGGTGCTGAGGGATGAATCCTGGCACCGGGAGATGAGGGGGACAGAGCCAGCCCCCACTCTGGGTGCAGGGAAAGGTGCAACAGCAGCTGCAGCCTCTGCGTGGAGACCTCTACAGTTTGGTGGGAGAATGCAGTTCCCTTCTTCCTCCAGTAAAGCCGCGTCTGCCCGTGGGGAAAACGGCTTGGATCAGCAGGGTGGGAAAGACCAGCCAAAACGGGTTATGGTGGCCTGATTTTTCTTGTCCTGTTCAGAAATTAGGGTACCCTTGGGGAGCTCTAGGTGATACGACCTCCAAAAGGTGATCTGGTGTCTTCAGGGAACCTGGTCAGTCATGATCTTCATAAACCTTGCGTGTAGAAATTGCAGTGATTCTGGGTTCTGTTGTTGTGGGAAGCCACCCATCAAGAGAGCAAAACAGACCCGGGTAATTTCACTGAATCATAGAAATGAAAGGTAAACAAGAAATAAAAATGTTATCCTGTGCATCTAGATGCTCTGAAGCAGAAGCAAATATATGCATTTTGTGAAGTCAGAGTTGCCAACGCAAGTGGAAGGGGTAGCAAAAGCAACAAAATTTTAATTTCTTATACTTTATAAAGTTGCAAACAGACAATTTTGCTGCTGCTGTTTATCTGTACGTCTCTAGCAATGATTCCACCCAGCTATAGATAGCCTCCTCTTGACTGTGATTATAGTTGATATACTCTTTACTGTAAATCCCACTTGATGCCAATCAAGTTCTTGCTCCACTGTTTGCAAATGCTTGATTACTTTCTGTCCGCAAGAAGCTTGTACATATTGCATGGCTCTTAGCAGCTCCCCTCTCTCTGTTCCCTTTACCAGGGTAAACAAATTCAGCTCCTTAAACCTTTTTTCCATTAGTCACGTTTTCTAAACCTATTACTGTTTTTCCTACTGTCTTCTTGACACTCTTTCATGCATATTTTTCAAAAAATATGAAGCCGAAACTGAAATACAGTATGCCGCATACTTCTCCCTGGTGCTGCAGAAGGCAGAACAGCTCCAGCATCGTGTCCCAGACTGAAGTTTGTCTTGCTTAATGCATGACTTCAGACCCTCATGCTGCTTCATTCCTGCTGCCTAACCCATAGCTTCCCCGTCACTTTTCACTTCTGAGGTCCCCACTCCTGTTGCTGTTACCCTTACGGGAATGTAGTAAGATTCAGTGTATGCATGGTTTTCTGTCAGACTGTTTTTCTCTTCTTTGAGCCTGGTGAGGATACCAGCAGCATGCCCCAGCCTCACCAGTGTTAACGCTGAGCACAGAGCAGGCAGTCGGCCATCACTGGTGCTCAAAGGACTGTGATTCCTCAAATCAATAAGTTCTCACAGGTTGTCATCGTGCTACTGATAACTATGTGTAGGCTAGGGTCTGGGTTTTTTTTAATCACTTGTGCACCTTTTTTTTCTTTTCTTTTAATGATTTAAAACTATTTCTGTGGTTCACTCATGAAAAAGTCATGTGGGGCTGTTTTTAAAAGCCTTTCTAAAGATAGGCTCTGTCGTCTGTACCACTTTCTTTTTATCAGCTTGGACAGATGCCCTGTCAGAGAGAGTGAGAGAGACATTACACTAGTTTGACATGACTTTTTGATACAGTCATGTTGACTGTTTGTTTTGTTTTTTTCTAATCTCATTATTTTTACAGGATTAGAAATCCTTTAGCAGTGTACTCCAGTAACTTCTCTGGTATTAAAAGTACACTGTAATTTCTGGATTTTCTGTCCCCACTTTCCTTTGTAAGATCAGGTCCTGTGTTGCGTCTTTTAATTAATTTATTTTTTTTTTAGACCTTACCTGGCCTCACTGGCATCTGCAAAGCAATGGTTAATGGTTGAGAGGTGATTGCTGGTAGGTCACCAAGCACTGTAGGGACGTTTCCAGTGGTTCCTGCTGACTTGAAACTGCCTGGCTTACTGGTGTGTTTGCTCTGTTCTTCTCTTACTCCATCCAGGCTGTGCTTGCACACCCTGCATGTCAGGTGAAAGATGCCCGAGTATCTGGTCCCAGCTAGCTGCTGTGAGTGAGATGAGGCACTGAATAATTCAGCCTTCCCTAACAGCCCTTGCTTCCCTTCTAATGTATTTATAGACTCTCTTATTGTTTGCTATGGCTCTTGCTGATGCTAAGTCACTTTGCATCTTGTGATGCAGTCTTCATTTTTCCTTTTATCATGGAATTGTAGGGGTTGGAAGGGACCTTTGGCCATCATCTAGTCCAACCCCTCTGCCAAAGCAGGTTTACCTAGAGCAGGCTGGACAGGTGGGTTTTGGATATCTCCGGAGAAGACTTCACAACCTCTCTGGGCAGCCTGTTCCAGTGCTCTGCCGCCCTCAAAGTAAAGAAGTTTTTCCACATGTACAGATTGAATTTCCTGTGTTCCAGTTTGTGCCTGTTGCCCCTTGTCCTGTCACCAGGCACCACTGAGAAGAGGCTGACCCCATGCTCTTGACACCCACCCTTCAGATATTTATAAGCATTGTTGGGGTCCCCTCTCAGTCTTTATGTTCATGGTGGTCTTTTATGTTCATCCCTGTGAGTCATGCGTCCTTGATCCTGCTTTGGTGTATGATCCTTTTTTGATATAATTGATATATTTCCCCACCCCTAACCCTGTCATTTAAAAGCTTGTGACGTTTCCCATCTCCACCCTTGCTAGGCGGAGGATGATCTCTCCAGAAGCACTTAACTGCGTTTTCTTTCAGTGGTGGTGCCAGAGAGATGCATGTGTGCCTGGGGCAGGGGAGTTTTGGGTCCTTACAGGTAATTCAAGTCTGCCATTGCCATTTTGGGCCCTCTGAAGGGTGTGTCTATTGGTTTTAAGGTGTCTCCTCCATCTCCTCTGAATTACATGACTCCTTCCTCAGATGTTGCTTCCATTTTTCCTTCTTTCATCTTCATCAAGAAACTTTAAAGACATCTGTATCATGCACCTTCCTAGAAGACCAAACAAATATTTTAACTCATGTTATGTGTTGCAACACCTACCAGTTTTTTTGTATTATTGCTTATTAACACAGAATCACAGAATGGTAGGGATTGAAAGGGACATCTGGAGATTATCTAGTCCAACCTCCCCCAAAGCAGGTTCACCTAGAGCGGGTTGCACAGGAACGGATGCAGGTGGGTTTTAAATATCTCCAGATAAGGAGACTCAACAACATCTCTGGGCAGCCTGTTCTAGTGCTCTGTCACCCTCAAAGTAAAGAAGTTTTTCCTCATGTTCAGATGGAATTTCCTGTGTTCTAGTTTGTGCCTTTTGCCCTTTGTCCCGTCGCTGGGCACCATGGAAGAGTCTGGCCCCATCCTCTTGACATCCGCCCTTCAGATATAAGAGAGGATAACCTCCCTTGACCCGCTGGCCACGTTTTTTTTAATGCATCCCAGGATACCACTGGCCGCCTTGGCCACAAGGGCTTATTGCTGACTCATGGTCAACTTGTTGTCCATCAGGACTCTCAGCTCCTTCTCTGCAGAGCTGCTTTACAGCAGGTCAACCCCTAAGCTGTACAGGTGCTTGGGATTATCCCTTTCCAGGTACAGGACCCTACACTTGCCTTTGTTGAACTTCATTAGGTTCCTCTCCGCCCAGCTCTTTAGCCTGTTGAGGTCTCGCTGTGTGGAAGCAGAGCCTTCTGGTGTATCACCCACTTCTCCCAGTTTTGTATCATCAGCAAACTTGCTGAGGGTACGCTCTGTCCCCTCATCCAGGTCGTTGATGAATATGTTGAACAAGACTGGACCCCCAATACTGACCCCGGGGGAACTCTGCTAGTTCCAACTAGACTAGCCCCCAACTAGACTGTGCCGCTGATCACAACCCTCTGAGCTCTGCCGTTCAGCCAGTTCTCAATCCACCTCCCTGTCCTCTCATCTAACCCGTGCTTCTTAAGCTTACCTATGAGGATGTTATGGGTGACAGTGTCAAAAGTTTTGCTGAAGTTAAGGTATAAAACCTTAACGCTGGGGAGGTGCTGCCTCTGCAAGGCCTCTGGCACCAGAGGATGGCAATGGGTAAAGAAAGAGCTGGTCTGAGCTCTGGGTGAAGTGCAGCAGAGGTCCTGCCTCTCCCCGGGACCCGGGCCAGGCTTTTGTGGTTTAGGTGCCTCCTGCACCTGAGGGCAAAACTCCACACAAATTAAAGAGGATTAAGAAAAAATGGTAGTTTTCCTAATAAGGAACCCAACTGGAATGGTATGAGCTGAGACTTCAAGCAGTTTGATGAAAACAGTTTATATTTTAAGCTTAGAAGTCGGTGTTCTGGCGCATATTTTCTTGAACATATATTGACATTTTGGTTACTGCTCACAGCAGCAATATTGTTCTCCATATGCTCTTCTCATCAGCATCTCATCATTATTGGATAAATATGTCTCTCACTATGCAGAACGTTATTTTTGAAGTATGGAATCATTATTTTGTTACGTAACTCCCAAATTTGGGCCTTTGCAATGATGTATAACAATGCTCAGAAATTACAGTAATCAAAGGAGAACTTTCCACAAAGAGAATTAATTAGATCAAAGAAGCATTTAAGTGTAAATCATTAATCTGCGTATTACAGGAAATAGTTAGTGGCTATGTATAGTTCATTTAATTGTACTTAGTTCAATTTTGTTTTGTCATTACATCACAATTTATTTGGAATTAAATTGCAGTTTCTTCAGTAATGTGATTTCCGTTTGCTTAATATAGCAGATATTTTCACTAGCATGTATTTATGTATAAATAAAGGTTTATTAATGACTGCTGTGTTAATTAAACTGTGGACTCTGCTGTCAGTTAACGGTGAATTTTGTTGCTCAGTTGATGCAGCCCAGAAGGTCTGTGCTCTGAGAATGGGAGGCAAGGAGTCAAATAACTTGTTGGACATATGGATATATACAGTAGGTTGTGACTGTCACTTGCTGGAGGGGACCAGGTGACATACCCTGGGCTTTGCCTGCTCAGAGAATTATCAATAGAGGGCAACATGGTTTTGGTTCCCATATGGAGAAAAGGACATTATGTGCTTTAAGTCCATAGCAAGTAATCGGTAATGGAAACGGTAGTATCCCAAGCTGCAGTGCATTGGTAGCTGTAGGTAACACGGACTAGATGTGTTGGAAGGTTTTAGGATGTAGGTTTTGTGCAAGTGGTTTGCAGGTTTTGCAATCTGTATGTAATGTCTTTACTGTGTGTAGTTTGAGGGTATGAAAAGACTTATGTGATTTCACCTAATCAAAACTTATTTTAAAATAGGCCAGGTAGTTTTTTGAAGGTGAGTTTTAAACATGAATATACTATCAATGAATTGTCTTCCCTTAATTATTCCTTTGCAGTACTCTCAGTTATCTTTTAAAACTTTACACTGGTGAAAGTACATAAATTTTTAACTTAATTTTTAAGTAGTCAACACAGATTAAAATAGTCTAGTTCTTGGCACTTTTCCCCCCCTTAATCAAAATACTTGCTTTTCAGTCTGAATAAGTTCTGTAGCCAAATTGACTTTAGCCTTAGACTATCCAGTATTAGCAGCATCTGTGTTAAGTTTGGACTCAGCTAATCTTTTGGAATCGTTGAATGTTGGGTTGTAAGCCAAAACTTAGCTATACAAGAGCACATCTGGCTTACATAGTATTACCTCATTTGTATAAGGTAGTGCTCTTAGTTTCTTTTCATTGGTTTGTTTGATACGGGGGTTTTGCTGGCAATAGAAAAAGTTTAAGGAACTTCAGTGATTTCTTTCTTCCTGTGCTGAAATTCACATTAGAAGTCATGATTTTGATACATAGCCAGGTATAGTAAATAAACTAATAAAACAAGAATAAGAAATTGTTAGCAATTACGTGTGTTTGACAAATGTGTAGACACTACTGCTATTCTGTCAGGTTTGCTGCATACAAACAAAGGTAGACTAGTATTTATATTGTTAAATTTCTTAAGATTACTGTTATTTCTTCCAATAAGTGAATACCTCTTCCTAGGAGGATTGTTGTGCCATTTATAAAAAACGAAATGCTTTCAAAGTTCTTTTGGATAAGCAGCTGTTTGCTGAGGAAGGCAAAACAAACCTATTAGTTTGCACTGAGGAAGGAATGTTGTTTTCTGCCCTGTAATTTAGGTATTTTCAACCTGCACTAGATGGAATGAGATAAATCTTAACAATACAGTCATTCAAAGAGTTTGTAAGAAATTGGATTCGAAATGTGTTTGCTTTGCTTCTATTTATGTCTGTAAGATAACAGCATGAAATCAATAGTATTTTGTTCTCAATATTTGTTATTAAACATATTAGTATGCGTAGGGAAATAAAGAAGACATTTGGAAATGGGTAACCTTGGGTTAATTAAATCCATCTGTTGTCTGACTAAGGACAGGAATATTGTATCCAGGGAATCACTTAAGCTAAAAGATTTGATAACGCACAAGAAGTTTTCTAACAAAGCACTCTTAGAGCAAGGAAGGACTTACGTAACTGGAGAGAAAACCAGTCCCAGAGAGTAACTCACAGGATTGTGAGGCTCTGCTTGATGTGGGAATATCCCAGAAGAACTTTTGAACTGCATTTGTTGTTCCTTGAGATGCAAAATTATAACTACCAAGGAAAGTAAAACTTCTTTTCATCACATGCTACATGGAGTTGCGTTTTATGGGGCTAATTTAAATGGCTGTGTTTCCATGCTCACGAACAGCCAGAGTATAAATGTTCTTTAAGAATGATGCTATATAGGGTGCAAAAATGAGCTTCCAGAGACACTGTGATGGCAGCTGAAGGAAGACAGACTTTTGAGATTCGCATTGACTGACAATCTGATCCTACCTAGGTTAACGCCTCAAGATACTTGGGGTGATGTTTCCAAACAGCAAGTATGATAGTTGCTTTCTAGTTATGCTGCTCTAACTCATATCAATAGGAAAAAAAATTTAAAAAACCCCAAAGGCTTTGTGCGACAACTTCCATACGTAATACTTTGTATTGATCATCTATGCTGTTTGGAGTTGTTTTATTAATGATTTTGTAGTCATAAGTTAGTTTTTTGTTACTTACTAATTATTAGTTTCTGGAAAAGAAAATAAAATGCAGTTTGTTTTTATTGAATTATTTGATTATTATAATAAATTATTATAATTTGCATTTCATATCCTCATATACTTGTACAAAACAAGGTTTGAAACTGGGGGGGGGGAGGTTGGAACTGGTGAAGCCTGTAGAGATCTGGGTGCTTTTAAAGCACAGCAACCGTAATAGCATATGATGAAGAATAGTTTATTCCATGTTAGTCTGACAGATGGGGAAAACAAAACTCTGAGAGATTAACATTGTTCTGCAATTTAATTTTTAAAGCATACAAAAAAAAGAGTGGCTTAATAGAATTGAAAATGGAGGATGAGTTTGTCTGATCTACGTTGGAGAAACTTGTTTAGGCTTCCTTCATAGGATGGAAGTCGCACTAGTGTGTGATTTATCTCAGCTTAAAGCAGGCATCTAAAATAGGTCAGATGAATTGCTCTGAAACATCTGGTTTTTTCCTCTGTGTTTAAAGTGACCGTCTCAGGTGTGGATATCTGAAGTTTGATTAGATGAACGCCTTCCTGACTGTCACATTTTGAAAGACATGAGTTAATCGTTGCTTTTTGTAGGCGCCAAAGGCAATTGTTTAAAAAATACATTTTAAAGAGTAATTTTAAATAATACATTTTAAAGAGTAATCCAGGAACCAGATCAGGCAAGCGAAAGCTCAGGCAGAACTAAATCTAGCCAGGGACATCAAAAACAATAAGAAAAACTTCTACAGATATATCAGATATATACAGATATAAAGGTAAGACTAGGGAAGTTGTGGGCCCTCTCCGGAAGGAAACGGGAGACCTGGCCTCCCAGGATTTGGGTAAGGCTGAGCTACTGAACAACTTTTTTGCCTCAGTCTTCACCGGCAAGGGCTCTAACCACACTGCCCAAGTCACAGAAGGCAAAACCAGGGCCTCTGCGAATAAAGAACTACCCACAGTAGGAGAAGATCGGGTTCGAGACCTGTTAAGGAACCTGAAGGTGCATAGGTCCATGGGACCTGATGAAATCCACCCACGGGTCCTGAGGGAGCTGGCGGATGAAGTTGCTAAGCTGCTTTCCATCATATTTGAGAAATCGTGGCAATCTGGCGAAGTTCCCGCTGACTGGAAAAAGGGGAACATAACCCCAATGTTCAAAAAAGGAAAAAAGGAAGACCCAGGGAACTATAGGCCAGTCAGCCTCACCTCTGTGCCTGGCAAGATCATGGAGCAGATCCTCCTGGAATCTCTGCTAAGGCACATGGAAAATAAAGAGGTGATTGGAGACAGCCAGCATGGCTTCACCAAGGGCAAATCGTGCCTGGCAAATTTGGTGACCTTTTACGATACTGCCACAGGCTTGGTGGACAAGGGCAGAGCAACAGACGTCATCTACCTGGACTTATGCAAAGCGTTTGACACTGTCCCGCACGACATCCTGGTCTCAAAATTGGAAAGTCATGGGTTCGATGGATGGACCACTTGGTGGATAAGGAACTGGCTGGATGGCCACACTCAAAGGGTTGTGGTCAATGGTTCAATGTCCAATTGGTGGCCAGTGATAAGTGGAGTTCCTCGGGGTCGATACTGGGACCAGTGCTGTTCAACATCTTTGTCGGAGACATGGACAGTGGGATAGAGTGCACCCTCAGCAAGTTTGCTGACGACACCAAGCTCGGTGGTGCGGTCGACACGCTGGAGGGAAGGGATGCCATCCACAGGGACCTGGACAGGCTTGAGAGATCACAGAATCAGAATCACAGAATATTTTTGATTGGATGGGACCTTTGAAATCATTGAGTCCAACCAACAAAAAAAACCCCAAAAAAACAAAACAAACAAACAAAAAAACCAAAAAAAAACCCAAAACAAAAACCCAAACAAACAAAAAAACCCCACACCCAAAAAATCCCAGAACACCAACACCAACACCAAAACCAAACCAAGCCAAACACCCACAACCGCACCCCACCCCACCCACAAACAGACACAAACCAACAATCTCAGGCACTAGAGCATGCCCTGAAGTGCCATGTCTACACGTTTCTTAAATACCTCCAGGGATGGCGACTCCACCACCTCCCTGGGCAGGCTGTTCCAGTGCCTGACCACTCTCTCAGTAAAGTAATTCTTCCTAATATCTAATCTAAACCTCGCCTGCTGCAACTTCAGACCATATAGATGGGCTCATGCAAATCTCATGAAGTTCAATCAGGCCAAGTGCAGGATGCTGCACCTGGGACGTGGCAATCCCAGGCACAAATACAGGTTGGGTGGAGAATGGATTGAGAGCAGCCCTAAGGAGAAGGACTTGGGGGTGTTGGTGGGTGCGAAGTTCAGCGTGAGCTGGCAATGTGCACTAGCAGCCCAGAAAGCCAACTGAATCCTGGGCTGCATCAAGAGAAGCGTGGCCAGCAGGGTGAGGGAGGTGATTCTACCCCTCTACTCTGCGCTCGTGAGACCCCACCTGGAGTACTGTGTCCAGCTTTGGAGTCCTCAACACAGGAAGGACATGGACCTGTTGGAACAGGTCCAGCGAAGGGCCACAAAGATGATCAGAGGGCTGGAGCACCTCCCCTATGAAGACAGGCTGAGAGAGCTGGGGTTGTTCAGCCTGGAGAAGAGAAGGCTCCGGGGAGACCTCATAGCAGCCTTCCAATATCTGAAGGGAACCTACGGGAGAGCTGGAGAGGGACTCTTTGTCAGGAGATGTAGTGACAGGACAAGGGGTAATGGTTTTAAATTGGAAGAGGGGAGATTTAGATTAGATATTAGGAGGAAATTCTTTACTGTGAGGGTGGCGAGGCACTAGAATAGGCTGCCCAGGGAAGTTGTGGATGCCCCATCCCTGGAAGTGTTTAAGGCCAGGCTGGATGGGGCTTTGAGCAACCTGGTCCAGTGGAGGTGTCCCTGCCCGTGGCAGGGGGGGTTGGAACTGGATGATCTTTAAGGTCCCTTCCAACTCTAACCATTCTATGATTCTATGATTTTGATGTAACTGTGCCAGTTTGATTGTAGAAATTTATGATGTATCCCTAAACAAGCACGTCACACATTAGTACTTGGAAAATGTGGCCTGAAGCGTAAATCCAGCATATGTGCTTTCTAGTTCTGCTTCTCTTTTGTGCTGTTTTGGCCTGCAGGAGGTAGGAACGTGCACCCCTGTCCTCACGCGTGGTGCAAAAACCGAGCACAGGCTGAGTGCTGGGCACTTGCTCTGCAGAGGCGTGCATTCACTGGAGGGCTTAGCCTTGAAAGCACAGAATACATAAATGAGCTTGAAAATACTAATTGGCCTCATTTTAAAACATTTTCTGTCAAGCAATGTTGCTTATTAAACATTTAAATTAAAAAATAAAATAAAATTCCGGTATTTTTTTTGGTGCTCTTTAATAACCCCGTTTCTACTAGTAAACATTGTAGTGTATGCTGAGAGTTGATAGTGACTTCCTAGCAGATGATTTAGCAGATGTATTTTCTGTGGAACTACCTATAATTACATGGTAGCTATGGTTACCAGGTTAAAGAAATCATGGCCTGATGATGAGCAGAAATAGATTGCCTCAGACTGGTTTGTTTTCGAGTTGCTTAAAAGCAAAATACTCGTCCTCATTCAATCCATGAGGACTAAGAGCGTACGAGTAACAAATGTAAGAGCAGACTCTATTTACTGAACTGGCACAGAGTCTGTTTTTTCAAATACTTGTTTTGGTACAAAATCAAAGTATTTTTTAAAGTTGGGCTTTGGTTCTATGTAGTTTAAGAATTGGGTGCCAACCACATATTTGTAATGAAACTATTTAATTGAAACAGTTTAGATTTTGAATGAATATTGCTAATGTTTTCATTTTGATTTACTACTGGACAAAGTTAAGTTCAAACAGCCTTTTCACATTCAAGGAAAGTCATATTCACTTTATTTTAAATCTAGTACTTAGAATGACTTAACAGAAGTATTTATCTTGTCTTTTGGCTGCTCCATCACTTAGAAAGAAATGACAGAAGTGTCAGTGAATTCAAGCGGGAAGGACAGAACTGTGCTTGAGGACAGTTGTACATTTGCAGTGATGTTGGTGGGCCCGCTCCAGATGTTTCTAGTGTATATGTTGCCTGCAAGCTTCAGAAGTACTTGAGTCCTTTTCCAAAAGGGCGTGCAGGTGTTGAAGACTTGAAGCCCTGTTGACCTCAATGTAGAGATCAAAAGATTTAATGTTTTCAAAAGTTTCTACATTGTTTAGAAACCCCAACTGCAGTGAATTGTGTTGGATTTAGGTCCCTCAATCACACAAGCTTTTCTCAATGTGTTACACTCCTTTTATGAATTATGAGCTGTGTAGAACTGCATGTGTGTATATAACTTTGCGATGTGTGTATATAACTTTGTATATAATCTCCATTGCGACGGAGACCAGCTCCAGGGCAGGTAAGACTGCGCTGGGAGTAGCGATCTGTAGCTGAAAAGGCCGAGGGAAAGCTCTTTTTGGGGCTTTTTTGTCGCCGGGCAAAGCCTCCTCCACGTGGTGGGGGCTGACAGCTGGTGGGCCGGCTGCTGACTAAGCCTGGGCGGAGCCAGCGCCTCCCGCGGCACATTTAAACAAGCCATTAACGTACCTAACGGTCATTGCGACGGAGACCAGCTCCAGGGCAGGTAAGACTGCGCTGGGAGTAGCGATCTGTAGCTGAAAAGGCCGAGGGAAAGCTCTTTTTGGGGCTTTTTTGTCGCCGGGCAAAGCCTCCTCCACGTGGTGGGGGCTGACAGCTGGTGGGCCGGCTGCTGACTAAGCCTGGGCGGAGCCAGCGCCTCCCGCGGCACATTTAAACAAGCCATTAACGTACCTAACGGTCATTGCGACGGAGACCAGCTCCAGGGCAGGTAAGACTGCGCTGGGAGTAGCGATCTGTAGCTGAAAAGGCCGAGGGAAAGCTCTTTTTGGGGCTTTTTTGTCGCCGGGCAAAGCCTCCTCCACGTGGTGGGGGCTGACAGCTGGTGGGCCGGCTGCTGACTAAGCCTGGGCGGAGCCAGCGCCTCCCGCGGCACATTTAAACAAGCCATTAACGTACCTAACGGTCATTGCGACGGAGACCAGCTCCAGGGCAGGTAAGACTGCGCTGGGAGTAGCGATCTGTAGCTGAAAAGGCCGAGGGAAAGCTCTTTTTGGGGCTTTTTTGTCGCCGGGCAAAGCCTCCTCCACGTGGTGGGGGCTGACAGCTGGTGGGCCGGCTGCTGACTAAGCCTGGGCGGAGCCAGCGCCTCCCGCGGCACATTTAAACAAGCCATTAACGTACCTAACGGTCATTGCGACGGAGACCAGCTCCAGGGCAGGTAAGACTGCGCTGGGAGTAGCGATCTGTAGCTGAAAAGGCCGAGGGAAAGCTCTTTTTGGGGCTTTTTTGTCGCCGGGCAAAGCCTCCTCCACGTGGTGGGGGCTGACAGCTGGTGGGCCGGCTGCTGACTAAGCCTGGGCGGAGCCAGCGCCTCCCGCGGCACATTTAAACAAGCCATTAACGTACCTAACGGTCATTGCGACGGAGACCAGCTCCAGGGCAGGTAAGACTGCGCTGGGAGTAGCGATCTGTAGCTGAAAAGGCCGAGGGAAAGCTCTTTTTGGGGCTTTTTTGTCGCCGGGCAAAGCCTCCTCCACGTGGTGGGGGCTGACAGCTGGTGGGCCGGCTGCTGACTAAGCCTGGGCGGAGCCAGCGCCTCCCACGGCCCATCACACCGCCATCCTATAAGAAGCCCCGGGGAGGGCAGAAGCTAGCTTCTGCCCACCGAGCAGCAACCAGTTGCTGGGTGGGTGTCCTGGTCGGTGCCTAACGCCGCTGCAACTTGTACAGCTGGGTCCTGAGCCTCTGCCGTTGCGCAAGGTAAGTTCAATTCCTCGCTCCAACTGACCTTTCCACTGCCTCTTGCTTGCACACATCCAGCCATGGCTAGAACTAGGTCAAAGGCTATTGCCAAGAAAGCTGTGGGCACCCAGACAGAGGCCCCACGCAAACACGTGGGTGTCCAGGCCTCGGGCTGCAGGGAGTGCCGAGGCCTGGCCCTTGCCATGGAGGGTAGTGGTGATGACACCTGTGTCAGATGTGAACAGGTGAATGACCTCCTCGGCCTGGTGGTTGAGCTGAAGGAGGAAGTGGAAAGGTTGAGGAGTATCAGGGAATGTGAGAGGGAGATTGACTGGTGGGCCCACTCCCTGAAAATAAAAGAACATGTTGAGGCCCCACAAAAGCCAGAGGACCCTCTCCCCATCTCTCGCCCGACAGTAGAAGGGGATCTCAGAGAAGAGGGGGAATGGAAACAGGTCCCTAGTCGGCGAAGCAGGCGAATCCCCTCCCTGCCTCTCCCACCTCCCCAGTTACCCCTGCAGAACCGGTATGGAATCCTGCAGGAGGAATTGACTGTTGGAGAGGAGGATGGTACAACTAGGCAGGATGTGCCAGAAAGACCACGTCGCCGCAAACCTGGCATCACAACTAGTTCAAGAAGGAAAAGCAGAAGGGTCATCGTTGTGGGTGACTCTCTATTGAAGGGGGCAGAGGGACCAATATGCCGTCCTGACCCGCTTCACAGGGAAGTCTGCTGCCTCCCTGGGGCACGGGTCAGGGACGTGTTGGACAAAGTTCCTGCTCTAGTCAACCCTTCTGACTATTACCCCCTTGTAGTTTTTCAGGTAGGCAGTGATGATGTATATAATACATCCAGGAAATTAAAAACAATCATAAAGGACTTTAAGACACTGGGAAAACTGGTTGAGGGATCAGGGGCACAGGTAATTTTTTCAGCGATACCCTTAGTTGCAGGAGGAAATCCTGAAAGAAATAAAAAGGCAACTGCGATAAACAAGTGGCTCAGAAACTGGTGCCATCACCGAAATTTTGGGTATTCTGAACTCGGGGAATTTTATATGGCACCGAGTCGGATAGCAACAGATGGAGTACACCTGTCTCAGAAGGGGAGAAAGATACTGGCAAGTGAGTTGGCGGGGCTTGTTGAAAGGGCTTTAAACTAGGATCGAAGGGGGAGGGGGTTAAGCGTAGGTTGAGCAGAAAAAAACTCAAAGAGAGCCTTCAACCTGCCATCTCAGCTAATAAGTCGGCCCCTTTAGGCACCCAGCTGAAGTGCCTTTACACAAATGCACGCAGCATGGGGAACAAACAAGAGGAGTTAGAGATGTGCGCACGCCTCCAGGGCTACGACATTATTGGCATCACCGAGACGTGGTGGGATGGCTCTTACGACTGGAGTGTTCGAATGGAAGGTTACAAGCTCTTCAGGAAGGACAGGCTGGGCAGAAGGGGAGGGGGTGTTGCCCTCTATGTCAAGGACCAGCTGGAATGTATGGAGCTTCACCTGGGGATGGGTGAAGACAAGACAGAGAGCTTATGGGTCAGGATTAAAGGGAGCACGGGGGCAGGTGATGTTACAGTAGGAGTCTGCTACAGGCCACCAGATCAAAGTGACAGCGAGGATGTGGCCCTCTACAAACAGATAGGGGCAGCATCGCGCTCACACGCTCTGGTCCTCATGGGGGACTTCAACCACCCCGACATCTGTTGGAAGGACAACACAGCAGAGCACAGGAAATCCAGGAAGTTCTTAGAATGTGTCGACGACAACTTTCTTCTGCAAATAATAGAGGAACCAACGAGGAAAGGAGCAGTGCTGGACCTTGTCCTCACCAACAAGGAGGGGCTGGTCGGGAATGTCAAGTTCAAGGGTAGCCTCGGCTGCAGTGACCATGAGATGATAGAATTCAAGATTCATAAGGCAGCAAGGAGGGTGCGCAGCAAGCTGGCTACCCTGGACTTCAAAAGAGCAGACTTTGATCTCCTGAGAGATCTGATTGGTAAGGTAGCGTGGGAAAAAGAACTGGAAGGGAGAGGGGCCCAAAAAAGCTGGGTGGTATTTAAGGATTGCCTCCTCCAAGCTCAGGAGAGGTGCATCCCAAAAAAGAAGAAATCGGGCAAAATAGCCAGTAGGCCGGCGTGGATGAACAAGGAACTGCTGGACAAACTCAGGACCAAAAAGGAGGCCTATAGAGGGTGGAAGCAGGGAAAGGTAGACTGGGAAGAATACAGAGAAGCTGTCCGAGTCACCAGAAACCTGATCAGGCAAGCGAAAGCCCAGGCAGAACTAAATCTAGCCAGGGATGTGAAAAATAACAAGAAGAACTTCTATAGATATATCAGGGATAAAAATAAGACGAGGGAAGCTGTGGGTCCCCTCCGGAAGGAAACGGGAGACCTGGTCACCCAGGATGTGGATAAGGCTGAGCTACTGAATGACTTCTTTGCCTCAGTCTTCACTGGCAAGGGCCCTAACCACACTGCCCAAGTCACGGAGGGCAAGAACAGGGGCTCTGGGAATGAAGAAGCACCCACAGTACAAGAAGACGAGGTTCGAGACCTCTTAAAGAACCTGAAGGTGCATAAGTCCATGGGACCTGATGAAGTCCATCCACGGGTCCTGAGAGAACTGGCGGACGAAGTTGCTAAGCCCCTCTCCATCATATTTGAGAAATCGTGGCAGTCTGGTGAAGTTCCCACTGACTGGAAAAAAGGGAACATAACTCCAATATTCAAAAAAGGAAACAAAGAAGACCCGGGAAACTACAGGCCGGTCAGTCTCACCTCTGTGCCTGGCAAGATCATGGAGCAGATCCTCCTGAAATCCTTGCTAAGGCACATGGAGAATAAAGAAGTGATTGGAAACAGCCAACATGGCTTCACCAAGGGCAAATCGTGCCTGACAAATTTGGTGGCCTTTTACAATACTGCCACAGACTTGGTAGACAAGGGCAGAGCGACTGACGTCATTTACCTGGACTTATGCAAAGCATTTGACACTGTCCCGCACGACATCCTGGTCTCAAAATTGGAAACTCATGGATTCGATGGATGGACCACTCGGTGGATAGGGAACTGGCTGGATGGCCGCATCCAAAGGGTTACAATCAATGGCTCAATGTCCAGGTGGCGGCCAGTAACGAGTGGTGTTCCGCAGGGGTCGGTACTGGGACCAGTACTGTTTAACATCTTTGTCGGTGACATGGACAGTGGGATAGAGTGCACCCTCAGCAAGTTTGCTGATGACACCAAGCTCGGTGGCGCAGTTGACACGCTGGAGGGAAGGGATGCCATCCAGAGGGACCTAGACAGGCTGGAGAGGTGGGCTCGTGCAAATTGCATGAAGTTCAACCAAGCCAAGTGCAGGGTCCTGCACCTGGGACGTGGCAACCCCAGGCACAAATACAAGTTGGGTGGAGAATGGCTGGAGAGCAGCCCCGAGGAGAAGGACTTGGGAGTGCTTATGGATGAGAAGCTCAACATGAGCAGGCAGTGTGCACTGGCAGCCCAGAGAGCCAACCGTGTCCTGGGCTGCATCAGGAGAAGTGTGGCCAGCAGGTCTCGCGAGGTGATTCTGCCCCTCTACTCTGCGCTCGTGAGACCCCTCCTGGAGTACTGTGTCCAGCTTTGGAGTCCTCAACACAGAAAGGACATGGACCTGTTGGAACGGGTCCAGCGGAGGGCCACGAGGATGATCAGAGGGATGGAGCACCTCTCCTATGAAGACAGACTGAGAGAGCTGGGGTTGTTCAGCCTGGAGAAGAGAAGGCTCCGGGGAGACCTTATAACAGCCTATCAATACCTGAAGGGAGCCTACAGAAGAGCTGAAGAGGGACTCTTTGTCAGGAAGAGTGGTGACAGGACAAGGGGCAATGGTTTTAAATTGGAAGAGAAGAGATTTAGATTAGATATAAGGAAGAAATTCTTTACAGTGAGGGTGGTGAGGCACTGGAACAGGTTGCCCAGGGAAGTTGTGGATGCCCCATCCCTGGAAGTGTTCAAGGCCAGGCTGGATGGGGCTTTAAGCAACCTGCTCTAGTGAGAGGTGTCCCTGCCCATGGCAGGGGGGTTGGAACTAGATGATCTTTAAGGTCCTTTCCAACTCTAGCCATTCTATGATTCTATGATTCTATGAACTTCAGTGTAAGTCCTATAAAGTCTGTAGAATATGATTTTATGGCAATGTGCTCTTCCTCAGAGTACGGATGCATTTAGACCTGGTCTTTTGCGCCAGGGAAGCTTTCCTAGGGATCTTCCTTGGGCCAGTAATGGCCACTTTAGTTTTAAGGACCGGGCATATTAAGACTAAAGCTTTGTGCCCGATGTTTCTGCATTTTGTAAGCCTAGCCTACAAATTCATGGCTACAAGTCCATACTCAGTAGGTCACCTTGTTTTGCAGAATAACCAACCATGACTACAGAATCGGGATCGGACTCTGAGTCCAAGGATAAAGAGCAGGATCAGCAGGAGAGCCCTGCGCAGCAAGGGGCGGCCGAGACTGAGCCGCAGGAGCAGCAGGAGCAGCAGCAGCAGAGCGACGAGCATCAAAACGCACTCGAGCAGTTCTCGGCCGTGGCAGCCCACAGCACGCCAGTGAAAAAGGAGCAGGTAAGGGAGCCCATGCCCACTGCATCCAGCTAGCTACGTGCCCACTTATTGCTCCTGGGAAACAACAAGCCTGGTGTGTTAGGAGTGGAAATATATATTTGGATACACATGGAAAGCTGTTTGATGTGGTGCGGTAGATCTTGACTGCTTGGTCTTTTGCATTTTAGAAGTAATAGTTCTCATATATAACATTTTGAAATTCATGGTCTGCGCTGTTCTTTCAGTGTCAATTGCTATGTTCAGCCACCAGCCAGATGTGATGCAAAGCATAGTACTAGTATTTTACAAAAACCCTTTCTTAAAACCAGATACTGCTAACTAATCTACCTCCAGTGTTTAAATATAAGGGCAGTCTTATTAACTAAGCAGGAAACGTCTTTGATTCTTTGCATTAGATAGCAAACCGTGCCAATTTTTAAAAAGTTGAAAATGTTTTCAGAGTTCATTTCTTCTTTGACACCTGCTGAAAACTGATTTCATGCTTGCTTGTCTGATGTGTGAGCCATGAAAAATCTGTGGTCCCTTAAGCTTCTCATAGTTCTGAAATGACTGCATTATAATTACTTTAACTTTTCACGTAATAGGTTTCAGAAGAGCTATCACATGCTTTTCCTTTTGGTACATTGTTGCACTTATTAAATTTGCGGAAGCTGCTTTCTCTTTCCTGTTAATAATTTCCAGTCAATAGGATTAACAGGCATTATTCTTCATGGGTAAGTGACACACAATTAATGAGGTACCTGCAAATTGCATCCCTTAGCTCCATAAGGTTAAGACCCCTATCTGATCGCATTCACCTTTGTAGAGTGGAATAAGTTGGTCTAACTCCTCCTTTTCTCCACCCTTTAAAAAAAATCTGATTGTTTGAAGTGAGGTCCTGTTATTTTACCTAGTTGGGAGACAGTGATGGTGAAGCAAGCAGATGTAAGGTGTTACTTAAAATCAGCATGAGTGCTCCCGTAGTGTTTGGGGCTGGCTGTTGGTCTTGGGTTTTAAGCTTTTGTCCACAGAGATACAGCCCAAACTTGCTGTTGGTGGGGGAAAAAAGGGGGTGTAGGCAATTTCAGATAAAAACAAAATATTTTTTTCTGGTTTATGGGTCCATTCCCTAAATGCTTGGGACGACAAACATTTCTGAGACCAAGTTAAAAGAGGTGTCATGTCTGACTCCTAATATCTCAAGAGGTAGACATAGCAGGGCAGGTTTTCTGATGTTTATTGCTATTGTAGATCAACCATTGGAAGAACTGCTTGGGTTTTTTTGATTGCTAACCATTTTTACCATTGATAAACACTGATCAGGCTCACTCCGTGCCCACCAAAGACCTCTCTGCTCTTGCTCCCACATCTACTGGTTACGCATTAAGACAATTTTGGTCTCCGAAATAGATCAGAAATTGCATGTAGTTAGTTTGGGGAAAAGAGGCAGGGCTGTTTCTCCAAAATAGAAAGTGCTACACAAACTGGTCATTAATTTAAAATATCACGGACATCAGGCCTAGGCATAAGTATTAATTTCATTACTCCAGACATCTTCAGTAATCTTTCTGCTCCAAGTTTCTTTTCATCTTAAATAAAACAAAACAAACCCCAGAATAACCACAACAGAAAAAAACCCTTAGGCACCAAACCTGTGTGTCTGCGTTTACAGAGCTGTAAGTTTGGAGACCTGAGGTGCTCTCATGTGCCGCATGATCCCTTCCTTTCCCAAAGAAGATCACCTGTGAGCTGGTGTCTGTAGATGCCTTGCTGGAAGAACTGGGTTAGAGAAGGGATATGTGAGAGCTTCCCATTGAGATTACGAGGTTGAATCCTGACTGACAAATCCAGCTTCAGTGCTCTGCCCAGTATACTTCATAGTGGCTTCAGTGTCTGTATCACAGGAAAGAACCACTTAAATGCAGCACCAAGGCAGAGCTATTGGCAATGATGCCGTTAAAAAAGCCAAAAATTGAAGGAGTAATGGGTATCATACTTGGTCTTGCTGTCCGTAATCCCAGTGAGGAAGTTGATGGGTTTTGCTGCCGCTTTTATGAGAAAACCTTGGGAAGAAAGATTTAAGTTACTGGTCCATGCCAGTGACTTTTTGTTGCCATTCTATGCACATAAAAAAAGAACACTTTAATGAAGACAAAAAGGCTTCTTCATGTTGGGATTAGCAGTTACTACAGAAATGAGTCCTTTCTATCGGGTATAATAATGCAATCTTACTATCTTCCTGCCTTCCTATCTCAATGAAAATGAGCACGAAGGCATCACACGGGTTGGGCACTGACATTTCTGAGCAACTATCATAAGCAGATGAGTTTCATGAGTTGTGCAAGCTTGATAATATCACTTCGTACCCCAGTGAGAAGCTGCGAAGCATCAAAGACCATTACTGCTGAATCCTGTGACGTCAAAGGCTTCTTTTGAGTGCCGGTTCCAGCTTCAGAAGGGGTTGAACATACTGTCTCATAGTAAGGTACAGTAATATCTATCTATGTATCTAATAGTAAAATCTCTATCTTTGCAGATAGAGATGAGACAGCTTATGTTCAAAAACCCTGAAGCAACTAGTGCTCCATTAGAATTGAGTCCATGACACTGAAAATACTGCGGAAATGCAGCACAGAGGTATCTTGGGGAAGAATTTGGGAGAAAAGGCAACTGTGCTTGCAGAGTTCAAAATAATTCACTAAGTACGTGGGTTTTTCACTGGCCGCTTTTTTTTTTTTTTTCCCTAAGACACCAGGATGTCAGGTTTCTTTAGGAAGAAGAGGCTTAATACAGTCTGAAAGTACCTTAATGCCTGAACACATCAGCATAGTTTGGGGGATCTTCTCTAATAGTTCTTGGCATGTTTTGTTCTCCAGACAAATGAGAGAAAATCCTTTGTATGACTTTAACCTAGACACATTCCCCTGATCTTAATGTAGACAGGAACCTTAATAAACAAAATAACCTCAATAGTACTTTTTTTTAGAAAATATTTACAAATAAGCAAATATCTGCTGTATTCTTGAGATACCGAGTGTCTTCATGAAGAAAAATAATCATCAATCTATTATGATTCCCAGAAATTTTTGCAGGCTGAAGATGGCTCTAAAATTACACATGGCTGCTGGCTGTCCTTGTTGTTGTGGGCTTTTCTTTCAAGCAGCCTTCCCCTTTTTCTTGAAAAAGATTAGTTCCATGCATCTGGGTTTTTTTTGTTGGTTATTTTTTGTTGGGGCAGCGTGTTAAGTCTCACATGAGAGATCTAATGAGCCACTGGGTATGGCAGTATCTCTTTCTAGCCCCAGAATGACTTTTGCACATGTGCACATGCACCTTCCATGGCAGATTTCTTTAACAAAACGTACGGAAATCATCAAATAGCCCCTCTGCCCATCAGCAGCAGCACAACTCCTCACAGAAGCCCCGGTGGGAGTCATCTTCAGGCTTTTTTTTTCTCTTGGTGCAGCAGGTTGGACCACTTGCCAGCTGGCTACGGTTGTGGTAGAGGGGTAGCTGGCCTCAAGCCTTGCTCTGAACCTGGGGGGACTCTCCCCCTTCATCACAGCTGCTGTAAGCGTTAAATGCTCGGCGAACAGCTAATCCGCTGACATACATTGTGCCCTTCATCGCCTGCCGCCTTCAAGGTATGCGAGGACCTTGACATCCAGGACACAGAGCTGGTGTCCAAGTGCTGGAAGGAGAAAGTCCTCCACTGCTACAGCTAGATGGGGGAAGAGCCGGCTGGTGCTGGGCTGCTCCTGGGCAAGAACATCCATGGCTCAAGGGATGAGACGGATTTTGAAAATGGCTTTTGTGTTGCTTTTTTATCTCTCTAGTCCCACTTTCTTCTAGTCTCCCCACCCAGGGAAGCCCAGGAGGCCTTTGCTGTGATCTCTCTTGCAGGGAAAGGAGGAGCATGGATCTTGGCTTGCCTCTTTGCAGTTGCCACATCGCAGTTTGTTGGGGCTTTAATAGGACCTGGCGCTGCTGGTAGCAGAGCCGATTCCAGATTCTTCTTTCCTCCATTCACCCCAAGGCGGAGGGGAAGCTTATGGCTTGTTTGTATGAAATCTCTTGGGGAAAGTTCCCGTGATTTAGCGCTACAATGTTGTTACTGGTTATACGATGCAAGGTTGTCCTGGTCTCAAAGCAGATTAAAGCTTTTGGACGGATTTGCTCCATTCTCATGAAAGTTTATTATATACAGTGAATGGAAACAGACTTGGAGGATTAATTTACAATATATTTCCAGCAATGCTTGTTGCTTATTACACTAAAATAATTCAGAGCCAAAACAGTTGGGTTGGATTTTTTTCCTTGTAGTGAGATAACAGAAAGATTTTTTTATTTTGTTACTGTTTTTTTTAATTTCACTTAAGCTTTAGCTGAGGTATTACTTCACTCCTGTTGAGGTTTTGTTTGGAGACTATCAGGGGCATAACTGATGAGAAAGGTAATGACTGCATCATAGTGCTGTTGCTAGGATGGACGAAATGCTGTAGAGCTGTTCTGGCTTTCATCTAGTGCCGTGGAGAGGACCACGGGCTGTGCTGCATCACAGCAACTCTTCAAATGGTCTGACCCTCAGATAAACCCACAAAAGTAACCACGGTTGTTTCTTCTCTCCCCTTTCCCCTGCAGTATATTTGTCTTTCAAATAGCACCTACTTCTTGCCAGCTTGAGGGACTTATCGGGCATCTGTGGAGAGCAAAATTCAGCCTCTCATCCCGTAGTTATCATCCATTAGCCAGCCGGCTGCACATAAAAGCAATTTGGCTCCTCACTTCCATCCTGTTTGTTTAACACTTTGCTCGAGTGCTTGGGGAGCCTTTTGCCCTCCCAGGCATGTCAGCATCCGCCTGCGATTTCACACTGTCACAGGGGGATTAGTCCCCTCATTCAGGGGACTGTTTTCTCACTGACAGTGAAATTAGTGCAAGCCTGATGGTCTTTTTCCTATTCCATATACACCGTGGAAGCATCTTACGATTTAATAGGTACAGGACTTTAAAGTAATATCAAGAAACCCTAGGAATATCTGTTCATCACAACGTTTACCGATTATTCAGCATTTTCAATGGACCAAAAGAACAGGTCCAAGAAGTCCAAGTGGGACTTTGTACCTACGGAAAATGTAAAAACCTAAAGTATCTTCATGCATGCCGCTCCTTCATGGGGCATTTGAATGTACAGTTTGGAGTAAGAAGGGAGGAATATGGGAAGTCTTTTCAATAGATAAAGAAGACTCTGTCCTGCGTCAGGGGCTTTCTCGTCCAAGCCCCAGACTGGGCTCACTTAAATGCTTGGGTTCAGGGTGTAGAGCGTACTGCATTGCGTGATCGATTTATCTCACTTGAAAGTGTATCTTTCTTTCTCTTTATAGGCCACAGACAAAGAACAGGAGTTTGCTGCTGCGAGTGCAAAACAGCTGGAATACCAGCAGCTAGAGGACGACAAGCTCTCTCAAAAATCATCATCTAGCAAGCTTTCCAAGTCTCCTCTAAAGATCGTCAAGAAACCAAAAAATATGCAGTGCAAAGTGACACTCCTGGATGGATCGGAATATGCATGTGAAGTAGAGGTAAATTACATTTTGTCTTCTTTTTTTCATCCTCTCTGGAGGAAAATACTTGAAATTAAATTCCCAATTTAAGCTAAAGAATGAATGGCCTGATATTTCGCCGATGCCAAGCACAGACGTGCTTCCGTTGTTTTTTCTGGAGGCTGAAGACTTTGCACAGATTTTAGCTGGATGAGAGATCATGAGCAGTCCATGGAACAACCAGAGGCTTTGGATTAATATCATACTGGCACATGCCACAACAGAATGCAGAAAATGAATTACGGGCAGCAAAGCCCATAAGCAAAGAAAAACTTGGTCCCGTAGGGCTTCTCTTTTCCTTGGTACTGTGCTGAGTCGAATCTCACATTTAGTCACTTTCTAAATAGTAATTCTGACCATCATGAGATTAGTGAGGACATAAGAAACAGTCAGGGGAGGCAGGAGAAGTGTCAGGAGCAAATAGCAGTGAGTGGTGAGATTTACATGCTTCTCCACAATGTTTGTGAATTGTAACTATGTCTGAATGTTACTGGCAGGAAGTTGCTGGTGGTTTTCTGTAGGGGAACTTGCCTTCTGCTGGGATTTTACCAGGAGCCTACTTTTGGGAGGGATGGTCTTTGCTGCACTGTTACTTAAGAACCGGTCTGTGCCTGCAGGCAGACCCATGCTAAGAGGATGCCTTGCCTTCAACTCCAGAAGGCCATGGAGAAGCAGAGCATGAGTGAATTCAGCATCTTACAGCAGGCATGAGCAAATTCAGCAGCTCAGAGTGCACCCATTTCTCCATTCATCCTTTCCAGCCATGTCACCAAGGTGGTCTTTGGGCAATGGACCAGCCTGTCCTGAGCCTGCTGTAGGTCAGGAGGCCACAAGCAGTGGCTGGAAGGGAAGGATGTGTGTTGGAGGGCTCAGCAAAGCTGACCCTCCTTCAAGGTAACCACAGCATACGGCGGAGAAGAAAAGCCACCAGGGGAGAACAGAGGAGTTTAAAGGTAGAGATGGGATAGTCTGCAGGCTTAAAAGGGAAACCCACAGGAACACAAAGAAGAACGACGGGTGAAGCAAAAGAGTATCTGACTGGGAGCCAAATCCTGATGTCTTTAGAATCAGATTGCACTTAGCCCTTGCATCCTTTGACCACTCTTGTTTTAAGCACTTTGGAGGGTGCAGGTGAGGAAGAACTTTATTTCATAGGATCATAGAATGGTTTGGGTTGGAGGGGATCTGAAAGATCATCTAGTTCCAACCCCCTGCCATGGGCAATGAAAAACGTCCCACTAGACCAGGTTGCTCAAAAATTTAGCTGCGTCTTTATAGTTTGGGCCAAATTTTTATAAACTAACATGGGAACAGTGATTTTACTGCTCTTAGAGCAACTTAGCAGTCATGCTGTCAAGTCTCTTTTAGTTTCACTGGCCAAGTCCTGTGTTATTTCCTTCAGACTAGCAATAGCTGTCTGACCACATACTTTGTGACTATTAAATTGTCATTTCTTGACCTGTGGTCACAGTTTTGTCTGTCAAAAGTAGTGTGTGAACCATTAAGTTGGAAGAATGACTATACTGGCTTTGATGGAAAGAGTCAAACTTGTCTCAGCTTTTGCCACTTGATTATAAAATGTGAGTCACTTTTTGGAATACAATCAAGCAAGCAAATTTTGCCAAATAGGATTTCTATGGAAATCTTGTCTAGCAGGCTGAGCTTTATAAGAATATAAAATGGAGCAGAAGTGGAGATTTGTTATGTTGGACTTCCACTTATGCAAAAAAAAAAAAAAATGCTGTGAATAATACTTTCTTTTAGGAAGTTTCACTTTTCCACTAAGCTTGGACTCTATTTGAGTTGAAGTGTCAAAATGCTACCATATAGAAGCCATCATATTTTATTGCTTGTCAAATTTCTCTGCTTTGCAAGTTCTGAGTAGCTCTTGAATAATGTCCAATATAAATTTTGTATGCATTTTTTCTACTTACACTGCTGAAATATTTTGAAGTTGTATTGACTGTCATCAATAATCACTTTATCTGCTTCTAAGATGGCTAGACTTCCTAGGGAGAATGTAATATTGATGAGAATAGAGCTCCAAAAAGGATGAATCCTCAAACGACAAAGCTATGATGATGAGCAGACTGTTGGGTGCATTGAAACAGAAGTTGGTTTGGAGGCACAAATATTTCGGGGAGCAGTGTAGAAGGCACAAGTATTTCAGGGTAGAAGTGCAACTGGAGTGACGCATGTGTTTACATACCTTAAATGGATGGTCCAGACTTTGCATCCTTCCTGGGTGGCTTTGTCAGCCTACTGTATGTATTGAGGATGCAACTGCGGGTACCTCTCTGGCATAGCCCACTCTGACCCGTGGGAACACTTGATAGATCCCCAGGGGATTCCACTTTCCATGTGCATAAAGTTCAGCTAAAGCGAAAGGATGCTGTGCCCAGCCAAGAGAAATTGTGTGACTTTCACTGTGCTTTATCTCCCAGGGAGGAAAAGTATATACAAAGGAGTTAGTAGGGCAGGGAGACTGAGGGTCTGTCTCAAGAGACATTTCAGGAAACCATGTAGGAGGCTGAAGGCCAAGTTCTCCTACAGTAATTTTGTGTAATAGCAAAAGTTCTGTGTCTGTCTCACAGAAACTTGGTGCTGCAGCATGAGAAATAATCTGTCACATTTCAGGAAAATGCTGTCATATTTTAAGTATCACCTACAAGTGAATTTACTGTACCCCTTTAAACTGGGAAGTATACTGAAAGACCTAACAAATTACGGAGGTCAGTAAATTCCCCAAGATTAATTCCTTAAAAGAAAGAGGAGAGGGGCAGACAACACAAGGCAATCAAATATTTAATATTTCCATTCATTGTGTTTCAGCCATTTAACTGCACCTTTCAATGTGGATGGTGGCCCAGGGTAGGGATGCGACAATCGGTGGACGTGAGTCAGAAATGTCATCCCACGTTGTCAGCTCCTGTCTTCCAGCTCTGTCTGTGTGTCATGCTTCTACGTATAAAGGCGACAAAGCAGTGTAATCTAGAAGGACCAGAAATTTAGAAACGTAATTTTGAGCTAGAATAATAGCTCTCTCAGTGAATCTTGCCAGATATTTATCCCTCCAGAATTGCACTCCCTAGTTATGGGAGTTGGGGATCATTATAGAATCCATCAGTTACTTTATAGAGTGCTTTGCAAATGACAAATGTGTTTATATAAGTTAAATATTAATATCATTTAAAGGAGCTTATTGCTCTCAAGTAGAGCGCAACCTACAGCTTATCAATTATGTGTTCATCCAGTTAATGACCTGACAGCCGAAATTGCGCATACTCAAAGACTGAGATGCTTCTGAGGCAGGTTTGGTTAATCCATTATCCCCTTGGTGTCCTTTGTTTCAGAAGCCCCTCTTCCTTATTCCATATTTAATGCTGAGCGTCTACTGCCTTCTGCTGTTTTTTTCAGTCTCTCTCACGTCCAGTACTTTGAATTTGTGACATCAAGACTTTTTCATATTGTATGAGACATATCAACAGGGGAAAATGTGGCAGAGGTAGCTTCAAAGCTGAGGTTAACAGTGATTCATCTAGTGTGGTATCCTTTTGGTGAAAGCATCTTAAGCAAATGCTGGGTAAAAGCTTTCTCCTGGGGCCCTTCGGTGTTACTGCCTGTGTGCTGTATCCGTCCTGACCCAGAAAGTCTTTCATGCAGTAAGACATTACAAACCAAAATCAGGTTAAGTACGTAACCCAACCTGTTCATTCATCTTCCTCCAAAAGCATAAACCAGAAGCATTACCATCTGTACCCTCACTTCGGCTTTTGTCTGGAAGCCTACAGACGGTACCGGTGGGCTTATTTTAGAGGGGTCTTTCTTTTCAGAGGTGGGATGGCCACCTAATGGTGCTTTGCCTGTCCAGGGACAGCTGTTGGCTTTTGGAGCAGAAGTATTTGCTGTATGCTGATATTGTCTTTGATACTCTATCAAAGAAAAACAGCCTCAGGGTCACCAAGTGGTTCTCCCATGTCATGAAGAAGCTGGAGATTTCTAAAGAGCTCTCAGTTGCAGGAGTTGATGCAGTCTACTCAGAGGGATGCTGAACAGTGATTTCCACCCAGGTATCCTAGATGGCAATGTATTCATCATGTCCTAGCTGTCAACATATTCATCGATGACATGGATGAGGGGACGGAGTGTACCCTCAGCAAGTTTGCTGATGATACAAAACTGGGAGGGGTCGTTGACATGCTGGAGGGCTGTGCTGCCACACAGCAAGACCTGGACAGGCTGGAGAGTTGGGCAGAGAGGAACCTGATGTACTTCAATAAAGGCAAGTGTAGGGTGCTGCATCTGGGAAGAAATAACCCCATGCACCAGTACAGGCTGGGGGCTGACTTGCTGGAGGGCACCTCTGAGGAGAAAGACCTAGGAGTCCTGGTAGACAATAGATGACCATGAGCCAACAATGTGCCCTTGTGGCCAAGAAGGCCAATGGCATCCTGGGGTGCATCAGGAAGAGTGTGACCAGCAGGTCAAGAGAGGTTATCCTCACCCTCTACTCTGCCTTGGTGAGGCCCCATCTGGAGTATTGTGTCCAGTTCTAGGCTCCCCAGTTCAAGAAGGACAGGCAACTGCTGGAGAGGGTGCAGCAGAGGGCTACAAAGATGATTAGGGGCCTGGAGCATCTCCCTTACAAGGAGAGGCTGAGGGACTTGGGTCTTTTTAGTCTAGAGAAGAGAAGACTGAGGGGGGGATCTGATCAATGCTTATAAATACTTAAAGGGAGGGTGTCAAGAGGACAGGGCCGGTCTTTTTTCAGTGGTGCCCAGTGACAGGACAAGAGGAAATGGGCAAAAACTTGAATATAAGAAGTTCCACCTAAACATGAGGAGGAACTTCTTTGCTTTGAGAGTGGTAGAGCATTGGAGTAGGCTGCCCAGGGAGGTGGTGTAGTCTCCTTCTCTGGAGACATTCAAAATCTGCCGGGACAAGTTCCTGTGCAACCTGCTTCAGGTGGACCTGCTTTGGCAGGGGGGTTGGACTAGATGATCTCCGGAGGTCCCTTCCAACCCCAGGTGATTCTGTGATTCTGTCCACCCCTGCTGGAAGCAGTTCTCCTTGGGCTCTTCATTGCACTCTCCCAGCCAGCATCAGGATCAGAAATGCTCTTTGTCAGAAGTGGCCAAGTCCACAGCTGGGGCCAAAAACTGCACTGCAAAGAGGGTGCCGGAGACTTCTATGTTAAGCAAGCTAGACCTATACTTTTCATTTGTTGGTTTGAAGAACCAAAGATAAAGCAAGATCCAAGAGTGCAAATTCATTTCAGATAACATTAAAAAACAAAATAAAACTTCAGGTTTTTCCTAAGATAAAAGAAAACAAGCAGAAATAACTTATTTCTGGGTTCTTCACAGTGTAAGTAGGGGTTTCAAGTGATGTAGTACAATTACGCTGTATCTAGGATTTATTTCCCTCTTCTTACCTCTCTGCCCCATCTCAATTTTCTGTTATCTGGACTACTGTATTTTAATTAAAAGATGCAAGTGGAACCAGCTGTCATCCTCTCCCTAACATGTAGCCTAATTTGAAGTGTCTTCCTAAAACAGGTTGGAATTTGCCTTCATAGTTTCCGCTCTAAACATATACGTTATTAATCACAAAGTGAGATCAGAAAGCTATAACATAATCTGTCTAAATAAGTGGTAAAATAATTAGATTTCATTTTCAAAGGCTCAGCTGTGTGAGCCCATTGGTAATTTATACTCTTTCTTCATTCCTCTGCTGCTCAGACTTCCTTATCGTGCAGGACACAGTAAATGAAAACAAATGTTTCCATGGCAGCCTGTCTGTGGCATCTCTGCAGCCCTACATCGAACAGAGTGAGTTGCTGGAGGGTTCGGATAGGCTGCAGAGCACATGGAAAGCCGACGTCTCAGAAAGCGTTACTGGTATCCCTTCTTCTTGGTGGGTGGGGGTCAGCTAAGGTAGGAGGGGACTGGTAAAAATACACTGTGTTTGGGGTTTTTTTGCATCCAGTTTTCTCAGTCGTGCTGCCACTGGGACCCTGGGCAGTAGTTGCGTGTCCTGTAGCTGCTGCTACGCCTCTGTGATGAACTCCTGCTGACTTCCTCCCTGATGGAGACCCCATTTTCTTAATGGGTTTCCCTGCATCCTCAGGTAGCAGACTTGAGTTGAAATGGTGGGAAGTTTTATTTCCATACATTTGAAACCAGGGTTTATAACACAGACAGAGGCAGACTGGAGTGAACGGGTCCTTTTCTGCCCTGAAGAAGTATGTGCTTGAACTCCTTTTTTGAGGCAAAATGGACATGAAATAAGTTGATTCTCAAATAGGATGGGGTACTGGTTTTCACATAAATTTTTCTTTTTCCTCTTAGAAAGTGAGAGTACATGGATGCTTTCTTAAAAAGTAAGTCGTTAAAGATGGTCGTAGGACAGGCTTGAAGAAGAGAGAACAAGCAGACTTATTTCTGCTCTGCCACCGCTGCCAGAAATGAATGAGAGCAGTGGCTGACTTCAATGCTGCATGTGTTTCTTCTGGTTTTCCAAACCTGGCTTGCCAGACCTGCTTCTGGAGGAAAAACCCTTCTGTGTCTCTGTATGGCAGTGGGGGAATGCATGGCCCCGTTGTCCCCCTCCCTGCGCAGTGTCCTGGCTAACCCCAGGAGCTGTCTCAGCACAGACCTGCACGCTGCATTTGCACGGGAAATTTAATAACACTGAATTTCTCATCCGTTTTGAGGTAGGCTTTAAGGTCAGGAAGGAAACCTCTGTAATAAGATGCACTCTGCTTTCTGAAGGATTCAGTTTCAGTTACCCCCTGCACATTTTAATTGTTTAATGAATTCCACACAGTCTCTTGCAAATGGCTTTACATATGAAACTGATTACCAAATGCAAGAGGGAATTTTTTTAATAAGTCTTTTCCTTTTGACCTACTCGTTGCTTACATTTCAGTTAATTTAATATGAAGAGCTTTGTTTTAGGTTTCATTTCTTCCCCATGTCGTGTTTCAGTAAATGTGACTGGGTTGAGATGCATCGTCGTCGCTACACAGAATGTTTTCTGTCCCCAGACCCACTAATTAGGGCTGACTTAGATTAGCCAGGGGATTCAGTTAAGATCTATGTTACCTGACACATGTCAGTAGGAGTCTCAGTATTGTCTGAATGTGTTCCAGCTGAATAGAGTTAATACCTAACTCTTCTGGCTTGCTTTTTCCAAATACTGTGTGCAGCTTTTTATGAGTTAAAATACTTGTCAATTCAGGAACTGTAATGTCCTGGAAATCGATACCGGTGTTGTCAGCTCATAATACTCAACTGAGAGGATGAGCAGAAAAAGACTTTTTGCTTCAGTTCGGTCATTGAAACAAAAATAAACATGTTAGGGGCTACCTTTTTAGTGTGTTTTATTAATGTTTTAAAGGTTTTTCACTGAAGCTCAAGAAATCTAAATGAAAAAAAAGTCACATCAGGTTGAGCCAATTGTTTCAGAAATGCCACAAGGCAAAAGGAGAATGCTGGTGGGGGGGGCTGGAGCATTTCCTCCTCACCAGGAGAGGCTCAGCTCCCCCTGCTCCCCCGCAACTCCTCACAGCTGGGAACATCTGGGCTGTGTGGTATTCAGGGAAAAGGTCTCTTATAATCTTGTAAGGAAAACACACCTAAACAATTAGACAGCTGGGGACTCTTGTATTTCCTCCAGTTAATATGCAGGTATTTTACAGAGACTGAAGGAAAACCAAGAATTAAACCCAAGTCACTCCTTCAGATGTTGCACCAAGTAAACAGCAGGTTGGGCTTTATATTCCACTTTTTGGCACAATAGAGGACATGGTCACAATCAAAATAAAGGCCAAGAGTTTAAAATAACAACAACAAAAAAATTTATGTCTCTACATTTATTTTCTGCATCTAGTCATCTATTAATTTTCATTAATAGTTTCTGAAAATGTTTTGGGCAGTGAAATGATGGGTTTAGCAGACAAAAATCCTCATTTTGATGCTTCAGAGGCACCAGCCATTTTTCATAATGGTGAAAGCTATTGAGAGAGGTCGACCTACATTGACGAATATTTTCAGCTGCCCTGAAACTGCATTTTCTAGGGAATAAATGATTAGCTGAAAACTTCCTGGTGAAATGTTGCCTCTGGTTTCCTCCCCTTGGTGCACCAGTTGGACACGAGCCAGGCAACAGGAGCTTGTTCCCCATCTGGTGAAGTTTTTAAATTTTTTTGGTCATGCACACTCAAACCTAGGTTCTGGAAGGCTCCTTGCTGGTTAACCTGTTTGCAGGAACCCCCAAAAGGATGATCTTTTACCCGCCTGTTATCCTAGACAGATAGAGGTCTATTGGCTCCAGGCGTTCTGTCCTTGTCACCATCCTTGCTGATGGCCTCACGAGGGTGAGAATGTGTCAGTCCCCCCATGTTTGTCTTCTCCAGGTACATTGCCCAGGGTGGTCCTCACCCCAGAGCACCTGCTGCTTCTTACTGGGGTGCCTGGTGCAGCCAGCACCCAACTCCAATGCGTTTTTAAGTGCTACTGGAATATCAACTGCAAACAGTGGATGAAGGGCTTTGCTTACCCTTTTCCCTTCCCCAAACGGGTGGTCAGATTTTAAAACCTCCTGCTATTTCTGGACCATGTGTCCATTCTCCCATCTACCCCATGCCCAACCTCCCAGAGAAGTTGCTGATTTTCTTGTCACTGCCCGGTCATGCTTCTGCCAAGCCTTCTCTGCATTTTGTCATGTTTTCTTCCCTGTTTCTGAATTACTCGAGTGCCTGTCACCAACTCCAGCCACCTGAATTTATCTTCAACTCTGCTGCTAGTTGTTCCCATTTTATAGATTCTGTCCCCATGTTAACACTTAGACTTGCTGTTTCCAGACCAAAACTAAGTAAATATTCAGTTTATTATCATCTCCTAAAGATATCAGCTGTCATATAGAATTGTGACACCTTATATAGGTGATTTTTTCCATCTGAGCCCCATGCAGTGTTCGCTGGGCTGCTTTTATGTTTTCTTATCCCTGTCTGTTGATACAATGAACAAAATATCAGAGATGGGACTGGGTGGTGAAGAAATACCTGCTTGTAAAGCAAAGCTTTGATGGACAGTGAGGTCTGTCTCTCATGGTTTATCTTGCTCTGGCAGAAGTGGTTTTGATCTGAAGTGGATAAAGCTTGGATGTAGCTTGAGAATAGGCTACGGTGTTTTTCTTGACAATCCCGACATTGATGGTGTGATACTAAGATACCCCAGATCTAAAAGCCTGATCATTGTGCTGCCTCTCCTGTCTCAAGAGCATCTTTCTCTGCTCTGGTTTCTGTGTGATGTTTTGGGTTGGTTTTTTTTTCACTCCAGCCTGGCAATGTAGGTCAGGGAGAGCTCTGTGGCTTTTAAATTCATATGGCAAGATTACTCTGTAAATCGGACTATATTGTCAGTAGAGCTTTTTTCAGCTGCAAATAAACAAAAAAAATTATGGTTGATTTTTGCTGATATGTGCCAGTAACTATTTATGGTACAGGTAGCATTGGTTCCCCTTGGTGTGTCGGTGCTAGGCTTGTGCATAGTTAGCAGTTACAGAGGAGAGAGGTGTTTGCTGAGCTCATCCAAGCATATGCAGAATAATGAAAATATTTATATTTATAACCCCTACTGGAAAGCTTCAACTGCTGTATTGAATCCCAAGAGACCCGCTTGAGTTACCGCAGAGTGTCTTGCAGGAGGCAGTCGGGCAGTCAGGAGGCATTAAGCCAGTGGATCAGCTGCACGTCTAGTTAACATCCAAGCCCAAACAATCTGTGTTCTCAAGAAAACTGAGGAAGGGAGACGCTTTCTCTGTTGAAAAGCCTCCAAAATCGTGGAATATGGTTTATTATTTTATGTCAGGATTTAGCAAATGTGTGAGACTAATCAATGTGTTCAGATTGAGATTCTCTGCTGTTTGAGAAATACTATCCACTGTTTTTTACCTTTTATCAGAGAGTAGTGCTTGTAAGAATTTTTACAGTATGAATTCTGTTGATGCATTTGGGATGCCCAAGCATTTGATAATCATCACTGTTGACAGGTATTTCTGTAGCTGTTGTGCACATTGCAGCCGTGGCTGTTACGCTTCCACGTGTAAAGACGTGCTCCAGAGTATTTATTATTCCTCAGGTGCCTCCCTTTGCTGCTTTGCATTGCCGAGAACAAAGTGCCCACTTTATTTCCTAAGCATGCAAACTGGGGAGCGCACGCAGCGGTGCCCTTAGAGCTCGTGTGATGTCAGTGCTGGTGTGATCTCTCTGCTGCTGAGGTAGAAGGCAAAAACCCTAATTTGGTTTGATGCCAGCATCGGCACTAGGTCACCAATCTTCTTATGGGGATTTAGCAGTCCCCTGGGGTTTTTTTTAGATTAGTGCTGGCTTTTTAGGATTGCAAGCTCAAACAGCATTAAAGAAGGTTGCCCCTGATAAAAACTGTGTCATGTTATACAATGTCATTGACACTTGGTGTAGGTATGTAACTATACCAATATTTATCTAAATGCTTGTGTAAAGTACTTTGAAGATAGGGGTCAGAAAAGGTTATTTTCAGAAATGGCAATGCATTTTAATCTGCTATATTACAATAAATATCAATAAGCTGATAAATTCTAGTACTGCCCTGATGGGGGGGGAGGAAGGGGGAGAGAGAAAATGATCGGTCATTGCTGTATGTCAAATTATCTTCTAGTCTACTCTAAGTTTTCTTGTGTGATGTTTGTTTATAAGTGCAGACCAGTATGGCATAGGGTTCTAAATTAACAAGCAGAGATAGGCAAAATAATATTGCAGCTGTTATTTCAGAGTATTAGAATACGTTGGTCACCTACTGGGATGTATATAGAAGTTGACACATAAAAATGTCAATAAAGAAATAGAACATTTGGAGAGCTTGTATTGGCATGCAGCTTTCAGAAAAAGCATCTCTTGAAGTATATGCATATTGGGGAAAACAAAAAGTCTTTTTAACGCAGCTATTATTGAACTATAGGTTTCTGAAATTGCCTAGCTCTTAGTTCTTCCCACATCTAAAGGCTAAATTGTTTATTCAGTAGATTGTATTTGGAAGTGTGACCTGGGACTTTTCCAGATGCAGTTTACCAGTGAAGTTTCATTAGTAGCTGTGATCAAGTATGTAAAAGATTAAATGGCATTTCCTTTTGACAACTAAAAAATTAATGTATTTTACTTTGAAATTTTTATTTCATTGCCTTTATTTTCTTTGCCACCTGAAAGGCTGGAGAAAAGTCTTGTTCAGTATCTCCTCCCCATGCTAGAGAACTGCTTATAAACTGCTTGAAAGTGTTATTTCCATCCAAGGGATACATGTGTCCTCATAAATGTTGATTTATAATTCTCTGCATATGCCAAAACCAAGATTTTTCCCTAAGAAACATAAAATAGTTGGAGTAAAAAGGCTGGATGAGTTCAGTTCTTTTATCTTTAAGCTTTTCTCTGTTTGTCTGTGTGGGAGAGGGGAGCAGTGTGTTTGTTGTTTGCTGTGTCACTTTGTATATCCTTCTGCTGTCTGTGGTGTACAACATTGTACAGTAACTTCAGCAAAGTTTTTGTTCCATAACAGAAGTGACTTTCTTGAAAATGTTTTGTGTAATGCTTAGAACATCACTTTCAGTGCTCTCAACTTTCAGATAAACTAAATGTTGATTCTTCTGGAACTGCCAGTGCCATTTTCAGCAGGCGCAGCAGGGGATGTGGGCGCCTGAATTCCAGTGGTTAAGTCATGTTATGCTTTTAAAAGCTCTCATCCTGCAAGTTATACATGTCGTCTGTGAGAGGTACTTGAGTAAACCAGAGGAAAACTTGCTGATTCTCTGCCAGTTTATGCTCCAGGAAATATTCTCCATCCTATTCTTCTTCCTGGATTCTTTCCACTTAGCTTCCTGCTGGGGACTTCCGTTGAGAAACAACAGATTTGAAGAAATTTGAGGTTTCTTTTCTCCTCTGTCACCTTTCTCCTTCACCTTCTTTTCCTCATAGAGAGATACTGTGGAGAAGTGTAAACAACACAAAAGCAAATCCTCTGAAAATGCAAAATACAAATGTGTAGAAGTGAAATGAAGTTAACCTCCTTTGGAATGACTTCTTCCATTTATCTTCCTTGGGAAAAAAGAAATCTTCTGTTATTTTTTTCATCTTCTAATCAAGATTAGTTAAAAAAACACATTCTCCCTATTTGGAAATTTTCTGCCCTAAAGTGCAATGATTAGCTTCTAGAATTATTGAGCCCTTCGAATCTTGGCCAGCTCAAACTCTTTCAGAAGAGATACGGAAAATGTCATAGTATGGAGATTTTTATTTCATTTGCAGACAAAAAAAGCACTCCTTACCAGAATGACTGTGCGAGTTTAGGACCTCTGACTCTCAGTAGATGGAGAAACACTGTGATGTGTGGTCTCCAGCTCCTCTGCAGTTGGAACCACACTGAGTGTTTACTTCCTCAGAAATGTGTATATGTTTGTGTATGCACATATTATGTGCATTAAATTATGCACCTATTTGCCTATGCTATTAAATTATGACATATTTGTGATGGGAAAATCCCTCTGCCAGAAATGGGGTTCTCAGTACAAAAGTGAATCTTGGAAGCTTGCATACACTTGAACTTGCAAGTAATGACTATCAGCACAAGTAATTATTTTTTTTTTTTCCTGGGATTGGGCGTATTTTTGTGTAAACTGGGTAATTCATGAGCAAAGAATGAGAAAGTGTGTTGTCAAGAGGTTGGAATTCAGCAACTGGGAGACTCAGCTGGGGGAATTTGTGGGAAGAGAGTGCTCACTCCAGCGAGTACAAAGTATTCCTGACAATCAGTTAATCATTTACACTTGTTTGTGTTGCAAGAATAATTGCAGAAGCTGCAACATGGTGGGGGAGAAACTTCCCCTTGTGTATGCTAGTTATTTGTTACCATATACATTGTAACTTTATGAGTATTTTCCTTGTGTTTGCACAGAGGAGATCATGGGCACAGGTGGCCCATGCAGTGTAGAAATCCAAGTGTTGGCCAAAATAACTTGCAAAATGCAGTTTAAATCGAAACAGTAAAATGAAATAAAATCAGTGGTCTGGAAACAATTGTAATCTTTTTCATCGTCCACATTGCATATGAAAAAATTAGCGAATACTTCTCCACCAGAAAGAAGGGAGAAAAAGGAAGAGGTTAGCACAGCCACGTGCCAAAATACATTACAGCATGCAAGGCTAGAGCCAGCCCACGCATTTATACAGTACATTGTTAAGACCCATTGGAAAGTGCGATCGCTAATTAGGAATGTGAACCAGATAACCCCAACCTCAGTTAAAGTCCAATTATTCCTACCGGGATTTCATGATACTAATCTGTTTGTCCTTCTTCCAGCGATCGTGCCCAACTGGAGTTATTAGAGTAATTGTGCAGAGTTTAACGCCAGGCTGGTGCTAGTGTTGCGTTGTTGGCTGGCTGCTTGACAGCTTTTCTGAGGAAAGTGGCAATGGCGTGTTTGCGTATGTGTTTGTGCAGAAAAGATATGTGCTAACTCTTCCGTTTGAAATCCAGGTCCACAGCTCCGATACTTGTTTGTCTTGCTGTGCTCCTTGACTGAACAGAAAAGGGCAAAAAGTTTCAGTGCATTGGGCTGCCCTGACTTTCTAGGTGCTGTGCAGTGGATATGATGGTGGCCAAAAATACATCTCTTTATAGCTGTTTGGCTGTGGGACTCCTTCTATCTGCGGGTTTTCCCTTGTCTGTAAAACTTGGTCTGAATGTGATCTCTCGTAATTGCTTTCAAAGAGGAGGGGCATACCTGCGTGCTGCAGACAGCTTCCTCCCCCAGCCCTTGCTCAGCGTTTTGCATCCGCATGAGACTGCAGCATCGGATGCAAAAATAGAACCACTCCAAAATGCGACACTTTAGAGGCTGCAATAGCTTTCATTTCTAGGAAGCTGAGAGGGCTGTTTTCTGCCCTTCAGCTCCTTACCCTAGTTCCCTATCAGTGAGAGGAAGGTAATCTGCTCGTAAGTAAAAATAGAGTATGAGAGCAGACTAACACTCTATACTTTAATCAGGTACATGACAGTTAACCCCTCAGCACCTGCAGAGGAGCACAGGGAGCCCACCTGCTGGTTGGAAAGGACTGGGGAGGGCCCTGATTCGAGCAAGGTGGTGGCCAGCACTGCGTCAGGCCATCTGTGGCATTGTCTGGCCAATGCCTTGAAACCCTCTGAGAATGGAGGCTCCTTGGCCTTGCTGAGATACCAGTTCCAGTGTGGCATTGCCCCTCCAGGGAGAAATTTGTCAGAGGGTTGGATTCAGTCTGGAAGAAGCCCGAGTGGTGACAGATCTCCAGCACAGACACCTCTGTGCTGGAATAAAGCTAGGAAAGATGTCTGGTTCAGTAGGATGGCGGTTACCCAGCAGGGAAAGATGTGGTATTCAGGGTGATGGTGCATCAAAAGAGAGGCTCAGGCTGTATCACCAAGGTGGGTGCCAAAATGCCCCGCAGGCAGCTGCAAATGGTCGTGTTTCAGCATCAGTGCAGGACTGCCAAACCAGGAGCCACAACAGCTTGAAGGGCACGTTTCTGAGAGATGGTGCCTCCCGGCGTGGGGCAGCCAAGCCCATGCTCTTGCAAAGAAGCAAAATTTGCCTCTTGGAGGCGGCGGTTCTGGATCCTGATACATTTTCCTCTGTCACAGCTTCCAGTCTGGGAAGCACTATCCAGCACAGCACATTTGAAATATTCCTGATTCCTCTTCCCTGTATCTCACTAAATATCTCACTGGGGTCTTATTAGCACCTGCATGACAAGGAAGTTGGGGTCACATCTTTGTATTAAGTTTTTAGTTTCTCATTTCCCATGTAATTTCCCCATGTAGTTGCTTATCACAGTACAGTAGCATATGGTTTTGGTAGCTTGATTGCTACAATACAGGGTTTATTATTTCCCGAGGATCCTGATAGACAACAAGGTGAACAAGAGTCAACAATGTATCCTGGCAGCAAAGAAGGGCCAGGGGCATCTTGGGCCACATTAGGCAGTGTTGCCAGCAGATCAAGGAAGGTGGTCCTTCCCCTCTACTCAGCACTGGTGAGACACTCCTGCAGTGCTGGGTCCAGTTCTGAGCTCTCCAGTACAAAAGGGACATGGACATACAAAGGGCCACGAGAATGATGAAAGGACTGGAGCATCTCTCCTGTGAAGAAAGATTGAGGGAGCTGGGACTATTCAGCCTGGAGAAGAGAAGGCTCAGGAGGATCTCATTGGTGTGCAAATACTTGATGGGAGGAGTAAAGGCAGAACCAGACTCTGCTCAGTAGCAGGACAAGAGCATGTGCTCAAAGTGAAATACAGGAAATTGCATTTAAACATGAGAAAAAAACATTTTTACTATGAGCGTGGTCAAATGCTGGCACAGGTTGCCCAGGCAGGCTGTGGAGTCTCCATCCTTGGAGATATTCAAGACCCAAGTGGACACAATCCTGAGCAACCTGCTGTAGGTGGCCCTGCTTGAACAGGGGGATTGGACTAGGCAATCTCCAGAGGTGCCCACCAGCCTCAGCCAGTCTGTGATTCCGTGATTATATTAATGCACAATACGTATTTTGTGACTGAAGTGACAACGTATCTATAACAAAGGCTTGCGTTTATTCACTTCAATAATATTCATTTATTGTAAGTACATTACAGCTTATGAGCTCAATCATAATAAAGGAAAACTTTCTCGTTATTTTTCTGCATTAAGAAATACCAGACGTTGTACCCAAATGTTTGTCAATGAGAATAATTGACTTTATTATAATCTTGTTATCCACCAAGAGCTAAGATGGAAGTACTTAATTTTTGAGCTCCTCACTCTCAGTGATGTACAATGTGTTTTCTTGGTCTGGTGGTCTTGTAAGGGGACGAGGGTGGGATGAGGGGTTATGGGCTGAAGAAGCCAGTGTGGAGGGGCTGTGGACTCTTTCTGGGGAAGCCACTTAGGGGATGGGAGAGCCTTTGTGGCCTTTGGCCTCCCAACGAGGGAGAGGATGCATTCCAAAACAGAGGAGAAGCTGGTAAGGAGAGAGGCTGCTTCTCTCCCTTGTGTGTGGGAATTGCTGGCGGGCACAGGCTTGCCAAGTTCACTGCTGCTGGTTCCTTTCACTGGGAGCTTGACCAGGAGGCTGTTTGTTCCCATTCCAGCTTCAGCGAGAGCCCTGGCCTTTATAGAACTGCAGGGAGCAGGCTGTGAAAAGTGTAAAGTTTTTGCTCCTGGACTTCCGTACTCATTTACACTGTTCAATCTATGTTTTGCATTCTTTCTGTTGTCTTGATTACCCAAAACTTGAGCAAAGTGTTACTTTTTCCACATTTGCACATTTCATTTCATCCTGTTCATGCCTGATAAATAGCTAAGAATATTTCTGGAGGAGAATCTTGCCGTATTTACCTTTCAGAAATATTTTTTATTTAAAGGGACAGTATTTTGTAGCATGAAGTCTCATTTTTTTGTATTTTTTTATCCATATTTTTTGGACTGTTGAGAATTGGTTGTCATCTTTGGCACTAACCTGTGATCCACAGTAACCAGCAGACTGTCAGTCTTTCATCGCCTTAAACTTGTCACCCCAAAATGGTGGAAAGCAAAGGTTTAGGTTGAGGAACTGTATGAGTTTGTAACTTGACCTTTCTCTCCTCCCATTCTCTCCCTGCCAAAGCAATTATACCCATGCCTTGTCTGGCATGCTTATTTGGGCACACAGTAAAATAAAAGCAATTAGCAAGAGCACAGGAGGTCTGTTCAGTTGCTTTAATTATCTATTCCTAACTAAACCTCTTAATTTCTCATGGATTAATGCAGTAGCCTTCTCTCACTGTGTTTTTGTGCAACGTTGTTTTAGAGAGAAGGTGTACGTGCTAATGCTGCCTGGATATAAAGCAGCAGTGCTGCATATACACAGGTACATGAGGATTTGGAGGGCATCAGTGGTGGCTACATTTTCAGGCAACCCCCACTCCCCAAATCACAGGAGCTCTCTAAATCCTGCTCCCATGGGTCAGCTCTGACCTGGGAAGAGGTCCTCAGGGGCAGCGCGGAGGCTGCAATGTGAGGCTCATCTGTCTGGATGCTGATGGAGATACTGGTCTCTGCGGAGAGTGAGAAGGAAAGTGGGTCCTTCACCATCACCAGTTCACAACTGGTGTCTGGTGAATAGAAGACCCTGTCTGGGAAGGGCTGTCAGTTATGTGTGGTATTTCTGATGTCCTCTCACAGCACTGGCAGGGCTTTCCGGGATCCTGATGCAGCAGGAATTTTGTGGAAAGTGGCTGAGTACAACTTGAGCATCTTCATACGGGGATCCGTTTTGTCATGGACAAAAACTGAGCTGTGCAAGTTCTTCCAGGCTTGCCATGCTTATTCTCACTTGCCTGCAATGTGTAGCCCAACAAGAAATCGTGAGCGTTAGGGTTTTTTGGTTGGTTGGGTTTTATTACAGCACAGCCCCACGCAACTGTTTCCTGCAATTCCCTGTTAAAGCACTGTACCTTGCAGCTGCAAGCTACTATTTCTCAAAGCTGACATCTGTGTAGCTGCACAGATCAGCCACGTAAAATGGCTGCTGTGTTGGCCTTGTGTGACTCTTCAGAGGACACTGAAGTGTCACGATTCAAATATGTGTAAATGGTACAGTGGTGCAGACATAGTGTTTCTCAGTGGGGGCATCCTATAGAGCTGACCTGCTTATTTCTCTCCATTCAGTGTAACCACTTGGTTTTTTATCACATGGAAAAGCCAGAGGTTTGGCAAAACACAGCATTGCTTGAAGGCTCTGACTTGGTTCCTCTCTGCACATCAGGAGTCAAATCTTTATCTGCCTGATCATCTCAGTGGAGCATCAAGTGTAAAACCGCCAAACTCTTTATTATCTACTTCCAAGTTTGAAGCGTGAAGAATTAACTAAGCATTTGTTTGAAGTTATAAAGGAGGTGAGCTGTAGTTGTGCTTCCTACTGCAGGGTGGAAAGCGTGTGACAAGCAGAACAAGGCCCTAGAGCTGTTTGTTCAAATGATGCTGGAAGATACAGTAAATGAAGTTACAGCAATATGCTTGCAATGCTCTTCTGTGCCTGGTTTTTTCTCAGCTGGAGGACACTTGTTAGACTCTATCAGCCACACTCTTCAATTTCCCCATTGATAAAAACATAGAGGATATTTCCCTGCTTTCTTTCTAATGTACCATCAGAGCCTCAGTAGAAATACTGAATTTAACACGAATGAGGTTATGCTGCACAACTCCCTCTATCCTCTCTCATAATGTTTTCGCAAGGTGTAAGGCACCAACCCTCATTTCTTTTTTTCTTCTTTTTTTCTTTCTTTTTTTTTTTTTTTCCCCCTTTCTTTTCTCTTGCTTGCTTACCACTTCTAAAATAGTTTGAGGCCAGCGCTGGGCTCCACGGGTTTGTTGGCATAGCTGTGTCAGCTTGGATTGTGAACTATCCATCCCCCGGCCAAGGCTGCTGGGCTGGCAGCGCTTTCCGGGTGCAGCGCTGTCAGGAGAGGCACCGAAATTTGGAGGCGGTGTTCTCTCCTCTTCTGTGTCAGCCTCCTGCGCTGCCTTTGAAGCAAGTAGCGTATTTCCAGTCTGCTTCAAGTCATGTGTGTGCTACAGATAAAGAAACTGCGGCACTGACATCAACTAAAATATGTATGCGTGTGTTTGAAATGAAGTGGGGAGATTTTTTTTTTCCTTTAGCTGAGTTGCACTTAAGGAAGCAGGCAATGATGAAAGAGTGGCCCAAATAATTTTGAATTGTTTACCATAATTAATGCTTATCAAAGTTGGCACACGTAGCTTATAAAGAGGATGTTTCTCTCTGTGTTTGTTTGTTTTTTGGTCGTTTTTTTGGAGAATTTTTCTCAGTTTCGCATATAACGCTGAGAACTCGGATGACCTGAATTTTTACTGTCCAATACGAGAGATACTATGAAGCTTCTGCTAAGGGCTCTGGCTGTTGACAGGGAGAGATCTTCTCATCTAACGTGTTAGTAGTAAAGAAGGTTAGTGGGACACTGGAAAGCTGCTTTCTTACCCAGCTGCCTTCCCAATGAGATGCCAGGCTCTTGCAGTGATTTCAGTAGATGATGTAGTATATCGTATTTCCTCGTATGTTAGACAAAAAAGGATCCTGGAATCAGTCCGCATTGTTACTAAATACAGAAATATCCTCACATTTGGTTTTTCCTCCAGTGGATCACCCCCGAGTCATAGCTCTGGTAGTCCGTGACCAGGAACATTTTGTGCCCTTGTGTGTTGCTACCGTTGCACACAAAGAATGCTCCGATTTGCTGAGATACCACTTCAGCCTGCATTTGAAGTTGCAATTTTTTGAAAGACAGAAGAGATCTTCTCACTGAAACTTGAAAAATGACATGTGATGACTTATTTTTAACTCTGCAAGAACACTTGAACTTTTATCAGAAGCAGATCTGCCCCATTCAGCACATTCTTACAAAGCTCCAGGTCAATAGGTTTGAAAGATGGATGAGTTGAATTAAATCATTCTGGGGTAGTTGATTTGAGGATTAAACAGAAAAGGTTTTATTTTAATGCATATGTTACTTTGTTTTGCAAACGTGATTTTTTTTTTCCTGTTCATTTCCCACAGAAACGCTCCAGAGGTCAAGTGCTATTCGACAAAGTGTGTGAGCATTTGAACCTTTTGGAAAAAGACTACTTTGGGCTAACATACAGAGACACGGAAAACCAAAAGGTAACCCACAAAACTGTGGCTGGTATTTGGCACATGGATTTTAGAGCTCCCCTGAGACACACACCCTCCCAAATAGTTGCAAACAGTCCAGAAGTTATTTTTATCTTCTTTGCCAATCTCCATAGACTTACAAAAAGCAGAAGTTCAGGCTGTCTACCTCTCGAGAGCATTCCTGACTTCCCTCCTTGTTGCCTATTTATGACATGAAAGAAGTTAATCATATAGCTTGTTCTCTTTCTGGTATGATTAATTTTGTCACTGCTATAGATGAAAGTCAGATTTACTTTCATAGATACACTACTAAACATATAATACTAAAATATGGCTTAATAATACTGTGGTTGGCATCCAGATAGGCAGGACTTGATTGACTGCTCCTGCTAACTGCTAAGATAAAGTAAGGTTTTAAGTCTTGACTTGCTTTATCTGAGCATTATGGTTGATTTGGCTAAAGACATAAGCCTTCAGAAGCAGTTGGCAGCAATAGTGAATCACATTCTGCTTGTTTGCATCTCCGCTTCAGTCCTAAATAACGTGTGTATTAACAGTGTCCAGGATGATCTAATGTGCAGGTAATATATATATTGTTTTGGATACATTATGATGAAATAGGGTATAAAAGGATAATTTAAAATATGCTGTGTTGTTTTGGCATTTTAAGATAAATATTTTGAAAGAAAACAAGTAACAAAACTTTGTACTAATATGTGCTGTAGCCCAGCAGAGCTCACCAGGTGAAGGTATTTTTTGCTTTGCACAGCCTGAAAGGTCTTCCCCAATGAACCTGGAGCTATTACTGCTGCTTCAGCTATTTTGTGAGAACAGTTTTATTTTCTAGGCTTCCCTTTGTTTCAGTTATATGTGATACAGAAGAAATCAGTCTTTTTGTCTGTCTTTTCCCCTTTCTTTAGAGACTTCTAAGTAGAAGGATTTTGTTTCTGATTCAGAAAATCATTTAAGCAGGCACTTGGTCCGTGTCAGTGGAAGATAACACTTTAGCATATGCTTAGTTTTGAGTTGTGGTGAAAGTTAGGCAGATGTTTAAGTGCATTTCCAGATCAGTGTGCTTTCCTGTATAGGGAAGAGAAGAACGAGTTCATTATTAACAGGTGGTTTAGAAGCACTAAACATTTATAGATCACTGGTTACTTTACAGAGCTAAACAGCTAAAAGAATACTGCCTGCCACCACATTTATTGATCAATAACATGCATATTTTTAATGTCAAAGTACTTAGCAATTCACCTCCATCTTCTGCCAGAGAACTTCCAACCAGACAGTGTATGTGGCCACGTCACATGTCATCTTTGAAAACAGAAATCCTGATGCATCTTTACTTTCTTGGTGCATAGTGTGCTTTTGTGCTCAGCAATAGCTGGAGCACTTCAGGCTCGTGTTTTGCACCACCGACCGGGTTTGGACAGCTGCGAACGGGTTGTTTTTGTTGGGGGAGCAGATTGTTGTGTTCTGCTTGTTTGATATTTCTTCAGTATTTTTTTTTCTCTGATACATTTGTTTATCTTTCTTTGGTGAAAGTGGAACTTTCCTAGGGGAAGCGAACTTTTTGTTCTGGGCTGTGGTTGTGCATTTTAAATATTAATTTGATTTTGTTAGAGGACAACGCAGAAGCACAGAGCCTTTACGTCCCAGTGCCCAAGAGGCAGGCTGCTCTATTAATTTTAAGCTCTGGCTGCAACAGCGACACTGAGAGACCCCAGGCTGCTGTGCATCTCCTCTGGGAGGGGGAAGTTCATCTGCCTCTTGGCATCCATGGAGTAGTAACACATTGCTGTGATACTTGCCCACCTCCTTGGCAGGGGTTTTGTCTGGTGTGGTCACCGGGCTCTGCGTGGCGTGGATGAGCGCAGCCCCGGTGCTGCAATTCTGCCTCTGGTTTCAGCCTCCCTCTGCCCCTGGGGAGCCCCTCGTGTCCATGCCAGGTGACAAATGGGCTTGTACCCTACACCATGCTTGCTTCTAGCAAGGTTTTTCAGCCCTTCCAGGATCAGAGCAAAAAAAACAACCAAAAAACCCCAACTGTTCTTAATAAGCTTGTAGAAATTTAATTTTTCCAGAAGATACTCTGGAAAAAGGTTTCTGTGGATTTATTTTACTAATTTCTATTTTTCATTTCAAACCATTCATCCCCTCAATGCCTGGGAAGGTTAATAAATATCCTGCTTCTACCCAGGGCCACATCTTGAAAGTTAGTGTTATCCCTGCCTACTGCTGCTCCAAGGAGAAAAAGGGGTTGCAGACCTTCACATGTTCTAGTTTTGACTCCTAGTGCTCTTTTTAAAATAATGTTTATTGTGTTTTCTAATTCAAATTGAAAAAAAGAAACATTTTCTTTGCAGAATTGGCTGGACCCTGCCAAGGAAATCAAGAAGCAGATCCGAAGTAAGTTTGTTATGGTTTGTGTGTTTATTTCAGGGGGTCTGGAAAACTTCAATTCTGGTGTATCCGGACCCCAAAAATCTGCACCAAAAAAAAAAAAAGTCTCTTCCTCCAAACTGCCATCAGTGTTTGTGAAGGTGCTGGACCCCTGTGGTACCGAGCAGGGATGCGAGAGGCAGAGGGGGCTCCTGGCACACAAGTGACATGTCATGGACACCACATGCCCATCACTGCCTGGCCCCTCTGATCCTCTGGGCTTGTTCCTAAACAGCTGGGGTAACTCTCACCACTCTTGGCTTGAAGGGCCCGTCCCACTGGGGTGCCCCCAGCACCTGGGGGGACTCGACAGACCCCTCTCCCCAGCCCCGCTGCCCACAGGTTGAGGGCATAGGCGGGATGGGACCATGGCCCCCTTCTCAATGCCTGCCCCCAGAAGACCATGCTCCCCCTGGGGCCATAAATCCTGTTTCACAATCTTTTGCATCCTGTTCTGAGTCTCTGGCAAAGGAATTACCTGCATCTTTCATGCATCGTACCCCATAATGAGTGCAGGCGGTTACTGAGGCTCGTAACACGTGAACTTGCATTGCTGAAAACAACTTGACATTTGCAGAGATGCAGAAACCTGAAGTTTGACATTAAGCAGCGTAACCTTAGGAACTAGGCCATGTATATAAATTATTTCTTTGCGTTACTGATATTTATATCACATCCAGGAACGCTGCTCATGCCCCATACTGAAATACTTCGCTGATGCAATGATAGCACTCTATCTAAAATATCTTTCCTTCCTGCATTTCAAAAGCTTGAACTTTGCTCCTAAAATGACCATTCAGTTCACAGAGAACCAGTCAATTTTCTGCTTCACATGAATATTTTAAGAAGCTTGGTTGTTAAATTTAGCTGTCTGCTGCATTAGAAATTCAAAAACCTCTCGAAGGAAAACCTTGTCAAGACTGCCAGGCTCAAAATTTGACCTGCCTTTTTTCCTCCCCCTTACTTTTTAAAATTGATGGAATGTTTGTGTGTGTGACTTCTTTGCGCAGGAAAGCCTCCGTGTTTTGGTTTTTTTTTTTTTTCTTTACACATTTCATAAATTATCTCGTCTAGAACTTGCGCTTTCACAAGTAAATACATCTGGTAGTTCACATTTTTGGGTCAGGCCCAGCAGATGGATCACTTCCCTCTCCAAGATTCAAAGGGTTAATTTACACTGACTGGAAAACTTCCCCACTTGCTATAAGCAACCACACCTTTCCACCAGTATTATCTTCATTAAAAGTAAGTGATCTGCAATAAAAAGTAATGAAAATCTGTCTTTTTTTAAAGTCTTGAGAAGATGGGTCTGGAGAGAAAGGTACTGATGGTCAATGCAAGTAAAGCAGCTCGGCTCCACACCACTGATTTGAAATTTAATATGTGCCCAAGCTGTGAGATAGACAATGAAAGGTTGTGACAGCAAGAGATTAACCGGGGCAGAAGAGTCTCATCCTGGACTTGACATGGGGGACAGTTGTATTTGCAGAAGATGACAGCAATAATTTGCTTGCTCTGTACAATTCACCCTGGAAGTTTGGAAAAGGACACCATGACACTTTCCAAAACACGTATATATATATCATCTGCTAAATGCTGGTTGAGTTGTACGACACTCAGATACCCGTGATTCCACTGCAGACCACAGGGATTTCATGCCAGTGGTTGAGAAATGAGGCTGTTGCCATGCATGTGGCCCCTTTGTTCACACACTATTAGTTATAACCTGTGAACTTGCACAGAGTTAGGTTTTATTTAAACCCCTATAAGTGAGGAGTGAAGGCCTCCTACTCCGGTATCTTAACTGTCCATATTGTATGACAGACTACATCATAGGTTTGATTTATTTCATGTGTGCCAGAGGAATAGGTTTTTGGGCCATGGCTTCTTCCCTCTGTTATGGGGCCAGATGTCATCCACAGGCTCTGCTCCCACCTCGGGGCTGGTCCACTCCCTGTGTGACCATGCCCCATCCTCACTGCCTGCCAAGTCTTCCTCCCACCAGCTTTGATGGCCCAAGAGAGTGGAAAAGTTCCTAAAATCAAGGAGCCCAAAAGTCTCACCAAGAGCTGAAGTCCTGATGGTAAATGTCAAAAGTCTTCTCGCACATTGAGCCTGTTTTCTTGGGTGTGTGGATGACCAAAGTGGATGGGGCTTTGCATGGGATGAAATTTCCTTTTCATCTCTAAATAAATGCCCCCAAACACCCAATTAGGACAACAATATAGTATTTCCAGGCAAGCAGTCCTGCCCAGCATATAAGGTATCTTAAGGAGAGTGTACCAGATACACCTTAAAATCCCATACTTTTTAGGAGGTACATAGGCAGAAGGTGCCTCTGCGTTGAAGATCGTGGGAAAGCCCTACCCTGTCAGGTTTACAAGGAAGAGTCCTGTTTTGCATAGTGTTCACAAACTCTTTCTAATTACACAGCCAATATGAGACTTTTCAAGAGAGAGATTTATTTATAGTTAGATTTGTAATGTGACATCAATGCGTTTCAGAAAACAGAAGTGTCATTACTTTGGCTTTGGTTTCTTGACAACAGAAATACTGTCATTTATGTGGTAGAAGTCCATATAAGAGGTATATCCCACAACAGAGGCCACGGTGAAAAGTCTTATTACTGAAAAACTACCGTGTTGCTTGTAAGAACGCTGTGGTTTGGGGTTTTGTTTCTGCTGTTTGTATTTGAGACATGCTAGGATAACCTGTCCCTTTTTTCAGAATAGCTCTTTTATTTACTTACTATATTCAACTCTTTTTTAGTCTTGGTATTCTTTCCTTACAACATTTAAAGCTGACACTCAAAAAAAATTGCACAAACTGTGGTGATGCAAACCACTATCCATCCCATCCTCAGTGTTATGTACTGGTTTTCATTCCTACTCTCTGCGTTTGTCCTTGCAGTTTTGTCTGCACAGGAATTTCTGTCTGCTGGAGACAGGAGCTATGTGCTGAGGCAGCATTCTGCGAGGATGCTGTGAGCTGCTTTGGGCAGCCAGACCTCGGCACATCACCCCAATCCGGAGCCCATTCGGACTCAAGCTTGCAGCGTTCCCAGTGCCTCTGTCTTTTGGGTTATTGGTTTTCAAAGCTTGTATAGGCTGTGCTTTCAGATGGTTAATTCCAGTAAACATTGTTTTCGGACTGAGGGGTTTTTTAGTGTTAGTAATAAATGACTGCACCCTTAGGGTCCCCGCTTCAGTGGAAATCTTACTAAATAAGAAAAGAGCTGTAAAATCTGTTCTAATACTGTAATTGTGAGAGAGAAAAGTAGTTTCTTCAGAATGAGATATGGGAAAAAGATGCTATATCCTGTTCTTATGAATTGCTTGGCTGGGATATTTTTAAGTCTGCTGGTAATCAAACAGTATGAGCATCTCTATTTGCACTTACAGTGTACTTTCAGTCAACCTGTGTTCTTTTCCAGGTGGTGCTTGGCAGTTTGCATTTAATGTGAAATTCTACCCTCCAGACCCTGCCCAGCTATCTGAAGATATTACCAGGTGTTTAAAACATTAAATACCTTTCCAGTAGGGACTTAAAAGCTGTTCGTAGTAGCACTTGCACTCTAATTACCCAAGAAAAGGAATGTTTTGTATTCCCATTGGTTTCCTTTCTCTTATGAGCTTATGGAAAATATGCGATGCTTTGGCAGAAAAGACACCGTGAACACTGTTTGTCCTCTGAGCTAAGAAGACTTTTTCTTTTCTATAATTTAGCCCTAAAACCAAGCTTTTCCGGTATGTATATTCCTGAGAGTTGATTTTGATTTTCACAAAGATGCCCGGGTTTGCCAGTGGTAACAAGTTATTATTGTCAGTAAAACCATAACTATGAAAGAAAAGAAGTGGGATGAGAACAAGCATGCATGTAAATTTGGTATGTCATTTGACAAGGTAAGCAGCTGATGCGCCTGGTACAGGGAATGTGGTGGTAATGAATGGCTGTTCCCTGCTATCCAAGTCAGCTAGCTCTGCAATCTGCACCTCTGCTCTCTGGTTTCGTATAGAGATTGTGAGCACAATGGAAAAAAAAACTTCACCTGGTTTCCTCCTTGGTATAAGGCAGGAAAACTTTGGAGCCGTGACGAGTTTTGTGCCATCAGCAAAACGTTCTCGAGCCTGTTTTAACATTTTTGCCACCTGTGGATATTTTTAACCTTTGTTGCTTTGTGGACTACTTGTTGCTTTTAAGGTAGCATGAAGCCTTTTGGCTTAGGTCAGACTTCCCTGTGCTACGCTTTGTGCCAAAAGACAGCATGCCAAGAGTTCACACTCCAACAGAGATCTTCCAAAAGAAAGGATTGCTTTTTATCTCGTTACCCTCAAATCTCCCCTGGGAACTCCGTGCCTCCACCACCAATCCAACACTCTTCACTTTTCTTCTGTTTTCTTCTATCTGGTGATCCCTTGCACTCTTTATCACCATGGTTTTAACAGCATTTACTGTTTAAATATATTTTTGAGATGTCTCTTTAGCAAAATGTTGAGCTATCTTATGTTTTTTTAATGGCTTGGAGTTCAGCTACCCTTTAATGAATAGTATTTGGGGTTTTAATTATTTTTTTCTCCTTAAAGAAAATAATTATCAGGTAGCCATATATCTTAGTGATTTATGATAGAAACCTGGTATGTTTAATGGCTTACTCTCCAGCTAGGTCCCTAAACAAAGTAATAACCTATTTTATTAAGAAATCTCCACACTGCTTTATAAAGATAAATTAGACTTTGCCACTCATAAGTTAGGCAAGGTGGTGTTTTGGGTTTTTTTTTTCAAAATTATTATTGTCCTTGTTAACACCTGAAATACCTTGAGATTGGGAGTTGTTTGCAAATTAGTGGAGGAGTCAAGGCCTCTTGACGGTCCTTGGATGGCACTCCTTTGGGGATGGTGGTGGAGGAGCGCTTTCTGAGCCCCCTTGGTGCTCCGTTGCAGGTACTACCTCTGCTTGCAGCTGAGAGATGATATCGTGTCAGGTCGGCTGCCATGCTCATTTGTCACCCTGGCCCTGCTGGGCTCTTACACCGTGCAGTCAGAGCTCGGTGACTACGACCCCGACGAGTACGGCAGCGACTACGTCAGTGAGTTCCGCTTCGCGCCGAATCACACGAAAGAGCTGGAGGATAAAGTGATTGAGCTGCACAAGAGCCACAGGTGGGCAAAGGGCATCGGTGCGGGCTGCAGCCTGCCTGCGGGTACCATCCTGGTACATCAGGAAACGTTAGAACCTGCTGCAGTATACCTAATAGGAATATTTTCTGGACAAGGCTCCTCGCCATGTCTTTGGTTAGAGAAGAGCTTTGCAACTCTGACAGAGTTGCAGGGTCTGCACCAAAGCTTTGGCTCCGGTAGGTACCCAGCCATCTAAGAGGCACGGCTGTAGTTCTAACAGGATGAAAGTGTTTTCCAGGTGCTGGATTTTATTCTGGTCTCTATTTCCTTAGCATTGATGCTAGAATCGGTTGCTTTTCCTCAGGGGAATGACACCTGCGGAGGCTGAGATGCATTTCCTGGAGAATGCCAAAAAACTGTCAATGTATGGAGTAGATCTCCATCATGCCAAGGTATGGATTTACAGTTCTTTCACGGGTCATCTTTCTCCTCTGGCTTAGTACTTGAATCTGCATGGACTCCTTGATTTATTCTTTCTTGTTGTTTTGAGATGGGCATTTTGTGGGATAAATCATGTGTCAACACGAGGAAAGATGACTCATGAGATAAGCATAAATATATCTTGTAACTGTAACATAACCTAGCCTATAGATACAAAGATGTTGCACATCAACCTTTTATGTTAATTAAATAACCAAATCCTTTGGGAAAATACTGAATGGACAGAGTAATGAGGAAGGATATTAGAAGCTGTCCAGAGAGTGATCAATTGTCATTTCATTCAGCTACATTTTCCAACTTAATAAGGCCAACTGTGGTATCTTAACTAGATAAGCAGACCATTTCTAACACTGCAGAGAACTTTCAAGCAATTATTTAGCCTTGCTGGAAACCTAATCAGATGGATAGTAATGGGGAGACAGTGGCTTGTGTCTCTTCTGAAGTGTGGTTGTTGCAGTTGACTGGAAGGGCTGCATTTCTGCTGGAAACATTCTCCCATGATCAAGTAGTTTCTCTAGTCATTGTCAGGTTAAGTTATGAATAAAACATGGTCATTCTTATTGTGGCTTGGGAGAGCCTTGTGCTAGTTGTCTGTTCTTCATTTTGTTTTTCCAAATAAATAATTAGTATTTTTTTTCTTTACTCTTCAAAGTAAGGCTAATGGATTTTAACATCTTTGAGGTTAGCAAGCATCCTTGGCAAACGAGTGCTGAACAAGGAATCCTGAGCTGTGGAGAGCACTGCATTTTCTGTAAAGGTTAAATTATTGTGAGCCTGGTTTTATGCTGCAGCAGATCCTTTCAAGAACCGAGATGAATTTGCAGCTCGGATCTTGAAAGGGCCTGCAGCTGTGTCCCTGGGGCATTTTGTAGTAGCTGTGCATGTGTGTTACAGAATTCAAGGCAATCTTTTGCGTTCTGTTAATTGTCTTCACTGAAAATGAAAAATCTGGATATGGCTCAATGGGCAGCACTCTACCAGGAGGCATGCTGCTGCTTTCCCTGTGTCTTGCAGATAGGCACAAAATCTTGAGGCATGTTTGGAGCAGAGATAGAAACGGATTGGCGAATTTCACTCAGTAGTTTTTTTTTTCAGCATCCTTTCTCCAACACAAAGAAATCTGCCAAGCAGCAACAAAGTGAATTCCTGTTCTAAATACGTTACGGGCTTTGTTACTGAAAATTTAACGTAGCATAACATTAAAGCCCAAGTATTTTTTTCAGAATATTGGAGAAAAAATGTTTACCTCAGGATATCCTATTTTTTTTCTAAAAAATGTATACTAACATTTTTTACTCTTCTACAAGTTTTACTCTTCTGTTTTTCATATGGAAAGACTCAGAGCAAGAGAAGTTGTTAGACAAGCTGATCTCTCTCTAAAGTGATGTTCTTAATTTAAAAAGCTGCAGTGCTTGCCAATTTGGGTCTCTCTGTGGGTTAAGACACCCAACAGTAATCTTGGAAATTGAGCTGGAGGTGGGAAAAGTAGACTCTACATGAGAAGTAATGTTTAGTTTTAATTAGGTCTGCCAGTGAGATCTGATGGTACCAGACTAGGGGACAAGTATGTCTGTAGATGCCTTTTTGAAGTCACGTCGTGGCAGATGTCTCTATGTAAATGTCAATTCATTAAGGCTGTGCCAGTATCTTAGGTATTCAACAGATGCTGGATTCGCCAGCTGCTGTTAAAACTAGTTCTCAATTATCCAGCACAAGGCTACGATAAAAAATGTTCAAATAGACAGATTTGTCCTATGGGCTGTCACCTCTCCGATAAAGCCTCCCATTCGTATGCAGAGCTGCAGGGCTGTGCAGCTCAGCGTCTCGTGCCTCGGACATTACAGCTAACAGTTTTCTGTTCTATGCAACCACATCGCTCCTGAAAAAAGCCAAATTCTTCTATTCAGGTTTCATTTTGCAGCAGTAGTATCACATTGAAAAGCAGACTCTGACACCGACAAGTAGCAGAAGCCATGAATGGACTTAGATCTGCTGCAAAGGTGGGGCTGAGGGAAGAAGGCATTTCTCTACAAGTTTTTGAGAGGGTGTATCAGAAGAAGGAGCCCCTTGCACCTGCAACGATGTGCCGTATATGAGCACGCATGCATTTCAGGCATTTGCCAAGCAGTGGCATTACTGGCAATGAGACTTTCTTTTTCAGGATGTATTCACTGTAGTTAGATGTTACACTTTGCCTAGGAAACTGTGAAATTGAAGTCCACTGAAAAAAATGAGCTTTGTCTCTTCTGTAGTACCTCACAATGATATCACACAAGAGCTTTATTTAGAAAAAATCTACTTTTAAGGGGTGATACCATCATTGTTGGAACATACATCCTCTATTAGTGCGTTTTCTAACACTGATATTATTTGTGGCACTAATTCTTTGTTCTGCCTCTGACTTTAAAACAAGGTGTTTTTTTTGTTTTTCAAGCTGTGCCGTAGCCTTTTCATCATGACTGACCATGCATGCCTTTGTGTTCATCTTAAAATGTAATTAGATTTTCACTGTGGGTCTAAAAGATGGCTTGTCGGGAAAACCAGAGGAAAACGATTAATTCATTTCATGATTATCATAGGGTGAACATCTTCATAGCTTCTGTTGTCAGACTTCTGTAACTTTAAGTTATTTTAAAATAATTACCGAGGAACTCTGTGCTTTAAGGTCGATCCTTCTTTTCTCCAGCAGTGTTAGTACTTAGCTAAATGAAAAAACAGAATTATACAGTCTAGTGCTGATAGCAAACAGTGAAGATTGGTGTTAGACTATTTGAAGGCTTCTAAAGGAAAGAAAAGTGTATACTTCTTACTCGAAAAATACACATTCATGGATATATTCTGATAAGATTGTGGCCAAATCTTTTATAGTGCTCATGTGTCTGACCTACAGCTTCCCTGTTAAAAATGGGTTATAGCATAGGCACAGTGGCATGCTTTTAAAGAATCTTTCTGGTCCAAATGCCCAACTTCCTGCCCTCTGGTCATTTCAAAATGAAATACTGAGCATAAGCACAACAGCATTAAAGAAACTAGCAAACCAACTAAAGCCAAGATGAGCAAATTACAGAAGAAAAATCTATCTAAGAAAGAATTCACAAGCCTTAGTCATGGAGATGAGTGGTGCTGGGAGAAGTAAATTTCTGTGCTGTCCTACTTATTTTCAAGCTGGTATTTATGCTAATAGCACTTTTTTATTATGCAAATAAAATTTTGCTATGTGGTTAATATCATTCTTTTAATAACACTTAAAATTTCCCCCTTTCTTTTTGGAGTCTGTCTAAAATGAAAGGAAACATTCGCAACACTCAGTTTCTCTCACCCTGCCCAACCTTACTATTTCTTGCATGAATGCAGTCAATGAGTAGGGTAGCGCTCAGAAATCAGGTCACTACAGCTGGTGCATTAAAAAGACGTAGCTCAAACAGAAACACAGTATACAAGAATATGTAGTGCTGTGGGATGTAAGGAGAGAAATAATCAACAAAGTGCACTGTTTGCTTTTTCCAGGATTCTGAAGGAGTGGAAATCATGCTAGGAGTTTGTGCAAGTGGTCTCTTAATATATCGAGACAGACTCAGAATAAATAGATTTGCCTGGCCAAAGGTTCTGAAAATTTCCTACAAGAGGAACAACTTCTACATCAAAATCCGACCGGGAGAGGTAAGGGCATCCTGACACTCTTTAGTGAATGTACCTTTTCAAAAAACCTGTGTTCTCATTGATTTGTTGATGTGTCATGTCTTACAAGCCTTTAACATTCCTCTCCATTTATATTTTTTAATTTGTGCTGATTTTCTTAGGAAAGATTAGGTAAATACTTTATTTAAAATACAGGTAAAATCATCTTTGGTGTTTTTCTGTTTACATCCATGAACTAACATAAAGAATAAATATGGCCATCTGCATGTAAAAAGGTCATCCATATTGTGAATATATGGGGAATTTAAGTAACATATCGCTTATTCATGGAGTGCTTATCACCCACCATCATGTTCTATATTAAATTACTGTCTATTCCTCTTACCCACTAAGAGATGTAGACAGGCCATACCAAATTTTGTAAGTGTATCAGACTAGTAATTGGAAGTCTGCATAGAAATCTGGAGACTGATAAAAATGGAGTCAAACATCCAACATTCAGCATTTTTGGTGGCTACAGGCATTAGCCCTTCCAGGCCGGCAGGAGCTCATGTTCTGGTTCTGGAGAAGGTGATGTGAAATCTCGTACAGTGAGTGCCCTCTCGTGGCTCAGCCTGATGCACAGCAAATACCTACCTCATGGGTTGAGCATGCACCAAGGCAGAAATAAGATGATAAATCAGATCATGAGAGGCAAAGGAGTGTCTCCATTTTAAGTACATATTAAGTACACATACATTTTAAGCTGGTACAATAATCAGTCTGTGATATATGAAAAACCCAAATCTATGTTAGAGGGTGGAGGACTGGCATTTCTCCCTTAGTGCAATATGCCATTTGGGAGTCCCGAGCCAATGTCTCCAGTGCTGGCGTCATAAGTGACCTGGGAAATCTGTTGACCCTCCCCCCACCGACCCTGACCCCCAGGGCTTGAGCCGGTTTTAGAGTCCTAAACTAAATTCCACAAAACTATATCCTCTGCCTCTCAGCAGACACAGTTTTAATGACCAACTTCCCAGTCTTGAGTTTGATTTTTAAAATAAATGAATAGCCACTGATGTTCCCAATGCCTGTACTCAAGCTCTCCACCACTGAAGTCCTGCTGAACTCTGCTGGTCTTGGTGTGTAGCATCCTGTGACCAGGTCATAGTTCCTTATGCAAAATAATCGGTACAGTTTCTTTCCAAATCACATTTGATGATGATGTGAGTCACCATCCCATGTGTCGCTTATATCATCTTTATTGTTTTGCTGTTTCCTGCCTTATTTCTCTCTGTCAGTTCCCCGTAGGGACCCAAGTTTCCTTACAAGTGCCTTTCTGCCTACCTTTCCCTGGTCACAGCAACACTATTCCACCTACTTAGCTGTCTGCATGTTGCCATCAACATGTTACAGCAGTTGTAGTTGGCACAGCTTTTGCATCTGGAATATAAATCTGCAGCACAACCTAGAAAGGTCTCTTAGTATCCCCAGCCGACTCTTTCAATTACCTGTCTTTTCCTCATCCTCCCCGGGAGATAAATTAGCTAAAACCACTGTAATTTACGAACTCTAGTTCTTTCACTGTAAATCTCCTTAATCTAAGGCTGTGTGAGACCAAATCAGTCCCTGGGGACTATTGCTCCCCTCCAGGCTGTTACCAGGCTTCCCGCTGTTTAAACTGGTGAAGTTAAACCAACAGGGTTAAAACACTTAAATGATGTTTTTCTCAGAAGTCTCAAGCCTTAACTGATCTCTTTGTTACTATAGGCCATAAAACATCACTGTCACCATCAAAAAAACCTCTTGCTTGTTATCTAGGTTCTCCCTGAAAAACAATCTTCAAAGGTTACCTTTTGATTATCACTCACAGCTTCCTTCCCAGGCAGTAGTCTGTAGAATATGTGTGTATGTGGTTATATACATGAGCATATACGTTCATCCATGCAATGAGATGATACAGACGGAGGAAATTAAGATGAACCTGTGTACACTGTAAAAATAGATGCACAGCATCAAATACATACTTTTTCTTTTTTCCTACCTAGTTTGAGCAGTTTGAAAGTACTATTGGGTTTAAGTTGCCAAATCATCGTGCTGCAAAGCGCTTATGGAAAGTATGTGTTGAGCACCATACATTTTTCAGGTATGTGGTTTTCTTTTCCTAAAGGTGTGGTATGAAACACAACAGAAAAGACCAGTTCTGTCAGCAGAGACGAAGCCCTTCAAGTCAAATTGTCTTTTTGATTACGAGGTATCTCTGAGCAGACAAGGGAAAGTTATTGCTTCTTCGAAATTTGAAATGTTTCACCCAAATTATTCATACTATTTCAGATAGATACTGAATATTTTAAGTCACCATATGGTTCCAATTAATCGTTTTGCTTTATCTGTGCCATGATATTATCAGCTGCTATAATTAAAGAGATGAAGGGACTCTGCTGCGCTTCTGCACATACGCTTGTATAGGGAGAACAACTTATATGGAAAATTACTGGGGGATGTGGGTAAGAGTTTTAAAACAAAAAAGGAGATTTTTATTTAATTACATATGAAAATACAGACGGTAGTTGGTGAATACCAATCTATAGCTGTAATTTTTGTATTACTGAGGTATTTTGCAGCTATGTTTTTGACATCCAAGAAGACCTGAGTAAAGCTTGGGATACTGGATTAAATGCTGTAATTAATTTGTGCTGAGATAGTCAGCAAGGAGATACTTAGGAATGGGAACCCAAAAGGGTGAGATTTTTCAATGGCGACAAAGGACATACAGCACTTAAAAACCCCTCTCAAGATGTTTGTGGGGACTGAAGAATTTTTCTCCTTTCTTAAAACTATTGGTTCAGGCTGCCTATATGTTCATATGAAATGCAGTCTCAGTAGCAAAAGATCTAAAAAGAAATTCAGTTTGCATTTTTTGGGTGTTTTCAGATGGAAAATCAATGTCTAAAGCATAAACTCCGTAGCAGGAGAAGTGCCTTCTTCAGCAAACTCCTGTAGCCAAAATACTGAGGGTGGGAAGGCTCTAACCTGAAAAATGTCTGCATCCCTGTGAATGAATACTGCCCTGCATCTACTGGAAGTCTGTTCTGGTCCTGTTCTCAGCTATAGCACTGTCAGAAATTGCACGTATAAGAAATATATATGTATTTCAGCCCAGATCAGAGTCCCTGATACAAGGAACACCTTGTTTTTAGTTTTGGTCATTAGAAAATAATAAATCTGATTTTCAAGCAGGAAGGGATTGAGTGATTCTTGCCCATTAGGAAGAACTCAGCTCTTCGACTGCATTAGCTAAGCAGTTTTGTCATGCTCTATAAGGGGCATCCTTTGATTCCCTTTTAGCCACAGACCCGTGAGCCACAGCTTACGGTGGAGAGTGACACCCAACAGTCGTCGTCTTTCCTATGCAGACATAGTGGACTGATTTTTGGAGGATGGCAGAGTAATGGGTGCACTGCTTGGTGTGTTTTAGGCTCCTGCTGCCAGAAGCACCTCCAAAGAAGTTCCTCACACTGGGCTCCAAGTTTCGCTACAGCGGCCGAACGCAGGCCCAGACGAGAAGAGCCAGCGCCCTCATAGACCGTCCTGCACCTTACTTCGAGCGGTCTTCTAGTAAACGTTACACTATGTCTCGCAGCTTAGATGGGGGTAAGGTCCTCTTAATTGATTTTGTCAGCAGTTATCATCACAGTGGTCACTGCTTTAGATTAGGTACAAGCCTGTTGTCATCCCATCTCCTTGAGCTTCAGCAGAGTGGAAGCTGTGAGTACCTGCGCGGTCACTGCAGGGTTAGGGAAGGATACAGAGAAATACTGTGCTGTGGTCCTTCCAAAGTGTTTGCCTGGAGGAGGTCATTGGGACCCCACTCTTTGTGGAGCCCTCCTCCTTGTCCTTACACCTGCAAAGGACTTCCCCTTTTTGGGGAAGGACAGGACGCCTGGACCTGCCAGCCTGCCCAAGCAAGTCAGGCTTCAGCACTTTTTCAGGGTTTGCATGAGTAACTCTCTGAGTTTTGCTTTAACTTGGCTTTTTTTCCTATGTAGGTTTTTCATCTAAGTATATGTTACAATTCATAAATGAATTATTTCCCTTGATTGAGTAATAACACTTGCTTCCGATTACCTCGTGTCCTAGTCGGATGAGTGCTAACAGGCTTTTTTCCATACATTACTTTTGAAGGTGTGAGATGGAGAGTAACATATACAGGTTTATAGTATGTCATTCCTCCTCCTCTCCTTCTCTGAAGTTCCTGGAGGATTCTCCTGCTCCCTTAGGTTAAACCAGCATGTGATTCAGTCTCAGTTACTTCATCAGCTGTTACTCTTGTCAGCTAATGAGTAAAAAGAGGTTGTAGTTTATTTTTGTAGACAAAAAGACTGAGGGTAAATTCAGAATTGCTACAGTTAAAAGAAAAAAAAAAGGTCAATTCTCACACAAAATATCACAAACAAATTGCAATGAATATAGCTGCTGGTGGGGAGGGACAGAAGCTTTGATTTAAAAGTACTAGTGACAAGCCTTCTTTTCTCCCCCTAAAGGTGCTGCTTGTCATTAATTATTTTGGAATCTTCTAATTCTGATGTGCTTCTTGCTCGTTACCAAGCAACTGGTGACCTGATTGCTGTGCATGTGTCTCAAAGCAGAAATTACCCTTCTGCGTTATTTTGTTTGTAACATCTAAACAAGATGTCTTCCTCTACTCCCTTGGCTTTCTCCTGCCTCCTAAACTCATTCCCAAGAGACAAGATATCTGAAACGCTTTTCCCCAGCATTTGTTAGACTCTGCAAGGTTTTTATGATGTTAATTTGTGTAAGTGCAAATGGGGAAAAGAGGTTTTTTTAGTCAATGCTTATGATTTCTTCACTAATGTTGTTACTATAACACAAAATGTGTCTGTAACATTCTGCATTGCAATCAACACTGTGATCCCAGCCCTCTCATTTGTTACAGGTGCAAGTAACTTTATAAATTTGGATAGTCCTATTGACTTAGAAATTAGTTATGCAATAGTAAAGAGCAGGGTCTGGGTATATATTAATGTTTTAATTATATTCCATCTGTAAATTTACTATTTATTTCAAAATCATTTACATATATATTTAAGTTTGCTGAATTATCCAGTGTTTACATCCTAAAATATTCTGGTTTGATTCACTGAATTGAATGCCGTCAGTTCCCAGAATTTTTTGCGATAATGAGCTCGCTTAGCTGGCAGACTTTAATACTCGATAATACAAAGATCCCATTTCTCAATTCTCAGATATTATGCCTGTGTTACATCAATATTGTCATTGCCTGCAATGCAGTGCGCTACTTACCGTGCATTTGATCTACATTGTTATATTCTGACAGATTTAAAAAAAAAATCTCTTCCACCCCCATGGCTGATGTCATAGCTAGCTTTCCTTATTTTTTATTTCCAGATTTTTTTTCTGATGTTTTACTACAGTAGCTGTTTTAATGGCTTGCTAACATTTAACAACTGTGTAATGCGCACATTAGCTACAGTAATGTGTGTATACACATCCATAATATATGTTTATGCATATAAAAGCTACAAGCTTTATTTCAAGTAAACAGTTTATTTAAATGTATGCATATGCTTCTGGTATCCTGAAACATGACACATAGTTGTGTTTTCAGCAATATCTCAAATGTTTTACTAACCCAGCTTTTTAATTTTACGCAGCTTCTGAGCAAAAGCTATTTCAGACTTTCCCTCTTTAAATATTTGCTTTTAGCATCAGTGAATGAAAACCATGAAATGTACATGAAGGATTCTGTGTCTGCTGCAGAGGTTGGTACTGGCCAGTACGCCACAACAAAGGGCATCTCTCAGACCAACTTGATAACCACTGTGACTCCGGAGAAAAAGGCAGAAGAAGAGAAAGATGATGAAGAGGGCAAAAAGAAAAGAGCAGAGGAAGTCACCCCAGTCTCGGCAATACGCCACGACACCAAGGTAGAGTTCTGGGGGTTTTGTATTAAAGTGACCTGCTTGCAGAGCGCTCAGAGAAACGCAGAGTTGTTAGGGAGGGGAAAAAATACCTAATTCAGTGAAAGGAAACTGGAATATACATAGTTGTATATATGTGTATGTACCTGTCTTGAATCAGTATTTTTATAGTCCTTTTGCATTTCTACGATGTTGTAAAAGTCAATTCCTGCCTCAGACTTTTTTTTGAAAAGTAAATCCGTTCAACAGTCAGCGCAGTGTTTTCTACATAGCATTCAAGAGCTGTTTAGGAAATACCCAGAAGTAGCCCAGCAGTGCACGTTTTGCTCTTTTGGTCTTCAGTCGTATTTTGACTTTAGTATGGGCATCATGTTTTTTATTTTTTGACAAGTCAACAAAGTAGTTCTGTGTTCTTGTATGTAGCTCTGTGCTTTAAACAATTGTATTTTTCTTATTTACTTCTCATAATACCCTGGTTCCTTGCATGTATTTCGGTGGGCATTTTTTCTCTATTAGCTTTTGGGTATTAATATACTTGATAAGCTTTTTTTTCTGGCTTACAAAAGCATTTCCCTCCCTCATTTGAAGTTTTGCATTGAAGAAACCTGTTTTTGTTGATGATTCTCTGCTCAGTTGTTAAATTTGATTCATCCATCACCATCTCCAATCCTACCACCACCGCATACACATATACACATGGCCGTGCATTAATCTATTGAGTTACTAAGAAGGGGTAAATCAAACAGAGAGACAGAGAAGATACTGAATTTCAGAGACTGACAGCGAAGAGAAATAAGGTAGAATCAGAAAAGATTGACTGTAACGTGTCCTCTGTTTCTTTTACATTGAGGAGAACAGAATATGAAATATTGAATCTAGGATATAATTCAAAAACTGTACTATGGAATGCATTTGCTAAACAAGTAAGATTTACCCTCTTCATTTATGAGGAAAAACCTTGTTTTATGCCCTTACACCCACAAAACTGTTATGCATTCAAATGTTAGAACCTGAACTTCTAGCCTTATCATATGAGGCCACAATAGCTACATAGCTAAAGGATTAAGTCCTCGAAAAGACTTGCAATTAAGGTACCAAAAATCAGAAACAAATTGAATTACTGAAAATTGCAGATGAGAAAATATTTTCTTTTGAAACTGTGGGCTGTAATTGTACCATTAAAAAAATAATCTTTGTAAAATTTAACTGGGGTCTTCTTGAAACTCCAGTGGTTTCTGCATGGAAGAAACATTGATGAAAATCAAATATATAGTAAATATCCAATAGAAACTAATTCTGTTCCAAGTGTTTGTTAATTTAGGTCAATGGAGAGATCGGCTGCATTTCGAAGATCATCTGTTCCTTATATATGGCTAGAAATAATCAAAGATATTTTTAGGAGAATATTTTGATGGTAGTTAAACATGCACAAATGAATGATTTTTATCCCCCTCTCCCCAGGAGGTGGGTTCTTTTTAAAGCACTCACTAATAGTAAGCCTATAGAGATCTCAGTCCTACTTCCACTGGATCTGCTAGCACTTTCATCATTGATTATGAAGAGAATAGGGTCTCAAGAAACACAGGACAAATTTGAAATCCAATTCCTTCTTAAGAGTATATAAATTTTATTAGGTAGGTTTTCAACTTTTCCACTAAGACATTTTCCTTTGTTTTATCCATATATATTTAAGTCCCAGAAGTTATTCTAAATATTAACACTGCAAAGATGTCAGGAAGTGAATATTCTGTATTAGCAAAGAATAAATTTACTTTGGCTTTTTTGCCGTTACAATATAAAGAGAAGTTCTGTGTGTTCAGCTCACATCAAGTCCCTCAGCATTAAATTTTGACTTGAGCTTACTATGTTAAGCCCATAAAGAAGGCATTGGTAAGCAGTTTGAAGTTAGGCTTGGTTTTGGTTGCTTAATTCGGGAATACAGATTGCCTGAACTGATAGATTGGGTTTTTAACTGTTCTGGTTAGAGAAGAGAAGCAAAATATTAAGGGGAGGGGAAGGAGCTCTTCCATGTAAATATTGGGCTTACATCCGATTCCTGCTGTTAATATATCTGGTAAAGATTAAGCTTTGTAGCTAGCATTGCTGCAACCTGTTTCTAAATTCTGCTTGTTGGCTCAGATTTGGCACCAGCTTGTACAGGCAAATGCTGTTTTGGCTTTGAAGTCATTCTGGTCTGGGGAGCTGGGGGCGGCAGCAGGAGCGAAATGCCTTTTATAGTTCCTTGGGGAGATGCCTGGAGGATGGAGGACTTGGGGTTTGGTCATGGAGATGAAGCCAGCGAGCCACTTTAGCTAAGTGCATCTAGTTGACTTTGGCCAAAACGTCTCTGATCTGTCAGTATTGTGGCAGGTCTCTTGTACTGCGGTATTTTGGTGGCAGTGGCTGTTGTCCTTCCAAAGAGCAGTCATGGCTGTCCACAGGGAGTGTCTTAGGTGATGGTCAGAGTTGTGAGCACCCCTCCTGCTCATGCCAATTATTTGCCCTTAAATGACCTTAAAGACCTGTTGAATGCCCTACAAATGGTGTATCGAAGCAAATCCTGCTTGTTGGTAGCCAATATTCTTTGCATTGCGGTAAAATTTGTAGCAAAAGCGTTGGATACGTTTTGGCCTCTTTGCTATGGGTAAAGAGTCACTTTTTGACTGTGGGGAGATGTGGCTGTGTGCGGCGTGGACCTCTCGCTGGTCAGCACCCCCTTTCAGATCTCCAGCAAGAGAGCAGGGGACCTGCCTAAACAAAACCCTCAGCTCCCTTCTTTCAGTGTGCTGCCGAAGTGGTGGGGGGCAACAGGGTGGGTGGCCAGGAGTTCACCCCGGCTCGCAGCGGGCAGAGGTGAGGGCAGGGCTGTGCAGAAACCAGCCTGGGTGGCGATGGGAGCTGTGCTGAGGAGCTGGCTGCTGGGGAGGGGGGGTATTGAGCTAGTACATTTTTTTCCATCAATAATGGCTGGCATATAGATTTATGCTCCCCCCTCTTCCCCGCCTCCCCCCCACCCCACCCCCGAATGTGTTTTATTTAGATTTAGGACCTAGATTTTTTTTTTTTTTTTAATGTTGTAATAGAAGAATTTGGGTACATAGAGTTTTAAAATCATTGGGATTTATTACTGCTGAGGTTGTCCAAGGCGTAGATGGGAAGCATCTGGCCCCCACTGGGTCTCCTCCTGACTGCAGGAGTGCTGTCACAAGCAGTGTTGGTATTAGAAATACATTCCCTCGTTTCTTTGTTGCTCTACATGTACTTCATGTTTGAAAGCTCCTTATGATCTGAAGCCAGTCTTAACAGTAAGTGGAAACTGGCAGCACCTGAAACTCCGCATGTGGCTGGGAAGGTTTTTATGTAAATGCTGTGCTGCAGATGACTAGACAAATGCTGAATCAAGAAGTTGCCTTTTGTAAGCTGTAACCCTGATTCACTAATACCTGGGGTGTGTGGCACGGGAACACGTACCATTTAACTCAGTGGAAAGCTGTGGTGTTAAAATACTGTTTATAAGTTTATATATATATATTACTAATCATCACGGAAGAAAATTAACTAATTACAGTTTTCTTTTTGTCCTTTTGCTTTTGCGCCTTGTTTGCTGCTCCTTCTCTGTCACCAGCCATCTTTGCTTGGCACTGACTCCCGCCACCCCTCGCCATCCTCGCAGCCTGGCCCCCATGCATCTTCAGCAAAGCTTCGCAGGAGATGCAAGGAGAGCGCTCGAACAAAGTCCTTAGGTTGTGAGGCGCCCAAAGAGAGCGCTCCAAAGCACGGCGAGCCGGAGCCGGACTCCGACAGAAAGGGGCGAGTTTGCTCCGCAGAGCAAGACATGGCTTTCGGCTATAAGCAAAAAGCCGGCAAAGGCGGAACGCTGTTTTCCTTCTCCTTGCAACTTCCAGAGTCATTTCCTTCCCTCCTGGATGACGACGGCTACCTGTCGCTCCCTAACCTCTCCGAAACCAACCTCCTGCCTGCCAGCGTGCAGCACTACCTTCCCATCCGCTCCCCCTCCCTGGTGCCTTGCTTCCTCTTCATTTTTTTCTTTCTGCTCTCTGCCTCTTTCTCAGTGCCATACGCCCTCACTCTCTCCTTTCCTCTGGCTATGTGCCTCTGCTACCTGGAGCCCAAGGCGGCCTCCTTGAGTGCCTCACTTGCCAATGACCTGAGTGACAGTTCAGAGGAAGAGGTGTGTACCTCGGCATCGAACACACTCTTTTTCGTGTTCAGTGCTTCAGTCCTAACCAGTGTTAGATTGCTGCAATAGTGGTCCTACTTTCAGAGCCTCATTTCTGTCTGTGCTGATATGTTAGAAGGGTTGGGCTTGGTTTGGGTTTTTTTTTTTTGGTTTGGGGGTTGGGTTTGGGTTTTTTTTCTTTTCTATTTTTTTTCTCATGTTGGGAGTGCAGCGTGGGGCCCAGGGTTAGGCACAACACTGTGTGGAAGTGGCTTGGTTTGAATTGTGTCAGCTGATGCAAAGTGACTTGCACTAAACAAATTGCCACTGCTCAGCTCTGAAGTATTGTATCTGAACCCACTGAGACCTTTTTCTTCACCCTATCAGCTTATGCTAGGCTTAGAATAGTTATCTAAATAGCGGTAATTAAGTACCATTTCCTGCATAATAATATATGCATGCATATATATGTGTATGCATATATATTATATTTATATAAATAGCTAGCCAGTAATTATGGGCACCCTCACAGACTTCAGGATGTTTGAAGTACAGATGGACTCAGCTTTTTGCAAGAGGCTGCGAGCTGTAGCCCGAGCCTAGAAGAGGCTTTCTGGTCCAGTGAAACCTGGATCTGGATTTTCAGCCTTAATCCCATCTCTGCTGCAGATTAAATTGTTTTCCTGTGATTAAATCCAATGTATCGGTGAGAGGTCAGATTGGGACAGCTGTTCTGCAGCTGTTGGGGGAACATGCCGTGTGGGCCGCCTTGCCATTTGCAGTGTTGTATTAGCACTGCCAAAACTGATGCCTTAAACCACTGGGGTTATCACAGGCAGATAAACCAACTGCAGGAGAAGAGTCCACAGTGGTTCTGGAAACTGTGGAGATGATAATATATCCAGAAGAAGGAAAGGAATCTGCTTGTTTAAGTAACAGAGTGACTGGCATCTCAGTTTCTGCTGGTGCCTAGTTATTCTTTGTTGACAGAATAAAATAATGAGTTTGGTTTTTCCTCATTTTTCCTTTTTCCCCGGCATCTTCAAATGCAAAAATATTATTTTCTTTGTATGTAAAAAAAACAAACCAGATTGGGTAATCACAGACCAGTTGGCCATTTGTAAAAAGCCATTTTGGCCACTTTTCGATGCCATTGCAGTAGTTGTCTTCAATAAACCAGCTTGAGCATCTACACATTTGTGTGATCTGCCGCTGTTGGTTTTGTAAGACTTGGTGCAGGATTTCATTTCGTTTTTATGGAAAGCCAAAAGTCACATCAATTTATCTTGTAAAAACATTGTCTTTAGACGCTTTTGGCTCTGTGATGCCTAACAACTAAATAATAATGTGCAATTTCTGCTAAAAGGCATCCAAAATGTTGCTGTCTCATTTTGTGTCCTCATTTTGAGATAGCATTTAGGTCTCAATTTGCATTAGCTCTGCACTTGGATTAATCTAATATCAATAACAGCATTAATACAGTGCCAGCTCCAGAGGCAATAACGAGGCAGTGTTTATGTAATACATTGGTCTGTTCCTCTTTCAGAAATGAGCACTTCTTTTCGTTCGTAAAGTTAGAAACTATTGTGCATAAAAACGTATAAAACAGGCTTTTTAGTGTCGCTCTTTTATAAGGGTGATTACTCTGGCAGTGCTTCCTGGCAGACAACACAGACTTGTGCCTAATCCAGGGGGTATTTCTTGTTCAAAATATTGCATGAAAGTGAGTATGTTTTAAACTCGGGCATGTCTGCATTACATTGGCAAAACAAATCACAGCAATTACAATTGCAAGTTAGAGGAGGTGCAGCCACAGCATCTCAGGAGATAGCTGCCTTCCCTTTCTGCTCCATCCTTCGCCCCCGCCACGAGCACCCCCAGCAGCTGCCTGTCCCTCAGTGCACCACAGCCTATCTCGGAGCTGAGCCCAACCTTTCTTACTCTCCACTCCGCAGGAGACCTGCCTTGCTGAGCCTTAATTCGCCGTTCCCTGCTCTGCAATAACCCTAGATCTTTATTTCAAGTAACTCAGTAATGCTGACTTTGACTCCATGGCTCTTGATTGCCTTATTAGCAGACGTGTGTTGCAATAAAGTGAATTTTATGCCTTATTTAGGATTTCATTGCTGTTATGGTGAAAGAAATAGAAACTTTATTTTCCCCCCCCGGTCACAAAAGATTGCACACAGTGATGCAGAAGGCTACAGCCAGTATCCGGAACCAATCTCACACCTTGCTGAGCTCCGCTCTCCCTTGAGCAGTGCATCTGGAGGCAGCCCGTGCAGTCAGAGGCAGAGTTTCTCTACTTAGATTTCATTAGCTTCTGTGTTTGTACCTTAGCAGCTAATATTTCTATTGATTTTTTTTCTGTAATGTTCCCAATTTCAAGCCCCTAAATGAACCCTATATGCCAGACTCATGTGTTACAGTGCCTTGATACAAATCTTTTAATTCTTTTTAAATTCCTAGATTCGTTCATTCCTTTTCTTTTTAATAGGAATGACAATGCATAGATTTATTTTTTTTTTATATTGTCATACCTTTACAGTTGCCTATAGTGTTATCTGAGATTCTTTCTTAATAAAGAAACAATTTTCTAGCACTTTAATGAAAGCAATTTGACCAGCTAGGTAGACTATTTTGGCATTACGGTTTCATTTTAAAAATTAAAGCGCTCTGTCTACTGTGAGTGGTTATTGCTTGAAAAATTGGAAATAACTTGCATTCATGCACTTATTGAACAGTCCAAAATACCTGCTTATTCTTTTGCCTGTCATGCAAGCAACACAAATTATTCAAAGAAAGGAATGGTAGAGAGAAGAGCAATGGAAAAATATCCAGAAAGCAGTTTTATGAAACAATGCAGTTGTCAGAAAATGACAGAAGATTGGAAATTCAAAGTTAAGACTGATACTCCAACCACCAGTGGGTTGCTTTTTTCTCTTGTTTCATACAGAAGTGATTTGGGGATGAGTTGTATTGTCCCAGCTTTCGATTACCTGCCTGGATTACTCTAGATTATCTAAGGACCACAGAAAATCTCTAATCAAAACCAGAGCTTTCACTGATGTTAAAACCACTTGGATGTGCCAATCTGGGGCAGTAGGGAGCACTTTATTTACTTACTAGTTTTCCATAAGCTTGCATAACATCAAAAGTAGTCGTTTGAACTCTCTTCTCAGCCTGTAGCAAGCTACACTCGACTCTCTATTTATAAAATCTTGACACTTGCATTCTCCACTAAAATGTTTTTCACGGTGCCAAGCATGTAGGGATAGATCAGTCTGTGCAATGCTGTGCTTTGTTTCATTTTTATCACTTGTACCTAGTAAGTGTTTTGGGCTGGAGGGGGTGGTTACTTTTATTTTTCTCCTGCTTTCATCCATATTCTTAAATGGAATGAGAAGTATTTTTGATTCTTTTAATGGCAGTTTTCTTTCTTTTTACTATCATTAACAATATCAGCTTCTCTTTATTGGAACCAAGTGGGATCTGAGCCTTACCATTACTCCACAGACAGACAGTAAATGGGCTGGGGGTATGGTTTTTTCAACTCCTTGGTAATGCAGACAGCCTCATGGTGTATAAATGTGGAGACAAGAACGACTTCTGTACAAATGAGGGGCTGAAAGTCAGGTGACTGTTAAAGTAGCCTTTTTTATTTTTTTAATTATCTTTTCCCCCTCTGGAGAAAAAGTCAAATACCACATTAATCTATGTTGAATAAAACAAAAATTTGATTAATAATTTTCTTTTTAAAAAAAAATTATGGGAGGAAAAGTTTGTTTAGAAAAATATTAGCTTTTTTTTTCCCCAGTTTTTTTTTAAAGCCACCTGGCTTTCTTAAGAAAAAAATCTGCTATTCAAATAACACTTTTCCAGTAATGTTTTGTTTGGCTTATAAATTTGTTCCAGTAAAGCCGTATACTGTGTACAATACGCCTCGAGTCTTCCTCTGAGTCTGTTCTGTTTACTAATATAGCCTTTTTATTTCGCTTCTTTGACTTGTGCGTGGTATGAAAAGCAATGCTAATGCAGTTCGCAGGGATGTTGAATTTAACAGTTCCCCATGTGAGCCGCCTGTACTGATGAGCTGGGTTTATTCTTTATTCCTGCCTTCCTCTTGGGACCCGGTTACTTGTCTAACCAAATAGACTGACAGTGAGCAGACGGATACTGCAGCTGATGGTGAGACCACTGCCACCGAGGTTTGTACAGTCGCCGGCACCCAGTTATGGCAGGGGGAGAGCCTTTTGCCTCGTCTCTTTCCCACCCTGAGTGCCAAACCGCATGTCTCCCATGGCAGTTCAGGATCCCTCTCTGTGCGCGTCTGCATGTGCGAGAGCTTTGCTCGGGGAGTTTTCCCTGCTCCCTGTGGGTTCCTCTTATTTTTGCCTTTGGTTTGGGAACTGCCAGGCCTCTGTGCTGTGCAGATAGCGAGACGGTGGCAGTGTCACCCACCCCAGCGCCGCTCACCGGGGACAGTTGTGCTGGCCCGGTTGTGCACTGGGTTGTTCAGTTCGCTTGTTTGCTCTTACCTGCAGCCTGTGTGAGAGAGAGGGGGGGAGAATTCAGTAAAAAGCAGTTTTCACATTTTCTGAATAAAGGTATTTCCCTATTATAAACACCTAAGGTTTTCCTTGAATGTAATTTCATGTGTCATCTTCACGTATTGCCACTGGTAGTCCAGGTATTGTCTTCAGAGGAGGCACTGTTGTATTTTCTCTGCACTGAGAAGCCTCATATCCACAACACGGTCTACAGACTGTGCGGGCAAATTCAACCCTATGTGACTCCAGTGAAGTGCATATAATGCTTTCATAATGAATATGGTTGCAGCTGCAAACATGAGCTGAATTTGATCTGACATCTAGTAGAAGACAGCGTCTTACCACAACCACTACTGTAGGTTTTCAGGAGGATCTCATTAATATTTCAGACTGTTAAAATTATCGTCGAGGAAGAATTCTCTGTATGACGTGTCAGGGCAATTTGGCCTCGGCTGTAAATGGAATAGATTTGAGCTGAGTTATAAAGTAATCAACAGATAAAGATTTTCCCATGGGTCATTTGACTAATTAGGACTATATGAAAAATTAACGATAAAATAGTGGCACGAGCATTAAAAGAATCCAAATGACTTCAGGCCTTGAGTCATACAGAAAGTAAAGCATAATCCTAAACCCATGACATTTAAAAGGCATGATAATCTCCCCGTCCCCCATCTTTATTTTAGGGAGGAGATTTTGTGAACCTCTGTTTTCCTTCTGGATACCTGATTTTCAAAGCATGTGGTGTACTTGCCACCTGAAACTTCAGCCATCAGAAACGGGGCTGCTTTGGCAGGCCATATTGCATTGCTTTTGGAAATGAGAGCTGAAGTGAATTTGAGCTGAAATGTGTGCAATTCCAAAAGACCACCACCGCAGATAAATCCTGAAAGACAATATACAGACTAAATATGAAATAAAACTATATAAATATGGAAAGGGGCTGAGGTTAGGGAAATAGCATTTTTATCAAATAAAATGTGCTTCATTCTGTAGAAAGTGTTGCGGGTTGTTTACCCATGGTGAGTTAATACAAACCTTTGCCTGTGGCCCAGGAGATGCCATATGTTCAAACTCTGGGATTATGGGCTTCCAAAGAATTTGCTGTTTAGTCCAAAACCAGCCACGATCTTGGTGAGAAGGTCCAACGGCTGCTCTCTAAATGGAGATCTGTGAACATGGAGCGCACCACTGGTATTTATCAAAGGAAAATGTTTAGTACTCCTCCATTCACAATTAACATGTTTGATAAGAGGAGGCTTGCTCTGAGTTAGGAGAACCATACAAAATCAACCAGTGTGTCTACGCCTTCTCCTTAAGCCTTTAACCTAGAGAAAATGTGATTTTAACCTAGCGTGTTCCTCTCACTAGTTTTTGTAAAGCCTTCAGTCATACAAGTGGGTAAGGTGTTGTTTTCCAATCTTTCTCATGCTGGCAGTCGGATCAAGACGAGGACGGAGATCTAAAGGCACAGGTACAGAAACCAAAGGCCCAGATGTTGCTCAAGTATTGGAGGTGTTCACCTCTCTCAGCATGGTATTGTCGGTTCTCTGTGAAGAAATGTGTAGAAACAGCATTTTGTATCCTTTCAATACTGTGTCCCTTACCTTTCCCTTTCTTTTTCACTTCTTTCAGAATAGTCTGATTAAGCGAATACAGGGTGAAAATGTGTATGTCAAACATAGTAATCTTATGTTAGAGGTTGGTATTGGTATATACCAGTGCATGTACGTACATGTGTGTTAGTTTTAGTGGTAACCTGTGAATCTGCACTATGATGCATGAACTGTGTATTCCCACCTGCTAATAAATTAAATAGATACTTTTTTTCTCAGATTATGATGACTCCTCTAACTTGAACTATAAATATATATATGCGTGCGCGTATGTGTGTGTGCGTCCACGCGCATATGTATGTTGGTTTGAAGCCTCTTTATCAGGTGTAAATGATAGCGATACGATTAAGCTCTTTAAGAGTATATTTATACTCACTTGTACGAGATATGCTATGCTGTTATCTCTCAAAATGCCACATTTTCACAGAGTGTTGTGTTAGTGCTGTGCTCCCCGGCTCCCTGAGATGTTACTTCCCTCTTTACTAACCAAGTTGTGTGTTTTGGCTCTAAACTTTGGTTGGCTTAGGATGTATTACAAACTGCTCTATTCTTTTAAAACTGTCCAGGACCTAGACAAAACCCAGGAAGATCTGATGAAACATCAGACCAATATAAGCGAGCTGAAACGCACCTTCTTGGAAACCTCCACAGAAACAACTGTGTCTAATGAGTGGGAGAAGAGGCTTTCCACATCTCCCGTTCGGCTTGCAGCAAGGCAGGAGGAAGCTCCTATGATTGAACCACTAGTGCCTGAAGAGGTCAGCGTGAGCTGAAAGGCTTCATTACGTATTTGTCTATTTGTTTTTACTCATAATAGCTCTCAGTAGATTTAGAGGCCGTTCCCCACTTGCAGGTCCTCCCTTTTTCTCAGGGCTTGGGCTCTAGCAGTAAACATGCAAGGAGGATCGGATACCTTGTGTGTGTGTATATATATGTATAGTTAGAGTATGAAATTCACTGTAAGCCGCGTGGCAGAATTCAGCCTCTCTGAGGGTGCGAAATGCAGGCTTCCTCACAGGTTCGATGAGCTTGAGGAAGTCCAGCCATGCATAAAAGAAACCATGGAGGTGATGGAGAGAAAATTTAAATAACGGTGACTGGTTGGGAGCAGCAGTGTAGCAGGACAGATGGGGGTGTGGTACCAAGCTTGACAAGAAAATACAGAGCAAAGGGCAGAACTCTCTCAGTCTTTGAAGACAGGGTAGAAATAATGATGATAGTTAGATCTGCTTGGCCAGTTCCATAAGGGAACTGATAGTTGCTGCAGTCTCCTGGATACTGTTTTGTTGAAGAACCAATGCAGATTGCTAAGCATGTGCGTTTTCATGCAGTGTGCATGCAGGAAAAGATGTTGCTCACTGTGCAGTCTTGAAGTGTTTGCAAGAAACTTGCCAATTAAAAAGCTGCCTTTTTATTTAGTTTGTGGATAGTTAATGAGACCTAGAGGTAACAATGTAACATTCAGGTTGCCCTAAAATACATAGATCTTCAAAAAAAGCAGAGAGTCTTGGTTTAAATCCAGTGGAGCAAAAAGAAATATGTTTGTGTGGTCTGCATAAAGATTAATCTTTTTATTCTATTGTGGATGGATATCTGGTTTCTGTCTCACAGGAATCATCTTTATGGTTACCACTTGTTTGTAGCATTCTAGACCAATAAATGGTCATAAAATTTGCTTCTGTTCCTCCAGCACAGATATAATGTTGTAAGGAACTCAGCAAAAAATGGCTGGAGAGTATAATTCAGATGAGTCTTCTGCTTTCCCACCTTAGAGGTTGACGTTGCAGACCCACAGCTCTCTGGGGAAGGGAATCCCTGGAGGCACCCAGACAATGCGTGTCAACTTCTTCTCTTAGGGAAAGGGAAATTGCCGAGAAAAAGGCATCTCCTATGCTATACCCATCTAACCTAGTGGCTGATACTGACATCAGACATGCATTAGAGCAGCCATCAAGTTGATTAAAATACCTGAAAAGCAGACTCGGTGCCTAAAGCTTACCTTTTGGAGATAGTGCTGAGGAGTCTTAATGTTGCTCCTACTCAGGGATCATAATAGACCCTACAACCATGTTTGGTTGTAGCTGAAAGTATGGGTTTTCTTTCTTAAAAAAATTCTAAGTGTACTAGACTGAATGCATTTAACATATTAAAGAAGTAAGGAACTGTTAAAAAGGGAGTGGGTGGCTAGCTGAGCCTGAATCAGAGAAATGCAGGTGAAGCAAACTTATAACCACCTCACTTCATTTCATGTCTTTATGACTTCAGAAATATAATAGCAATTTTTAATTAAAACACACAAGCAGTAGCAAAGCATTACACAGTTATGTAGGCTTCACCCTGACGAAACACATCAGAATTTAACCTTCATTTGAAAAGGAAAAGGGCAAGAATATCCTTATCTGGTGCCTCTTCTCCTACTGGAAGAAAAGGACTTGCTCAAAAGCAATGTCCAGTTACTATATCTTATATGCATCCGAGTAAACTATAGCTGTCCCACAGAATCTCATCCAAATGAGGGAGTTTCTCTGGAAAAATGTGAGTAGATTTGAGCAATCAGAGCCTAACTCTGGGGTTAGGCACTAAAGGACCCCTGCTGCAGATAACATCTGTCCATTCTTTCTGGTCCCACTGAGCAGGATGGTTTCAGTTCATGTGTCCTGCTGAGAGAGGATTTTGTTAGGCAAAAAATTAATGTTTAGGTCAAAATCGGCACCTTTATGTCCACTAAGAGTCCACTAAGAAATGCAAAGGCAGTGAGGATAGAGAGCACGTAGAACTGCATTATGTAGTAGCTTCTTCTCGTTCAAAGTTACACGTTTAAGTTAACATATCCACTTAAAAAATGTATTCAGTGCTGTTACCTGTAGCTCTTTAATATAATAACACAAGAGCAGAAGGGAGAATACATCTTTTCAAAATGTGTGCTTTGAGCTTTTGACACCCGTGTGTGTTCTGTCAGTTTGACTTTAAGCCTGTCTAGTCACCAGTTGGTTTCTTACAATAACAGGGGAAATACCTTCTTTTTCTTCAGTTATGAAAAATATACTTTTAAATATTTGCCATAATAGTGGCCAGGTAGCTGCAGAACGTGAAAGCCATCATATTAACAAACTCCTTGACATGGTTTAATCTGACCTGGATTGGATTAAACCAGCACTTTAGAAATAAAGAAGTTATGCATCCCATTGCAGTCAGGTAGATGAGTCGTTTCTCCCTCTCTGTCTCTAGTTTCTAGTTTTGCATCTTTCTTTAAATGTGTACCTTCCTTATATGCCAGTCATAGCACTTCCATTGGCATGTCTAATGAGTAGAAGTGGGTAGAAAGGGTTTGGCAAGAAACCGGCTCTGCTCTGGCCAAATGCAAGAGGTGGCCAGCCCAGAAGCCGGGCTCAAAAGGCTTAGGAAATTGAGCCTTTACCAACATTTAAGACTTACCCAGTTAGTCAAGTTGCGGAGATACTCTTACCATTCTCACAGCATTGGGAAGGCACAGATGGAATAAAAGTGAGGAGGATTTTGGTGTCACACTATAGTGATAATACAACAATGGTTAGCTTCCTGCATAGGAAGAGGACTCTCGTACCTGTAAGGAGAAAAGCATAGCTGAAATCTTTAGAGGACACACCTTCTGCCTGCTTCAGCAGGGAAGGCTGCAAACCCAGGGAAGAGCTAAAGCAAGGGTGAAGGTGGAGGGACCTGCTCTAGGATATTGATGGAAGCCATGGAAGTTGGCACAAGGCACAGTTAAATGAATAATACAAGGTGAAATGAACACAGTGCATCCACGCCCGGGTGTCAATTTACTGTTTTTCCTGCTATGCAAACAATATGCTCTTGTTGGCATTCATCACAAAGAGACACTGATTTCACTTCTTACTGGAAGCCTCTTTGCTGTAAAATTATTCTATTTAATTATGTTTCCTAATTTACCATGCAATTAATAATTTGTAGAGTAGAGAAATATGAGCTGTTGTAAAGTATAGTGGACTTTATACCCTCCATTTACTAAAACCATTTATTCCCCTGACATTAGACCAAAGAAGAAAGAGAAAAATCAGAAAAACTCATATTTTTGCAGAAGGGAGGTACTACATTCCTTGAATTGCAGGTAAAAACAAATAATACTTTCTTGGAATGCAGTCAGATAGGCTGGCAATTATTTATTATTTTATTATCTTTTTTCCTTTCCAAGCCACTGTTTTTTTTAAATTCATAAGTTCCAGAGAGAGATGTAATCTGGGGGCAAAATTCTGAGGAATAAGTCCCCTCTAGAGTTTATGGCTTCCTAATAGAGACTGATTTCTCTGTTAGTTAGAGATCTACTTGCACGGTGCTGTTTGTGGATGTTGTTTGCAGTTGTGCATGCATTTCCAGCATAAGCTTCACTGAGAATGTTATGGTGAACGAGGCACTTCTGTCATTAGAATGAATTTCCTTTGTACTGTCAAGTGAATTCAGATTATGCTGAGTGATGGTGAACTTTGTATTCTTATTGGTTTTTCTATTAGCCGAGTGTGATAGAGAAGAAGCTGCAGGAGGGAGAATCTGCTGGCACTTTGGTTACTTCTCATCAAATCATTATCCAGAAAAGTATCCCATCATCCCTAGAGGTTATTTTTAATTCATTCAATTTTAAACTACCACATTTGCTTAGTTAAATACAGAAGTTACGGTCTTAAGGTCAAATAACTGGGTGTAGATTGCATAGTCAAAGCAAATCACATAGCATATTTACATAAGGAGGAAAAAAGATGCTGCATTAAGTTCAGTATCTTTAGCAGTATGGCATTTACTCGGTTGTACTATTTAATTTAAACAGTGCTGAAGGGGGTTGATGTTATTCTAATGAAAACAAGGAAATTCAGTACAGGCTACATCTGCATATAAATGCATACTATTCTAAAACCTCATCAACAGTGTGTTTGTGACAACTGGGGAACAGTTGAATGGGCTTATTTGCCCTATTTTTGTAATTTGTTTTTGACTGTAACATTATGAACCATTGCGATGTATGATTTTTAACCTCAGGATGATTCCAATTATTGTTTTAAATGATGTGCTAAAATGCTACCCTGCTTCAAATTACTACAGAAATAGTGTGGCAAAAGTAATATTTGTGTCCACATTATATGGGCCTCTACGGGGAGGGAATCTACAAAAGAATCATACTTTACCTAAGGTGATGCTCTTTATTTGTTTGATAGCTGCTCTAAGAGGTACAATGGTAAAAGATATTATATGATTTCAGAAGAGGCAGCATTGATTTCTTAAAAGTCTTCATACTTTAGTGCTCCTGAAGTACAGCTAAACCTTCAGATATTCTAATTTAGCTTTTATATCTCAAATATAGGGCACTGAGGATTGGGTTATTATAGACAAAATACCCTCTGAGGTAGTTGATGGTGAATCGAAAAAAAATCTGGCATACAAAGTAGTGACTGTGAGCAGTAAAACTGCCTTTCCACCTGAGATATTAAAATCCAGTACCGTTCTAATGCAGAGCTTTGAGGACTTGGAAAGTGAAATACAATCCAAAGAGGAGAATAAGCAGAAAATGTTCACCCTAGGAAAGTCCTATGATACCGTATCTGGGAAAATTGTAACCGTGGCAAGTAAAGCTAAAGAGGGTGAGAAAACAGTACAGCCTTCAGTAGAAGCTTTGCAAAAAATGGAAAGGGAAGTGCAAGAACCTGTGAAAATCATTCCGGTAGTGGCTGAGTATGAAATCCTCGAGCCTGTCACTGATGAGAAAGCCAGGCGGGGATCCGACGTGCAGAGCACGAAAAGAAAGCTGTCCGACTCCCTGACACCCATAAAGGAAGCAGAATCTCAGTTGCAAAGTGCTGAAGAGGAGAGTTTGAAAAAGACCCTAAAGATGGACCAGGATTTGCAGTTACATGGTACACTGGGAAGCTTGCAGCTTGGCAAAGCAGAAAAACACCTTGGCAGTGAAGCTGTAAAAGCAGGGGCATTTGCCCGGAGAGATAAGAGCCTGTCTGAGTGGAGATATTCCAGAGAACAGCCATTTACCATTGCTACTGCTCACTATGTTACCGAGTCGTCTGCATCAAAAGTAGTGGTAACAAGTGGCTTTGACTTCATGCCACGGTTTACAAATTAAAGCATGACTTCTTTTAGGCAATCCCCTCACACCACCCTACCTTTTGGTTCTCTTGCTGCCTGGCTTTATGTTGACAGCAGCCAACCCAGCTTATTTTTTTCCCCCTCATACTTTGAATCCGTCCCACGGTCTGAAGCAGATATTCTGTGAGGCTTTCAACCTTTCTGATTTATTTAAAGATCCATGTTACTGAAGTGCAGTATTGCTGCTGTGGCTTGTTAATAAAAGGAAAAAAAAAGGTTTGCTTGAACCAGCAAAATGCCAACGCTAACAACTATGCTTTATAACTATTGCTTACTACAGCTCTTACGAATTTGCTCTGATTTATTTTCCCATTCTTTTCCTGTTTCCAACCTCTCCGTGCCCCTGCAGCCTTCTCTCCCTTTCCTCTGTCTCTGCCTCCGGTTTTGGTAATTAATATGTCTGTGCATGTGGGTCTGCCTTTCTTCTGTGTATGACTCTACATTTCTTTGTCTATTTAGACTAAACAGTCCACCGGTGAAAAAACCTTGGATGGTTCAGACATCTTCAGTTTAATAGAGTCCGCCAGAAAACCGACTGAGTTCATAGGAGGGGTTACTTCTACTTCCCATAGCTGGGTTCAGGTGGCTGTTTGATTCCCTCCATCAGCGTTACAATTGTACACCGATTACTTTTGCTTTTCTTTTGTTTTCCGCTTTTGTGCACAACTCGGAATCTATATAACTAACGCATGTGTTCGTGTGCCTTTTCCTTTGTTACAGTAGACCACAATAGAAACTTCACTGAAAAGAAAAGAAAAACAAAACAAAAAAACAAAACCAGCTTTTCTCTCATTTCACTTTATTTTGGTCATTTTTCAGGGTGCTGTATTTTGCCTTTATGAAACTCACACAAAAATACCAATGAGAAAAACAGTGACGTTTCTCTTCACTTTTAAAAGTTGTGAATCTTGCTTTGTTTTTCATTTCCACTGTTCTAATAGTGTCCTGAGAACGAAAAGACATGCAACGTGAGAGAAATAAATTGGCAAAATGTAATACCCATTTTTTTATTTACGTTCATAGTGCGCTAAGCTGAGGAGCTCTTGCAAGGAGTATTGTCTGCTGCTGATGCTGAGGGTTGGTTTTTTTGATCTCTTTCCCTGCAGAGAATAGACACGACAACATCTGAGGAGGTAACTTCCAGTGAAACGAAGCAAGCCGTTCAGCCGCATCAGGATACGGTGAAGAAGGTTGTACAGGAGACTGTGGTTATGGAGGAGCGACACGGGATGAATGTGCATGCGAGCGGGGATCCTGCTAAAGCGGCTGGACTTGCGCTGGATGCCCAGGCGGAGGCAGCGGAGGCAGTGGCTGCTGGTGCAAAGGGGAAGGAGGGCTCTGCTGGGACTGAGGGGGCGAAGGAGGAAAAAAGGGAGGAGGCTGAGAAAGCCCTCACCAAACTGGAAGGAGTCACTGCTGCTTCGAGTGAGCAGGTGGAGGAGCACGGTACAACAGTCCACCTTTCAGAGTCTTTGGAAAGAAAACCTCACTTTGAGGTAACTTGTTATTAAATCAGTCGTGTCTGTGCCGAATTGTGAATGTAGGCAGTAGTGGACTTAAGTTAATTCCTCTCATGGAAAGAAAGCCAAGTGTACCAAGCTTGTACGATTGCATCTTTGCAGCAGGCAGTTTGTTTCTCCTCTTATTTCCTCCTTGCATGGCACCTTCAAGGCTTGTTGCTGGTTTTTTATTGGCAAAATGCTGTGGCTATTATACCTAAAAGCACCTTTCATGCTACAGAGAAATACTTAATTCGGTGACATTTTATGCAACAGATGAAAAGGGTTCAGCTGGCATTCTCTTTGGGAAAGTCCATCAAGATTGACAAAGTTCATGTGTCCTCAAAGACAGACAGAAAATACATTGTTTTTTCCGTGCCTGGTACAATTGTAAATAAGTTTATTGCATCTTAAACAACCCAGGTTCCTTATCTTAGCCCCATTAGCAGATTTTCAAGAACTGTTATGCCGAGGGGTTAAAAAAAACCCTTATTCTTGCTTTTTTTTCTGAGAGCTGAATGGAAGGCTAAGACTGAATAGAATGTTTCAATCTCTTGTCATTTTAAGAAAACGTAGAATCGCAGAATTGCGATTGATAGCCTAGTTGAGGCTAGGAGAGACCTCAAGAGGTCATCTGCTCCAACTCCCCTGCTCAAGCAGGGACACCAGAGCCAGTTGCCCAGGACCATGTCCAGACAGCATTTGAATATCTCCAAGGATGGAGACTCCACAGCCTCCCTGGGCAACCTGTGCCAGTGCTTAGTCACCCTCACAGTGAAAAAGTGTTTTCTGATGTTCAGAGGGAGCCTCCCGTGTTTCAGGTTGTGCCCATTGTCTCTTGTAGTGTTTAGATCTTTTCTGAAGTTTGTTTTCATGAAATCCAGGGTAGTGCTAAATGTTGCCAGCATTATATACGTGCATGTAGCGCTATAACCAAGAGAATTTTTTCTTCTCTTTTAAATGCAGAGCACTTTTTAGTTGTTCCCCTGCCTTTCCTTAAGCAAAAAACCCAAAATGTTCTGAGAAATCCATAAGCTTTGCTAAATGTTTGAATTCCTTTTTTTTTGTTCATGCAGTCGCCAGTTGTGAAAACTGAGACTATCAGTTTCAGTAGCGTTTCTGCTGGTGGGGAAAACCTTGAAATTTCAACAAAGGAAGTGCCAGTAGTCCATACAGAAACAAAAACCATTACATATGAGTCTTCTCAGGTAAGAAATTCTGCAAAAGCTAGGGTCTAATTTAGCATGCCTTTAGGGAACCCATGTTTCTTCACCCATCTTTAACTGTATGCCCTAATGTAAACTGTTCTAAGCTGGTCAAGTATTAAGTATTAACATGAGGAGGATATATGCAATGCAAATAAAGCTTACCTGAGGGTGACTCTCATGTCCTGGTGTAGGGCCTTTTGAGAACATTGATGAAACTACAGATTCGAAAGCCCCAGCTTCTCATCTGTGTTCCAGAAGCAAAGGAGAGTCTCTGGATGCAGAGAGAAATACTGACACATGATCTCACTCTAACAGCAGTTATTTCCCTACCATTAGATACTCACTTTATTAAAAACTGTAGAAATAGGGAAGTTCAGCCAGTCCAGTTCTTGCCTCCCAGTGCTCAGGAGCATGTTTTTGATGACTGGTTTTCTCTTTCCTAGGTGGATTGCAGTGCTGACTCAGAACCGGGTGTATTGATGAGTGCACAGACTATCACATCTGAAACCACCAGCACTACAACCACTACACATATCACCAAAGTGAGTCCGCAGGAAACAGGGAGCTTTATTTTTCACAGGGCTGTATGTTTTCTTAACTTCAGTTCTATTTTTTATTTTTAAAAGCGGACACGTGCTTATACTCCGGACAAAATCTTGTCTGTTTTGGGTACCTGTCTTCATTCACCTGTCTTTGGCTATACGGGCTTCATTAATGCATCATTCAGGAACTTGGCAAGACTCCTGAGAGTCATAATCCCTTAGGGTACGTCTACGCAAGCACACAATGTGGCTGTGCAGAGACACTTGAGTTACCTACAAATACTGTGTGGAGCTGGAAGCAGCGTAGCCACATTGGCATCATATGGTAGACAGGAAGGAATACTTTGCCTGAGCATGAGGCTCAATTGACATGACTCTACTGCCTTTGAGTCCTGAGCTATTATCCCTGCACAGTGTTGAAAGCACATAGTAAATCTGTATCATGTAGTCATAACAGGACAACTCAGATACCATGGTTGCGTTGCTGGGTGGTACCCTGAGGAACCTGCCCACAGCCAGACAGAAAGCTTATGGCTGCACAGAAGAATGATGTTGGGTTTTCCAAGTTCCAAAATAGCATCTAAATAACTGTTCCTCCCTAAGCAGAACCCCTGTTAGAGCCGTGACAGCTCTCCTGCTGATGATATTCATTGAGGACAGGATTTCATCTTTTTGCAGCAAAATTCACCCTTCAGTAGATGAGCTGTACAAAGGCCTTGCCACCCTGTAGGTCCTTCTGAAGCCTGCAGTTGGACTTCACTAGGTCTTAATATGAGCTGTCTGTATCTTCATTTTTTTCTTCATGGGATGAATTTACCATAAATACCTGCCATTTTTGACATAGAAACAACTCTCCTGACACGTGCGCAGAGTGGTTAGAATCATAAAACTGTCTGTGTCAGAAGGACCTCTGGAGGTCATTTAGTCCATTCAGAGCAGGGCAACTTCAGAGCTGCTCTGGTTGCAGCTCAGGGCTGTGCCCTCTGTGCGTGCTGTTTGAGATAGTTCAGTCCAGTCACATCTGGGTTCTTGCACTGATGAGTTGCAGTACTCCTTAAAGTTACTGACATGCGTTTGTCCCTCCCGTCTAGACTGTGAAAGGAGGCATCTCGGAGACAAGAATCGAAAAACGAATAGTCATCACAGGAGATGCAGATATTGATCATGATCAGGTAAAATCTATAAGCTGCTAAAGGCTACCCTGAAGACTGCCAAAGAGAAAATTTCTAAGCGTTGCTTTAAAAGATACTATTCATGCTGGCGTGCCTTAAATTAAACTGGATTAGTATTTAAATCAGTGATGGTATATTTCATATTTTAATCATTTTCCTCATTTGTAAATTGTGTAATATCTCATGAATCTCTCCACCTTGCTACTGATCATGCATGTTCCACCTCCTTTTTGTTTTTGCCCTTCTGTGGTTTCCTTGGGATAGGCGCTGGCTCAGGCAATTAAAGAAGCCAAAGAGCAGCACCCTGACATGTCAGTGACCAAAGTAGTGGTACATAAAGAGACAGAAATCACACCAGAAGATGGGGAGGATTGACCACAGGTAAGAGGACTAGATGATTTTCCTAGGCGTTTTTTGGGCTGGCATGCTGCAAAGGTTGTTTTCCTACCATAATTCACCTCTAACACTTTGCTTTCTCTCACTGGCATTTGCAAGTTGCATTTGTGCTGGTTATCAGTTCTGGTATTTGAATGCAAACCCCATTCAGCTTTAAATGCCTTTCTTCATTTAGTGGTGCCAGCTGGAGAAAGAGAAACTGCTCGTTTGCTTTTGGTGGCTCTCTGGAAAGTCCTCATTGTCCATGCTTTGATATAGTCTAATTTTCTAATTCTGTAGTAAAAAAAAAAAATAATCTGTTGTCTGCTTTTGTGTCATTTAAGAACAAAAATAATTTGTTCTTAAAGGCATGCATTTTGTTTAAAAATGCCAAGGGAAAAACCTACAGCCGCTTTGTGAATGTCATGTGCAGATATGTTACAAGTTAAGCTTTAATTCCGAACTTGCAAAGATGTGATCCAACTTGGTTTTGATTTTTCTTTTATATCCAGTGAATTAGCGTGTCGGAATTTGGGTGTCTTGGCTTTCTTGTATTTGGAAGAACATTTTATGTTTTAAAGCAGCATTGTTTATCAGGATGAGATGATAATGCAGCTTTTCCTGTGTCAAGCTTTTTTTCAGTAAAGGCATGCTCTCCAAGTGTGGCTGGCTAAAGAGACGTCTTAATATTACTATTTTTATTCTGTGAGCAAAAACATGTCATGCGTACTAACCTGCTATGCAAAAGCCGTTAATGCCAGCACCATTGCACAAATTGCTTTGAATGCTGTATGCAGAATGGGGAAAAAAAAGCTGCTTGTCTGGTTTGTTTAAATCGATAGCAGCATTTTATTCTTAAAACAATATATATTCCCTAGCATTTGGTGTAAGTAACAGAGTATGATGCACAGCACCTTTTGAAGCTGTTTTGCTCTCCTGCTTTTGGATATACAGAACCTAAAGAAAACTGAATTTCAGTGTCTGTTATTTATTTGGAAGATGGAACCAGTCACTGAGGAGTGAGTAGCTGTGATTCTTGTGGTATTCTGCTAGTTGTTTCAGAGACAACGCAATGTGGCTTGCTTAAAAGTCTACTGATGTCACTAATTCTTTCCGTTGGCGTCAGTGGACTTTGGATTTGCGCCAAGTTGCTTATACTGGGATGATGCTGTTTTCAAATAGCTTTTGTTACATGAACAAATTGACAAAACCTCTTTTGCAATAGAGTAGTTGCTTCAAATAATTAACTCGGGTCTCTTTCCTGCAGGAATAACCTAGATTGCACATGAATCCAGACATACACACCAGTAGGAATACGAGAGCCTATACGGAGTCTCAGTTCCAACCTGACTGACTTGTATCTGTCTGTGGAAAATTTCAGTACAGAAGAATCGATCTTGACTGTTAATAAAGAAACTGGCAGAGATACCTTCCCATAGAAAGCGATCTGAATCAGCAGCAGTTAAACAATATTGCATGAAGCAAAGATAAAATTACAGAAAAGCAGCATTTTTAATTTTCTTAAAATGTCTAAGTTTTCAGCTATACCTGCACGTTCATAAACAATATAAACAGTGATCTCATGTAACACATAAACAGTTCATGCCTTTCACAGTTTATGAAAGTCTAAACAAATTAAAATTTGTTAGGTGGCGAGCCTTTTGTTTACAGATATTGTAAATGAAGATTACCCCCAAAATGCTAGAAGCTGTATAGGTCCTGTGTATAATGTTTTACCACACATTAGATGTGCCAATAACACAGTTTATTCAGTAAACAACTTGAATCTTATATTTGTTTCATCTGGTTTTATTACTGCCCGATAAACAATGACGAATCTTTAATCTTATCAAAATATTTAAATGCTTACAAAGTGTGCTTTGTATACCTGACTGAATACCTTATGAGGTAGTAATGATTTTAGTATATTAACTTTAACGATTTTTGTCAGCATTGTTCAGAGTCAGCTTTCAGTCACCCCTCACAGATCCTAACCTTGTAAATTATATGTAGTTATTTTGCAGAAAAAAAAATCTGTATTTTACTTAGTTTGCAGCATTAGAAAATTATTAATCTGAAATAACCGTGATGGTTTTCTATTGATTTCCCTTTTGTTCTCAGAGGAAAAAAAGAAAAAAGAAATATCTGTTTGAGAATCTGGTCAGCATTTACTATTCTAGTTCAGAGTCAAGCCTTAACCTGTACAGAACGTCCACTGAAAACTCGTTAGTGTCCAGCTATAATACCCACTGAAGGGATAGCATCCATTACACTGTCAGCTGCATCACAACACATGGTGAATGTATGTTTCTGCATAGTGAAATAAAAGTGGTAAATGCATCCAAAATCGTATTGTTCTGTGTCTAAAAAGCACCTAGTGTTTTTCAATATTCAAAACGTTGAGTTACTTTTGTAAGACACCACAGGTTTCCCTCAACTGCACAGTAGCCACGTTTTGTCTTCAGCGGCTGACACTGCACCGTGCAGACAGTTGGAGTTAGCGGAGCATCCGAAGGGATGACGGTGTTCACCTTTGGGCAAATGATGTTTGCAGAGGAAAAACGGAGTATTTGGTTCCTTCCGTTTTCTCTAGTTGTGTACTGTTGCATTGAGTCTAAATGAAGGATTTTGTGGTTGCTTAGAAAGTAAAGGCCAGTAGCACTTGATTCAGATCCACTCTCTTTTTGTACTTTTGCTCTGAAACATGGATAAAATTCTCTTCAAAGCTGTACTTACTTATCTGTTCCTTTTTCTTGCTCTTTTGCCACATCCCATTGACGCTCCTCTGGTAGTTCAAGAGAAATTCATAACAATTAATTAATCCTCCTATCTGTATTTCCTTGCAAGATTGAAAGAAATGGGTACAAGCAGACTTTTCAGGACATAAAGGGCCAAATTTGCCCATCATTGTTTACACAGGGCTCCCTCACATTGAAGTCAATGGATTTGGCTTCAGTGGAGAGCAGGATTTGACCCAGTGACTTGTTAATAAATGTTTATTTTCTTAATTTAGAAAGAAAAATAGTATATATAGAGAGAATAACCTGTAGATAATAATTAAAAGAAATATCCGAAGGCTTTTAAAGCTTTGCCCTTAGTCTCTAAAATGTCTTCCTTCCACCAGCCATTCTTCATGCCTTTAATCCAGAGTGCAAACTATGTAACTCCCCCAACCACCATCATTGCTTACCTCTCGCCTAACGACCAACGCAAAGATTACTCTCTGTTGTGATCTTTGACCGACCTCTCCTCCTCCTAGTCCTTCAGACGTGTAGAAGAGCATCTACGTTCTCAGCCCTCTCGGTAGGCTCAGCTCTCTGGTGCTGTCGGTGCCGGGCAGCAGCCAGGGGTGGAGGAGATACTCGCCCTGTGTCTCAGCAGACGACATGCCAGGTTCTCGCTACTGCATCAGGAGTTTAAAAATAGACTCTGAAGCCATATTGATCTTCCCTCAGGTGCCCCTCATGTTGTCAGCTAAGAAACAGCATTGTATTACCTCAGAGAGACGTGAGGCAATTGCACAGCCTTCTCTCCAGAGTTAGCATAATATTTTAGCATGGCTTGAGGAGATTGTGCTTTGGTGATACTGCAAAGTATGTACGCTGTCTAAAGATACTGTATCGTAAGAAGTTAGTCTCCTTGGAAAGGACGCTCACAGCTAAGATACGGCCTAAGCGTATGCAAACTATGAGGAGATGAGAGTGGACAGGCAAAGAGATCTCAGTGCCACTGTTGGCAGTAGACCCTTGTTTGGGGGATGGTTCCTGGAAGTGATAGCTTTGGTTTTTGTTAGAAACTATTTCTTGGGTTGTCTGCCTAATGCTGTGCCACATGAAATAAAGAACACCTGCCTGTTTCTACCAACTATCTTTTGTCTCCGTCTCTTCTCATTTATTGTTGGTCTTTGTCTGGCTTTTCAACATAAAACAGCTTAGAAAACAAACCATCAAACATTGTGTTACTTGAAAGCGCCATTACCAACACACACACCAGTACAGGAGACAGCCTGGCTTGTTACAACTGGAGTCACAGCTTCAGCCCCGTGAGAGCTGGCTGCTCTGCACCATTGAGGTAAGGGACCAGGATGGCCAGGCAGGGCTTTGCACACCAGGCAAGAATGGGCACAGCGAGCAATCACAGCAATTGCAACCAGTACAGATACAGAATTAATACATTGCTTTGGCATTTGTAAGGCCATTTGAAATCACTTAACTTTTATCCCTCTGAAGGTTTTAAGGTTGTCTCATCACAAATGGCAAGTAATGCTGTTCTCTGCTCAAGCATATAAAAAAAAATTAATGGGCTTCTAAATCCAGGTATTAGATCAAAGCAAGGGTTTAACAGCTTAGTCTTATTTCTTCCCAGAGGAGATTTATGCAGCTGGTGAGGTGATGTGGCTCACCTGTACAACAGTTTGTATCTGCTGAAATTATAGTTCCTTATAAATAGTTCTTCATGGCAAATAAATCGGACTGAATCCAGGCTTCAGTTTGGCCAAACACCGTGGCAAATCTTGCTGCAGATTTCTTGCCTTAAGCCAGAATAGTTCTGTCAGTTAAGATCACAAGGCCCATTTACAAGCTTCACCTTTACATCTTCCCTCTTCGCAGGTAATAAGGGTGAGGTAAATGTGTTCCCCTTTTTAATAAAGGAGCAGTAATGGTCCAGGTTCTGCAGAGCTAGGAACCAAACCTTAATTTTTAATCATTTTTCCTAGTCTAGTCTATTAAAAGTTTGTGACCTGCCTGAAGTACAGCTGAGAGAACGCATGATTATTTTTTTTTAATGTTTGTTGGACACACCAGCAGCACATACTATATACCGTTAACTGAGTTGCCCAAACAAAATCCTGCTCAGCCAACCATGTGTTCGACCAAACTGGCTGTCATCATTTTTATATCGTTAGCTACCACACAGTCAGAGACCTTACACAAAAAATCTATTTAATGAGCAAAGTTCAAACTAATACTAAAGGAAACCGCATTTTCATTTTACTTTAGCCATTATAAAGCATTAAGAAGAAAAGTGATGTTTTTCAAGGTAAATATGTCCCAAACTGTAGTTCACTGTTTCAAAAATTAATCTGAGCTCTTTGATACTGTTAACTTTAAGGAAAATCCTTAATTGGGCAATTTCCCATCCCCGAGTCTTAGATCCGTATTCTCCTGAAGTACGTAAAAGAGTAACACTGAGCTAATGAGAAGAGATTAAAAACAATTACTAGAGTCTCTTCTTTCCCTTCCCCTCCACTGCATAAAGGAGCAGATCCTTGTTTTCAAGTATTCTCTGGTGGTATCAAACCTTCTTCAGTTGGCTGTACTGATCTAATCTCTGGATACCTTTGCAATTTCTTTTGTTCTTGAAACCCACTATCTCTAGTTACAGGCTTTCAGTCTTGATGTATTTTATGGCTGCGTGCTCGTGAAATGACACCAAACTCTCCATCAAGTGGAATAAGACCAAAGTCCTCTCAAACGGGATCTGGGGCTGGATGAACATGAAGAAATGCTTTCTATGACAACAGGAACTGAACTAGACCTCCTGAAGTCCTGTGTAGATCCCAAGGTATAGCGGTGGTTTGAGGTACTGTGGATGGACGATGAGTATGGGTGGACTCATGGATGAGTATGAGAAATGCCTACTCAATTGCACGTTTTTTTTTTTTTAAAGACGGAGGAAGTGAAGCACTTTTCTTAAATCTACAGTTTCCAAAGGCTCTATCAGTCTTACATCACAGGTGATGGTTTGCTCTATCTTTTGTCATTAGTGTTATGCCACAGCAGCGAAGAGATTGTCCGTGGTTGCTGTGGGTTCCCTCAGAGCAACACAAAAATACCAGCCTTCCTAATAAAAACTTAGTCATACACGTAAAAATACTGTTATGCATCCTTTAGTTCTGTCTCAAATGGGGATTTTAGTTTAAATAAACAATGAGGAATATTGCTGCTAGTTTTTATATAAAAGTCTTTTCCACAAATTCCTGTATTTATTAAATGAAACTGGATTATTCTATTATCTTGGAAGTACTGTTAGCCCTTGCGCATACTGTAAATTTCTCTGGTTTATGCCACTTGATTCCTCCTCCACCCTTTTTTCTGTCTCCTATTCAGCATCAGTCCTGCTTCTCAGCTGGAACTAATGGCTGCTGTAAAGACTGTTAGGAACAGAATTTTAAAAATCCTTGTTTAAAGGAAAACCAATATGCTCAAACTACGCAAAAATCTCAGTCAACTCTTCCTTCATCTCATGCTCCCAAATGCAGCTATAACCTCCATAAATCAATGACCTCACTCTTGGAGTTGAAATGACCATCACTCACTGTAAGTAAGATTAATGGCCTGTCTTTTAGAATGGCTACAGTGACATAGCGGGGGGAAGAAAAGAAAAAAAGAGTACTGACATTAGAAATTATTTTCATTTTTAAACACATTAGACTTTTATCTGTACAGTGTACCAGGTCTGTTTTCTCCAGAACTTAAATAAGACTCTTTTATTCTTGTTTCTTTATGTCCAGAGTTTGCTAAGAATTTCTTTTCCATTTTATGGACGTATCTTTGCTGTCTGCTTCTGTGGCAAGATGTACCATGGCTCTTGACTTCTGCACACAACCAAAGCTCAGGCAACAATGTCAACTAATCTGAACTGCAAAACACAGTTCCTGGAACGTGTGGAGTTTTGGAGCTGCCTGAGTGGCAACCCACAGGGGTATTTTCCCAAACCAGTCCTGCCTTACAGTGCACATGTTGCTCTTAAGTACTGGGCATGTGTTCTTTGGTGGATAATCCTGAGTGACTGTAGTGCGAAAGATACAATATTAGACAAAACACATTAAAAGTCTCAGGGAAGGGCATATCATAAATCATGCAACAGAGCAAAGAAAAAAAAAAGCAAGCAATATATCTGAAGGTACAAAAGCTAATCATTAAGAAACCTTCAAAGCTTCTTCTAGTCGGAAGAGTCCAGCTAATATGATGCTCGCTCTCTCCATAAATCAAGAGCACTACTAGCACAGATATCCTTCCTCGGTGGATTTACGAGGTTCTTTCTTGGACATGCTGGTTTTCTGGCCAAACTCAGCTGATGGATTTGGCATATGAAGGCTTCTAAAGGCATTTATATTCCTTTAGTCCAATCTCCAATCCATATACAACTTAGAGAAATGTGGATCTTGTTATATAGTCACACAAGTGTTGACAGTTTCACCACATCCTAAATCCCAAGCTACTGGGAAAATACACACACACACAAACGTGTTCCCACAGAACATTATTTGTTCTAACAGTATTTCTATGAAATCATCCTTGAATATGCATTAAACAACTGATTATTTTTTTCTTTTATTTTTCCGTTCAAAATGCCATCTGGTGATTGACATGTCACAAGACTATTTTTTTCCCACAATCAGATGCAGTATGTCAATACAAATATTTTTTGTCATATGAGTATGTAAACATGAAAACATTGCAACATGTGGCCTGCCATCACAGAAATAAAGGACTGTCATGAATATCTGCATGAGGTGGTCCTGTGACAAGGAAGCTTCTGCAAACTCTGGGAAGGCACCCTGTATAGTGGCTTATCCCACCACTTCACAGTTCTTTGAAATTCTCTTTGTCCCTTCTTGCTTGCTTTTCATATTCTCCAACTTAATCCATCTGTGTTTGATCTATCAGGATCCTCTCTTCTGTATCTTCTCTCCTGCAACTTCTCCTGGCTTTTGAGCAGATGGCACTTGCTGCTTCTCTTTCCATTCATTCTGCTGTCATATCCTATCAACCTTCTTTAAAGTCATGATAATTCTCTCTGTCCTGCACTCTGCCCCACTCATCCTTAACAACTTCAACTCCTACAATCATGATACATCCAACCCTTAAGTGCATATTTCTTTGCTTTCGTATCTCTTCAAGTTTCAGTCTTGGTTCATTCTTCTCTTCTTAACACTGGTGCCTTTCCCATGATTTTTTTTTTATCAAGCAGTATTCTCTTTGATTATTTTTTTTTATAGCCACTTTTTCCCTCTTCAGCCATCATCTGATCTCTTTCAGCATCAGCCCACTCTCTCTAACACTGATACTTGGCTCTTTCATGTTTTCTGGTCCATTAGCTTTGATGGGCTGTCATCTGCTTTCAGACCTTTCAAGCCCCAGCCCCAGTTTCTCTGCTCCTCTGTCTGACCCATCACTGAAAAGCATGCATGATGGAAATCCTGTAGTTTTTCTTCAGTACAATAAACATTCTTTTCTCTAACAATGTAAAACAACACTCTTCTATTTAAATAACAAACACCCCCCACCCACTCCAAGCAGACAATATTCGCGCTGCCTTGTTCCCTCTTCTTTCTGCATGGAGTCCTGCCCGTACCTTCCAATGAGAGTATATTTATAGGCTGAATGATTTTTATCACCCTCTCAGCTTCTGTCCTCTTCATCCTCAGCTTCCACTTGACCTTTTCACAGATGTAGAAGTTTCATGTCTGCTTCAACTTTTGACAGCCTGAACACATCCTCATGATTGCTTCCCAAGGGATCTTTCTCCTTAAAATATCAGGTTTATTTCCTAAATCTTTAGTTCTGCTCATTCTAAAAATGTCTGCTCTCAACCAACTCTCAATTTTGCATCCAGGACCGCGTTGTTGGCATTATCTAGAGCTGCTCTCTCCCACTCTGCAGGCCGGCATGTTTTCCCCCACAACAGCTACCATAGCATGTCTAGTTGTCTTCTCCAGGCTCAGGACTAGTACTCTACTACCATTCTCCATGACTGTTCTCTCTGTTATCTTTCCGTAGAACATACTCCACTCTTCTATCTGAATCTTATCCTCCTCTCTGTGCTCAGCTAAGTCCTCCTGACTCTCCAACTGTTCTTTTAGCAACAGGCTCCCCTTCTTTGTCTCCACTTTTCTGTGGGAATCTTTGGAGCTCATGGTGTGCATCCAGTCTTCCTTTACACCGCCTCACTGTGATCTTCTCCATGAATGTGGATTCAGCCAGCTCATGTATCTCTCTCAGTTGTTGAAAGTAAGGTTGCTATTGCTTCTCTTTAACCAATTTGTGTGTACTTACAGCTGCAGCGCTATTCAGCAGAAACACTTCTGTCACTCACGTTCCTGCATTATGACTCCTGTGTGACGGCAAAATGGAAACACCCCCAGAAAATGTGATATTTATTAGTGTATGAGAATAAAGAGGTAACATCATCACTCTGTTGACACCTAAACTGTTCTGCAATAAACAGCCAGTTTTATTTCAGTCGATAAAGAAGCCCCATGACCAAAAGGGCACCTTCACTGGGGCCCAGCGTTGTGCAGCCTCTGACCTGGAGCTGGTTTCTATCTGATTTGCTCAGAGCAAGGGCTGAAGAACGGGACTGTCTTCTCCCATTCTTGTACACATGACCCTTACATAAACCCTAGGAACACAGCAAAATTATGTTATCCATGTGAGGCAGGCTGCTGTGATGCAGGCTGAACAAGTCAGGTGTCAACTCACTGATTATACGCATCGGTGCATCTGTACTGAAATGGTGCATCAGCATTATTTATTCAGTCACACCACTAAGCTCTCCTTCAGTGCATTTAATGCTGCGCTCACCTATAAGTCCAAGTGATTTTAGGAGGAGGAAGAGACAGTAGAAGAGAGACAGGTAGAGCAAAAGCTCTGCCATAGCCTTGTGGGCGAGAGAAACCTTGGCTGACACCTTGCATGTTCCATCTGTATTGTCAAGTACATCAATCACTCCATCAATTAAAGCTAATGGATGTTGGGACAATAGTAGCACCAGTTGGCTCCCTACCCAAATTTTATCATTACGTGTCCTTGTTTGGCCAGAAGTACAAATACATTGTGGAGAGCTGATTCCAGTTTCTCCAGTGAAGCAGGTTAATCTTCTACCGAAAGCTAACCCTGCAGTGTCAGAAAAGCCACCTGGTGCTGTGGCAGGCCAAAACCCATTGCTCTACTGATTTGGAACAAAGGTTTTTTGTTATAAAAAACCTAATTTGGCCGAAACAAAAAAACTGCTGGTGATGGGGGGAAAAACCCTACAAGCTGCATTAACAAAACTCCTCCAACAGCAGCAGTATTGTTCCCTTGTTATGGTGGGAAAATCAGTTCCTTCATTATGAATGGTGGAACTTATTTGTGAGCCTGGGGAAGACGATGTGACTAAAAGATAAGGTAGTTGATAATAGTTCAGGATCAACAAATTATTTCTTACAACTGAGTCTCAGTAAAAAGACTTCGCTATAATACCAAATGTTGTGCTTTATCTACAGCACTTATTTTTTGCTTCTTTAACACCAAAACAATGGTGCCAGAGGGTTAGAAAAATTTTTTTCAGTCATTTGGTGTACAGAAACATCCAGCTCTCTCAAATTCACAAATAGGTGATTTCAACAGTAAGAAGAATATCCACAGCTTAAACACAGCAAAGGAGAAAAGAAGGTTAGTACCTCTGCACAGAAAGTTGTAGTGACTCATGAAAAGCCTAAAACTATCAGGACTAATGAATGCTTATAAATACTTAAAGCGTGTGTGTCAAGGGGATGGGGCCAGTCTTTTTTCAGTGCCCAGTGACAGGACAACCTTGAACATAGGAAGTCCCATCTAAACATGAGGAAGAACTTCTGTCCTTCGAGGGTGGCAGAGCACTGGAACAGGCTGCCTAGAGAGGTGGTGGAGTCTCCATCTCTGGAGACATTCAAAACCCTCCTGGACATATTCCTGCCCAGCCTGCTCTAGGTGGACCTGCTCTGGCAGGGGGCTTGGAGTAGATGATCTTCAAAGGTCCCTTCCAACCCCATATCATTCTGTGATTCTTTGAAATTATAGCAACTGCCTGTATCACACAGACAAACAGAAATATTTGTCTCTAAAAAGAGGTTTAGTTTTGAAAAGAAAGTCTGTAGACTCTGAGGTCTGGGATTTGAACTAGCCCAAACAAACAGATCTGAAGGATATAACCCTAAAAGAAGGCTACAGCTTATAGGAGATGTATAGCAGATACACCAGGTTGTACGGAAAGCAGAAAAGGTAATTTGGAACTGAAGTTTCACTATGTGTTTGTGCTGTGAGAACCAAACTTGTGAACAGAACTTGCAGGAGACATTATTTGTGTTATTAATGAAAAACATTTGGAGCATGACTTGAAACCAAATGAGAAAAGAAGAAAGGAATTCTGCTGTGGCAAGTTTTGTTTGGGCAGCAAACAGAATTCTGCAAGGTCTTCCCATTTCTAGATACAATGTTTTGGGTATTTGGTAAACTGTACATGGAATGTATACATTCCACTGTTATTAGAAACTACAATTCAATCTTTTGCAGTCTTCTTGCCCTTCAAAACCATAGTTCTACAAATGTTTCATGAAACCGTGTAGTATTTCTTTGAAATATGATCTTGTCTCAGAATTTTACTTTGGAAGACAAATATTCCTTTAAAAGGGATTTTTCCACCCGCTATCTGGCAGTAACCCAAAATAAATTACTAGAACTACAATATCAGAGAAACCTTATAATTACAGCACAGATTTCAAATTAAAATCAAGCCAGGCATGGTCTGTAATAAAGGGTCCCAGCACATGTGGCTTATCTATTATCAAGAGTTTTGAAAGGGAAATTTTTAAGCAGGGCTCAAGGGATACTTTATGTATGTTTATAGAGAATTCCCAAAAGAAACCCAAAATATTCCCAGAACGGACTTCCTGGGAGAAAAACTAAGGTAAACTAAGGGAAATTAAGACATGGATTTTGATGGCTGCACTAGTGACAGGATATGATGATGAAGGCAATGATGCAAGAAACTGAACTCTACCAAGGTAGAATGGAGACAAAGATCACAGAGGATTTTATTCAGTGAAGACCCAAATAGGGTAATTAACCTCGTGGGGAGTTTTGAGCTAAGCTTAGAAGTTGAACAGAGGAGAGGATGAGGAAACAGGCAGCTGACTTGAGTCATCAACAAGGAGGTCACTGATATCTGAGCATGAGGTGCCTTGAGAAGAGCAGAAAAACATTCAACAGAGGACTGTAAGTCAAAAGTAGAGACAGTGGCCTACGTGGCCCAGGTACCCAGGAGATAATAAGAGAAAAGTCAGGTGAGATCAAATGCTCTGAAAGTCAGAGGAGGCAAGATTATCTGAAAATAAGAAGAATGGAAAGGGAAAGCGGTCACATCCTCACTCTGGTCTGTTCTGCACCAGTGACCTAATGAGGGGGAAATGGCACCCAAGTCTTACTTGAGTTATTGCTTATGTGGAACTCCTGTGAGCTACATCTGGAACGTTTCAGGCAAAGCAAAATAATTGCCTGAGCAGAATTCATGGTTAAATTGCTCCTGCAAAACAAGCAAGCAAAAAGTTTTAATAGCATGTTAGAGGACTGCAAGAGAATATCGCTCAGTCAAAGCAGCCTGCAATGCCTAAGGTTGTTGTGATATATTTAGCTTCTGACTTGATCATACATAATCCTGTTATCTTGTAACTGTTACAGCAAAACATGCAAACATATATAATAATGTTAACACAGTGTAGTAGGCTAATAGACAGCATACTGATCCAAAGCTCTAACACGTGTTTCTTTTTTTCCTCCCCCCAAATACAGCTGCACCTGGTCTTTTCAAGCTAGTGGGCCGATAAGGGCTGTCTCAGGTTCTCCAGAAACAACATGACAATTATGTTAGCAAATGATGATCTTGGAGAATGCACTCTTATATTTGGTGATCTTAAACAAACAAAAAAAAAACCCTGCTAAATTTCTCTCAACTTGACTTTGGAGAGAGTGAAACATAACTAAGTGTGGATTGTATGTGGTACATCACCTTACAAGCATTTGCCCTCCTAAGGGCCAAAGGCTATGACAGAATGTGAGGTACTGCACAGGAAAAAAATGAAATGATGATGTTACTGAAATGGTTTGTGGACATCATATACCTAAATAGAGGGGCTTTTCCTCCTGAAATGAGTGGCATCTACAGAACCTATATCAATATAAGAGGTGTTGTTTATAGCTGCTGTCATTTCACTCTTGCTTCTGCCAAGTTGCAGTCTGTTTGAAAGATTTCTCTGAAATCGGGCTTTTACTGTTAAGTTACCAATCATATGGTCTAAACTGCTTCTAGCACATGCAAGGACTAGTCCAATAGGCACTGATGGGAGAAACTAACAGGATGGTCTAACAGATACAACAGCCACATTCCCTAGTGGGGCAATTATCCTAGAATTATCCTAGCACTTTGATTTGTTTAAAAGTGTATGGAAATTTGCTTGTCATTTTATCAACTATGACAGCATGTAGTTGTGCGAACATAAAGCTGACAAAGAAATTTGGCTTACTTCCATTACTAACCATATACCTTATTAATATGAGAGCAAATCTGGAAATTGCTGCGGTCAGAAAATACTTCTAACTAAAAAAATTGCATAAATAACCCTGATTACCATTTCGGTGAATGCCACCATTATAGACAGCACTGGCCAGCATATGGAAAACTGTTTCAATGATGGTAAGCTCAGAGAATGATAGTCCAAATGCAATAGCAGTGTATCACACAACTGCTTTATTTGTGCACATCTCCACCTAATGGGTATGAACATCAGCAATGGCTAGTTGCATTTGATTTAGGGAGAGATGATACTCAAGATGGAAAAGCCTATGAAGGGGCAGAACCTCTCTAGACTTTCCATTGATTTCTCTTGCATAAGACCCATCATCCAAGAATGATCCAGACTGGAAATATTACTTTCTGTAAACTGCACTACTTGACAGACAGTAGCCAGAGCTATTGTGCTCATACTATGAAAATTGTTCTCCTTTATTCTCCCTGTCCCTTTCTCCTTTGACTTATGTTACATACAGATACTGGGACTGAGAAGGGCTGTCATAATCATTCCTGAACTGTGTATGTATATTATGCTATTTATGCAAGGTCTTTGAGTAGCTGCTGTATCTTTTCCAGTATCACAGTCAGGTGGTTGGTATCTTGGTTGTGAAGCTCCTCTACGGTTTTCCAAAAAGAGGTTCTTTTTTTAGCATGTGTTTCTCCTCCCACATTTCTGAGATCATCTCTTTTTGCATTCATGTCAAAATAAAATGGGAAGGAAAACTGCAAAAGTTAAAAAGCAGAGAACTATGCTTAGCCATCCACCTTGAACACCATGAATAAGAAATTGGGATTGAACAGTAAATACATATTAGTTTAGTTGCCAATGCATAAAATAATCCATCTGTAAGCTCACAAATTCTGCTGCAGATGTACCATAAATCATTAATAGCACCTTACCTTATTTTGAAACTGTAGCATGTATCAAGCAAGAAGGCTTGTTGTATTACCATCACAGGCTCTAGTTATATCACTAACAGCTTTGGCTCAGATGTTGGCGGGCATTTAAATCCAAAGTATGCATTAGGTAAAGCAGAATGAGTAATGTTTGGGATGACCATAAGGCATGATTGTTATGAAGTCTCTTTGTACTTACAGAGACTGAGCAATGTTCACTTGCTCCAAGTAATTTGGCAGCCACAGCTGCTGGCAATATTTGTATGTGTTCTGTAGAAAAGACTATAACGGATTGTGGTTATAAAACATAAATTGTTCAAACCAAGCAAATGTAACTTCTACTTATTCCCATAGGACTAATAATTCACATAAGCCTATAATTTATTGCAAGTTATGTTTCCTGTATTTCATGCAACTTGTACAGTACAAAAGACCTGACTGTGACTGCAAAGCCCACATGCATTCAACATCCTGTATCAGTTTGAAAAATACATGCACTTATACTGGGGACAAGCAGCTGAAAGAACTTTGGTAAAACAAGCTGGTAAGAAAAGTCTGTTTTGGCAGAAATTTTGACAGTCCTGTGGCTAAACAACCAACACTGTTTTCAGACCAAGTCCAACTGTACAACATCATCACAGTAGGAGAAGTGGCACACCACAGGCAATTATCATTCTAGCGTACAGCAGCTACAACCCATGGATCTTTTCCAATCTTCCCCTTTTATGCAAGCTCTTCAAATTTGTAAAATTCATAGGTTTCCTGCCTCAGCAAAATGCACTCAGCAGTGCTATAACTTCTTGCTGCAGCAGACCAATTGCAAATTGCATTGTTTCCCGTACCTGTAGCATTATACCTTTTTTATGCTGTAGTCATTGCATTTCTAATTTCGGTAACTGAGTTTACCAGTATACATAAGGACATATGTTATCCCTGGGGATCCTTGTACATCAGTCTAATGCATCTAAAAAGTTCTTTCAGAGGTCAAGGTCGGAGTATTTTGCCATGGGTTAAACATTACCAGCTACAATGTATTGAGATATTTTCAAACTTCCCCAATGTAAAAGCCAACCTACAGGTATTTCGGTGCCCTGAAACACTGTTGCAGGCTGTCATGTTTAAAGTCAATAGCAAAACACAGGCAGACCTGAGCTTCAGAAAGCCACAGTATTAGGGTTTGTTGTTTTTTTTTTTCACATTGGACTTCACAGGAAACTAGTTGGAAAAAAAAAAAAAAAAAGAAAAAGGCAATTAGTGGTGTATGCTCTGGATCTAGCTCTGGTGAAAGCAGGTTAACAAAACAAAACAAACAAACAAACAACAAAAATAAAAACCCACCAAACCCTAGCCACTGCCCTAGGAATATTCTACTCTGGTAATTCCTTGAGTGAATTGACACAAATGATGCAGTCACAGAATCACAGGATGATATGGGGTTGGAAGGCATCTCTGGAGACCATCTAGTCCAAGCCCCTGCCAGAGCAGGTCCACCTAGAGCAGGTTTCACAGGAATGTGTCCAGGTGGGTTTTGAATGTCTCCAGAGATGGAGACTCCACCACCTCTCTAGGCAGCCTGTTCCAGTGCTCTGCCACTCTCGAAGGAAAGAAGTTCCTCCTCATGTTTAGATGGGACTTCCTATGTTCAAGGTTGTCCTGTCACTGGGCACCACTGAAAAAAGACTGGCCCCATCCCCTTGACACCCATCCTTTAAGTATTTATAGGCATTGATCAGATCCCCCCTCAGTCTTCTCTTCTCCAGACTAAAAAGACCCAAGTCCCTCAGCCTCCCTCAGAGAGATGTTCTAGTTCCCTAATCATCTTTGTAGCCCTTTTCTGTACCCTCTCCAGCAGTTCCCTGTCCTTCTTGAACTGGGGAGCCCAGAACTGGTCATATAAAGGCACAATTAATAGATCATTACAAAGTGAGGAGAATTTAAATTATAGACTAATACGATCCCTTGAAATCACTTGTGGCCACCATAGTACCTGTCACTACGGTCCACACTGATAGTGGAGGAAACTTTTTTGTTGACCACTACAGATTATTTGCTCATAACTGCATTTTTTGCAGTCCAGCAAATATTGAGGACTCTTTTAACAAGCCTCTGCAAGATGCTGATCAACCAAGAAACAACTGAAGGGGGAGAAAAGGGAAGAGCTGCTTAAGGTGTGTTATCTTAAATTAGTATTTTCTGCACATCTTCACTTTGATATACTTATCTTTGAATCTCTTAACACTTTTGAAAACTGTGGCAAAGCAATTTGTAGAAGATTGCACAACAAAAGAATTATTGATCATGGTTCAAATCTATTATCCCTATCAGACAGCCCTTTTCCTTCTGGATATGTATCCTACCTACAGTTTTCCCTTAATATGACATTAAATTCTAATCTTATGTACAGCTTTTTTGGATGTTTCTGAGATGATGAAAATCATTCTTCTCTACATATATATAGTTAGGCATCAGTAAGGGTTTCTTTGCACCCACCAAATCCCATAACCAACAGTTAATCTCTCTTCATATTAAAATATCATGACAAGGTCCAAAAATGACCACAGGAATATCTTTTTTTCAATCTGGAAGGCAATGTAGTGGGAGCCAATGCCTCTTCTGGTAACCTTTATAACCTAAGTATCAAAATAGGCACAGTTTAAGGGAAGAAAGAGGAGGAAATAGAGGTGAATGATCAAGGTCATGACCTCTTAGAGAAGAATCAAGGACAGAATACAGCTTTCTGATTCCCAGCCAAGTTCCAAATCCATTACCAAAGCAAATACTTTTCCTTTTGTTTTACTCTCCAATGCCTATTAATAGTTTACTATTTTAATTTCATGTAAGAAGTTAATCGTCTTATTATTTTTTATTTCTCTTTAGAGAAGCAAAGAAATATAAACTTGTATGAACTATGTAACCCTACACTATTAAAAGTAAGCTCCAATATTCTGACATGGTACTGATTTAAAAATAGAAGTATTTGGGAATTCTTGAGGTCTGTAAACTTTAATAGAGAGATGGAGCTATAGCCACCAAGCAATCAATGCATTGTTTCTTTTGGGCAAGACAAGTAGCCACATGATACAGAGATGAAGCATATACTAATAATGAACACCGGAGGAGATCCAGACTAGTTCTCAGGGGATTGCTTCAGTTTTAAACAGTACATCTACTAGGATTCAGCACAGTCATTGTACTGTTCCACAAACTTTGTTCACATGGAGTAACACAGAAGGATGTACGTAGCTTCAACATTTAATAAAGGTAATCACTTAATTAAAGACAGGTTTTTGCAAAGTCCAGTCCTGAGAAAGCAGACAGGGAAAGGCAGTAATAATACTTATATTGATTCTAATAGAGGATTTTTATTTTTCCAAACTCTCATCAAACTAAACAGAGATGTAGTCTTTTTCATCTTATAAGAAATGAGACTGATAATTTACAGTAATAGCTATAGATTTATCAGGATAAAACTCTACTACATCCAAAAAGAGCTAGGGCATGCTCATTAACACAGCTTGGCACTGTCTCCCATGGAAATCAGTGGGAGCCATTCTAGTTACTTTAGTGAATGTTGGATAGGATCTCCGAACAGTATGACATTTGGGAGGGGCCTAAAAAATAGAGGGGCACACTAGAAATAAACAAAATGTAAATTTAGGTTTTTCTTTCATACTCTAATGCACAAGCACAAGCACAAGCAAACTCTCCCCTAAGCATATACTTAACACCATTATTGTACTTTAAATTACTAAATCTATTTCCTAAATACTCTGTTATGTACAGAGCCATAGAATGGGATATCTTTATAATGGGTTTAAAAGATAATTACATACCTCTATACATTTTTCTCAATCAAAATTTGATATTATTTTCTAAATATGAAGTGAGGTGTTCAAAAATTCATGTTAGGTGATATATCAGTTTTATCTGTACACTGGATTATAAATTATGGATTAACATCTACTTCCCTTATGAATTGCAACATTCCCACTGTCTGCAAGGAGAAGGTGTTCAAGCAAAATTCTAGGCAGCAAATTTTCCTAATCTCATTCCTCTTCCTAACAGGCATGTGGTAGTCTCATGATGTTTATCTGCTTCTCAGGTAACACACATAAATATGAGAGAGAAAATTCTCCCTGCAAAAATACATTGTATTCTGCAACTGGGCTGTGAACAGTGCCCTATATCTCCACTTATGAACAGAATATTTGGTCTTAATATGGCAGGATGATGCCCTCTCCATACTCATGGTGCCTTTCAGAATCCTCTCCTTGAAGATCCAGAGTTCCCATACTTTCACTACCCTGACACTGATGCAAAGTGCCTTTCATTCTGCCAGTCCTTTATACAACTATTTGTTCATCGCACTCCTCACTAAGGGCTGACCACATAAAAGAAAAGAAGTGGAAGCTATTTCTTTAGATCAAGCAATAAAAGGGTCTGATTTCTAAGGATTTAGGTTTATAACTTTGGTAATGGTCCATGTTGAGAGGAAAATCTGAGTGACTGAGCAGTTAAGAGTGCATCATAATGCAAATGCACAGAGGATCATAGTGAAGATTACTAGAGTAACCTTTATTCTGCCTTCTTTACCCTTGGAGTGCTTAACTTCAAAGCATTATCTTTCTTTTAATGTAGGCCTTTGGCAGTTGCAGTATTTCATAGACTGGCAAGCCAAAGAGAACTACTATAACCATCTAATTTGACCTCTTATATAAAACAGGACACAATGTCACTTGCTGCTTTTACTTTGAGCCAATTAACTAGTGTGTGACAAAGCATAACTTTCAAAGGCATTCATTTTTTCATTTGAGGATTTCAGGAGATGGGAGAATCCATTAATTTTCTTGCTGGTTTGTTCCAATGGTTAATCACTCCCTCTGTTTAAAAAATGTATGCTTCATTGCCTATCTGAATGGTTTCATGGTCTCAGCTTCCAGCTATGGGCAATTCAGGTCTTTTGTCTTTGGACTAAAGATCCCTTTATTCACTCGGTATTTTCTCTCCATTAAGTTAAGTAAGTGTCTTAGTTGCTGTAATCAAATCATTCTAATGCATTCTTGTTGAGGAAGCTAAATAACTTGTGCTTTTAAAGTCTCACTGTAAAACACTTCCTGCAGCCCTCCAAATAATTTTGAAGCTCTTTTCTGCTCCTCTTTTTTTTTTCCTTGCATCCTTTTCAGAACATGGGAACCAGAACTGTGTGCTGTATTTCAACAGCAAATGAGAGACTGATATCCACCACGAGTCCACCAGCCAAAACCAAAACACACACCACCTCCCTATCTCATCTTACCCTTTTATATATATATATATATATGCATATATTTATGTATTCTTGGGCAAAAAATTATGCAGCCTCTTTGGGACAGGTACAGACCTATCACATGAGATTCGTATTATACCATAATATCTGGAAAACATTAAATACAGAAAACCAAACTCATCCAACAAAAAGGCCTGCTGCCACCAGTAGCAGAAGTGCAAGCAGATGATAAGGGCAACGCTTTGCCATCGGACCTGCCACTGCTCCAAGGCCAGGATCCATTGTAGAAATGTTGGTCCTTGCCCAAGGATGCTCTGACCAGTCTAAGCTGGGGGGGGACCCTACTGGTACCACTGCCTTTATCAGACCTGCGCCACTCCTACCTTAGGTTTCACCTTCCCACTTCTGTATTATTTTCCTTCTGCACCTTAGTTTTTTCCCTTTCTTTTCCTGTTTCTCCTCTGCCAGAAAACCAATTGGAGCTGGCAGATAAGACTCCATCTTCTGCAGTGTTCCTTTAACCATCTGGCCAAATACATCAGCAAAAAGTGATATCTTAAACGGGTTTATTGCTGGTGCAAATGAGTTGCATCTCAGAGTTGCCTGAAGGCAATGTGTGAGGTTTGTTCTTCTGAAAAGGAAAGGTTGTAAGCAACAGTAAGCACCAGAAGAACTTAAATTTCTATTTCTATGTTCACTATTATTTTATGTATGCCTGTCCTTAGAAGGCAATTAAAAGGAAGCTAGTGTGAATAACTGATGTTACAGGCCATTAGAATGAATTCTTTCTCCAGGACAGTTAATGCTTCCTTTAATACAACCAAAGATACTGTCAGTTCAGGGAAGAGAAGTGGATACAGAAATTGTTCCTTCTTTTTCTATGCTTTTAATGGATGGTTATGAAGGTTGTGTGATTGTCCATTGGACTGAGAAAGTTGAAAAGCCAAATCTTAACTCCTTAACGTTGTATGACATCAGGATAACTCTCTTAGCTTTCTAAGCCCATTTATTCCCTCAAAATGAATCAAATGCTTCTCCCATTATCTAAATCTTTCTTATTCTTGAACAGGTTACAATCAATGATATTTAACAGTTCTGACAGAGCAATGAGCTTTTTTTGCCTCTAGCCTGAATCCAGCTCAGTTCAAATGTTTTTCTGTGGTTATGGTTTTTTCAGTGATGTGTTTTCCAGTGATCTTTAATGACTTCACTGTTAGATGAGATCAGTTCTGAATTCTACTTTCATTATCATAACAATGTTTCCATGCTTTCTACAAATACTCAGATTAAATAATGAGATCAAAAATGCAGGTATTAACAGGCTAAAATCTTTCTGACCTCCTTGGAGCAAAGTGCTGATGAAGGCTTGAAATGTGCAAACTAGAACAGTCAGTGAAAGAGCTCTCTGTTATAAAATTTTCCCTTTTAAAAAAGTGAAATTTCATGGTTATTAGAAAATGTGCAGAAAACCCAATTACCTTTAAATAAAATGTCACGCATAGAGCTGCACAACTTATTTGTTGTATGAAGCTTTCCACCTCTCTTTAAGCACATGCCAAATGCCAAAATACACTCAACTGGTTAGAAAAACGTCCACAACTAGTTGCGACCAACGCGCAACCAACTAGTGAAGAAAACAGCCATATCAGCTAGAAGCAGGCAAGCTGTCTACCAGCGGGGCCCAACCCTTCTCTACTAATGGCATTTTGCGAGCAGTTTATGAATGCAGGAATCCTGGTCATTCAGTCTCAGCTACAGAATTTCAAGCACCTTGCGTAGAGTGGACAAGGCTCCATTTCCTTTTGTTGTTGTACCCTGTGTAGCTGACTGATGTGAAAGTATCGAATTAGATATTGCTCTTAGTTTATTTATAGAGCATTAAATAAAAATAGCAATGGAGAATTTAACGAGTTGTTCTTGCTGTAAACAATAAACATCTAACTTTCAGGAATAACAAAACATGAGGTTGACAAAGAATGAGGGTGAAGGTGAACTGAGGACCGTAGCTGTAAGATGACTGATTTTTCAATTATAGACTGTCCATAATTGTGAGGAATATTTTCCTATAAACAAACACAAGTAAAAGGCTTGGGGTTTTTGACAAAACAAATACATCATAGTAAACAGTACTTATTTACATTTGGCAAGCTTGCCTTCTTTCAGAAAATGCCACATCCAAAAATTCACATTTGAATACAAATTAGCTTCATGTAGCCATGACAAGATCCACAATAACTTGGTAACCACAACTCCGCTTCAAAGAGGGGTTAAATTGTTCTGGTCTGCCCATCCTCACACCAGCAGAGCAATCATTCAAAAAATATTGTTTGCCCTGTTGATGCAAACTGGCCGTCAAGTAAATAATTCATGATATGGCAGTCTCTTCTATTAACTCCATACTGAAAGACTCTGTCTTGAACATGAAACATGGCTGAAACCGAGATCACCGTGCTAGTGATACAGGACCAGATGGTATAGGTGTGCTGTAAATCAAAAATATACCTCACCTGTGAACGAGAAATCTGTTATTTTTTGATAGATCAGGCACAAAGAAGCTGTTATACTCTTGTGGACCAGTTGTTTCTTAGGCATGTGTTCATAACGTTGGCAGGTCTGTAATACAAACAGGAACTGAGCACAGAAACAGCTCTTGCCTAGTGAATATTAACTAATTCACCAAAATGCCTTCTACTCCTCTTATATATATCACACTTAAAAGTCAAGAAATACCCAGGTTAAGATTGATTACGTAATTTTAGGCTTTTGTTCATTTCATACCATCTTAACCAAAGGTGAAGGATCCAAATACATGTAACAATCTGTCTTTCTCCCCTAGGACGTCTCACCTCTGCTCAGCATCCTCTGTCCATTGGATGCTGTGGATGACAGTAGACGTTGCTGGTCCCTAAAGCTTCTACCTGTAGTGCTTGCACTTCAGCACCAGAGTATAGCATCACAACCGAGTAAGGCAGGAAGATGACGATACAGAGACAACACTGCGGGAGAGGAAAAGAAAGTGAAGTTTCATGATATTCCTCTGGCACTTGACTTCATCCATCCCTCTTCACTCACTGTCCACATGGTTCCAAACAAAGAAAGATGTCAGACAAAGTCAAGAACTGGGTCTACAGTAAGGAAATTGGCAGTGAAAGAGAAGAAAGAAAAGGAAAAATGAGAGGATGGTGGGGATATAGGGAAGAAATAGAGAAAATTTGTAAAAAAATGGGAGTGCAAACCCCAAGACATGAAGAAATATATCACAAAAAGGAAAGGGAGGAGGGGGGAGAAGATAGAGACAGAGACAGTCCAACAGGGACAGTAATAAGGTGTAAAACTACACAAGTTACAGCTAGACCTGACTATTTTGCTTAGAAACTGGCAAAGAATATGGACTGCCTTGTGCATGTACAGAGCGTGAACTGCTGTGTTCACACGGCCACATCTCTTACCTACCACAAGTTTTGACAGACGTGCATCATCATGCATTACTACACATGACTGTAGATAAACACATCACAAGGTGTACTAGAATTAATTGATAAGTACGTAATTAAGATGCTCTTCTACTTAGAATACTAGTAAATAAGATTTTAGAACCCAGGGTCTCTAGAGAGTACTCGTGTCCCTTCTGGCACAGGTGAGTGCTGTTCAACAATGAGTGCTGTTCAACCATTCTGGTGGTGAGATGGCCCCTTACGGGGTTGTGCTGCCAACCTCCGTCATCTGTGCTCTGGTCCTCCTCACTCGTCTCTGCTATTCCCTCTTTTGTGGGGATACTTGAAAACACAGAAGTAAGTGATGCAAAAACATGACTAACTCGCACGCAAATTTCTGCTGGGAAATTTGCCAGGTTGCTATGGGAAACACACACTGCAAGGAGCATCCGCTCCCTGACTGTCCTCCTCCATCCTAGCGCATTCACTTACACTCTCAGGAGGCTTCCATAGACTGTCCTTGCTCTCGCGTGGGAATATGCTAACAGGCTCCGCAATTCACTTTTACAGATATCGGGTGTTTTGTGTCTTCACCTTTTTTTTGCCCACCTGGCCTGATGAGAAATCCAACCCATCAACAGTGAACACAGAAAATGTATGTCCTTGTACAATGACCATTTCTGCAAGACCAAGATACAATTTGAATACATGAAAACTGGACATAATATTGCAACGTTCGTATCATTACTTGTAACTCACAGCATCACAAAAACACAAGAACCCACTGATGCATTTTAAAACCAGACACCACTTAGAACATGCTAGATAGATGATGCAAGCCTTCAGCCTTTCCTGCACGCCACCTCCCATGCCACACGTACGGTTGGAGAAAGCGGCACTTGTCATTCTTCACTCTTGTTACACGATTTTCTATATAAACAAGTGCATCCTACAAAGGGCTCTTTTCCCCCACAGATATCCCTGCAATCCAAACAGTCTGTAAACAGCCAGTTGGTTCAACAGTTTCACAGTATCTACAGTCTGGGTCACCAGATAGGAAAACAGCAAAACTGCTTCAACGCCCGAATGTTAATCTGTGTTAGCTGAGTACAGGGTACACAAGAAGAGTGCTTCAGTCAGATACACAATCAGGATATTTTTTCCTCTTGGTTACACTCTTTCTTCAGAAGGGTATTTTCCAGTAGATTGAAAAAAATCTTGCTGTTGGCAACTGACATGACTACCGCTATAGTCCACTGACTGGTGGAGATGTGTTTTCTTATGCTTCACCTTCAATAATACATATTTTCAATCCCAGGTCTTTTCAGCGGAAATTTCGGTGGCTTCTACCTTTTTTTTTTTTTCCCAAACCCCAGTGCAACATGCTCAGATTCACACCTGTTGTCATGTTTCAGTTTTATACATGCAGCTGTTCTACCTGTGTTTTCCATATACCAGCACTTGAGGTGACTTGTAGGCTCCTCTGCTACGTTTCAGCATAGGGTGTGCATGAGGTGTGTAGGGTAGATGTTCACAGGCGCACTTTAGACAAGCAGGTTTCACCAGAAACTTGGGATACTCATATGACGCCGGCTTCTATTTCTTGCCCACTTCTATCACTCAGCAGAAGAAGCCACTGGGACATACATAATTGTCTCACATGCAGTGGTTTAAATAAGTCACTTACTAGCAGCTGCTTGAACTGTACCTGCAGTTTTATTATTATTACCTGGTACTGCTAGGTTTTAACAGCCTTTACTCCTGCTGCTCACTCTATGCGCTTTATAATATTATCTATAGCGTTTACAATCCATCAGTGTTCCAGCACTTTCACACAGAAATGAGGAAGTCTTTCTCCCAGTTTGCAAGCTCACCAAAGAGTGCTGCCAAATTCAGACCACACCGCAAATACCTGGGACATCGTATGTAATGAAAAAATGACACAGTTAGGCAGTAAAAATGCTTTATTTTTCATTCTCCACAATTCACAGTTAACACACCTGGATATTGAACATAGGCTTCCTCTATTTTAGTATCTCAGTGAGAGCTACTAACAATACAATTCAAAACATGCCATACACACACGGAAGTAGCCTGTGACACAGAAAACCAGAGAGAAAAAACGGAGAGTCATACCTTTCCTATGGATCTGATCAATGCTTATAAATACTTAAAGGATGGGTGTCAAGAGGACGGGGCCGGTCTTTTCAGTGGTGCCCAGGGATAGGACAAGAGGAAATGGGCACAAACTTGTATATAAGAAGTTCCACCTAAACATGAGGAGGAAATTCTTTACTTTGAGGGTGGCAGAGCACTGGAGCACGCTGCCCAGGGAGGTGGTGGGGTTTCCTTCTCTGGAGACACTCAAAACCCACCTGGATAAGTTCCTGTGCAACCTGCTGTAGGTAGACCTGCTTTGTCACAGGGGTTGGACTAGATGATCTCCGGAGGTCCCTTCCAACCCCATATCATTCTGTGATTCTGTGGTATCATGCTTTTCTCCACCAGGAGTTTAATTCTGATTACTTGCATTAGAGCAGAACAGGCTCTAGATATTAAATGCATCCATCCTGTGCCAGGCGTTGTACAGATAGGGCAGAAACAGGGAGCACAGCAAAAGGAAAAGGCACAATTTGCCGGTCAGGATGGTAAATTCAGCAGTTACGTGTTTCGCAAGACTAATAAGGTTATCAAGGGAGTGTCTGAGGCACTGTCGAAGAAAGAAAACAGCATGTCATGAAATTGTAAACGGGAAGCTCCTTCCACACTGGAGGGAATTCTTGTATAAGATTCAGAAATGCTTAAAAGATTTAAAACCGTTAGTTCTGCCTTCTGAATGCAAATCACTGATGTTACTACGAAAATGAGCCTGGCAGTTTTGACTACTCAGGCAAAGCATAGACTTCATTTCATTCTACCTAAAAGTGGGTGGAAAAAAGAAAATTTTTCAATTAATAATTTAAAAAGAGAAAGTGATCCAGTTGGAGAGCAATTCACTACATATATGAGTGCCTCACACAAAAACATCACAGAGATGACTCAGGAAGGGGCAGAAGTTATCCACCTGTTGGAAAAGGTCACCATGTTTCTCCCAGAGGAAGATTCCACTATTCCAGTAACTTATTTATATTACTGTGATTTTCAACATAAGTGGTTATTATATGGAGACTTCACTTTCCGCCCCTCCCCCCCCCCAGCAGAACTGCTGCACTTTATGCTGACAGCAACATTTGGATGTTCTGTTTATCCACAAATTATCTGACTGAACACTGTGCCATCATGAACTGTCGTGGGAAAGGAAAATCGGGAGGCGGAAGATGAGTGGCACAATAATAGCTGTCCTTTCTTTCCAGTGGCCCTGGTATTTCTCTAAAATTCAAACCCCTGGGTGATTAAACAAGGGAAAGTGAGGGGGCGCGGATCTGGGCAGGCGGCCGCGCCCCTGTGCCAGGCAGAGGACGCAACGGCCCGTCACCACACACCCGCGCAGCAGCACGGCGGGTGCCCCACAGCCATAACGCGCGCAGCTCCGACAGCCGGGGCGGGGGGGTCGCCCGCCGACCCACCCCTGCCAGATCACCCGTTTTTAAAAATCCCGCCTAAATTAAACCCCGAAATTAACCCCGCGCGCACCGCCCCGCTGCCGCCTCACGCTCCCGCCCCTCCGGGCGCGAGCTGCCCCTTCCCGCCCCGCCGCGCGCCGCTCAACGGCGCAACGGCGGCCTCGCGTCTCGTGTGTGTCCCCCCCCCCCGCCCCGCCCCGCCCCGCCCCGCGCCGGGCTCGCACACGCGGACGCAAGCGCGTCGGCAGGGCGGGTGCCCGCGGCGCGGCGGGAGCGGTTGCCTGCCCCCCCCTCCGCCCACGGCTCAGCCAGGGCCGCCCCCGAGGGGGCCGCGGTGCGCGCCACCGCTCCTCTGCTCTCCGAGGGGGCCCCCCGAAAAGGCAGATGGAGCCGGCGCGCTCCTCGCCGCTCCCCTCCCCGCCTCCTCCACGCTCGCCGCCACCGGCGCGCCCTGCACGCACCGCGCATGCACGTACCCCCCGCCCGCCCCCGGCGCGCGCGCGCGCACTAAGTGCTCGTGCCGGAGGCGGCGGTGACGGCCGGAGAGACGCGCGCAGACACCCCCCCCCCCCGACCCCCCCCTCCCCAAATTCCCCCCCTTTTCCCACCCACCCTCCCTCCCTTCCCCCCCCCCTCGGACCCCTCCCGTGGGGCGGCAGCGGCGGCAGTGCCCCCCCCTCGCGCTCCCGGGGAAGTGCGGTTCCGCGCGCGCGCGCGGCAGGTAAGCGCGAGCCCTCACCCCATTCCCCCCCCCCCCCGCCGCCCCACCGGCACGGCCGCCGTTGCGCTGCGCGCTCTCGACCTCGCGCGCCCCCCTCCACCCCCCCCCCCCCACCGCCGCTCACTGCCGCCGCCTCCCGCTGCTGACGGCCGCAGCCGTTAAAGCCCCGGCAGCTCGCGCTGGGTGAGATGGAGGCGCCGCGGGCGCGCCCGCTGCCGCCGTCAGCAGCAGCTCGCGGCCGTCGCGCGCCCTGCCCGCCCGCCCTCCCGCGCGCGCAGCGGGCGGGCGGGGGAAGGGCGGCGAGGAGGAGGGCGCGTCCAGCGACGGATGCGCACGTTGGGGCGCGCGGGCCCCGCGCGGCGGCCGCAACAAAGGGGGCGCGCGGCCGCGGCCTGGCGGCGCCTCGGCCGGCGGCAGCGGCGGGGCGGGCGCCGCGCGAGAGCCGTTGGGGCGGGAGGGGTGGGGGGCGTTGAGGAGGGAGGGAGGAAGCAAGCCGGGGGGGCGCCTTCGCCGCCTCCGCCGACGTCCCCGCGCAGCCCCGTGAGGCGTCGGCGGGCGGGGGGAAGCGCCGGGCTCGCTCCGGAGAGAGGCTGGCTGCTGCTCGCGGGCGCCCCTGACGACGGGCCGGGAGCGCGGGCGGCGTCTCCCTGCCGCAGGGCCGCGCCGGCAGCCCGCGGGTTCCCGTGGCGGCGGCGGCGGCGAGCGGGGCCGCGGCGGCTCGGCAGGGCCGAGCCCCGCCGGGAACCCGCCTGCGCCGCGTCCTCGCCGGCGGGTGCGTGGAGCAGGCGTGCGCCTGGGCCGCCTCTGCGGTGGCGGGCACGACGGTCGGCGCCGAGCCGGTGCGCCCTCAGCCGTGGCGAGGCACCGAACGTGTCTGGGACGGCGGCGGTAGGAGCTGCACCAACAGTTACAACCCCAGACATATTCCACCTCCCTGTCCCCCGTTCCCGCTGTGGTAACGGTAGTGTGAAAACTTGTGTGTGTGTAAGAGTAATTGGAATGACCCCGCGGAATAAGTAGCCCAGTGGCAAGGGGAGTTTCCCCCTTGCCTCGGCTCAGTGCGGGAGGTGCTCTAGTCAAGTGCCTGCCCTGCTCCCCTGGCAGAGGAGTAACTGTGCTTCTTTCACCAATTGCACACCCCTCTGTACTCAGCAACACTGTCTTGCCGGTCGCTTCTCCTATATAATTGGTTCTCCTTTACCAAGTCTCAACAGAATTGCAGCAGAATTGCATATTGTTTGACAAAACAGGGTGGGATTGCTGCTAGATTAGTAGCAGTGACGTTTTGCTTTTTGCGTAAAAAGAAAGCAGCTTTTTTTCCCAGCTTACAAAGAACTCTAAAGGGATCCTGTTGAAATAGTTTGTTGCCCTGCCCTTTTTAGTCCTGGATTGATACATTTCCATGGGACCCAGACCACCCAGAAAAATATACAGTGTTTCTTGGGTTTGTTTTCTTTTGTGTATATCAAATATTTACGCACTGGTTATCTTAACATCTCATTACTGAGGACTAAGAAAATAATTTTGGCTTTCCTCAGTTCTTTTGTAGCCAGTGGCTCTATATGCTGAGGCGCAAAGGTATTTGTGGGGAGCGAATGTTCCTATACTGTGTTGAACACCCAGCACCAAGAGTGGAAGCTGCATACCTGTCAGCTGCTTCAGTTTCATATACGGTCAAGAACAAATCAGAATTTAGGAAAGGAGATCCCAGTAGCTCTGTGCCAGGTGATGGAGAGAGGTGTCTGAACCAAATATTTAATTTCCCTCCTCTCTGCTGCATTTCCTGCTTCTGTCAAAATTAGATGCCTATGGGAGATTGAATAATTTAAAATATGTGTTTTGCATTATCCTTCTGCTGTTCAAGTATCTCTGTTGTTTGGAGATCCGGTATCCTTGGTCCTGGATGAGCATCCATCCACAGCCCAGTCTGCTGTCCTTTGGGATGCTTGCTCTGCTTGCTGGACCCTCCGCTAGGCTTGCTCAGCTCACTAATTCAGCAGCAGACTAATCACCTCTTTGATGATTTGGTTACTGGATTTAAACTGCTGATTCCTGTAAAGGTTTTTCAGACTTCTAGATGAAGTGGCAGGAAAGTGGAGTCAGGGAAGTAAAGTAGCCAGAGGGAAGTAAACACATGGTTTATGACAACAGTGCTATCTGATCAATTTATGCAGTCATCTGTAGAACCAGTCAAAATAACTGGGTATGTTAACAGTGCATTTTGTGTGATTTTAAATAATTGAAAATACTGTGTTTCACAAATTTAAAACAATTTTTGGAATAGATTTTATAATTTCTTAAAATGTTATTGTCTTCCTGTCTTTCAGGCTGAAGGTGGCCCATTGTAAGGGTTAATCATCTGTCACATATTTAATAATCATTTGTACAGAAAATTTCCTGCATTGTTCATGGTAAGGCTTATATTTGATATTTCACATTTAGTTTGTTATGCTGACACATTTAGAGCATTTCTTACCCATTTTTTAGTATTAACATTTTCTTTAGCTATGAGTGACTTCTGCAGTTGGATCATACGTTTACTGGGAATTGCAACTTCACAGAGAAAGTTTCCGTTTTGGATAACCGAATCAATAGATATTTGAATAAATTAACATATTGATGCAAAAAATTATCCTTTATGAATCACTATGCAAAGTGTAAAACCCAGGAAAGACCTTTTTATATTCACATAAAAAGTAGTTTAAGAGTAATGCTTTTATAGTCTGAAAGGCTTTTGTTGGTCATATTGAGCAAAAGAAAATTATTTGGCAATTCTTTTAGTGTGTAAATGACATCGGCTCTTGGAGTCTTATGACTTAGACTACTTTATAATAAAAATTACAAAACTTTCCCTTGTTATTTTACAGGAGTTTTTCATCAGTATGTCTGAAACCATTAAATATAATGACGACGATCACAAAACTGTGTTCCTGAAAACATTAAATGAACAACGTTTGGAAGGAGAATTTTGTGACATAGCTATCGTGGTTGAAGATGTTAAATTCAGAGCACATAGATGTGTCCTTGCTGCCTGCAGTACCTACTTCAAAAAGCTTTTCAAAAAACTGGAAGTTGATAGTTCATCAGTAATAGAAATAGATTTTCTTCGTTCTGATATTTTTGAAGAAGTTCTCAATTACATGTATACTGCAAAGATTTCTGTTAAGAAAGAGGATGTAAACTTGATGATGTCTTCAGGCCAGATTCTTGGTATTCGATTTCTGGATAAACTCTGCTCTCAGAAACGTGATGTGTCTAGTCCTGAAGAAAACACACAGTCCAAAAGCAAGTACTGTCTAAAAATAAACCGTCCTATGGGGGAACCTAATGATACCCAAGACGATGAGGTGGAAGAAATTGGAGATCATGATGATAGTCCATCAGATGTGACAGTGGAAGGAACTCCCCCAAGTCAGGAAGATGGAAAATCACCTACCACTACCCTGAGAGTGCAAGAGGCAATTCTGAAAGAGTTGGGAAGTGAAGAGGTTCGAAAAGTAAACTGCTATGGCCAAGAAGTAGAGCCTATGGAAACAACCGAATCAAAAGACTTAGGATCTCAGACTCCTCAGGCTTTGACATTTAATGATGGCATAAGTGAAGTGAAAGATGAACAAACACCAGGCTGGACCACAGCGGCTGGGGATATGAAGTTTGAGTATTTGCTTTACGGTCACAGGGAACACATTGTATGTCAAGCTTGTGGTAAGACCTTTTCTGATGAAGCGCGACTGAGGAAACATGAAAAGCTGCACACTGCTGATAGACCATTTGTTTGTGAAATGTGTACAAAGGGCTTCACCACGCAAGCTCATTTGAAAGAGCACCTGAAAATACACACAGGTTACAAGCCTTACAGTTGTGAGGTATGTGGAAAGTCTTTCATTCGTGCACCAGATCTAAAAAAGCATGAAAGAGTTCACAGTAATGAGAGGCCATTTGCATGCCATATGTGTGATAAAGCTTTCAAGCACAAGTCCCACCTCAAAGACCATGAAAGAAGACACCGAGGAGAGAAACCTTTTGTCTGCAGTTCCTGCACTAAAGCATTTGCTAAAGCATCTGATCTAAAAAGGCATGAGAACAATATGCACAGTGAAAGAAAACAAGTTACTACAGCCAATTCCATCCAGAGTGAAACAGAACAGTTACAGGCAGCAGCTATGGCTGCTGAAGCAGAGCAGCAATTAGAAACTATAGCTTGTAGTTAAAAACTAAAGCAGAAACTTTATCAGAAATAATATAAGAAATTAAATTGAACAAAATCTATTGTTGGTATATGTTTAGACTGAGAATTATCTTTTCAAGAAGACATATTTTTAGAGGATTTGAATGCTACGTAGGAGCACGTAGCATTGCTTGGTTTGGTATTTTAAAATATTTCAGAGATGGGTATTCTTAGAATATGAAATTGTTTTGTTGTCCTTAGCAGTCTAATGCACTAATATCTGATTTAATTTGAGAATATGTTTGAGTTCTCTATAGAACGGGGATCATCACCGGCTGATGTTTTGTTTCATCCAGTATGGAACACTGCATACGATTTAGACATCGAAATCAGTGAGTTACGTTTAAAAACGCTGAGATCTCAGAAAATAACAACCATGGAAAGGAAATACTTGTTTTTCATAATTTTGAAAGTGTTATACCTACAATTTTTGAGAAACAGACATTGATTCCCTAAGCTTTTTATTTCTTCCTTTTTTCACCTAATGTGGGTGCTAGAGGTTGGTACAGCAGAGTGTAAGGGAGGACGGTGATCAAAATGTAATTGCTTCTAATTCCATTCCCTCAGACATCCTCTTATTTTAATCGAGGTGGCAAGTTCAATGAAATACTTGCTTTCCTGAAAAAACTGCATTATTCACAGTGGTCCTGGCTGGCAAAGCAGAAGGGTCGTGGCATTCACCAATCCTGTCTGTGGGGAAAAGAGTCTGCCTCATTTGTTTCTATGTTCACTCTTACGCAGGCCCCCGGAGATGGGACAGAGCCACAAAGGATAAAGGGTGCAGCATGGAGGAGGAGATATTTTCCTTACTTGGACCCAGCAGAAAGTAGTTAGAGCTAATACAGCCTGAGGCTGTAGTTTTTATTGTACAGCTTTCAGTTCACCTAACTTAGCAAAGCTGAGGCAAAGGAGTGTTTCTGGCAGCACAGGAGGATTAGCTGCACTGGCAAGTGAGCAGGTGTCACTGCCAGACCTCCGCAGCTGCAGAGCACAGCCATGGGCTATCACATACCTGCCCGCAGTCTTCAGGGTGGGGTTTGTGTCATGGCTGCTCACACCAGTTAATAGGTCCTGTTCAAGTTTAAAAGCTTCTGCCTTCTGGCACAACACCTCTCAGCAAGAGGGAGACTTCAGTGTGTAATTTCAGTCATAATTGATCCAGAATCAGTGTTTGCTAATAGTCTGTTACTTAGAGTTGCCTATTTTTTTTTTCAGACAAGCTGGGGTAGATGCTGCTAATTTAACTGTTAACTCAGACTCAACAAAATACGTGGTCTTTGGATTGCAGTCTGCTACGTGTAGTCAACGAGAGAAGACACAGTAACAGTGGTAATGTAATCCAAAGGGATATCAAGCCTTTATTTTAAATTTGTAAATACTACAACTGTTGTCAAAACTTCATTTGAAGTTGGAATGGGAAAAAAAAATGCACTCTTGCGCACGTGGTTGGATAACCTTGGTCACTTGCGATACCTATAGCATATGAAAGTGTTAGACCAGTTTCTGGTAAGTTACTGTGTGGTAGATCACATCTTGCTTTTCTAAATAGAAATTGAAAATAGCATTTTTGGAACTGTTATATGGAACTTTGATTATTGTTTTTTTGTTTGATTGGGTTTTTTTACAGCTTCATTTTATTCATGTACTCATCAGGTTAAGCAGTTATCTTAAAATGCCAATAATTGTTTGAAAGCTGGTCTGTAAATAAAACATGAACTTAATATTTTAGAAAATGTAAACTTTGGACCTTTACCAATATATTTTTTTAAAATGTTGCTTCATTTTACATTCAGTAATATTAGTTTGTAAACAAACTATACATTTTGTATCTGTGTAACATCAGAGGATGTGTATTCATTGCATTTTATTGGTTCTCTTGAGGAACATGATAAATGACCATTGTTAAAATGTTTTACTGTATATGATCATAGATATAAAGATAGTAGGCCCAAAATGGGATCTACTTGTTTTTTCTAAATATATTAGCCTTGCTATGTTTTCTTATCTAAAATTGTGTTTGCTTTTTCTTATATTATAAAATTGGGATTGATACATTTGTACAAAACAGATCTGTTGTGATAAGAGTACAAAAGCTTAAAAGATGAAGAAAGTAAATTTGCTCTAGGTCTTCTGTGAAGAGTGCAAGAAGTAATGAGCTTAAATTACAGCAGTGAACATTTACATTAGACATTAGGAAAAACTTTTAAAGGGTTGAATAATGAATTATTAGAACGGAATGCCTGGAGAGACACTGCAATCTCCACTAGCGGTGATATTCAAGAATGGGTTAGACAAACATCTGTTAGGAATAGTTTAAATATAGTTAGTTCTGCCTTGAAGCTGAGGGATAAACTAAATAACCTCTTAAGAAGAGCCTCGTTTTTTTTTGGAAAGTAATAAATGAAAATGGAGCTCACTGGGGCAGCAGACACTTGAATGGAATGACAGAGCTCAAAGCTTACAGTTAAAGAAAATTTCCCCCTGACTTGAGCACAGGCAGTCAGGCTGTGAATTTGAAATTGTTATAGAAAAACAGGCTTGCATTAAAAAACACACAACTGAAAGTGTGATAACATTGTGTTTTACATCGGAGTAAATTTTTCTATTGTTAAAGCTTACAGCTCTAAGAGTTATACGAGGTTACAGCTGTAAGGGCTGCATGATGTTTGTAGCTTTTTAAAACTGTGACAGATTGATATTATACATGCTCTAATACAAAAGTGTGCAGAGGCAGGAACAAATGTTACTGTCTCACATTCCTTGGACAGGCATAAACACCTCACATGAAACTTGGTCTTAACAGTCTGTCACAGGAAAAAAATCAGTGAAACCAGTGGAATTACTGCCATGTCAAAGGTTTTGAAAGGGGCCTTGACCTCTTACTGGTTTTTAGCTGCCTAGAGTCCTAAGACTGCTCTATGTTCCTGAGACCAACAATGACAATAATCATCAGGAAGGGAAAGGCTCAGTTATTTCTGTGAAGCTGAGAATTTTATTGGTGATTTCTACTACTGCTATGTGTTTGAAGGATGTGAATTTATTTTTTCTCTTGAAAGCCACTAGATAACTTTTTCTTCCCTTCATAATTCTTTTTATTCAAGACAGGGAGAATGCCTAGAGTACTTAACTTAAAGTTTTGGAAAAGGTAAGGTTTCAGAAAAGTGTGGAGGTAACCTTAGCTGTACATTATTGTTAATGTGTTCTAAATTAATCCTGTTCATTGTGTACATTCTGAAGGGATGTTAGCTTATGTTATGCGGGTCTGTCTGTGAAGTTCAGGTAAATCTATGCATCTTAAGATGCTACTGCTCCCAGCTCTCTCCTGTGTGTGCCAGAAGCAACCACGTACAGAAGCAGATGCAGCAGATGTCAGCTCCAAGCCACAGAAGTTTTCCAGCATGATAAACCGTAAGCTATGAGCTGTTGATGGAGTAATCGGCAAATTTTTATTTTTGTTTTTACAAGGAGCTTATGAGGCAGTGGGTGACATTCTGTCCAATTAATGGGAATTTTGCTGTTGACTTTATTGGGGCCAGACTAACAAGATTTCCAACAGCAGGCAAATTAGCTAATTGTTGTGTGTGCAGGAATGACAGAATGCTATGGAAACATAGATGGCTAAAATAATATTAGATATGAATTTTCTCAGAAATAAGTAGCAAAGTTATCATGCAGGGAATTAGTATTAAACATATACTTCTCCGTCTGTGCTTTGTGAAATCAGTCAGTTGTGTCTTTAGTATACATAGGACAACAAAAACTCTGTTACTTTTTTGGCTTATACTGAACATCTGTCCACATTATAATGTCAGGTGACCAAGTGGCTTCAATGGAACTCTCCGTGTATTGGAATTAAGTATATGAATAAGTGTTTGCATGACCAAGGCTTACATGTATATAATGCAGCAACATGTCAGCTGATGCGAAATGAGGTTCTTCTGGTGACCCAAATGGGTCTATAAGGTCAACACCAGTTGAGATACCAAATCAGTCTTCTCAGTTGCAAAAAGATTTAAATACTAAGGAAATATAGCCATTTAGTTAAAAGGCTTTGTGCTTTAGAAGACTATATAACTTCAAGTGAAGAGAAATATTTGAAATAAGAACTTTGCTATTCTGTGATCTTAACTGTGTATTCTTAAAAATAGTGTGGTTTTTTTGTAAACAGAAGAAGGAACAAAGAGAACACATTTTGAACTCTGGTATCTGATTCATTTTAATCCAAGTTGTGTTAGCCATGGATATGCTGCTGGTTATTTGGCACAGCTCAGTTTGCAAACTCTAAAAGTTCAGGAAAGAAAAACTTGCAGCCCTTCTCAACTCCCCACCCCCTCTTCTACACACCCTTCCTATCAATATTTGAACAAACATTAGAAAATGAAGCAATTCACAGTTGAGTACTTGTGGGGTTTTTTTTACTGTTTTCATATTTTCAAAAGGTTCAGACCTGGAGCTTTAAAGGTTGTGTGAAAGAAAATGCCTCATGCTGACTTCAGTAGCAAAAGCTTGAGGAGTTCAGCTTCTGTTTGTTCATGTAAGCTATACTAAATACTCCCCAAATCTTGCCATTTAGTTACCCAAACTGGAGTTCTTCTGAAGATCAGCCCCCAATTTTCTAATCTAGAGGGGTTCTTCATGATTCCAGTGAACGATGATATTTAAATTAATAGAGTTGGGTGAGATACAGAATAAAATATCAGAAGATATCAGAACATCTACCCTAAGCTTAGAGTATATTTTTAGGGACGGATTATCTATTATTAAGACTTTTATCAATGTAGACACCTCTCTGTCTTACAGAAGAGACAAAGCATTTCTGAAATAAAGTACATCTACCACTAACAACACACAACTTTTCTGAATGTAAACGTTTACAGATCAGTACAGAATAGGATAATGCTAGCTAGAAGGTTAAGACAGATCTAAGGAATTTTCATCTTTTTCAAACAGTCATTCCGTTGATCACAGTAGTATGCCAAATCAGCCAGAAACGTGCATGTTTCATTAAAAATTCCATTACAGCAGTTGGTCTGTCATTTGTCTCCATATAGATCTAAAACAATTATAATAACATTCTTACTCATTTCTGAACAGATGGAGGATTTCCATGAATAGATTTTGTTAAATACGTGTCATAAGAGTCGAGACATCTCTTCTCAGGAATGATTTTTAAATGTTACACAAGAAATCTGAAGTAATAGAATAGCTAAAAATAGTGATTTATACAATATTGATATGGTTTTCAATATATTTTTCTCCACTGGTATTTTATATGCTTTTACTTGCAGGCCCCGCTCCTTTAGGTATATATAGAACTCTGAAACTTTATTTAAACTTCAGCAGTTCTAATATGAAAAACACTAGAGCTCTTTAAAATAGAAGTAAGACCTTTGAAGTCTTACTGTTTTTTTAATAATCTGTAGCTAAGCATCTACTTTTTTATAGATAAACTTGAAAAACACGTGGACCATATGAATAAAGTTGTACTACGTCTGACCTGTTCAGTATATGGGTATCAAAAAGCATGGCCAAAGCAGAACTTCTGGATGCCTGTATCCCAGATTCTTTCCAAGATATACATATATATATATTTATTTTTTTAAAGTCTAGTTCTTGAAAGAACACAAGTTTGTAAAATGAGTGGTACTAACAAGAAATTGAAATTCTTACTGAATGGAAATTCCAAATGTGTTTTCTTTTTAATAATACTGAGCCATTTTGAATAAGTATTTAAGACAGTAACTACATATTGCATGTTACGCATATAAGTAGACTTAAAGCTGTATTTTAACGCAGAAGTAAAAGAAAATACTTCAAGTTTTCATTCTTCACTAATAGAGATCCATTTTTTCAGGATCAAGGGTACCACGAACAGTGCTTATAGGAACAAACCGTTGTAGTGACATTGCAGATGGCTCAGGCAAGAGGATGTAGTATAGTAACTCCACTCTGAGATCAAAAACTCACTTCTTTCTGCTCTGAAATTGGAAATAGCACTGACACGAGATCCTGTCTGACTTCAGGCAGGAGTTCATCTTCAAGGGAAGTTAACAGTTACCTGTAGATGATTTGTGTCTGGTTTGTACTTGTCATCAGCATAACTGGGGTTTACAGAGTAGAGTTTTCAGGACTAGAGGACTGTGTCTTTAAAGACATTAGTTGGTTCTATTTTGCATACTGTTAAAGCTTGTTTACATGTTTCTGTTGTGTTTAAGGTTGCATGGGCAAAGTTTGGGAGAAGAGTTGGAGTAAAAGCAAGAATATGCTGTGAAAAATGTTCTAAATGTTGCATTTATTACACTCTAGTGCAAATTTTTATGTAAGGTATTTAGGGTACGTTATATTTAAGAACAAGTTTTCACTTGCTTAAAAGTCATTAGCTTCAGGTGATAATTTGTTGATTTATTTTCATTACCTTACCCTGCAACGTGTATAGATTTATTTTTCCTGGGTATGAAAGCCATGAAATATCTGTTCATACATCTCTATTACACTAGAAGTATCTAGTTATACTGATGGCTCAGACAAGCCCAAGCAGCATTTAACCCTTTTTTCTTTACACTAGGGGTTCCATCTTCTTTGTATTCCAGATAAGCCCATTATCATTCTCTCATTTCCTGTTACAAAATAACAGAAGTTTTCACACGATGTGCTTAGGACATTGAGGAATTTTTTCTCAGATGGCAATAGGATTTGATCTGATTACTTTGCAAAGATGTAAAGTGAATAGGAAGCGGCTTCCTTTGTAAGGAAAAATAGTTTACAATGGAATATTTCTCTATTTATTTCAAAACTTAAGCATTGTTTTTTATTTGTTTCTGTTCTGCTAAAAAGCTGCTTTTTTGAGAATACAGTCTTCTAAAGGCACAGCAAAGTAGACTTTGTATGGTAAAGCTTAATGCTGCTGAAAGGGTGAGTCTTGTTCCTTCTGCCCTCCTTTCCTGCTCATAAAGGTGTCTGGTGAACTTCTGTGCCAATGCAAGGTAAGGGATGAAGGTTTTTAGGCAGGAGCAGGGATGATGGTAAACCGGGAAGAAGAAGGAGCAGGACTTTCTTATCTCAACTGTAGTGAAATGGATCAGCTCGCTGTGTCTTATATAATCACTCCCTTAAAATTTGTCTTGTCTGGATAAATCTCATTCCTAAGTTATGTTCTTTTATTCTTGTTAAATTCTTTCTTTTAGAAGACTTTTCAGGGTGGAGAGGTTCAAGGGAAGCTGAAAAGAATTTTAGCTGTTTCTCCAGGTAGAATGCGTAGAACTATGGTAGAGCTAATATTCTGATTACTAGTTAATATGCTGGATAGTATGTGCTGTTTTGTTAACAAGCTAATGGCTGGCGGCTTTGATCCGAAGATGATCTGTTCTTAGAAAACAGGAACAGGCTTAGCACTCTTTTTAACTCAAACCTATTTGTCTATCCTAGTTTATAACAAAAAGAGAGAAGCAATGCACCAAGGCAATAGGCTTTATGTGCAAAGACAGCTAAATCATGAGGTATTTCCCTGTTTGCAAGTTAAGGGAAAAGCTAAACAAGGTCAAGGCATCAGATCCATGGTGATTTAAGCCAACCAAAGTTGTGGTTGCTGCAATTTATTGTCATTCTTTTGCCGACAGTAGCATTCATGCAATGTCTCAGTGAAGCACTTCATGGAGATCTGAAGCACCTGAAAACTAATAACCGTTTTGAGGTATTTTTTTTTCCTTAACCTTCTTAGCAGCCCCACATGATTGCCTCAGTGCTAGAAGAGCAACCCCAGTTTAGATTGACTTTGGCTATTGTAGAAGTGCCTCCTAAGACAGCATCTTTCTGTTTTGTCTGCCATAGTAAAACTGCAAATTGTTGCTAAAAGGGGCAATCCCATTCTCGCCTTTCCTCTCTTGCTGTTACCTTTTGCACCTGTTTCCTCTGTCTTGCTTCCCTCAGATTTAATGGCTTTTGTGGCTTTAGGATAAGCCAGTCAAGTGAGTTTGTATAAAAAAGCAATTGAGTGCTTCAGTGGGTTACTTTTAGGCTGACCTCCGTTGTCAAACCAATTCATTAGATTTGATCCAAGGTAAGTGTCAGGAGCACAGAGCTAGAGTTAGGGGAACGAATGGAGCAGGACTTGCCCACCTTTGGCATCACATTAAATGCAAGTGATGAAACGTAGCACTTGTTGCAAAGTGTTTGTGAGAAGCAGCCAGGCAACAGAAAGGACCAGAGATAAATCCTTTGCAATAACCACTGGTGGTAGACCTGCCAGATTTTGAAGAGGGAGATGTGTATGCTTCATCTCTGCTTTTTCAGGAGAACAGAATTTGGAGGTTGAAGTTGTGGGAGTTCTTGTTTTCTTTCTTTTTTATTATTTAAATTAATTTGACCCTGTTTGCCTCATCCAACAATCCTGTGAAGCCTTGAGTTGTTATGCTCAGGTTAAAGATAAAAGAATAGTTATAAAAGACAATTGGTATTTAATTCACCGAAGGACAAAACTGTGACCATAAAAAAAAAAAAATGTAAAATTATATTTATGCAACATAGGTTAATGTTTACAAGGGTTAGAAGTAGGCAATGTTCACTTCATACTTATTTAGGTCTATTTTAGATCACTTACCGTGTAAAATCCATCAAGCAATCCTTTAGTTATTGCAAATAATATAAATCCAAAGTATAGCGATAGATTCTGTATTTCATTAGGTGATGTCAGATAGACTGATTTCATGCTAAGATTATTTTCTGTCTTTCTAGTTTAGGCTTCTGTGGTAAATCTGAATCTTTTAGAATGATTGATTTTAATTTCTTTCCAGGGATAAATATGAATCTGTTTGAAGGCCTGAATATAAAAATCGTAGGTATTTTTACATTTCCATTTGGTACGTCATATTAAGGAGTTTTAAATGTAGTTCTTTGGTTGTGTAGCTGAGGCTGTGGAAGGCATTCTTTGTTGAGAGTTGCCTTCATTCAGTGAAATGTTCTTCCCAGGAAATTAGTGCTATTCTCTGATATTTTTCATAGTTTCCTGTGCTTTACTTTTAACACGACTTTTTTCCTCCCATCTGAAGTAACAACATTTGAATATTTTCTTTTAAAATAAGATGTCTGATTTTATGTTAGAGCTATTATTGATTTTATTTTACCCAGTAATATTTTACTAATTCATCCGTATTTTCCAGTAAGATTTGTAACAATCATGGCCACTATATTCTTGTTCTTGAAGTGTAAAATAGAGCTTCAACCATGATTTTGAATGCATAAACTTTGTAATGCTGGTGTACGGTTTCAAACTTTTAACTTTTCAGTGCTGTACATGAGACCTTATACCCCTGAAAAGCAATAAGATCTCATTGAATGCTTCTATTGGAGAAACTTGATTTTAAAAAAATAATAAATATTCTAACTTTCTTTCTGGAATTCTTGATCTTAAATCAAATAGAGGAAAAGAGTTCAGCAGTCTACTTGGCAAGAAGGAAGGAGCTGCTATACCATTTTGTATTTCAGATGAATTAGAGGTCTGAAGATAACTGGGCTTGTTTCCTGGAGTAACAGTTATGTACAGCTATACACACAGTGACAGTTAAAACCAACAGTTTTTGAAGTGTGTGACAGGTGACTCTATGCTAGAGTTTTGCCATTCAGTCTGAAAAAACCCTGAAATACATCAGAAACTCTTACTTGAAAATGTCGTGACTGCCATCATAAACAGAGATATTTTAGACAGAAATGTTTTAATTAAAGTTAACAATTACCCTTCTTAAGAGGCTAGTAAATGGTTTCAATATGAAACTTAAGTTTAATTTTCCACTTCAGTAATTAACTTTTCTTTTATCCAGTTTTATGACTTCCTTGTATATCTCCTGTTGTTCCAAGGATGGATTAAATGCAGTCAGAGGGGAGGCCTGATTTGATGGATGTGATAAATTCTGCTAGAGTAGGGATGCCCTATTATAGGTACTTTTCAATTGGACATGGATTATGCTCTGTGAATCTTGCTAACCTAATTTAAAGTTTTGATACTCTACTGTTTTAAATCCTTTATTTTGCAACAAGGCTGATGTTTTCAAACATAATTTAAAATTCATATATTTATCTTATTTGGCCAAATTGTTTAATTTTTAGCCATGCATGATGAAACGCTTATCCTTTTGACTCTATAGGACAAGTTAGGAAACCACATTGTGTATTTTATATTGGTATAATTCAGTATGGTTTCCCATTCTCAGTTCTTGAACAATCTAAGCCTTTTAGTAGCATGTTAAAAGTATGATTTTGATGTTTACATTTTACATATCTTTGTTCTCTTTTTTGAGCATTAAATTAAGCTGTATTTAGGTTGCTTACATTTATCAAAATGTTATAAATATCAAAATGTTATATCTGAATTTATTGAGGACTTCAATGAAATAGTATTTTCTTGCAAGTTTGGAAATTTCATTTATTTTAAAGCTGACTTTTCTTCTCCTTTGCTCATTGACTAGCAGTTTTGACATGAGTCATAAATGCTTCTTGCTTGTCTCCTTTTAAGTTCCTCGAAGACTTGAGCATATGCCTAATTTTATGACGTGTCAAGTTACACGCATTAATAAGCTGTGGTATGATGAGGGTCTTAAACACTTTGTATAGAAAAGAGGAAGGCACATGCAAAAATATTCATTTTTAGTCCAACAAATGTGTTGTCATGCTAGCAGAATGGGAAAGGTTTGAATATGAGAAATTTACTTGTGGCAGATTCCCAACGTATCCTAAGAGTCTTTAGCATGGTGCAGAATGGTATGGTGTTATCCATGTTATGAGTCAGTGGTGGTGTGTTAGGTCTGTAAAAGTCTTTTCCTGTGTTTCTCAGTGTCTCTGCTAGATCCGGAGTCATTAGCCAAGGAATTCACTGGACTGAATTCCTTGCTGTATAAAAGAATTCCTGTGTGATCTAAAGGCTCTGAAATTTGGACTGTGACTCATTCATCTGTCTCTGTGATGGGACTGGCTGTCTACAGAGGTGTGGCAGGTGGGAGCAGCAATTACTTTGGCTTCACTGATTTTTGCACAATTGTATATGTAGTAATGTTTCAGGTGAATCATTCAGTCTTATATTTAGATGTCCTAAATTTACCTAGGTCTTTATTTCTTTTTGGTTGTTTTTTGCTTTGGGTTCAGCTTCTCTGTAATTTTGACTCCCATCTATAACATAAAGATACCAATTTACTTTTTATGGGACTGTTGGAAGATAATCATTAATGAGTGCGAGGCATTCAGATATTGTGAGGGCAGTGATGTAACCAGCTAGAGAGATTCCCTAGATGGAAGTGGGGCTTTTGGGATCTCTTTACGTTCTGTGAGTAGTCCTGGGGTGGACTCATCTTTGTGATATTTAAAAAACAAAACAAAAACCCCAAAACAGCTGTTTCTACTAGACTCCATCTAAAATTTATCCACATTTGTAAATCTCATCCCTGGACTACTATGCAGTTTATCAGGTTAATTAAGAAAAATGAGTAGGCTAATGTATTGGAACTCTAACGGCCGCATTTATCTTTGATCTAATAGTATTCACTTTTTCCTGTCCCTGGAAATGTTGCATGTTCTTGTTGCTGGCTTTCAAGGTCTCAAGTTTTTGGCTGCTGAAAATCTGTGTGTTGCTGTTCTTCTGGAGTATTCTTGGAAAGGTAACCGGCTTTTCATTTACTTCCTTTTTCAGGAGAATGGCACTTCTACCAGTTTAGATTTTTCTCTTTTCCTTCTGTGTTTATTCCCTACATCTGTCTGTTAGAGATATATTAATCACAGAGGCAGGTTCTAGTCTAAATCTAGGACACTGAATATTATGATCCCTGCAATACAAATTGCCATTTGACACTTCAAATATTTGTCTAAATAATTTTAGATATTTCTTGCTGACACTCAGTCACAATTATTTCCTCTAAACAGTTTCCTTGTGGTTTCCGATGTGATGTGTTGCACCTTGGCTAGTAAAGATTTTTATTGTTAAACTTAATTATGAGATAGTCAGTGACTGTAATTGCTTTTTCAAGACCATTATGATAGCACCCTGTTTCGCAAAAGACATCAAGTAGTTCAAGCAGTTTACTGATTATATTAATGTTCCCTCCCAAAGAGCTAGGTTTGATTATTGATGTTGATGTGTGTGAGGAAATAAAAAAAAAATGGCTTAGAGCTAGTTTATTCTCAAAGTTGGGGAGAAAGTTTTTTTTGTTTGTTTGTTTTTTTATAAAGTATAAAATTAGCATTTGATAGACACATAACAATCTTCCTGATTATCTCTTTTTATCTTTATATTATTTTATTATAAAATATTTTCATTTATATTTAGGTGATTACTTCCAAATGATTTTTCCAGGAACACTCAGATGCCTACCTGTAAAATGTTAGCTGTACATTCTCGTTACCAAAACATTGAACATCTTCAGGTAAAAATGGCTTCTTCCTAAAACATGAAACATTGAACATCTTCAGGTAAAAATGGCTTCTTCCTAAAACATGTTTACTAAGCTTCTGAATCTATGTGACCAAATAATTGTTTTCAGCTCCATTAGAATAAAGGGTTTACTTCAGATGTAAAACCACAGTATTATGAGTAACAACAGATTATTTAAAGTGACATCAGTCAACATGATTTTTGTAACTGTCTAAAAATGTTAACTGTTTAAAATGTTAAAGTTCTTAACAAAATACCCTTTAAGTAATGCAAGACTTCTTTGAAAAATCTTTGGAGAGATATGCTCAAGAATTTTTAAGTCTCCTGATCTTATACAGAAACTAGTAATTCCTCACTCAAACAGTAAGAACTTAAATGATACACAAGGCAGGGACTGTATCATTACTGATAAAAATATAAACAGGTGTTTTTTTAAGTGCTTTCATATCTTCTATTTCACGCAAGTGGATGGTACATCTTTCAATGAACAGGGCCATGTATTGTATTTTAATGATAGAACCTCCTTTTTACCACTGTGCTTCATTCTCAAGGGTGGTTTTTTTTTTAATAACTGAATATCTGATGTTGTTTTCCACTGATCTGATGTTGAATGAGAATAACCATTAGCACACTGTTTGTTTTGGTTGTTGTACTGCATTAACTGCACTTTTTTTTGAGGTGACGACTCACTACAAAACCATCCTTTGCATTTATTTCTGTGATTTTTTTGTACATTTGAACTTGTGACCAAATCTGAAATTCAAAAATTAAGTGGAAAAGCCCAAGATGCTTTTTGATAACAATTTTTTCCTTTGTTAGAAACCATTAATTGCTGGTGGCTTTTTATTTGAGCAAGAAAACTAAAGACTTTAAAATTAAATGTGCATGTTTTGGGTAATTTATTAGATTAAATACAGATAGTAGTTAAAGAAAGATGTGTGTAGAACGTTATATTTAATGTCTTGTATTCTTTCACCAGAATGGTGTAAGTTGTTACCAAGTTGAAGATACCCACCTGGATTTTTTGAGGTTACTTACGGACCTTCAAATCACTGAATCCTATTTACTGTTTTGAAAATCTTTTAACAAGCTGCTCCACCATCTCGAAAGCCACTCCCTTAGAAACATACATCTAATTTCTTTTGAGGATGTATGTAATAGAAATATACCCAATTTTATTTTTTTTTTTTTTTTTTTTTCAAAAAGTGAATTAAGATCTTTTTCATGATGGCTGAATCTCCATTGAACACATGAATCAAGTATGTAGGGGCTACATAACATATGCATCATAAAAAATACCAGTACAAGTTCTTCTACGGTCTTTCCAAAATCTGTATTGGTCCTGATTTTCTCAAGATTATAGGGTATCCTTGATCTATCTATTAAGAATGCTGAATGTTGCTGACTGTAATGTTTTCTGCATTTTTTGTGGGATACTTGTACTAGAAATTACTCTAATTCTGTTCATAGGTGTCCTGTTAGTTCTCAGACGTAAGGTGGATGAGAATGATGATAAATGAAAAAAGCATAGATTAAAGATTTTTGAAGTAACATTCTTAGAGTGAACAGCATTTCTGAGTAGTCAGAGGTATAATGTTCAGGTTAGTTAATTCAGTTGCCATCTGAGAGAAGTTAAATTGAATCTCTGAAATGTAAGAGAGAGACAAACAAATGGCATTAAGGGAGTTGAAATTGCTAAGGGGAAGATATTGTGATAAAAGGAATATCCAGAAATCAGATAGTAGAAATGGTATGTGATGACAAATCTGGAAGGCATTCCCAAGGAGAAATTATTTTGTATAGTGTTCCAGAAAAAGAAAACACTGTCACCAGATGATTAGTTTGACTGTGACAGTGGTGCCATTCTTGAGTTCTTACTGAAGCATATAGGCAAAATTATTTAAGCAGGTCAGTGCTTTTCTGTATCCATACTTGCAGAATAAGGCCTTATTTGGAGACTTAAAATATTCCAGCTTTAAATGTTGAATTCTGCGTGTATAAAATGCTTGACTATGAAAATAATGAAATAGGCTTATAGGAATACCTGTTGGTTACGAACATGTGATTGGAAAATGTATTACATATTGAAAAAATTTACATGCAAACATTCATGCTAAAAATGTAGGGTTTTTTAAATCTACTTTCTCTAATTTGCACTGACTAATCAATATTTTTCAAAATACCTCTTGCAGGTGTAGGGTTAAATGGGACAGTTAATTTTTCAAAATTGTGTCCCATCTGGCTGTTGTGCTTTTCACTTCTGTTGTAGAAGTTCAGGGGCCGTCCTGAGTATGGGTTTTAGAAATAAAAGCAAATTAAATGTGGAATATAAAAGTTGGTGGAAAAATTTAAGTTTTATCTCCTCTCTGTGCTTACCCTCTTCTTCTTTATTTTACTACTTATTAATTGATTTATTTACCTTTTGGCCCTGATGTCATCTTTTATACGCTGAAACATTCATGTTCCTTCTTAAATCAAAGTGTTTCTGTTCAGCAAAGCCAGGTTAACAGGCTTGTGAAATCAGAGCATAAATTCCTCAGCATTTGAACCTTTGAAAACTAAAATACTGTGACAAAGTCTGGTGTCGCCAGAGCCTATTAGCAGGGCTGTTAGCTTGTGGTGAAAGCAGCGCACCCCGAAATGTCAGGCAGCGGGGCTGTTGCCGAGAGGTAATTGGGAGCAATTAGCCGGTCTCCCTGCTGGGCAGATCACTATTACCTTTCTCCTCTTTGCCCTTCCTCCTGCTGCCGCTACAGGGAGGGCGACGAATTGTGGCAGTGATGATTCCCTGAGAAGCGTGTGTGTGTGTGTGTGTCCGTGCGGGCGGTGGAGGCGCCCCGGCCCCCTCCCCGCCCCGCCGCATTGTGGAGGGAGGGACCGCGGCCCGCAGCCGCCTCCGCCGCCGTGCGGGGCCGAGGAGCTGTCCGAGGTGCTGAGCAGTGCGGGCCGGGGGAGCTGTCCGAGGTGCTGACCCGTGAGGAGCCGGGGAGCTGTCTGGGGTGCCGAGCCGCGTGGAGACGGAACTGTCCGAGGTGCTGAGCTGCGCCCGGGCGGCACCATGGTGTTCGCTCCAGGTAAGGGCAGCCGCTTCCCGTGCCCAGCCGGGGGGAGCCCAGTGGGAAGGCCCCGACCGTGTCGGTGAGCTACTCCGGGGGCTGCGGGGGGGAGGGGTCAACAGCTGAACCAGAGCTGCCGCCGAGCAGAGACAGGCGGTTTCAAAGGAGGGGGCTTAGCTTAGAATGTGTTTAGCTGTGGAGCCGGAGGTTATGAGGGTCACCCCTGTGATTCCCATCAGGGACAGGAGCCTCCTATACAAGTGTGCAGAGTTCTGTGTTTGTCAGACTGCATAAAAGGGTCAGGAATGGGACATGGCCTTGTAGTGACTGGAGAATGAGTCTCCTGGCACCCACACTGGCAGCTGCCAATAAGACAATCTCTGAAACTCGTAGAGATATTTTACAAATTTACACACACACCCCCAACCTCCTCTAAGTATTTGAATAGAAGAGAACAGAAAGTTTGTTCAGGCGGGTTTTTACTGGAGCAAAATTGAAGACTTCAGCAGGCAGGAGCTCATGGCTAATGCGAGACCTCGCTCTATAAGGGTGCAGAATCTCTGCTGTGTAGTGTATGTGTGCTACACCATAGAAGAAGGGAAGCTATAGAGAATCTGAATTGGACTTGGTACACTTGGAAATAAGCATTTTGTTGTTCAGAAAGGGAAGAAAGGCCTAGTAGCTCCAGGATACGAATGTAAGTCACGCATAATGTCTTCTGTAGTGAAATGACTTGCAATTAACTTCTTTAAAGATGTATAATTGTCAGTAAAAATAGCAGATCAATAGAAAAAAGGAAAGTAAAGTCTGCAGCTTCACAGCGAGTAACTATTAATACCTTTATTTTGCAAAGCTAGCAGAAATTTTGTCTTCCTTTGAAATTCTGTATCCAGTCTGTGAAGGGATAAGAATCCAAAAGCTTTATACCTTGATTAAGAAAAATGATCTTGAGGTTGACTTTGCTAACTCAACAAATACTGTGAGAAATTAATATCCTTTTTCAACAACCACAAGTTCATTTTGTCTCTTTAACCACAGAGCCTGTTCCGAATTGGGACCAAGTTATTTATCTTAATAGAACCAGCCACTGTTTTTTGTAGTACACCTTTTGCTATTAGTGTCTCTTTTCTGAACTCCTTTTATCTGACAGTCTGTCACCATTAACTGAACTAATTTTTGAAATGCACCATGGGACTGGCATACTTCAGGAAGAGATTTCCTCTAAAATAATGAAATCATGCATATTTTCCCCAAAGGCTGACAATGAACAACCCCCAAATCTCATTAATAACTACATGAATTGTTCTTTTCACAACTCTAATCCATAAAGAAAAAAAATATGTCTTGTATAGTCATTCTTCTTCAGTCTGCTTTCACACAAAGAAAAGCCCATGGTTTCCTTGCAAATGTTGTCATAATATACATAGAGTAACTAAGTAGGAGTTGGCAGAAGAGATGATAAAGCAATCAGAGGGGCTTGACAATCTCTTGTATTCAGAGTGAGCAAGCTTAAGTAGATTGCATTTTTTTATTGCTTTTCTTCACTGTAAGTCACTGCTGCCCTGGCATTATCTCTTCTCCAGATATTTAAAAAAAATAATCAGGGTTTTGTACGTCTTTAGCAGCTTCATAGTACTTAAGGCTATATGACATAGGAATTCTCTAAGTTTACTAAGAAATTGAGTTTCATTTCTTGAGTCAACTTTTTGATTTTATCTCACTGTGAAGAATGACCTTATTTTCTGTTTATTTTTTGTGGGGGGAGGCAGGAGGAAGAAAAAGATGTGTCTAACTATAAATGGTGAGGCTCAGAATGGTAAACATCCTTCCAGGAGGGCCGTGAAAAAAAGAAATGAACAACAACCAAAAGGAAACTCTCTTCCAGAAAAAATAATGGAACTTCTTTATCTGAAGATAAGATTTTGCATATGAATAAGATGATGCTTACTTCTTTAAGGTAGTGAATACATCATTGCAGAGCTCTGAATTAACATGCTATGTTTATAAACTGTTAAGCAGAGGAAGCTTACCAAGTTTAAATATATTTTTTTAAAAGGTGAAGCCAACTGACTATTGACTGAATAGATACTTTTCTTTTAAGCTTCAGCTTTTTTTCCCTAAATCTTTCAACCAGCTACTATGTAAAAAAACAACCCCAACACCTCCCACCAGAAACCCACAAAACAAACAAACCAACAAACAAACACCCCTCACACCTCCGGAACAGGCCTGGATATTACTGAGATAGATATGTCACAATTTTTACAAAAAGACTACTATTTCATGGTCAAAATTGGACTTTCTGGCTCATTGTAGACAGCATGTTGCTATTTACAGGTATGCAAAAAGCTACTATTCACATCTGATATTTCTTCATACCCAGTCTTAATTACTTTGTTCCAGAAAAAGGAACTGAGAAAAGTACATTTTTCCTTACTTGATTTAATCTGACTGGGGCTTCATTGCATTTTGTTGTGCTGGTTGACTGATGATAGGTTGGTGTATAGGAAATGCAATGTGAACTCTATGAGATGTCTGTGAGTTCATTATACCTGGAGGATTCCCACATGACGTGCTGCCCTTACAACAGGGGACAAACCATGTAGTGAAAATGTGGACAAAGTACACATTGCAAAGTTTAGCTTCTTTACTTTTCCTGAATTGAACCGCTTTAGGTAGCCTGACAAGTAGACAAAAAAGTGCCACTGATTGTTGGATGTGAGGATGGAGGTATGCACAGGACTGCAGTAAAGAAGCATGAAAATTCAATGTTTTGGATTAGGTCAAAAAGCAAAGAGAAGTCATCATTTTTGAATTGGCAGGTTTTCTTAGAAGACTTCAGAAGCTAGTGTATTCCAGAATTTAAAAAAAAAAACAAAACAAAAAAACAAAAAACTTCCAAACTAACTTATTGATAACTATAAATAATTCCACAGATTAAATAATTGCCCTTGTTAGATAAGGAACGAATCGTTATTAAAACATTATTTGTTCTAAGCATCAGCAAAAACTGTAGAATGCAGCAAGCCTTCTGTTATCACATTATTAGTTCACAAAGGAGTGATCACTTCCAGTATGAGGCTATCTGATCAATAATAATCTTATTTTTGTTTTTAAATGAACCTGTAATATTTAACAATAATTTTAAATGTTGCTAATCAGTATCATACTATCTCTTTGCAAATTGCTTTCAAAAATGAGTATGGGCATATTCCATGCTTATTTTCAGCCCTAAAACTTTCTCAAGTGGAAAGGTAAGATAAAATTTTAAATAATACTGTTTATTTTTGATTTCCCTGGGCAAGCAGGATACAAACCTGTTTTTCCTGCTCCAAGGATTTTTTTTCTGATGCTATTTTGCATATATTTGCACAAATCACTCCAATGCTTATGTCTGGCTTATGTCTTAGACCTTTGCCCTTATGTGTGTGTACTAATATAGCACAAAGATGGCCTGCATTTTTAAAGCTAGCTTGGCAATAAAGTTAGGAACATGTTAAGGATGTTTGAGCTACCTAATGGGTTTTCTAAGCAATTCTTGCTAGATTTATCATTCCAGTGATTATTTTAGTATATTTTGAAAATGTTACTTTGTAATGTAAGACCATAAAAAATTGCCAAATTCCATTGCAGGCCATCACTCTTTCACCCAGTCAGTACTGTACAGAGCTATGTTTGCTTGGATGGGAATTTGTATTTTGAGCTAAATAATATCTTTTAGAAAGGAATCGGTTTTGATCTGAATACATCAAGAAAGATCACAACATTTACCTTGGCAGCTTTTTTTCAGTGTCTGAACACTCCTATCCTTTAAGCTTGTATCTACTTTGAATTGTGTGTCATCTTTCAGGTGAATCTTGTTATTTTTCAGTCTAATTTGAAGAATTCTTTCTTACCTGACATTTTCTCCATAACTAGGAACACAGGATTTACTCATGTCCCTGCAATCCCAAAAGATGGAGGAGGAGGTAGACTCATTTTTTGCATCAATATTTTTATGGAAAAAAAAACCCTGATGTGTGAACACACTTAAAGTTTAAAGATAGACATTAGAGAGGTCAGAATATTCACTGCTCAGCACCTTTTTCTTACCAGAGCAACGCCAATAGCTTTTCAATTAGCTTTTCAGCAGCACAGCTGTTCTTAACATTTTTAAGCTAGGAGCAGTATAGCAGACTTGCATAATGACACTGAAGATCAGAAGCACATCCTGTACCAAACATTTCAGGAATCTCATTAAACTGCAATTGAAGACATAGCAGCTGCACACTGAAACAGATGTGCTTACTTGTCTGAATAGCCCTGATCTTATCTAGCGGAAAAACTGGGAAAGCAACAAACCTGTTGTGCTGTGGGGTGTGAAGACATGAAATTTCTTGATAGCTTTTTTCTTGTTTGATTATAGTTACAGGTACTGTGGAGAACCCTGTCTGCAATGCACAGATCAAGACACTATGGAGGTACCTGTTAATGAATGGAAAAATTGCTACCAATAACTTTAATTTTTGAAGATAACCTCTTGTGGGATATCTCCAGTGTTTGCACTGAATATTGTACTCTGGGACTCTCAGTTATGAAGTGCTTTTCCTTCACCCATGAGAACAATTGTAGCAAGGCAGGGCACAGTCCTTGTCCCTGTTAACTGCTGTGCTACATTCTGCTAATGCTCTAAGTTTTGCGGTACCAGCCAAGCCCCTTCCTCCCCATCTTCCCCCTGCAAGAAGTAATAGTAAGTACAAGTAGGATTCTGTCTCTTGAGCTTAGCGTTGGCAAAGACCATGTCATGGACATAATTCAGAGGCTACAGGCAAGGCTGTTTTGCAGAGCTCATACAATCTGGTGTAATGGTTTTCTTGTCCAGAATTTTTGATAGCTGGTATGAATATGCAAGGCAGTTGCCCCCCAAAAGTGTCTGAATGTATTTGCAGCTGAGAGACCTTAACAATGCTTCAAAGTGTTTGTCATCTGGTAGGAAGAAATCATATAGGAGGAAATTTCTTGTTCTTTTTTGCTGAGGAATAATTGTTTCCTGTGCTGACCTCTCCCCAATGACGCATTGATCTTTCCCCTGCTGTGAAACTCCTCTAGCAGACCTCATTAGTGAGATGAAGAAAGTTAGTTCATAGATATTCAGAAATGTGATGCAATTAGCAAGCTTAATAAGTAGTCAACAATCCTAGGTGCAATATTTAAAGTATGAATCAACACAGCGTTAAAAACTGGCACAGAATCTACTTTTTCAAATTATTTTTAACAGAACGAAGAGCTTAAACAAGTGAGGCTGGCACCTTTCAATTCCATATCACTGGGTTGAATCCTATTCAGGTTAGCAGTGAAAAGAATTCTGTCTTCACAGTGGCTGTGTAGTGGCCTATATTGAAGGAGTTGTTCATAGTTGGGGGATGGTGGTAATAAATGATACAGCCATTATTAACATACTTACTGGCACTGTGTATGGGCTCCCTGTATTGAGCAGGAAAGTCAAACGGTGAATGTACAAAAGGAATGAGTTACACTGATGTCTAAAGTTTGTCCCTCAAAATCATTATTCTCCTAGATGAATTGCTCTGTTGTACTTGTTATAAACATAAATAACATGATTCCAACCTTGTAAGCTTTATCATGATATTGGAAATTAAATGCACTCACTGTAAAACACAGCGAGATTTATTCCTATACCTCCAATCTTGTTTATTAAGAATTTTATTGAGGACACAATTTGTTGTATTAAGTTTACAAATACTAAGTTAAGCAAAAATTCTTTGCAAGCGATGTATTAATAATTTATTTATAGGCTTTCTGAAATTATCTGAGTACTGGTTACCCATTTATAGTGTCTTCTTTCCATAATAATTTGCAAGATCCTACAGAACAAGATTTATTATTTTTAAAGGATTGCAATTGGAGCAGAATCTTTACTGATGTTAGCAGAAATGAAAAGCTGACCTGAATAGCCATAAAATGCTTCAGGATCCTTTAGAATGCCTTGCCAAGGAAGTCAAGGCAGGTAAGCTCTGTGCTGCTGTCTTCTGACCCTGCAAATGCCTGTAGTCATGTTATCAGAAGACAATGTCTTTCTTCGTCAAGAGAATCTGAAATTTTCAGCCTGAAGAAGTAAAGTGGGCCATATTCTACTCAGATATTTCTCTAATGGTAAGGCAAATATAATCTCCTGTGGATTACTTACATTTGCTTCACTTTGTAGTATCCATATTTGATATAATGACACTGTATTTTCTTACTTTGATCAGTGAATCCACTCACCATTTGTCAGTATGGAGGGGTTGCATATCCATTACTGCTTCTGTTAAATACTTGCAGATTGACATTACATTTTGTCTTGAAGTATATTTCCTTAATAGACCTGAAAATATTTCTCTAGGAAGTTAGAGAATTAGCTCCAAGAGGGTAAAACAGCATGGCATCCTGTTGCAAACAGGGATGCTGTGAAGATTAGATCTGTGAAAAAACCCTAGTTTTTACTCTTTCAAGGTACATTTTAAATTTATATAATCTTTGATTCTCTTGTGAGTTTGTGTATATAATATGTAGGTACATATATATATATAAAATCTCAGCTTCAATTACTAATAGCCTTATGTACAGCTTTAAAACTCTGCTCACATTCTAAAATAAGAAGAAAAGATTTTCTATACCATTTTGTATATGTGCAAATTCAGTTTTTTGTGGGTTTTTTTTAGTGATAAGGAAGGGCTCTGCTTCAGCTGAGGTTTAACCAGACAACTTCTGAAATTAGACTCTGAATAATCTGGTATAAATTGAATTGTAACAGGATGTTTTCACTGTTTTCCTGGCTTTTGACAGGTTGTGTAGCCTCTTCCCGGTTTTGTTCACTTTAAAAAAAAAAAAAAAAAAAATCAGGGTCAGATATTGCAAATTTTAATTAACCTGTACATAGTTCTTCAAGACCAAAAACCACAAGCATTGCAGAAATACAAACACAACAGCTAGCAAAATAAAACTTAAGTAGTGGAATATGTCTCCACTGAAAACTTTCCTTTCACTTATGCTATATAGTAGTGGATACCAAAAGTCTTCTAACACCTAGCAAAGCTAGGTGAGGATTTGTGCAAGTCTGGCAATGAGCTTTTTGGTACAAATTCAGAAGGCTTAAATGTTATCTAGCTTTCTGTGCTTAATGTTTTCTTTTTGGCTAGGAATCTAGAAGAAAATCGAAGGAAGAGGGAGTTAGATGACACCTGTCATCTGTGTCTGTGCCACTGGACCTCTCCCTCCATGGGAGAAGCACAGCACTCGATGCAGAGAGATTTCTTGTTTCAGTATTTGAAGTGTGTTCCCTAGAAGAAATAGCAGCATTTTACAGATGAAGAGAATTTAGGATTTTCATTAACTTTGGAGCAGCTGGTCCCAGGTGCTCTTTAGGAAGTATCTAATTTTTTAATACACTGAACTCTAGCCTAGGAGTTAAAAAACCTCATAAGTTAATGTTAGTTGGCAGTATTAGACCCAGAAACTTTCGTTCTGGGACCAAAATCTGAGTATCACACTTATGGGTTTGGGTGTGGCAAAATTTTCAGTGACTACTACTTTGAACTACATCCAGTCTTCAAAGCTGAAAAGACATAGTCCTTAAGCAGTGAATTTATTGCTATTTATGCAAATACCTAGAAAATATATGGATTGAAATGTATAATCTTTTTTAGTTGATATTATTAAAGTATGGTGAGAAATCTTACTAAAATATATTGAGAAAATGCTTAAGAATAGATAATGTATCTGTAGATGCCAACAACCTCTTAATCTAAAAAAACTTTGGAAGCTTCATTTTGGCTGGAATATTTCAAATAGTATGAAATAATTCACTGAAGTCTTCAAAAAGATAACTTTTATGTAGCAAACAAATCAAAGAGACTTACAGATATTCTTTTCTCTTAAGAAAGAGCAAAACTTAGTGGAAAAAAATATGAAAACTCAGTTCAGATATACCTAATGTCTAGATAAAAAAGATACAATGAATTATTAGCCTGGACATGATATTTTATACTTTGAGACAGTTTTCTGCATTTCTGGTCTTCTCCTTCACCCTTCCATTCCTCCTGGATATGTGTTCAGAGACAGGTTGTTCCTGCTTCATTCTTATAATTCATTTTGAAGAGCAAAGTAGTTTGTGCTGGCCCCCTTTCTGACACAGCTCCTCTTCCATGCTGGTTGTGTGGCAGGAGCTAAGGAGTGAGGTTAGGGCAGAAAATATAACTGAACTGAGATGTTACTCCTCTAGTGAAAGTGAGCCTTAAAAGCAAGGCCTGCACACCACAGGTCAGGGAACTGGAAAAACACAGTCTTATTTGAAAGTATTTTTAGCGTTTCTGATATGTTCAGTGTCCTCCCTTCTTCCTCAAAGAATCAAGGCAACTGAGTATTGCCCTCTGATACTTGACAGTTATCAGTGAGGATAGCTCCATTTTAGAGCATAAGAAACAGTACTAGATAGAATTAATTCTAATACAGTTAAGAATACATTTCTTATTTATTTAAGATTAAATTTACAACTCCATTGTAGGACCTTTTCATGAGGTCCCTGAACTGGCATCATTAGTGACATTGCGACAAATTGGGTCTCTAATCTTGTAAATAGCTTAATAACACTCATGCATAAAGTTGGGTTTGTGCACGTGTTGGAAAGCCTTCAGCCCTGGCTGACTGCCATGTTCATTCATTCTGTATGTAATTAACATGACTCATTAACACTTTTCCTGATTATGGATGCTGTGCAGCCTCAAATTTTGTATCTCTTCTTCGAATCAGGCTTCCTAGCACCAACCTGTAAGGCAAATCAAAGAAGGATTTTTTTTTTAACCATTGCAATTCACAGGTTACAAAATATTTGGCAGAAGCCACTCACCTGGAACTTCCATGCTGTGGCCGACAAGATGGAGAGAGATGTCACTGCCTAATGCCAGTGGGAGGTTAAAGAACTGAACTTCATTTCTTGTAGTAGAAGACTATCAATATTGATAGAAAGAACGTTACTGTTAGTTACTATAACATATGCACGTACATTATGTCATTACAAACTTGCTGGGTTCTTTAATTTTTCAAAAGATCTACAGTTTATAAACACAATTTAGGTAATAACCTGCAACTTTTTTCCATAAATACAGGTCCCATGCATCCATACTGGACCTTGTGATGAGTATTATTGACACAGTCTTGCTTACTTATGCTTCAATTCTGTTTAAAATGTCGTTAGTTGGATTATAAAAATTACATTAGTAATTTTCAATAGAATTGAAATAAATTTACCAGAGAGCAGTATTTTCACTGGATTAATATTAATTTTTAGTAATAATGGGGAAAAAAAATTCTAATTTTGCAATGCGGCAGAAAATAATATAATGGTTAACTATTGTAATCCAAAGCAGTATATTGATAAAACAAATAGTAAATTTTCTGGTTAAAGGATATACCTGCATAGTCTCATGTAAAAATGAAGAAAGAATATTTGCTTCGGGGCTCTTTCAGCTTCAGAAATTTTGCATAATTTAAAATTGTAGCTAACAGGAGAATACATTTTGGGTACTTGTGAGTTCTAAATTGCTCAGAAGTTTGCTTAGAGGAATGTGATTTTTATTGTTAGTTTTAGATACAGTTAAGCTCAAAGCTGTTTACATTACATTACAAAACAAAAATTTCTTTTTTCCAGAAGAACAGCTTTAGTGCTATTCATTTGCTGGAATTAAACTGCATTTGTTATTCCTGTGAAGCAGAACCTAAACTTTTGACCTCTGATGCATGGCCTTGGGATTCATGGAACCTGTCATAAAAGCCAAGCCATTCTTTTAAAATGCAATGTTTGTATTATGCCTCAAGACAGAATGAGACCTAACCTGCAGGAAGACATGATAAGCTGCATAAATGTCACATGCTTTCAGGAAAGGTGAATTAAAATTAAAGGCATTATTTTTCTCCTGGGAAAAGCAATAACTTCATACAGGTAAAGAAGCGAAAGGGATAATTGAAGGACAGCAGAGGTTTCCTGAGATTGGATGTACATTCATGGTCATGCACACTCATGCATAACTTATGTCTTCACAAAAAAGTACGGGATATATTATTTCTAGTCCATGATCTTCAAGAGTCCAAATTTCCTTCCTATCACAGCTCATTCACCATTTAGCCCCTGCTCTCTTTCCATGTGAGAAATGTTGCTTCTGTTACCTTCTAAATCACTGATTGTGCACCCAATAAAAGGCATCTTCTTCCCCCATAGTTCATTTCCAGCATGAGTAGATCTGGCGTGGCCTTGCACCTTTGCAAGAGCAAGATAGTTTAGCTTCATAATAATATTCCCAGCAATCCTATGAAAAGATATGGTAGAGAACTTAACTGCTGATTCAAATAAATGAACTGTTGTTGTGTGTTATTTAGTAGGAGTGTTTATAAAGCATATTAAATTTGACTTGTAGCAAGCTCAAAGAGAAAAGGCACAGGGAATATCAACAGAAAGTGCAAGAGACTACTTTCATTGCAGGATGGAAGTGAAGTGTGTAGATGAGAAAAGGTCCATGTGCAACCAGAGTGAAGTTCTTCAAGATTTAGTCTGTGCTCAATGCTCTTTCTCTGTAGCCATCATTTTCCATGTATAATTTCTTAGGCATATTCCATAGTTCAGAAACATCACAGAGAATGTCTCCCACACAAGATGTCCTTGGATTTAAACTAGTATTAGTTATGGTAAATGTAATGAATACTTGGAATCTACTTCAAATGCTTTTAGTCTTTTTCCAAACTGCTAGCATGTTTCCAAACTGCTTCATGGAGAAAATCTTCAAGTGAGCCAAGAGAATTTCAAGGTACTGATATATGGCACTAGATTTAGATGAAAGTGGAATATGTGACTGATTCCTGCAGTCAGTCCAAGATTTTGAGCTGTTTTAATCTCTCAAACTATACTTTAGATTGCAGAAGCAGGCTGGAGTTTGCAAATTACTTTTAATCTGCTATGTTACCAAGTGAAAGATAAGGTAATAAAAACATGCTAAAGAGACTTTGTCATGTCTTAGTGATAAAATTGCTTGCATTTAACATCAATTAACCTGGATTTTTCAGTTCTCTATTTACAGAATTAGGGTGCTGGGTTCCTGTATAAGTCAGGTGAGCATTTAAAGATAGAGAATAGGTAGAAAAGATTTTCTAACATCAAGAGAAAAAAAAGTAGTCATTAGGCAAGAATAACTAGTAGGCAGACTGTTGTTTCTGACATCTTGTAAGCTTTTCCCAGCAATTATTTCAAGTGACCTTTTGTCATGGAATTTTAGTTAAACTAGTTATTTTTCAAATCTTAAAAAATTCATAGATAAAAGTTCATTGTACCTTATCACCCTAGTAGCTCTTATTATGATTAGCCAAACAGCAAATGCTTAGACAACAGGAGTAATGTCTCTGTTTTACCTAATTGAAAATAGGCAGTTCTTAAAATGCCTGATTAATTCTATAGGCACTCAAATTTCTGCCTTTGTTTACGTCCACAGCAGTCTGTATTTCAGCAGGGTGGAGCAATTTGATAGATATGTTCCAGCCTAGCACCTTTGGGATCGTTGCATGAATCATTTCTGCTTTCCTTAGTCAATCCCTCTCTTTTTGCTTGGAGTAGGCCCAGCATATCGATAAATAAATGAGCTTCTCAGAGACCAGCTTTGTGCTAACTGATTTCCTTGAAATGAATAATTGGAAGAAAAGGGTGTAGTGAGGATACGTATCTTCCAGAGACTGCTGTTTGTTCCTTCTGGAATTGGAAAAGCTGGGGTTTATGGCATCTTCACCAGCTAGTATCATAGGATCACAGAAGGCTTGGGGTTGGAAGGGACCTCTGGAGATCTTGTCCAAATCAGTGCTCAAGCAGGGTCACCTAGAACCATTTGCCCTGGATCTTGTCCAGGTGGACCAGCACACAGCCAGGGGAACTGGACATTTGTGTCTGACTACTTGATGTGTCTGGATCCTAGCTGGCTATCCAGCTCCTACACATAATGGTCCCAATGCAGGCTCAGACCTCTATGCAGTGTCAGGTATCTCCCTCAAAAAGGGCTATTATTTTCACTGTTGCTTTCTAGGTTAGATGGTCAGCATAAACTGCCAATGGTCTCATTGGTCACATCACCCAAGGCCAAGGTCTTGATTCTCTCTGTGTCCAAAGCCAATTAGCTGTTGTTACCTGGGTTACTGTCACTCTGTGTTGTACAGATGTAAAATTGATAAGAGTTTGTTTGAACTTCCTTAATTCCTTTGTGTGCATAACTGTACCTAAAACATCACGGGCAGGGCAGAAGTAGTCCAGAAGTTTGGGGTTCTCTGTTCTTGGTTTGTTTTCTCAGCAAAAAAAAAAATCATGTAATGAGTTAGACCTGGACAGAGGTAATCTAGGTTTTGCTTACCTGAGAGGTGCTTTCAGGCAGGCTTTGCTCTGTGATAAACAACTGAAAAACTCCAGTAGAAATTAACTGGAAGACTCTCCTTATTTTCAACTGGGTATTGCTGTGTATGACCCCCCCTAATGCAAAAACATTTAAAGTTCAGATTTTATGGATTAAGTGGCAAGAACAAAATAAATAATGAAGCATCCCTAAGGAAAGAAAACGGAGTAATTTTCAACAGCAACATGCTTAATGACAGTATGTTTTTAATGATAAATTGGGGTGGGAGAGTTACGCCTATAGGGGTTGGCAAATTTTTCACATTTCATATAACCTCATAACCTATTCCAGCATACTAACTTGTATTTACAATTCCATGTTTATCCATACTTTTATTAACATACTATCTTCTGAACACCAGCTGAGCTGGCTGATCTTTTTCAGCCCAGCAAGAAGACTAATTCATTGTGTGATACAAAGTGAGTTCATATTTGAGTAACAGAGAAATATCTGTACTTTACTGTTGAGTAACATTGAATTTTATCCAAAAAACACTGTTTCAAATGCTGAGGAGTGGAACAAACTGAATCAGGGAAGCTGACTGTGCCAAGAATTCAAGTGATTCTATTCAGTCAGCTTTTCCATCATAAAATATGTTTTCTAAGTTTTCATGGTTTTAACCTCTTAGTTGTAGACAAACTGTCATCTCAGTGGAGTTGCAGGTTTGGGGTTTTTTTGATTTTTTCAGTTTCAGTAGAGTTAAACCACATTTTTATTTTACTTTTAGCTAGAACATGTATATTATGAACATCATAGAAATAAGTAAATTTTGAAGTCTTTTCAAAGAAAAATTAGAGATTATGATTAACTTCTTTCTCACAGAGTAAGGTTTGACCATTTTGCTGGTGGTTGGTTTGGACTTGCAGATCATAGAATCACAGAACCATAGAATGGCTTGGGTTGGAAAGCACCTTTACAGATCATCTAGTCTAACTGCCCTGCCATGGGCAGGGACGTCTTTTGCTAAATCAGGTTGTTCAAAGCCCTGTCCAACTTGACTTTGAATGCTTCCAGGGGTGGTGCATCTGCCACCTCTCTGGGCAACCTGTTCCAGTGTTTCACCACCTTCACTGTGAAAAATGTATTCCTTATATCTAGTGTAAAAGTCTACCCTCTTTTAGTTTAAAACCATTACCTTTTGTCCTATCACAACAGGCCCTGCTAAAAAGTTTGTCCCCATCTTTCCTGTAGACCCCCTTTAAGTACTGAAAGGTCACAGTAAGGTCTCCCTGGAGCCTTCTCTTCTCCAGGTTGAACAACCTGTCAGCCTGTCCTCATAGGAGAAGTGCTCCAGCCCTCTGATCATTTTCATGGCCCTCCTCTGGCCCTGTTCCAACAGATCCATGTCCTTCCTGTGTTGAGGACTCCAGAGCTGGACACAGTACTCCAGGCGGGGTCTCACCAGAGCGGAGTAGAGGGGCAGAATCACCTCCCTCACCCTGCTGACCACACTTCTTTTGATGTTGCCCAGGATACGGTTGACTCTCTGGGCTGTGAGTGCACGTTGCTGGCTCATATCCGATGTTTCATCTGCCAGTATCCCCAAATCCTTCTCCACAAAGCTGTTCTCAATATGTTCACCACCCAGTCTGCACTGATACTAGGAATTGCCTCGACCCAGGTTCAGGGCCTTGTCTTTTCCCTCTTGTATATCACAATTTTGTAGTGTCTTTCTTAAGGTAAACGGGTGATTCTACTTTTTGTCTCTATCTTAAATTTCCTTGCAAAAATTGAATGTTCTTAAAGAACATTAGGAATTTCTCATAGTTCCAGATGTAGACCTCTTATAAAAGAGTTCACCTTTAATTCACTCTGGTTTATTTCTCTTAGGACATAATTCTTAATACATGGCTTCAAACTGGACAATAAAATACAAATCCTCGAGCACAACAGTCAATTAAGAATTAATTGAGATGAGTATCTTAAAAACCTTTAAAATCCGATCTAGTGATGTAAATAAAAACCTAGCCTAAGCATTTCAATTAGAAACTGAGTCTACGTTTTCCTAAATGCCTCTGTGGGTTTCCCCTCCTGCTCTTTTTCATCCTTCAGGTGTTCCCAGAGTAGCCACAAGTGTTTAGTTCCCTTTTTTTTGTTGTTTGGTTCTGACAGGTGAGAAGCCAGGGACGGAGCAAGACGAAGTTAAGCTGCAGAATGCCAGCAAGCAGATTGTGCAGACTGCCATCCTCCGAGCAGTGCAGCAAGTTTCCCAGGAGAGCCAGCAAAAGGAGAAGCGAACAAACAGCAGTACGAGCCTCCAGCTAGAAAGAGGAAAATTAACCAAGAAGCATGAAAAGAAGTAAAGGAGTGGATTGGTTTTTTCAGTCCTCCCGTCTGCAGTGTTTTCAGCCTTCTCTTTAGTATCAGCTGTATTGCTAGTGCAATGTTACTGTTGAAAAGCAAACCAAAGTATAATCACACCTAGACATAGGGTAAAGTGGCGATAGTCCTCAGCTGAGAAATATTAAGTGCATTAGATGACTAACTCCATGTTTATGCAGTGCCTCTTAACAGAAACAATAACCATAGCTATAAAAGTAGTTCCAAGCACAAGCTCTTATGGTATGGACTTGTTCTCAAAAGCTTGTTGTCAGTGCACTTACATGTAAGTTCTGCGTGCAACGTTTATGTCAGTTCAGCTGGACAGACTCTTCTCTGAGTTACTGGGTTCACTGAAGCTGTCTTCACCGAAGAAATAGTTTACTGTTGAGTGTAGCAGAATACTTTCAGGCTGCCTTGAAGCATGAATTTGTACTTTGCTTTGATTAAACAAGGACAATGTGAAATAGTAGTATAAAGTGGATATGGTAAGTTCAATGAACCAATCTTGGAATTAAAAAAAAAAGCAATCCTGTAAGACTGCAGTGACTGTGATCTATGACTGGGATCATAGACCTATGATCTATGTCTTTTTTTAAAGAAGTTAAAAGAATTACTGAAGTTTTAGTCTACTTATTTGAAATACTTCTATACTTCTGCATAAGAATCACTTGTGCCTCGACCATTCCTTTTAGTTTTCTTGATACTGAAAGAAGAGCAACTGATGTGCTGATATGGAGTTCACCAGCTTTTCCTTCAGTTTTGTAAGTTTGCTGGGGATTGATTTAAAGAAAGTGAAGACTGGAGTGTCTTAAAAAGAAAGTGTTTGAATTTATTAATATCTTGAAGGAAGGAAATACACTGTGTCTGAATGCTGTCATGGTAGATATTTCTCACCTGCTGGGCATAAAGTGACTTTAGATATTTGCAGTTGTTACATAGATTCACCTTAAATAGCACTGCTTTAAGCTGGTAATACAGAACTTATCCTTCAACTGCTCTATATAACTGAAGAAATCCATGATGTTTCTGAAAATACAAATTAAATAAATGTAGCTTTCATTTTTATGCTCCCTTACTGTAATAATGATTGCACTATTATACATCTGAAATGAATAACAGTATATTTAATTGTGGAAATGGCTTGTAGCTCTGCTTCAGCTGAATTGTTGTAGTAACACACCTAGAAACATAGAGAAGCAGATGCGCAGGGTCTGCAAAAAAGGAGACAAACTTTCGTAATTGCTTTTCTACTCAGTTAGATGATTCTCAAAGAGACTTTTTGGTTTAAGTAATTGGTTATTACTTACTGTGTCCTACTGCTTGTGTTAAACAATTTCAAGATTCTTTCTCATGGCCAGAGGCTTAGTCATGAATTGCCACATACTGTAATATTAAGCCTTTGAAATCTGCTTTTTTCCCTTTTTTTTTTTTTTAATTTAACAGCACTGACTCATACCAGATAATGATTTAGCTCAATCTTCTTTCACTTAAAAATGCAAAGAAGAATTTGACACGATTAAAGTTGTTCTAAATCCTGTAATAATGAAAAGTGACTTGGACTGCAAGTACACAGTTTGTTCAATTCTATAGACAGTGGGTGGATTTTCCCAGCCAAGCAAACTTTGAAAGGTGGAAGCAGTTGAATCTTGAGACGTGTGTGTTTATTGTAATAGTAATTTTTTTACTATTAGCTTTTTCATCAATTGACCTTTGGTTGGGAGGTAGCTCTTTTCTAAGCACTCTTTGCATCTTTGCTTTCTGAGACCCTAAGAAAACTGATCATGAGTAAAGGTTCAATTCTGAGGCTGATGGGCAGGCAAGTCTAGTGGATGAGGAAGAGGAAGCCTGTGGGAGAGACTGGTGCAAAAGGGTGTTTGCCATTAACTCACCTACAGTGCTGTAGGAAGGAGAGCTACAGGACAGCAAAATCCCTATTTCTTTGGGATTATTCTACTTTTTTTTACTTTTACTTTTTACTTTAAAAGACATATTTGCAATATGTCTTTTTCTTTCCACATTCCTGGAATTATTTTAATAGTCTTCATGTAATTTGGAGACTTGTTTGTATGTCCAATTTTTTTTTAAATTATAGTGTTAGAAAAAGAGACATTTCAAAAGCCAGTGGATCCAGGTGTTTGCCACTGCTTCATATGAGCCTGTTCCACTCCTCCCACTGTGCTCTTCTACAATATCCCTTTACTGTTCTAGCCCTTTTAGACACACTGTTACTCAACCATTAAATCATGCCCATCATTTTCAGTGCTGTCAGAAGTCTAATGTCTTGGAAAGATAAAAATGATAGGAAGCCTAACAGAGCCTTGAGGAAGTCTTCTATGGTCTTCTATTGAGGAAAAACAAATAATGTAGCATAAATAGCGTAGTTTTCCCTGAAAGGCAAATAAAGTGTCTCCTATCTATAGTATATATCCCTAAATTAAGGCATGCATTTAGTATCTCCTATTGACAAAGGGTGTTGTGCACACCACTTGCATACAGGATATGTAGTTGAGATCTGTACCGCATGTGAGAGAACTGTATAAAAGAAAACTACCCTTGGCTTGTTATATGCTTACTACATGGTGAAAGCGGGTATTTTTGGTATTTTCCCTGACAGATTATATTTTCTGGAAAAAATACAGACTATAGAAATTACTACACATGTGATGCAGGTCTGAGTACAAATAAAGAAACTCTTAAAGAAAGTCTTTATGCCTTACATGTCTCTGGTTTCTCTTGTCAAAAGAAGGGAAGCAATTTTCAGATTCACTAGACAATCTTATGAAGCAGGCAATGTGCTCATGAGGTTTGTAGTAATGAATGCATTATTCAGCACAATAATTTGTGTCTTCAAAGTGCAAGACAATCAAAATGATATCTATATGTATTTAAAACAAACTCACCACTTTTTATCACTGATCAGTAGTAAATAGAAGGATGCACAAATGTGAAAGTATATTTATCACAACTCCTTTCATGAAGAAGAATCAGGTGTCTGTGGCTGTCCTGCACTGTACTTGCTATGGTTTCATTCAGGTTGATTATGGCAATTTTATTACTGTACGTGTGCTATTCTTTGTGGTGCAATCAAGCAGCAACACCTAAATGGAAATCATGTAGACACAGCAGGATGTTGTTAAGAGATTGCTGAATACCACTGTTCATAAAGTTTTTGGTTCTGTGTGGTTACATTGGAAATCCCTGCTCTAAAATAAAACAAACAAACAAACAAATAAAAAACCAACCATGACTTGGAAAGAGCCATCTTAATTCTATCATTTCAGAAAAATAAAAACATTCTGCAGTAGTATTATAGTTAAGAGTTAAAAATTCTTGAATATTCAATAGCAAACAATGCACCAAAAATCTTACAATCTCTACTTAGGTCATGTCTGGTTTTTTTTCTGGTGACATTTTTTAAGTATCCTGGATTGTACTATGTCTACTATGGCAGGTATATAAAAGCAGCTGTGTAACTATTCTCAATATGACTACCATGAAATATGCTGCAGTTGTTCTTTAAATGTGTGCCAATGTCAAATACAAGAGTTAATGTGTCATTACTGAAGGCATTGCTAAAAAAATTTTAATCTAAATTAGGGGAAAAGATAAGAGGAAGTAGAATAAATTCTTGAAAGGATGTGGCGTTCACTGTAAGTCTCTTGGTTACCCACTTAGGTCTGAGAAGAATTAATGAAACCCTGAATATTAGCATAGCCTAATTTCTCTCAATCAGTTCCTGCAACACAGGGATCAACTTGTTAAAAGAGTTTGTGTGAGTGATGGGAAAAAAAAAAGAGCTGTTGATAACGTCTTCCTTGCCTGACGCTCAGTAAGGAGTGAGCAGCAGTACTGGTGGAGCCTGGTTTCTAACAGATGGGTTTTCTTGCCATTGGCTTTTGGTGCCTCATGTTAAACTCTGGCAGACTCTTTTTCGCTATTGTGGGTTGTCCAGAACACGGGGATTCTCTGAGGTCTGATAAATTTTTAATTTATGCTGTATCCTGCCTTTCAAAGGGAGCAGAATGAGGGTCTTTTTTTAATACTTCCAGAGCTTCATTCACAAAACCTGGTGGGTGAGTATGGGCTTTTGCTTCTAAAGACCACTGTATCTTCACTGGATTTAGTCAACATGACCAACAATTTCTCTAATCCTTAAAATGAAGGGATGAGTACACATACTAGTTGTGTTTGAGAGCTCTGGGGGAAACCAAGAAATAGATACATATTTTAAATGCATTTGCTTCTAAGCTGTTCTTGTCTCAGGCAGATTTTCTTTGTTTAATTAACATAAGCAGCTTTTCTTTTTTAATAACTTTTCCTCCAGTGACCTGCCACTTGGAGTTTGTTATATGAGCTTGCTAGTTTTAACACTAAACCAACAATAGTTCATGTTTAGTTTGGGTTTGATTAGAACCCCTGTGGAATTACACATTCCATTGTGGTGTGGCTTTTCTGTTTTCTTTCACTAAAGGTGAGTAGCAACAATAAGTAATGTTCTAAAGAAAAGGAAGGGGTGGGGGTGGTTTTGTTGTGATGGTATTTTGTGTTGTGGGGGTGTTTTTTCCCCCTCAGTTGCCTATAGCAGGAGGTCACATGGGGCAGATCATCCTGAATCATTCACACGCATTGTGACAGTAGCTGGGTGTAGAAAGTGTACAGAATGAGAGAAAATGAACTCTTATGCAAGCTGGAAACTGAACCCACCTAAGCTGATTATAAAACATTGAAGTAAGATACTCCTGGCAGCTTTAAGGAAAGTGTTCTATGTTTCCTTTCAGAGTTGAAACCCCTTTAGAAACTCCAGCTAGTGAAGACTGTAATTGTTTGCTTTGTGATATAAGGTGGAGGATGAACATTTCTGCATTGTTCTGAAGACTTAAATGCTACCTCCTTGTGTCTACAGAAGACTTTGAATTTGGCAGGGGGATGCCTTTGCTACTGCCCTAGGGAGTGAATAACTGCTATTCTTTGCACAAATGCATTCATGTGTGCACGTGCATCCCAGAAGATTAAGCCCCTGTCTCCAGCTGCTATAGTAGATGCACTTGCCACGTATTTGCTTAGTAAACATACCTCCCACTAACGCCATTTCCCCTCATTTCTTTCACATGAGACAGCTCATTCTGGAAATCCTGAACTACAAGATGAACTATGAAAGCCATCTGCTTCCAGAAGAGGGAAAGTGAATATAGTAAATCTTCTTTGCCTCACTGGTGGGATATTGACCCTTTCCCACAGTATGTGTTTATTTCCAAGGACAACTGTGTTAGCCCTTTCTTGCTCTCTCTTGCTGAGGGAGTAGCCATAAAGCAGTGTTCTTTAATATTTCTTACCAAGGCAAAAAGTTCTTGGGATACAGTTTGCCCTGACTTGTGATAGTTTACTAGGTCCAGCTGACTTCAGATTTCCCATAGACCACATATGTGGTTTGTTGTTGCTGTTTTTTTTTTTTTTACCCCACTATAGTAGAAGAGCAGACTTTCAGATCTGAATATCTACAGTGGTGAGGATCTAACAGTTTGCTTGTTACTTCACCAGGTGAAGAAGTTTATATGTGTGCAGTCCAGCCACCTTAACTAAAACAAGTTGTCAGATCTTGTAACTCCTCCCATCGTATTTCCCAGAATTATAGATACTTTTATACAGCCACTTTGTTTTACTAAGCATTAAACTTCCTAGATCCATAGGTAGGAAGAGGGAGTCTTGTTGTCCCTTCCCGTTTAGATCACTGAAACCTGCAGGGAACAACTGAAGCTGCACTGTTTGGGAAAATGGCCCTCTCAGTGCTGAGCTGCCTTTGTGGCTTTTCTCTTAACCTCATACATTTCTTATTTTCATGTATTCACTTCCAGACAGCAGTCAAATGAAGAGATCCACAAAACAGAGATGACTGACATACTAAAGGTACAAGGACTCAGTGTGTCCTTGCATCATCCTCAAGTTTAAAATATCAGCTTCATGCCACACTTCCCTCTGGTAACTGGGTGAAAGGACATGAGGCTGCATATTTCCCTATTTCCTCAGCACTTGAGGCATTGGGATGCGACCAAGTCAAAGAGCTCTGTTTCAGCTTAGGAGGCACACAAAGACTTCCTTCCATTTGCTAAAGCTGGCTGCAAAGATGAGTGCCTGAGTCAGGTGACAGCTTGCTCATCACTGCTCAGAGGAGCTTGGAGGGATGAGAACAGGCATGTCTCAAGCAAGGCTCCAAGAAGTGAAACTGCAGAAGGCACTGGGCTTCTACCTGACCAGGAATGGTCCTCCACCAGGTGGAGCTGCTAAACAAGTCCCTCCTTGCGTGTGGTTGTGTTGGTGCTTTGTTCGTTTTTATTTAATTAAAAAAAAAACCCAAACAACAAAACCCTTGGGTGCTTTGTGTTCGTTACAGGGCAGGAAAGCAAACATTTTTGGAATTCAAGACCATTCTTCAGGATACCCGACCTCAGAAAAAACATTTTCTTCAAGGCCAAATTGACACATCTGCTTCTGTAACATGACTTGTGCCTTCAGCCTTTTCTCCTTTTCCGTATAATGCAAGGAAACACTGAAGTCTGCAAGATAAAGTAAATCTCCACTGTCTGTTTGCGGGGGTTTTTTGCCTGCTCTTTTCTACTCCACTTACCTGTACTGTTGTCTCTCAAGGTCACCTTTTTCCTCGCTCTGAAAAAAATGCTTCAGAAAAAAATACTGGATCAGTCCTGTAGTCCCTGTTTTAGTCTCTGTGTTCTAGCATATCTGAGGTAACATGTTGCTCCTTGATTTAGGTAAAAAACCCTGTTATTTTTGCATCCTTCATTCTTTTAGCAGTTTTTCTTGTGCGTAGATGTAGGATTGTAGAAACTACTGCCATGTTGTGATTCTGAAGCTGCAAAAACTGCCGTATATCATATATACTAAATCCTTACTTCTTTGAAAAATCCCTTACTCCTAGAAATCAGATTATATAACTCCATCTGCCCTGGTAAGAATTAGGTTAACATCTATTTTTTCTGTTGGCAGACTAGAAAGATTCCCCCCCCCCCTTTTTAAATATCTGTATCTTAGGCTATTGGCTTGATTATTTAGAAAGTTAAACATTCAACTAGGGAACACAGTGAGAGACTGAGAATTAGGATCCTCGCTAAGATAAGGGGACTGCATACAAAGCTGATGACATATAACTCCAGGATCTGCGTGACCTGCGATTTGGAGGTACAATAATAAACAGTCCTTAACAGATTATGATGTCCGGATACTAGCAGCTTTCAGTGTGCAGATGGTGATGCTGTCAGGAAATGTCAGCCTTCGGTCTCTAAACGCCTGTCACATTTCATTAGGGCACACAGATGACTCTGTTCCCTCCACTGCTGAGGCTCAACAGCAGATAAAAAAATGAATTCTGGTAATTGCCCCATTCCTTATTATTTTGTGATCCATTGATTTCACTCAAGTGCCCATATCTACAGAACCAAAAAATGCTTCCAAGTATGAATTTTCACATTGATGGTGACAACAAATGTGTCATCACTCAGGGAGATGCCAAATGCTCTGCAGAAGGGCAAAGAAACCCAATTTCTTTCAGTATGTTTCTCTAGAGGAACAATACATCAGCCTAAGGATTCAGTATATGTTTGCAGACACCTACAGGAGAGAGACAACTCCTCTTTGTTTTGCAACTGTCACTTTGGGTATTAGACTATACTATGTCTCTTCTGCTGTCGTTTTGCCTCCATCTTGGACTGAAACTCCAACAGTGTAGACACAAGGAGAACAGGTGGTATAAAGGGACATGAACAAGCCATGGGTTTCCCCTAGCAGTGCAAGAGCATAACTAAAACCCCTACTCCCTTCCCAGTCCTTCTGGCATGCAATAATGGAGCATCAACTGAAGTGATGGGGACTGGGGACCATAGCATCTTCTGTTACATGACCTTCCTAATCAAAGTATAGGGGGACCCCAGCAGACCACCAACACAGGAAGGAACGGGGAAAAAGGCCATAGGTGGGCACTAAGACCCTTGAAAACATCAGTCCAAACTCTGAGAGGATGCTAGAGCTACAGGGCTTGTCTGAGGAAACCATTTTCCTACAGATTTTTCCTATAGATTTTTATCTCTTATGATGTAAATAACTTACAGTATGTTTTTGCAAAGAATGTTATTTTGGGTGAAATGAAGAAGCAATCTCTTTTGGGGAAATAAATTACTTACCAACAGAAACTTGCCCAGCCCAGAGTAGGTTCAGTCTTTTTTGCCTTCTTTGAAGCCTGCATTAAAAAACAAACAAACAAACACTAATTTTAGTGTGAATTCTCCGTGATAAAGGAAATCAAGTACCTGTGCACGACAACAGAAAGCCTGTGATATTATGTGATATGAAGCCCATGACAACATATATGTCAGGCTGTCTTCACTGCTTTCATAGTCCAGTATAATTCTATACTAAAAGTCTTGCACACTGCTCCTTGTTGTTTCTGGTTTGCTGATTAGGCTTTCGTATGTATATGTGTGAGAGAGAGACAGGTTGATACCACGCTTTGTCTTTTTAAAAAGTCTTTCTCTTGCTGTTGATGGTAAACCATTAACTTACCTGGAAACAAAGAAAACTTGTTTAGGCTGCAGCTGAAGGAAATCAAGGGATGAGGGAGTAGCTGCACTTTGTGTCCACATTTGGTACAATAATGGATTCAGAAACCATTTGTAGCTTCAGAAAACAAAGATTTCCAAGGGTGTTTCCTGGACCACGTTAGAGCAGGAGTAGCTAATAAGTATTCAGCACGCTTTACTTGCAACAAATACCTTTCCTGTGTACCTGTAAGTGAACTTCTTACAATCTTACTGTCATCCACGATGGTCCTAAAACTTATGTGAGCAGCTGCTGGTTTTACATATATTCTCAAATGCACCTCCTAGAGATAAATCAATGATAGGGAGTCATTATTTTCTAGCAAGTGGGGTAAGGCATCCTTATGCCATCTCTTCACAGAGAGATTTTTAGAGATTAGCTCTACCTGTCCCTCAGCAAAAAGGCAGCCTGCCAAGTGAGCCATTATGCATTACTCTGTACCCATCACAGCAAATCAAGAAGAAAAGCCGCTGGCCCCAGCTGAGGTTTAGAAATTGTATGTGCTTATGTTCTAATTGTGTTAAAGGCACAGGATGTTTCTGTAAGAGCAACACCTGTCTGGTTCTAGCTCATTCCCATTATGAAATCTGTAGTATGCCCATTTTTAAAAGTATTATTATTTGGGAAGATTATGTAAATAAATCCATATTTTGAGTTGTAGAAATTTTTTCCTAGGAGCTGAGAAAAATCTTAGTCATGTGTGCCTTTATTTCTGAATCCAGTTGCAGTTAATGAGTCCAAGCTCCAAAAAGTTCCTGGCAGAATTCTCACCATCTTGAAAGGAGCCTGGATTTCACCCAATTACACTTCTATCACTGGCTCCAAAGCTGCTGCTGCTGCTGCTACTCGCACATTATACAACTCGCAGTCCATATCTTGGCAACAAACCATATGCAACAATGTGCAATGAGCTCAGCTCAACCCAAGTTACCTTTTTTTTGTAAACGTTTGAAGTCAGTGGTGGAGTTTTCTTTGCCTGACTTCCTATGAAAGCGAGGTTTACATGCTCACATTAGCTGTCTGTGCTTGTGTCTCCTAACAGCTTTTGTATCTGTTGGCCCATGGAACAAAACCTGACAGAAAGGTCTCGGGATGTGACACCCATTCCCTGTATGGAGATGGAGCATCACAGGAAAAATAATGGGGAAGGTTTGATTTTGAGGGATGCTTTAAGTAAGAAACATTTCCCCGAGCATGTCTGAGCTGCATATTCTTTTAGTCTCAGATATATATAACTTGATTACTCTAGGGTTTATGTTATTATTTGTAATAGATCTTGCTTCATTTTAAGCTGGGGTTTTGGATTTTTGGGTGGGTTTTTTAAGGTTTTTAATTCTTTACCTAAATTACAGGGACACTCTTTATTTGAGACCTAAATAGGAATATTTGACAGATTTACGCTATCTAATCCAAAAGGAAAATGCTCTCTCCATGAATATTTGGCAAAGGACTGGAAATAACAAAATTCACACATTTTAGAAAAAGAAGAGAACAGAGAGTTCCTAAAACATGGGAATTCATTCGCTTCATACAATAGCCTTCATATGAACATGATGTACTCAACTTTTGTGAAGTTTCATACCTTCAATAATGCTTAAAGCTTCGTAAGACACACACACAAATCAGAAAATGTAGCTGGAATCAAACTCTGAATACAGGTCCTTTAATACTAAGATACACAACCAAATGAAATTTCCTTCCCTTCCTTATCCTTTGCCATTATGTTTTTTTAGCTAAAAAATACATTTATGACCAAAGAACTTGTCATTTATTATCTTTTGCATCTTCCTCTTCAAAGAATGCATTATATTATAAGCTGCAGCACATATGAGATCTGATTGCTCTTAACATTCAAACCGTATCATAAGAAACTCCTCATGTTATAAAAGAAATATTAGTATTATATATTTGTTCACTGGAGGTTTCTCTCAGTCCTTTGAATGTATAAAATACAAGTTGCAGCTATGCAGTCTTCACCTGATGCACAGACAGAAATCCCCAGAACGTAGAAAACATGTTAAGATCCTTTCAACTGCAAATACAAGATTAACCACTTGGTGAAGATTTGCCTCAGCATTTCTGAACACTTAAGTGTCATATCCCTTGCAGTCTGAAACACTTGAAAAATGATTGAAAATTCAAATGGTGACAGCATATTTTCCCATGATAATCCTTTCCTGCATTATTAGCCGCTAATATGGCATTTGCCAAAGTTATGTTGCTCTAGTCAATCTATACATTTGTAAATAATCCCAATTCCCCTTCACTGCAGTCTGAAAATATTCAGATGATGGAGAATTATATCCTGCTAATGAACAGTAACTCATAGGAATATTTGAACAACTCCTAGGACATTTCTGTGAATTGTGGCATCAGAGGAAAAACATGTCTTTCACAAAGAAGTCTTTGATTCCTTTCTACATAGAGATGTGAGCAATACAAGAAGTTTTATTTTACCAGGATGTATAGCTCTGGTTGTGTATGTGCACTAGAAAACAAGGCTGTTTCATCAGCAGTTGTAGTCAAGCATTCCAAAAAAGGCCAATATCTCAGAGGATTTTTGCAAAGTTTTCCATTTAGTTCTCCTTTAAAACATTGCTTTAACCTCAAAAGCAGCACCTTTCCATTTCCATCTCCATCACAGAGCCCTGCAGCTTCCTCAGCCATGCAGGCAGCACTGCACTCTGCTGTGTCATGCCACACTGCAGAAACCCCTCTGAGCAGGCTCGTGCATTTTTGTATGGCTGGTAGCTCTGAACCAGGGAGCTCTGGTGGCACTGTCCCCCCCCTAGAAACAGCTAGACTTCTCCAGAGGATCTTTACTTCTTTACTGAACATTTGCAATAAGACATACTGAACTCAGTGGAGGGCAAAGACTTGTTGTTTCCAAAGCCAACTTTTGAGACATTTACTTAGTCATGTACTTTTTTCTAACCAGAATTTTAACTGCTAAAACGGTGCCTGGGAAATACAACGCAACAGGCAACTTCTTATGGGATTGTGTTAATGATTTTTGTTTGAGTATTTTTAATTCAGTCAATACAAACCGAGAAATTTGAACTTTATTATAGGTTCTCTTAGAGGATTTGATTCTCAGGCTTTTTTTCTACACTGAATGTAAGGTTTAATCAATGCTTGCTTCAAACACAATAAAAGGCTTTTACAAGAGAAAGAGGAAGACCAATTCTTTCTAAGAGAAGAAACAATGGATGAATTAAAACTGCAAGGCAAAGAAAAAAAATAAAAATCAAACTTTAAAAAGTAGAGAAACTGCAGGTTTTTCAAGTTAGAATGGAAGAGGTTGCTGGGAGGCATTGTGGAGTCTCCATTCCTGGAGATCAGATGAAAGAAATGTCTGTCAAAAACAATTAGGTGTAACTGCTCCTGTCCTAAGATCATGAATGGGTTAGAAACATTTCCAGCAGACTTTCAGTCATTTTTACTTATGATTCTGTGATTGTTTAGTGGTGTTGTATATGTTATGCTGTGAGAGTGACCAAGCACTGGTTACCCAGAGAGGTTGTGGAGTTTCCATCCTTGGAGATATTCAAAAGCCATCTGGACATTGTTCCGGGCAACTGGCTCTGGGTGGCCCTGCTTGAGCAGAGGAGATGGAGCAGAGCAGTTGAACTCCAGAGGTGTCTTCCAACCTCAGCCATTCTGTGATCCTGTGAAATTTGATTGATTCATTCATATGAGATATGAACACAATAAAGAGTTATAGAAATAAAGGACTGTCCTTGGAATAAGAGATACATTACAGCAGGCAGAAGGTTGTTAAAGAGACCCTTGTGATAACCTCACTCCTTGAGAGACCTCAGTGTGAGCTCAGCTCCTACTGCATACTGAAAGTTTCTTTGGTCTGCAGGATAAAAGATTTAATTGATTTAAGGGGAAGAACAGGCATGGAGAAGAAATCCATTGAAGGTTACTGAATACAGAAATACTTAGAGACCTGTGAAAACTGGAGCTGAAAATGATTAGAGACTTGGAGAATATTCAAAAGCTCAGCTTTGCTTGTTTGGTTTCTAGTCTTCCATTGGTGTTTGCGTGAAGACAGAACCTTAGTCTAGGGGGAGCTCTCGCCACAGCCTGTCCCCCCATGCATGAGCCAAGGGAGGACCAGCCACCTCCTCCCCCTGCCCATAGAAAGCAAAGTCCAGCTTGTGGCCCAGGGAGGACCTTGGCTGCCACAACAGATGCCCATGCCAGAGAGTCAGGAGACCTGTCATGGCTGGTGGTAGCAGGTAAGTGTACGTGCAGCCCCTGTGACTGCCCGAACTGCACATAAAGCATCCATCAGCAATGAATCAATCAGACATATCTAGTGATTCTCCACTCTGCAATTTAGTTTATAAGTCATAGTTTAAGTCTTTTTTAAGCAGATGACGTGACGGGCCAGTTATTGCAGTTGTTAATGTTTAGTGCTCTTATTTCAAGATCAGGTTGTCTGCTGCCACAAGTCTGTATTGTTACCCTTTGCTGATGTAGAGCAGAACCCTTTTAAATCAATCAATTATAAGAAGAATATTTTCCTGTGCCCTGTACTAAGGAAGTGTATTCTAACTCAATGCAAATGGGATAAAAACATTAAAAGATTTCCTGTTCCAGTCAAGGCTCTTGAGCTTCATTCAGTCTTACACTACGGTATTTTATGCTGAAGTATGGACTTTCTTTCAGGAAATTAATATATTCACAATCAGAAAGTCCAGAGGTAGACCTGAACAAGAAATACCACAGAACTTGTTTTGGTGTGTGTCTTCCTTAGCTGTACTGACTAAACTCCTTCATTTGCTAAAGTTGTGTCTGTAGTCTATAACTGCAGGATGCCTGGGCAGCTGCCACGTAAAACACGGAGTTGCAGGATGTGTTTGGAAATGACTGATGAGGCACTGTCATGTGATGCTCAGCGTTCATCTATAGTGAAAAATGGTAAACCCAGTGAGACTCCCATCCTAAAGGGATGAGTGGTCTACAGGGAGTGCAGAGGTGAGAAGAGGAGAGCAGAGGGCAGGGCTCAGCCGAAACCAGTCACAACCCACTCCTACCCCTCCCAGGTCGCTACCTCCAAAACATGGAATGAAAACAGTCCTGTAGATGTGCACCACTAATGGCCCAAAGATGAGATAAGAGAATGGCTGAGCCAGAGCAGCCTTTCCCTCAGGGTCCAGCACTCTGCCTTTGAAAAGGAATAAACACAAACAAGAGGGGTGTTACAGGGGGCTGGCGTTAAAAAGCTGCTATTACAAGACCTGAAATCAAGTTTCTGAATTTAAATTCTTGCTAAGTAGGAAGAACTGAATGTTATTCAGTGCAATTTTTGTGAAAATGCAGAAAAAATTTTATTGAAATATGCACTTTATGCTGAATGTGTTTAATAAAACTGGTGACTCAGCTTTCTGGAGGAAAAGTCTTTACAAAAATTGTTGATATTCCCTGCAGACAAAAAAATAAACCAGCAGTTACAAGGCAGAACTAAAACCCTGTACAATGGGGTTATCTTTCTTAACACTGTTTTTTTCTGGCCACTGTGAGCCATGCATGAAGTCTTAGTAAGTATTTGTTTAGCATGACTATGAAAAGATGGCAGAGGATGGAAATCTTTTCATAGAGTAAAAAATATCTTTTTGAACTTACTACAAGCTAGCACTAGAAGTAAAAACTCTGAGATTATTTGAGTTACAAGTTAGTAAAGACATTTCTGAGAGATTAGTTGGTGAAGATATAAAAATCAAAACATTTTTTTAACTGAGAAATTACTACAAAAAAGAACAAAATTCACTCTTAATGAGTGGGCTGAAAATAATCAAGGACTAAACCTAAGAAAGGTCCAGGAACTATAGATGCATTTACATGAAGCATACAATGTGTTTAATTTCACAATAGCATAGGCTCTGATGTAAAATACATAGTTTGTGTTAATGAAACTCATTTTAACACTAACATGAAAGTTAATTGCTTGTGTGATAATATAACCTATTTGTCCTACTGGTTATCATTTTCTCTGTATTGGTCCCTCCCCCACCATGGGTTGATTTATCTCAATTTCACTGTCATCCTCTTAATGAAGTTAGCCAAGATCCTTCTGTATTAAATTACAGAGAGCACAGGCCAACAATTTGGAGCTCTAAGCTCTTTAAACTGGCAGTTCCTTCTTGGGGCAAACCTCTTTATTAAAGATTTATTTTGTCTGCCCTTTGAAACTAGTGAATTACCATCAATTTGAAAGCTTTCCTAAGGTTATTCCATGGCAAAAGAGGGGAAGTGGAATCAATCTCTGCTGCTGCAGAGCTGTTTCTTGTGATGTCTGTATCAGACAACCTTTAAAGAAATTGGATTGTAGTCAGGTTTCAGACACAGCCGTATTTATTTTTTTTCAGCATGACTGCAGTCTGGTTTATTTTAGAGCTGTTTAAAATGGGATAATTAGTGCACCAATTAAACAGATTGTGAAAGGCTGCTGCTGCCGGCTGCAGAGCACGCTGCACCCCAGTCCAGCCCAGAAGGAGCCGGGGGTGCAGGATGGACGTTCCCATGAAGTGGGGAACGGCAGCATCTGGTTTGGTTGGCTCACTTGATTGGAGCAGCTCTAACTGAGCTCTTGCTCTTCAGCCACCTTGGGGATCCCTGAAGCTCTCTGCTTGGGCCTCAGTTGTCCTCACAGCCTAGGCATTTTCTGAACCATTTCCTGGGATGAAAATGGAGCTACAAAAAAGGGTGCAAGATCACTGCTGCTATGTCAAATGCTTTCTTGATCTGACAACTTGGTCATCTCAGGTGGCTCATACGTCATTTTCACCAGCCTTCCCTTCAGTATTGTTCAGCTCAAATATTAAAAATTAACTATTTTCTCAGCATTTGAATGATTTTTGATGCTGTATGAGGCAATAGTTAAAGTTTTGAAAGGGGTATAGCTTTTCTGAGCACAACACCCATGTTAACTGGTCTTTAATTAGATCCCTAGATTTTAACTGTGTTGTGAACGCATTCTCCTGAGCTTTGAGAACGTGAAGTTTTCATTTTTCTCCACTCATCCTCACTGTGCGTGTTTTTACAGCACAATCTGGGGCCTTGCAAGCTCTGAACATTTTAGATCAGTAAAACTGTGTGGGTATCCTCAAACACTTACATGGTAGCCCAGAACTTCCTGCCTTTTGGCAGCCGGATAAGACAGCCTCTGTGCAAGCAGCGCTGCCCTGAGGATCTCTTCAGCCTGGGAGAGGTGAACAACCTGTCCCTCCAAATCAGCAATGCAGATGAGCTTTGTCTATTTTTTTCCTTGAATGAGCATATTATTCTGTGCACTACAAAGAAAACGGCACTCAACTGAATTTTTTGATTCCTTTATTGCACTTCAAAGCAAGTGGTATTCTGGAACTTCCTCCAAAAAGAGAAACCTTGTCTTTGACACAGGACAATTGACCATAAGCAACCATTGCTTACAAGGGGATCCATCTCCCCATTTGGTACTGGTTAGGCAGGAGTCACAAGCAAATTAATATCTACTATTTCTGAAAAGATCTTTATTTGATACTTTCATCTGTTTTTTCCTATCTGTTATCTGAGTAGGAGAGGGGTAATAGGGCAGCTGAGGGTTTCACATGTGTAGACCCCATGCGGGAGGACCCAGGGGCTGTGGGTGGCATGGGCCAGCAGCAAAGGGGCACCTTGTTGTTGCGAAAGACTGGAATGCACCTCTCTCGGAAAACAGAAGCAGTAATATTTTTTATTGAGGTAAAAATAATTTGACAGAGTTCAATAAATTCAGTGGAATTTAACAAAGTTTAACAGTGGTTTACCAAGGTTCACTAAGTTTGATGGCAAGGTTAACCTCATTAATTACTGCATGGAAGAAACATGTAAAGGAAAATTGAGTTAGAATTGAGTTAGAATGATTCACACAGAGACTGGAGACACAAAAGGGTAAGTAAAAGCCTCCCATTGAGTCATGAGGTTCAGAGTAGATGTCTTTGCTTTCTGAACTCCTGATGGAGCTTAGGTGTGGCCAGGTCCAATCCTAGTCTCAGACACGGACAACGGTTTATGTCTAATGGAACTATCTATGCAAAGTTTATAATACTTAATAGCTACATGGATTAGTAAGTGTGGACTTCTCAAAGATGAAATAATGTGATTTTATAAGGACATACCAATAAATTTAAATGATATGCCCCAATTTCATTGTTAATTATTACAAAGAAACAACATGGAACTACTGTGTTTCCGCTACTTAATCATCATTTTAGCTTCTCCTCAGTTTACATGAGAATCTAATTCAAAATTTGACTGTCTAGCAAGGAGAGGAAGATGTCTTGTGATTCTCTGAGTACCTGTTTTACATTCCTTTCCAAGGCTATTTCATTTTTTTCAGACCACTTCAGTCACCCTCCCAGAAGAAGTTATTCATAGCAGCAATTGTCTCTCATTCCTGCAAAGAGTATTCAGCTGGCCCAGAAGGGAGACGAGTGGTACAGTTGTCTCCTGCTTCTTTGACAGCTGCAGTCCAGCCTGCCATATATCTCCATCCCATCTTTGCCATCCTGCTCCGACAGCCCCAGGGTGTTCCCCATTCCCTTGGTTACATTTCTGGGACCTGTAATTGTCTCTTATGGAAACTTTAGTGTGGGGTGCAAAGCAGGAAGAGAGGTAGTAAAAGGCTTTTTAACAGAAACCAGGTAGCAATCCTGATCCCCAGCCAAGGGTTCATTGATTTTACACAGGAAAAAAAGAAATCAACCAACAGCAACAGAATGAGATTTCAGCCCTGCAGGAATATAACTCACTTTTTTCCTTCATCTACTGTTGTCATCTTAGATCAGAAACAAGTTGGATCCTTGCTAGCATAGAAAGCCAATTGGGGAAATGCAGGTTTCCAGTGATGTTTGGTGCACCTTTTAATCACTGTTAAAATAGAAGAACTGCTGCATCACTTGACAAACAGAGAAGAAGCTTGCAAGTTCTTTCAATATAAAATGAAATAATGTTGATGTTTGGGAATTATTTTCTGTTGCCTTTTAGGGCAACTACTCTGGAGGCCAGTTAATGAACTTGACATTTAGGGATACTGAAGACAATTACTGTGTTCATTTATTGAGACTGAGAAACCACTTGTTTTTTATTTTTTTTATGGAGGACTAATAGCTTAAATAATATTCATTTCAAATCAGAAGTAAGTACCCTGTTGGAAGGTAGATCAATAGTGCCCATCACAGTTTTTAATGAGAAACTGTTGATCATACATGCCACTCCCTGACATAGAACTGAGGATTTATAGCACAGAGAATACACAAGGATACTAAAGTCTTGCACAGTGAGCTGAGGAGGGGGCAGACAGAGAATACTTACTCAAATGTTAATTAAGAATTTTCCACATCAACGCACCTTTTCCACTGCTTGCCATTGCATACTGAAATATCATAGGATACTTCAAATCATTATTACCATGCATATTTTTTGCATGTTTATCACAATTCTGAATATTTATTTTTAATGTCTTCTGTAAATAAAAAAATCATAACTCTTCCAGCTGATAATGTTTTCCAATCAGAACATTAAAATATTTAGATGATTTTGACACCATTGGGACAACTCTTTTGAATGATCCTCTTTTTTAATCTTGATCTATGACTCACACTGAGGACAAGGGAGAGAGAGGATTTTCTTCTTCTTCTTCTTCTTCTTGGAAACCCAAGAAGCTGGATTGGTAAAAGCATGTGGGAAGAGGGGAGAGAGCCTTCAGTGATAAGGATGAAGGAGCCTGCCCTGTGGTTTGTGAGAATTACATGCCCAAGTGAGTGGCAAATATCATGACAGGAAAAAATTGCTCTCAGGCACAAAGTTGGCAGGAGTGTAGTCAACAAACAGATTGATGAACTTGCATTATTTCTAGTAGAAGCTGGGCCCCTCCAGAAGTGGGAAGAGAGACATTTGAGCAGTTGTTTCATCTATATAGCATATTTTGGAGAGCGGGAGCCTGCATTTCTGTGACTTTTACAGAGTGCCAACAAAGTCGCTACATGATCCTGAAAAGTAAAATAAAATCCCCGAAAATGTTGGCCAGTAGCAGGCCTTCTCAAAAGTTATCTAAGGACTTATTGTTGGAGGGAAAAATTCTGGAGCAATGAGGTACTGTAAAACCAGAAAGTAAAAGTTTTTCTGAAAGCTCAGTGCTAATGGGAATACTTCAGAGTTGGAATCATGTGGTTGATATCCCAAAAAATTATTTTCCTCAAATGATGGCATCTGGACAAATCTCTCTCAAGTGGATTCTCCAGTGTGTGGTAATGTACGAGCTCCAATCACAGACTCCCCCTGAATGGTTTATGTAGCCAGCTATTTTCACAGACTTTGCAAGACCGTAATTTCTCAGATCGCTAGACCTTTGTCAAACCTGTATGAAAACAGACAAGAGTCTCAGCAGACTTCATCTTCCCATTTCTGTTGATTTGAAAGCTCTCAAGTCATGTATTTATAAAAGCCTTCATTTGTTCATTTATGTTAATGCAACCAATGTTTTCTGGTAAGAGTGGTAAGAGGATTTATTCATCTCACTTATGGCTCTGCTGGTAATGCCATGTTTTGTCTAACTTGTGACATTTTAATATGGTCTGAGGGTCACAAAATTTTGGCCAGGCATCCTCTGAAAATCAGGGCCTTGATGAGACAGCAAATCAAACACTCAGAATCAGTCATCATTTTTAAAATCTTGATTTTAAAAAAAATCTTGATCGTAGAGTCCCCTACTCTGAAGATTTTCAAGACCCACCTTGATGCAGTCCTGAGTAACGTGCTCTAGCCAATCCTGTTTCAACGGGGGAGTTGGACTAGATGATCTCTAGAGGTCCCTTCCAACTCTGACAATTCTGTGATTTCATGATTTATGCTCATATTAAAATAAAAAAAGGGTGGGGGAGAGGTGGGGGAGGGGGCAGGGAAATGGTAAAGCCTGTTGGGTAGGAAAAATACCTATGAGTAAACGTGGCAGGATTTGGACTGTAGTACTTGCCATCAGGTCCAACCCACACGTAGACTTTTTGGGGGTTGTACAGCATGGTCTAAGCATGGACAGACTCGAACTGAGGTTTTTCTGGAGACGATGATTGCCTACAACATCTCCAAGAAACAGATCTGTTTCTAGGTGCTTGAATATCCAGATCAGTGTCTACTACACACTTCCAATTTTAAAACATTAGGCTACATTGCATGGTAGGGACTGAGAAGACTTCTCTTTCCAGCTGAGTTGTTTAAACACAAAAGTACATGATGGTTTCCAAGTCCTGATTGTCTCAGGCATCTCTCAGCCTCACATAGTATGGGTAAATATTACTCATGAAAAAGAAGACTAGGGTACAGTTAAATATTAACAACCATCTGTGCTCTACTGCTTTCAGGTCAAAACAACAAAAGCACAGTTTTATTCCTTGGCTTCAAGAATGAAGGACAGTGACTGCTGAAACTTTTTATATATGGTTAAGGTGGGGAAATCCTAAATCACAGATTCATGAGAAGATCTAGCTTAAAAATTGTGAAATGTTATGCAAAGTCCTTCTGAATGGTCAGGGCAGAGCATCTAGACAGTGTAGTGTTCAGCAGCATAAACCCATGACTGTATATTTGGTGTCCCAGACCCTGCAGGCTTGGGATGGCACAAACGTTTCAGACAGAAACACTGGGTAGAGTTCATAGAGCATTTGGGCATTGCTCAGCACAGGGGAAATAATGTGTGCTACCAACGCTTCCATGCCTTTCTTAGCAATATATCATCAAGTTACCTTTGGTGAAGGCTGCAGGGTGGGATTTCAGGTCAAGTCATTCTGCAATGCCATCTTAAGGTGGTGATTTCCTTTTGAGTAGGGAGCTGCAAGAGACAGGGTCAGGGATTACATTGTCTGTCGCCCCCCTGACCATTCTCCTGCTCACACTGCACTCACTTTGTTGACCAGACAGTTGTAAGCCTTTAACATGGTGGCCCAGGGGAAAAAACCACAACAGTTTGGCTGATAGCAGAGACACATTTTTTAACTAAGCAGCTCAAAAAACAGCCTCAGGTGATTCCCTGATGAGTACTATCACCAAATTATGTAGACAGAAAGAAATTCATGTTCTTTTTGTCCCAGTAAACTATTAACCTTACTCATGTAACTGTTCATCACTAAATGCTGGAAATCCTTAAGGGTTAATTTGGAAAAAAAGTTCAGGTGTACAACAACTTTTTATTTTGAACTGACTGGGGGATCAAAAAGGAGAAAACAAAAGGAAAAGGGTAGGGTTAATTTTACAGCCAGAAATATAGTAGGATTTTCATTTAAATTAGCTGAAGAAATAGAAGAAATGCTTATAGAGATGGAGGTAATAAGGGACAGAGACAAAAGAACTATTCCGACCTAATGTTCAGAGAAATAGCTATACCTGTAATACTCCGTAGTTATTAAAAATGCATTGCCCCATAATGCTGCCAGTAGGAGTTAACATTATTTGCTCCTTAGCTTTTGTGCCAAGATAGTGAAAGCTGCTCATATTTGTCTTAAAATATGATACGGATCAAAATGGTCCAGTAAAAATGAATTTCATTAACACTTTAAGGCCTAATGTGGCACCAGGCACTGGTGGCTTTCTCTGGAGACCAGAGACAGGCTTTGGACGACTGTGACAAATTCCAGTAAAATCTTGACCAGAACTGCAGAAGAAATCCGTGACTTGTGTGATTATAGTAATTAAACTAGTATTTTTTTCATATAACACCACAACAGCAAGTTCTTCAGCTTTCCTTTGTTTTCCCAGAGAGAAGTTGCTATGCTCATGGAGAAGGAGAAAAGAGCATTTCTCCAAGTTACTTTGGTCAAATCTGACAGTGAATTTGCAAGCAGTGACATGTGACATAAAGTTTTCACCCAGTATTTAATTAGAAACCAAATTTATGGCCTAGCTGTTAGAAAGAAATAACATCCTAATTAATTTAAAAGCTTAATTGAAAGTAGCTTCAAAGGATTCCAGTATTTCTTTCTCCAAACAATTTAAGAGACTGTGTCTGGTTAAAAATGTCTAGTATCTTTCTTCATAATCCCATGTGTCCCAAGCTCAATCACAGTTTTACTGCTAAATCACTGGGGACAGAAATGAGTCTCTGGGATAAAAATTCCCCTTAAGGTTTTATGGGTTACTGATTATATAAATACCAAGGCCATTCAACTATGTGTTTAAAAGAAAGAACAAATCTTTGCTGATCTTTCTGTAGCAAGCTAGCGAGCTCATTTAACTTTCATTAAGGAGAGGTATGCTGCATAAGCAAGGCTGACATTAGTTATTTACTGCTTAATAAACACAAAGCTGGGCCAAATCACTTTATTTGGAAACTCAGCTTTGGTGTTTGGACTTTTCTGCTTTGCTTTGTCCTTCCTTGGTGAGGTGCAGCCCCCTGCAGCGAGTCTCTGGGCTGAGTACAGACCCATCAGCTGTGCTCTGCAGGTATTTTTGGGCAGCCCAGCCGAGAAGGGTCATTGCTGTGGCTGTATGAAAGGTGTTGAAAGGACTGATGTTTTCAACACCATTCCTGGGAAATAACAGTCCAAGACTTGCTTAACTGTAGTTTGTTTGGACTCAGTCTGGGAAATGACAGCACTAAATCATTCAAGTCCCACAAACTTGACTAGGCACTGAGAATAAGTGACACCTCCCAGAAGAAGCAGAATAAAGCAATGGGAAGGGGTCAGCCAGTTAGGAGAGTAGAAGCTACTTCATAAAATCTCATAGTAGTTGAAGTTGGAAGACTTAGTTTGGAAATAATCTAGCATTTGTATCAACAAGAAGTTGTAGGATGTTCCTGCTCGAGCACGGAAATCCTCACAAGCCTCTGCTGAAGAGCAATTTCCCACAGTGACCCTGAGAGACATTTCAAAAACTTTTCTCTTAAGGGCTGGGGTCAAGTGGCTTTAAGTAACTGTGTTTCATAAAGCTGTTGAAGAAACTCCATACCTAAGTTGCACAGGAAACAAATTGACAGAGAATCTGTCATAATATGTCAACTGTTGGATACATTTTAATTCCTGCTTTTTTATTTCTTTTTTATTTCTCTTGACGTGCCTCTCAAGGTATAGAAAGGTCAGACGAAACGCAGAGAGCTGAAGCCCACTGAGCTTCAGTCCCGCTGTGTCCTTCCGTGATAAATATGAGAGACCCAGCCCGAAGGGGAAGGAGAGAAGAAAAACGGCCTAATAAAGTGCTCATCCCGAATAATTAATCGGGTTAAAAATGCGAGGCGGTGTATGCATTTAATAAATCGTGTTTATATTAATTATATGAAGGGAAGCGAATAGGTGTTGGGGGGCTGAGGGGCGTTGACGACGGGGCGGCCGGCGGTGCGATAGCGCCACCTGGCGGTGCGCCGCCGCCACTGCCGCTCGGCAGGCTCCGCGCCTCTCCGCGGCCGCGGCAGCTCCGCGCCCTCCACCGGGGGAAGCCCCGCTCCTCCGCTCAGGCCAGAGGCTGCTGGCTTTTCTAAGCGGGGCTTAGTCGCTCAGGCCGAGCACGGCACTGTCGGCAGCAGCGATATGAAAAACGAGAGTAAAGCATGACGAGAGTCAAAGCAAGCCCTAGAGCTCATTTGCTGTTAGTGAAATGATAATTATTTATTTACAGTGATAAAACAACGGCTTAACAAAAACCTACAACTCATCCATAAAAGATACTTTGGTTTCAATTTTTGTTATTATTCTGTTTCTTTGAAGCTTTAACCTTCGCTTTCCTAAACACTCAATTTTCCCACCCAAGCTGCTAGCCTTGTTCGTGCTGTTATTGTTTTGGTGTAAGCAGAGCAGCCATCCAGTGGGAAAAGGTTGGTTTATATAGCTGTATGTTTGTTTGTTTGTTTTGTTTTGTTTTGTTTTGTTTTAGCACTATGAAATTAATTTCTGTCCAGGATTCAGATGTGCAGTAATGGGAATACTGTGCCACTGCAGTGGGGTTGCATCCCGTCCAGAGCTGATGATGCTCCAGAGCTGCTGGCCTCTGGGTACCCCTTTGTTTTGGGAAGACACTTGAACAAAGTGACGCAACAGCCCTGTGGCTGCTCACTGCAACATCTGCTTTTCTTGAAAGAGCAAATGCAGTTAATGGCACATCCTTGATACTCCCTGTTCAGTTTATTACCTTTGTCCCCTTGGAATTTATACTCTATATATGCCTAGGGCAGAGCCAAGCCTGTTAATAATTACTCTCTCCATTTTCCTTTCTTTTTTAAATTTGTAAAAGCATTTTGCTTTCCAGTCTGTTGAGCCTTATTTCGCATAGTAGCTTATTCTGGGTCTTCTTGTTCAGACCATGCAAATCACAGATGTGGGGGCTTTCCCTCCATCCCTTCCCCTTTATCCACCTGTCATACTCTTCCTGCCACAGGATTTGAGGACCACCTAGTCGACCACACTTTTGATGATGTTCACCTCCTCCACATTACTAGAGAAATGGTGGATTTTGAGACAGGGGTATATTATGCAGAGCAAGGATGATGCCAAATATATCATTCACCCTTCCCAAGTCTACAGAGGGCCTCTTGAAACACTGCAGGTGTCAGCACGGAAAACTGCAAGCTCCCAAAGTTTCTGTCTCATCCTGTGGTGAATCTGGTTACTCTAATTTTTGGGGGTGCTGTGAAGTGCTCGAAAGGGGGAGATGGAGCGGGAGGGAGGATTCAGGGGCAAGAAGTATGAGCATATCATCTTGTGGAAAGAAGAAAAAGTGGAGGACACTTTTCATCAGTAATCTACCTACAAGGACCAAGAAAAACAAGCCACGTGAGTCCCCTCCAGGCTCATTTCCATTGCCTCCAGATGAGAGATATGGAAGAGCAGCAGAGGAACGAAAAAGACAGTCACTTCCAGATGAAGTTTGAGGTGTGGCAGGATTGCAATCAGGGCATGGCAGCAAGGACAGACCCCCAGCAATATGGAGTAGGGGCTAAAGAAGGAGAGGATGATGTGCCAGGCAATGTTCATAATGAAGACTATCTGTTGTCTGATGAAGGCAATGCCACTGTGGGAGGTAAGGACCTCCTGTTCACACAAATCCTGTCAGAAACTACATTGTCCTCGGAAAGCTGCCTGCTCTGTAAAATCAACTTATGGTCAGGCCTGAGGAACCCAGGTCCACCAGGGAAGTTCTCAACATTGTCTACATTCTTGTATTCACATTGTACACACATTCACATTCAACATTTACATTCACATTCAATACTGTATTCACAGCCCTGCTATGAATTTTCTCAGGACCCTGAAGGCATCAGACCAGCTGATTTCTAGGGATGGATGAGCCATTTACAGTTTGGGACAGGACTGCAGTAGTAATGTTCACCCAGAGTCCATGGGACATGGTCACTTTGTGCTGTGTCCACCCACCTCACCCTCCCAGGCACTGAACAATACTTGACCCAAACCTTTCCCCTGAGCCTGGGGAATGCCGTGGTGCAGAAAGTCTCGTCCCTGGGTGCCCTCTAATGTCCCTACTGACCCCTATCACTATCTCCGAGCCCATCCCCAGCTAATCCCTCCTAACACCTTTTCTAATCTAATCTAAATAGCTGCTGGCAAACCTGCTAATTCTGTTTGTTAATTCTCCAGCCTCTCTGCTCGCAATGGCTGCTAACACAAAGCTGTCCCCTTTCTGCTGATGAAAAAGTCTTACTGCCAGGGCAGAAGTCACACGTCCCTGAGCGTGGTGAGAATTAGCAGCCTTCCAGATAATATAGGTGGGACTTAGAGGCATGACATGGAAGAAGTGCATCAGCATGGTACCTAGGCAAAAGATAGATGTTCTGCTGTTAAGATAAATCCTGTACATGTGTTCAAGAAGACCATATGCATGCAAGTCCAGATTTCTAGCATGTTTAAACATGCAGTGCCCTGCATGAGAGGGCATGAGAGATTGGTTAGGGAACAAGACAGCCACCAAAGTCCTACCTAGGAGACTAAATTGGGGAAATGAAACACAACACAAATGTCATAACTTTCTTGCTTTTCTTTTTTTTTTTTTAAATTTTCTTTTCCTTCTTATTTAGACATGTTTCAGTATCTCTTCTGTGATTGTTTCTGATACCATAAATATTTCTGAGTTCACCCAGAGAATAGAGCTGCTCAGCTCTGAAACAGAGAACCCACCAGCATAAGCACAGTATTCCCTGCTGTATGCAGAAGCGAGACAATCTGGTTTTGTGCAGTTTTTTTTTTCTATGTGGTTTCTTTTATGGATTTTTCAGTGAACACATTAACAAAATTTCTCTTCTGTCAGGTATCTTGCTCCCCGTTTCAGAGCATCAGCCATGCATCTCTGCTAGCTGCCTCCTTGAAGCTGTCCAGCAGCATTCAAAGGCTGTGGGAGAAGCAGTGCAGCAGATACACACATGGTTTGATAGTACAAATCTAGTTTCATTTAATAAAATAGCTATTATTTTTATTATTATTCCACATGAAATTTATAAAAAGATGTAAGGATAATGTTTCATATTCCAAGTGAGAGAATTTTTCTGTTCACATGCTTTTCTAAAAATTTTGTTTACAAATGTACTATTGGCGCAAAAATACCAGAATTTTAAATGTGTTTGATTCACTGTGAAAATAGCTTTTATATTTATATATAGGTTCATATTTCTCATTCTAGTAAACAATGTTAGTATTGTTTTGGTGTAGAATTTTTTAGATATTTTAGATACGGTTGAGAATTGGGTCCTTTTTTCCACCCCAAAAACCCCAAAGAACAAAACCTTTCATTACTGAAACTCTGCGTGTCTGGTATAGGCTTTAAGTCAATTCAATGCAGAACTACTTCAGATCTGTGAGTGTAACAGCAAGAAAAAATCTCAGATATTCCCTTTGCATGACTGGGTCAATTGCTTGCAAAAAATCTAATTAACAGACAGTGTCTTCCCTCTCACTCCTGCTCCTGTCCTAGGTCCTTTAATTGCCTGTGAAAAAGTATGTACACTGAGCAGCTGCGACGTGGAAGGGAGAAATCAGAAATGACACAATTCAGTACTCCACGTCTACCAAGGTAAACGGGAGGCCAAGTCACCATGTGACGCTAATGAGTTCAATTATCGATAGAAACACAACTGGCTTACAATGCTCCTTTTTTTTTTTTTTTTTTTTTTTTTTTTTTTTTTTTTCAGCTTGCAGGGCAATGGGATCGTATAACCCAGCACAATCATGGAGGGAAAAACCTTCCCCAGCTCCCAGCCCAACACGTCTAACGTTCCCTTTGTGGTCGCATTCTTCACCAATCAGGATTACCCTTGACAAAGCAAACTCTTCTGGCAATGATCTATTCTCCATTTACCATGATACAATAATTCTTAACAAAACTTGCCCAAATAAATTAACATTAATTTTAGGCTGCTCTGGAAAACTTGTTGAATCGTGATTAACGTGTTAATATGGATTGTCTGAGTAATTTCGTATAACAAATAATTCCATCCTTTGAAATATATGGGTGGGGTGTTTCTCAGTGGTGAAAAAATATACTTTTTTCTCCACTCTAGGATAAAAAAGTATACTAAATGGCAAAAAATGCTGGTTAGAAACTTTCACCTTGAATTGGATTATTAAAAATATGCTATAGAGAATTTCAGAGGAGAGTGGGGAGCGTGCATAAAGGGAGGGAGCAAAGCTCCCCTTGGCACTGAGTCATACTGAGCTTTCTGCTGTTTGCACCTTTCCTGAGGTCCGCGGGAGCAATGAGCAACCTCAGCATCACTGAGAGTGAGCTTTTGCTCTGCAGCTAAGGGAGAGGAATGTGCTTGCCGAGAGGTGGGTAGGTGAGAGCAGGGTCCTGGGAGCCAGCCTGCGGCGTGAGACACGCAGTCCTGACACTGACCGTGTGCCTGCATTTCTTTGGTCCCCAAGAAGGACAACTGCATTGTGGTCCCCAAACGAGTGCATGTGAAATGGGGAAGAGGGTAGTCTGAATGCAACGCATGTTTTTCTGACCATCTACAGACTGGTTAGTCCTGCAGTAAATCGGATTTGAATGAAGCTCTTTAAGGTCACCAAAATTGGGATCAATTCTCTTCCCAAGAACTGATTTTCCTTTGCACTTACACCTTGTCTTGAAAGGACTATAGCCCCAGTCCCACAGGCAGCCTAATTTGCAGCTGGTTTCAAGGACCGGAGAGGTTTGGTAGATGTTCACATAAATGTTTGAACTTTCTAGTTTTCATTTTGACTGCTAACTTAAACCTGTGTGGGTCCATCCAGCCACTAGAATGAACTTTGTAAATTAAAAGAGTTAATCTTCCATGAAGGTAAATGCCTTAAAACATCTGTTGCAAAATCTATCAACGAGGAGAAAATAGATGCTATAAATACTTGATAGAAGATGTGCAAGGACATTTACTTACACTTCTGCATGCACTTGCAGTTAATTTCAGGAGCATCCTGAACATTCGGGGATTGAATTAGCCCTCTGGCAGTGCTCTTCATAAGATCCGTTCACCAGGAACCATTTTCAGACTCAGTTTTCTGGATCAGAAAATGCATGGCAACAAGCAGATATGCGGCTACCATGAAACATTCAGCCCAGCGTGAATCATTTTTCACAGCAAGAAACAACTAAGGTTTGAGAAGATTATGGATCACGGGAAAAGGGCATTTCTATAAATAACTAGATTAGAACTAACAAATGTGAAAGTCATTGAAAAATGTGGCTGTTTATGAGGTGTGGTCTGCAGTTGCTGCTAAAAGAAATGTTTAGGGACAGATTTCAAAAGCTATGCGCATGTTTCAACCTCCTTCAGCCATGAAAAAAGCCTAGGTTGTGGGTTAGAGCAGAAGCCACTCTTCATTTTGTAAACAGACATCGTAGGGACACAGTGCCAAAGGGGCTTTATGCAGAGAACCCTGAGACAAAAATAGCCAGGGAAACTGTAATTTGTCAGGCAGCATCTAGTGCCTTCTCTTATACTTGCTGGCCAGAATGGGATGGAATGCACTTACCATGGAGCGCTGCACAGAGGATCTGCAAGACCTTTGGCTGCCCACTGCAGCACCGGTGAAACCCGGGCTGGGCAGGGAAGCTCCTCCGTCTGGGGAGAGCAGTGTCATGGAGGGAGCAAGGGCATGTCCCAGGCCCCGGACCAAGCAGCTGCTTCAGCTGTATCCCAATGGTCCATCAGGATGGGGCATCCCTTCTCTGCATGGCATGTGGGTGAGCAGGGCACTCAGGTCTGGGCTAAGCGCACAAGTTATATAGCACAGACATGGCTGAGCTGGCTTTAGACTCGAAACATCAGAACCACACAAAGGGATGCATTGTAAGAACGAGCCCATCTACGCTAACAGAGCATGCCTGTCAATCCAGCAGGCAGGGGATGCCTCTGATCAGTGTTTGTGCAGTGTTCAGCATTGGCTACTTAGCCGGTTTAAATCAGCGCAACTGCTCTGGCATTTGTGGAGTCATGCAGATTTACAGTGGCTGAAGATACAGCCTATTATCAGCAGATAACTGTGTTCTGAGGTTGTAATTTCAGCTGGAGGAAAGCCCAAGTTGTTTATGTGACAATTAGAGCTTCCTTAGGAGAGTGATGGCCACATGAAGCCTAATTTTTGTCTCACATAATGTATATTATATTGCATCTGCCTCCCAGACCCATAGCTCTGCCTGAGCTGTCACTGCTGCCACCTCATGCACTTTTTCCTCCCAGCTTTGACTCCTCTCATGCTTCCATTATTGCTTTTTCCAGTTGCGGCTGCAATGCTACGCAATACTGAGCAATGTGTTTTCCATCACAGGCTCTCCCCACCGCTTTGGGAGAGACCATCTGATGTCCAAAAGCAGTATGCAGAGGTGTTCTTTGGGTAATGATGTTCTAGGTACCAGCTAAAGTCACAGGTGCAGGCACACTACACAAATAAGGCTCTTGGGTGCTGAGGCAACCAGGACACTTCATGCTATTTTACAGCCTGGTGGTACCTGAGCTGAGAAATTTTAGCTCTACCTTACCCGTAAGCTAAAAGGCTAAGCATGCTGCAGCCACAGCTTTCTTACACAACCTCTTTTTTATTAGAGCAGCAAATCTCACCAAATCGCTTTCTGTACCTAGCTGGAAAGTGAGAGAATCACACTTCAGAGCTCAGGGGTCATGTTTGTTTTCCCCACAGTGTTTTCAACACTGCAATCTAGCTGTTGTTGCATTTACTGTGCTATCCATCTCTCCACGCGCGTACATGCCTATTCTCGTTTGCCCTTTTTGCACCACCTAGTAGCCCCTGGTACACTCACATGTTCTACTAGCTTAATAACCAGCAAAGCAAAGAAGAAAAAGATATGGAGCATCACAAGGATGTTCTGTGTGTTTATACTAATTAAGGATAACAATCACTTGACTTTATTGTTACAATATTTCTATAATAAATCTATACTTAGTTATTCAGGATATTTTCCTTAATAAGCATGATGAACCCTATACTCACCTGTGAAAGATGGGAAAGCAGGTGTGCAGACTTACTTCAAGTACCTTTGGTGAGGCAATGAGCTCCAGCTGGGACCACTGATTTCCCCACCACCCCCAGCAACAAGGGAGCAGGGCACACCCCTGTTGAGAGATTTGGCAGTTGTCCTTTCTATCTCAACTGCTTTGGTTTTCAAAGTTTCGGGGTGATCCAGGGAGAAGCTACACCCTGAGGACTAGGAAGCAGAGATTACCAGGAAAATGTACTGTTGCTGCTGGTAGCAGGTTCAGAGTATCTGTGGTTATGGGGGCTGTTCTGCGTTGTGGGATTGGGTTGCTTTTTGAGCGGCACTTCTCTCTTCCCATGACTTGGGTTGGGTGACTCTCCTCCTAGTAACCCCCATTACTTTCTTGCTCTTGATTAGGCTTTTTCCCTTCCCTTCTTTAGATGCTGCTTTTCTAACTAAGTCCTGGGCCAAAGATTTAAAAAGAAAAGAAAAAAAAAATCTGATACTTGAGTGTCATAGCTCTGTTTCTTTTGGTTCTGTCCTACTTTTTTACCCTCTTCCTCTGCTTTTCTCATGCATTCAGAGCCTAACAGCTCCTCAAGGATAAGGGCTGAGTTGTTTGCGTGTTGCCAGAACAGTGGCTTTCTATGAGATACCTGTCCTCGGGCACTGTTCTAACATGTACAAATGATGATGATGTTATTGATTATATTATTTTATGTATTTTGGGACTTATTACAGTTGTCTGTTCTGCAATGAATAACTACTTGACCTGTGGTTAATTAAGTAACACACAAAGTTGTTGTTTCTCGTTGTATTTGTAAAACAACAGAAATAGGAAATCGTCTGAATAATTCCAAACCTTAGACTGCAGAAATGGGGCCCATTTCAAGGAGGAAATTCTCAGATTCAATTATTATGAATTAATTGAATAAGGGAAAAAAATCATAGAAGGAAATTGTCATCTAAATGATTGCTACTTGTTCTGGAAATGCGTAATTACGGTCTACAGTTAAGTGATTTATCATGTCCTGTACAATAAGGTTTCAAAAGCACAGTGGAAATCCTCACAGGAAAAAATGGTGCATACTAGAGAACAGAATTTTTTTTATTTTAGTGTTTCCTGTTGCTGGTGATGATAGAAACAAATGTTAAGAGTCCAGAGAACATGTTGTTTTCCAATAAAACATCTATTTGAGATATCACTGGTCGTATATTCAAGTGAAGGACTAGAAACAGAAGGGTTGTATTGTGGTTTTTGGTTGTTGTTACTTTTTTTTTTTTTTCCTAAATGCTGAAAAGAACCCCGATAGCATCACAGTGAGAACTGACACTTCCTCTAAGACTTTCTTTTCACACCTTATCAAATACTGAATACTTGCTCTTTGGAAATTAAAACTCGAAATCAGGAGCTATGAAGGGTTTGGATTTTAGAGATCTATAGTGCTTTGTCACTTATTTGCCTTTTAAGGTGTCTGTGTAATGACTTAGAGGTAATACTAGTGGCAGGGTGGTGGACCAGACCAAACCTATTGCGGCAACTTCAGCTCCCTCATCTCACACATGAATGAGGAGAAAGGACAGACCTGAGCTATGTGTGCGAATGTGAGAGTACAAATTCTCTTTGCTGTAGCCTGGTATGGCTGTGGGTAAAATATGATGGTGTCTTGCAAAACCTGTTGGATGTGTATTTAGGACAAGAGTTCTTTGTACTTAAAAATCATAAAGATCCGTGCTTTCTTTTCATAAAGCACCTATTGACTTTGTGTAGGACTTGCTGCCAAACATCTTGATATACCTTAGTGCAAACCTTCCCCTTTATCTTCTGACTTTTATTACTACAATCAATTCTTGGTAATGATATCTCTGCTCCTGAACAAATACCATCGTATGTTCTTGCTGCCTGTTTCTTGAGGTTTTAATCCACTTTAATCATAACAATATCTGCACCAGAAATAAGAGTCACTGACATTAAACAGAAGCAAAGGAAGCCCTAAAAGAGAAACACTTACTTCCCTGTGTAATTAAATGTTATAACAGGCTGGGAGGGGGAAAACTTGCAGTGGCAAAGAAAAAGAATGGCTCTAACCAAAATAGCATTTGCTCTTTATTGTTTTTCAGCACCTTCTCCCCTGAAGTCAGGAGAAAGGCCTGTTTCAAAAAAATAAATGTCACAGTATGGCTTTTGAAGCTCTTGGTGGCAGTGAAGTGTCACAAATATTTCAGTGCAGAAATTGCAATTGGATTCTGCACACCAAATTGAGAGTGGAGTCTGAGAACGTGTAACTTGAATCACCCTGTTCTGGCCAGAGGCTCCATCTGTTATTCTTATGCATTATTTACACTGACTGCCTTTAAATATCACACTAGGGATTTGTCTGTGGATTGTCTGTTGAGTTTATGTTCAGATAAAGGGTTCAATATCTAAGGTAACCAAAAGGAAAGTATACGTTACACCAAAATCTCTTCAGCTTTTCTGTATGCAGATGCAGCAACTCTCCTCCCTGTAAACATTTCTGGATTAGTGTTCAAGCTGTTGAAACATACCTGGTAATTCACGGCCTGACCCTTTGAGAGGAGCAACACTACCTTTTTTCCCACCTTCTCACTAGAGATGTGACTGAATTAATACCTCTGCTTTGTAAAGAAATGTTAATACCATATAATTCAGAGTACAGGCTTGCCATGACCAACTTTGTGCTGCTTAAGGAAATTTCAAGACCCACATTTAAGTGTGTCTCCAACAGCCTAGTGAGGGGAAGGAGGAATGGTGTGGGGACTCTGCCTGAAAACTGGCCAGCGAGCAGTTACCTCCCCTGCATTGCTGGCTGCAGCTCAGTGGATATTCATTCACATCCTCATCTTCCTTGTCCTGATGGATGGTGACAGCAAGTAAAGGTAGGGAGCTGCTTGGTGTCTGGTGTAATACTGGCTGCACGTGTTTGTAGAAAATGGAGTGGAAGGAAGTGGAGGTTTCACCTGGGGGCAACAGAGAGGAAGGGAGCTTTTATGAAGATAAATGAATTCAAAAGAAAACATGTTTACTTGTTTGTAAACAGCTTGTAATGTGCTGTTTTCAAGAAGGATAGCGTTTTGACCTGACTACAATAAAGATTTCCAATTTGTCTCTATTAGAGGAGGAGGTTTCTTCTTCTCTTCCTTCTTCAAGAGGGAAGTTTCCTACTGCTGCTGAACAAGTTCAGTTGGTTGTGATTTATACTTTGTATTTATCACTTGGCAGACTTTGCTCAAAATGTAATTATTACTTAAATTATCCTGATCCAAACCAGAATGTAATCCATTTCTTCTATTGCATAGTATTGTGGGACTCTTATTTTTAACGGGTTTCCGAGTTGCCTTAGATGCTTCTACGCTTGTTTTATTTGTTACCTGTAACTCAGGAGTTACAGGTCATGTGGTCCACAGCCTATGGCAGTACAGCTGGCTTTTCTTCTGCATGTTACAGTACTTCTGAATACACCTTACTAACCTTTTCAGCTCTCTAGGAGGTTGCAATGGAGGGCAATAAAGAATCATGTGCTCAATCACAATTATTTCCTTATGTGGAAAAGCAAACAATTTTGTGGATGTTGCCACAGTAGTCAATGGGACTACGCAATCTAAATGTTGTAGTGGTGAGGGCTGTGAACCTGGATCTCAATGCCTTTGTGGGTATGTCTACGGTGTCTGTTTATAGACTCGTTTGCGCTGGCTCATGTGTTAACATATTAGCAGTTCCTGCAGTTCGCTTCCAAGGGAACACTGCCTGGACGTGGAGGCTCTTTCCTGCATTCAGGTATGTTGCTACTTCTACTTGCGCCAGATAGGAACAGTTGTAAACTTTCAAATTACAGAATAGGTATCAGTGATAGGTCTTAAATCCAGATATCTTTCCAATGGCTAGACCACAGTTAATCATGATTTTTCTTTTTTCACCTTCCTTTCCCCTTGCTTTTTTTACCTCCTGTCTGAAGGGAAAGCAGCAATTTGTGTTTCCATGTTCAGGTGAACACTTTCTTCCCTAAATATTTCAAAGAAGCTGTAAAAGCTCCAGACTGCTAGCAGGGTTTACCCTCCTGGGACAGTTGAAGTACCTGTTTCTCACACTCATCTGCTGGGCAGCAAAGCACAGCCAAATCCTGCCCAGTAAGTTAGATGTCACGGGGCAGTGTAGCAGAAACTCACACCATTGCAAGGGTTGCTGGCTTAATCATGCCTCTGCTAGACTGAGCTGCTCTGCTGAAAACACCTCATGCTTTTCCTGGAAAAGCTTTATTGAAAGAAAATCTGTGTGGCAATTAAGGTCCGGTCATCCCATATCCCTTTTCTCCCCAGCAGAATACACAGACTGATCTGTCCTGGCACATACTCCTCTAGGGAAAACCTATTGCAGGACGAAATACAGAAAAGCAGCTGTCAGAGGGCTGGTGCAAGCACAGGGGTGACAAAGATGCAAAAATCAACCCCCCACGGGGGGCAGAAAGCCAAGGGGGGTCTTTTCAGGAGCTTGGGATCACTGACTGTGCTGACAGTGGGCAGTGTGGCACTGGGGTTGGCAGGGACAGGCAGGCTCTGCTGATATGATGTTCAGCTCCTACAGGAGTGGGAGCAGCTGCCTGGCTCACAGGTGAGATGCTGTCCTCGTTGTTGTCAGTGTAGTGCCGTCAACAAGGGAAACAACTTCTTTTATATCTGAATGGCAGCAAACTGTGGGAAGAGGACAGTACTCGGCTGGCGGTGGCCTGGGCTGTGTCACTGCCTATCCCTGAGACAGCAGTGGGGCCGGTGCTCTTTGGTGATCCCAGAGTGAATACCCCATGCAGCTGAGCCCAGAAAGTGAGTGTTGTCAAATGTGGGGTTGCTTTGAGTACAGCTTAGATGCAACAGGGGAAGGACCCAGTCCCTGGTGACTCCTCTCCGTGACTAACAAGTGCAAAGGGAAGAGCTTGGCGCTGCAGGGCTTTAGAGAGAACAGGTCTCACCTTCAAACAAAGAACTGAAGTAATTTAGAAAGACAGCTTGGTGCATGAAGGTATTAAATGCTACATTTAATTCTGAAAATGATGGGATTTGGCTGAATATTTGTCACTTCTCTGGTCTTATTGGAACTGGATTTCTTTTTGAGAGGTAGAAACAGAACTAGTGGGGCTGAGGTGTGCTGGTAGATACTTGGGTGGGATTTTTTTTCATAACAAACACTTGGCAGCTTGACTATTTCATTGAGGGATCATGTCAGTAGCAAATCACACTAACAAACTGCCAAGCTGTGCCAGTGTTGCAGCTTGTCTTAAGGTAACTGTTGGACCTGTATGTGGGGTCTAGAAATAGCCTGGCATGGCAAAAGGGATTTTTGAGCTGAACAGCTATGTTCTAACAATCAGGAAGAAGAGCGTTTCTCATCTGCCTCTCCCCTCTGAAATACCTGTGTCCCTTGTAGTTATTGCTCTGTTCTATACTAGTTGTCAACTGTGACAATGAAGCTGATGAAAGTTGAAAAGGGAGCTATAGGATAAAGTACAGTTTGAAACACCAGTAATAAAGCAGAATTAAATAGTGGGACCAAAAAGTGATACCTTTGCTTACGATGAATAGCATCTTCTTTCTCTATTAGCCTCATTAGAGAGAAAAGGACTACAGAGACTCGAGTTCTATTTAATATAAATGAATCTATCAACACTCTGGTCTGGGATTAAAAGCAGAATTTGGTTTTAATGGAGCATAAACACTTTAAGGGTTTTCCATTTGTTTAAATTTGTTCCTTTCCTGAAGAGAAGGAGATAATTGCTTAATGCAAATGTGGGTCTGGGTAACATACACTGTGAGTGAGGGGAAGATGATTTAGGTGAGCCAATGAATTTTCAAACAGAAGGAGCAGAGACAGACGACAAGAGAAGTTAAACAAATAGCATGTAATTAATTCTCACAATTTTACCTAATGCTCTGTGACATGGCTGTCACTAACATTGTCAGAAGCTATAAGTGAAATGGGATTGAAAAAATTCCCAGGCAGCAGTAATCTCAGTGTGTTGGAAGAATGTTTTTCTAAGATGGATGTCCCTGATTATATACAGCTCAAGTATACATGAAAGAGGAGCTTAAAAAGCTCAAGTTGTTCTGTATTGGCTTTCTTCTTAGACTGCTACTCTCACTCCAACTAGCAATATATAACCCATATGACATACAAAAAAGTATTTACTTCTGTGTGACTGCCCTCCAGGGCACTGTCTGTAATTATAAAAAAGGCCATGAGTGCATCTGATTATGCAGTTTTACTGATTCATTTATATTTATGTCACTGGGTTTTTTTTCCCTGTTTGAAAGCATTTGTTTTCCCTGCTAATGCACCTGAGACTGATGTAGGCAATTGTGCTCTCTGGTAGGAGAATAAATCCTACTTTCTGGTTCACAGGTGCAGGAGGAGAAAACCACAGGGGTGTTCACCTTCTATGTTAAAGGACCTCCCCAGCAGGATACACACTAAGAATTAATACTGAATAAGAATTAATGTTGTGTTAACCTTCCTCTTTGTTACACTTTATCCCTTGGTTTTAGCTAAGTTTGCTGAGGCGATGCAAAGTGGAATTATACTCGGACATTGCTCTTGCTGAGAGGGCTACATAGCACTTTTCATTACAGGATATTGTTCTCAGTTACTTACCATTTTCCTACTTAATTATTCCAGGGAAGATCTTCCTTCCCAGATGTCCTACTCTCGCAATGACTTTGGTTAATATGAGACATGGCAAAACCATGTTATCTGAAGACAAAGCTAGGGGAAAAATGTGTGGGGTGGGTTTTTTGTTTGTGTGTGGGGTTTTTTGGTGTGTGTTGTGGGGTTTGGGGGTGGTTTTTGGTGTGTTTTGTTATGTGTGGTTTTGGTGGGGTTATTTTTTGTGTTTGTGTGTTTGGTTTTTTTTGTTTGGTTTTTTCTTTTTTTTAATGGATGGATTCAGTTTCTTAGAGATGTTTCTGTGCTTTCAGCTTGGTGCAGGGATTTGAAATCTGGCAAAGGTGGCCTTTGAAAGGGAGCCAAAGGTTTTACTTTTGCCTAGATTTGTTAAACATCCGAGGAAAAAAATCAGTTTATATATTCTCCAATACTTCTTCATTTAAAAAGATATTCTGAATTCTCAGAACATTCTGTCTGCAGGCAGCAGTGGTTGCTGTCCCTCTCCTTCCAGTCCCTACATGTTCATTGATCTTGTATGTGACTCTGTGCATCTTTAGGGTGGAGGGAGAACCCTGTGGTTGAGGAGCTGTTGTGATAGAGTCTACAGAGCAGAGATTGTTTTGTGGCTTGTTTTTTGGATTCCCCCTGCCCTGCTATGTTTAGCTAATGCCCAGCGGGGATGGAGTTGCTAGAATCCAGCAGATTGCAGAGCTGGGTGTGATAGGTAAGGAGCAGAGCTGAAGTGCAATAATTGGCGGAAAACTGCAGAGAGCAGGAAGAAAGATCATCAGGAGTTGGTAGAGGGCAAGAAAGGAGGAAGAGGAGAAAACTAAGGCAGAATGTTTCACACATGAAAGGTTAAGGAGTTTGAGAGAGAATAAATTGGTGATGCACATTTCCCATCTTAGGTTTAAGTAGTGAGTAGGTAGGACAAAGAGTGGGGAGTGTGGAGAAGAGCAAACTGTACAGGGACTAGCAACTGCACACCTAGAGAAAGGCAAGGGCACTGAAGATGATGTTGCAAATCCAACAGCAGGCAGATAGAAGAACTTGCCAATGGAATTAATGCGTATGAAGATCTAGTCAGAAATAGAGTTCAGATCATCAAAAGAAGTGTTGAAATAGAGAAGAAATAGAATTCAGATCATCAAAAGAAGTGTTGCCAGCAGATCCAGAGAGGTGATTCTGCCACTTTGCTCTGGTGAGACCTCACCTGGAGTACTGTGTGCAGGTCTGGAGCCCTCAATATAGAAAGGACATGGACCTGATGGAGCGGGTCCAGAGGAGGGCCACCAAAATGATCAGGGGGTTGGAGCACCTCTCCTATGAGGACAGACTGAAGGAGCTGGGGTTGTTCAGCCTGGAGAAGAGGAGGCTCCAGGGAGACCTCATAGCGGCCTTCCAATACCTGAGGGGGGCCTACAGGAAGGCTGGGGAGAATCTGTTTACAAAGGCCTGCAGTGACAGGACGAGGGGCAATGGTTTTAAGTTGGAGAAGGGGAGATTTAGATTGGATATTAGGAAAAAGTTCTTTACCATGAGGGTGGTGGAACACTGGAACAGGTTGCCCAGGGAGGTGGTTGAGGCCCCTTCCCTTGAGATATTCAAGGTGAAGCTTGACGAGGCCCTGGGCAACCTGGTCTAGTTGGGGGTGTCCCTGCTGACTGTGGGGAGGTCGGACTAGATGACCTTTGGAGGTCCCTTCCAGCCTGGACCAATCTATGAATCATCTCCTCACAGGCCTTACAGGTTTTTCCAGCTGGACTCTAACCAAGGACTAACTAATCCCTGTGACTGCAAACACAGTCACATTGGACCTGGTGACTTTCTTTGTTAACCTTTCAAGCAAATAACATGCTGTTATCAACCTCAACTGTTGATGTTGAGTCCCTAGGTTGGCTGTGTTTCAGTTGGCTGTGTCCTGTTACTGGTTTAGAGGAAAAATATTTGTGTAGAGAAGGTATGGCTCCTTTGTCAGGCTCTGGGCCCAGACCTGCTGAATACTTGAATCTCTTAGGTATTTGTCTGATAAATCAAGAATATCCAATCTCTAATTGTGTAATATTCTGGATTGTTTAGTAGATGTGTTGTAAGCATTTGGTATAGAGGTAAATATGAACCGCTATTAGTCCAGGTTTTAATTATTCTATTTTGTTTATAGAAACCAATAAGTAGAACACAAATTATGGAATATGAATTTAAGGAAGACAAAATTTCTAGAGAGGTTTTTTGAGGATTCTTCATCAGCTGATGCCATTTATAAGATGGAGGAAAGCTAAGAAACACATTTGCAGGTGGTGTAGACTAACTTCCTGTGCTAAATGAGAACATGTACCAGCAGAGAACCTGGATTTGTGATTAAAAAAATATCTTGGTCACACCAACAACTAATGATGGATCAAGTATTTGAATATAGAGGTTTATAAGGGAAGGCAACACTTTCTGGACAGGACTACCCACAGTGAGTTATTGTGATTTAGTCTAGTGGAAATTATCTGATCAAGTGGGTTTTGTTTCTCTTCTTCACCTTGCTAACTCAGATCACTACAGGAAAGAAAAACTTGCATTACAAGTCTTAATTATTCTTTCTTATGTTCTGGGTTGAAGGACTTGTACAAGAGGTCTCCCATGGAAAAGGATTAAAGAAAATGAATTGAAGTGTGTCAGAAATTCTCACAAGCTATCGCAAGACAGAAGTCTTTTTTTTCCAATGGAGAACTGTATCTGAAAGAGAAAGTGTAGTTAGAGGTGAATTATTTTTGCTGATGTGTGTTATTTTCAGGACTTTAAGCATCTCCCATTAACAGATAAATATTCAGTAAACTGCAAATGTTAGCAGGGATCTGACTGGGAGATTGTTGGTCAGTCAGAGAAGAGCGAGCAAATGAGCACTTGTATGGTAAGAGTGTCACCTCTCTCTGTTTTTCCCCTCAAAGCAGCAGGGAGATGTGGCTGTCGCAGCTATTGGCAGTGACCCTCTTATGGTCTGAGAAGGGCAGTTTCTAATTTCCAAGGTCAACAGCAGAGTTTGAAATTCTCTGTTTGTTCTAATCTTTGACCTAATACTTCCAATTGACCATATTCACAGTCAGCCAGTGTTCTAATAGGGGTTACTCTGAAGAGACTGTGCAGTGGTGCCAAAGCCCCGGTGACTGCAGGGAGGGGAAAAAAGCAGAATTAAAACTCCTGACCAGGTCAAGACCACTCAGGGAACCAGGCTGTGGCCATTCAAAAACCACTAAAGGAATAATGAAAGGACCCAATCCATAGCAAGCAAGTGGGACAATTCTCAGTAAGAGCCCTTTGACGATGGAAGAAAGATGCACCAAATGAAACCATCCTGTGATGAGACACTAACATCACATTACCAGTTACAGCAGTAAAAAAGATTAAACTGAAACTTTATCTAGATTCTGGGCCAGTTTCTGAGGTGATAAAAAGCAACTGAGCAAATAGCTAAATTGGAAGTCAAAGAAAGCTCTTAACTAACTCGCACCAAATCTTTGACAACAATAATCATTAAATAGAAATCCCTCTTGGTTTAGGAAGGTGGGAAATTTTATATTCCAAGAGAACTAAAGACAGGAAAGAACTGTTTGATGCTCTGTGTGTTTTTCAGTGACAGATCAATCCTGACAGTTGCAACTTATAGCCACTGTGAGTTAGCAGGAAGAGCTATCCAAATTGCTGGAGACTATTCTTTGTTCTTGTATTCTTGCTAAAAAAATGATTTGCAACTGTCTCCTGGGTATCACTTACCTAAAAACTGAAATTATGATGCAGGAGGATACTGATGACTAAAACTTCCCCATATTCTCCATGCCACTGAGGAATATGCAGGGGCCAGCCAAAGGCAGGGGTGGGGGTAGGCACTGTATGAACTGGTAGGCCCTAATCTGCTGAAGCTGCCGGACTCTGCTGTGTAGCTGGCAACAAAGCACCACTTGCTGATACAGCAGAGCACATTACTAACATCTGCCAGGTGGCTTGATGTCTTTTTCCCTGCTTTTTCCTTCCCCTTAAGAGCTTAAAGAGAATTTTATTTGGTGGACAATCATACTTGTTGTCCTTGAAGAAAAGATAAATAGTGTTTTATTTCTGTGGGGCTGGGATGTAATTGCATAGACTTGGGGACAAATTGACCAATGAGGTATGAGCTCTATGATTTTTGAAGTTTGTGGAGATCATTGAGCTCAGGTTTACCTATGTCTGGCTAAGGGGCTTTAAATGGGAAAGCAGAAGCTTTCTAGAGGAGGGGGTCTGCCCAGAGTGGCAAACAGTGTCCCTCTATCCCATTCCATGTATACACTCATCTTTGCTAGGGGACTGCCTTGTGAGGTTCTTGCAAAGGACAATGTCCTGAGATATCTGACATGAGGCTGCTGAGCCTGAAACAGGGCCACAAGCTGGCTTGTACCAGACTTCATCTTGCTGTGGAAAGACTGGGCAGTGCTCCAGCAGCAGTATGGCCTAGAAAAGCCACAAATTTTGAGGCAGATGTAGGCCTGAAGGTTGAGACAATAGGATGTCTTGGTGTCAGAGATAGTTAAATTGTTAGCATCCCTATAACTACTAACACTACTTAGAACTGGCACAAAATAATTAGCTTCTCTTTTAAAGAGGTTTTTATTACAGCAAAACACTTTTGTGTCAATGGTATCTAGTCAGCCCTTGCCGAAATGAAGGGTGAGTGTCAGTTGTGTCACTTGATAGCTGCACGAGCTTTCCCAAACTCTGCCGTTGCTTGGGGAGGTGCTGGGGGATACAGCTTGAAAAGAAAATGGAGCCTTGGGATGACTGCTGCCCACATCTGTGATGAATGCAAAACCTGGACCTAACAATGGCCCTACTCCAAAGCAGTAAGGAGGAAAAAAACTACAACCAAGCCTTTAAAAGGATAAAAATATCTTTAGGTCCCCAATAGCTCCAGGAGAACAGTTGCTTCACAACATGTTAATCTTTCACATACTCATTTTCCTGAGAATCTTAAATAGATTTTTACTGTTTTGAAGAACAGTGTGAGGCAGGTAAATTGTCGTGGGCTTTTTCTAAAGTTATGTAAATGTATGCTATGGGAAGACTTGTATGAAACATGTTATTTATATACTCAGGAGAGTGATAAGATATTATTGTCATTTGCTCTGTGATTCTAGACACTCTCAAAAGGCCTTAATGTCATACATTAAACACAAACAGAAATACAGCAGAACAGAGGAATGATTCCTAAGAATAACACTGTGATTTCCTTCTGCTGCTCTGCTTGTGATTTGCAGGAAAACTATAGTGAAAAGCAAACCTGCAGCTTATAAAGGCTTTACAAAAACCTATAAATCAGCTCACCTGACTGCTGCTGAGCTTTAAGCTATCCAGTTTCCCCTCAGATGACCTAATCTGTACCCAGTGATATTTTCGTTAGCCCAGTACAGTTCAGTCCCTGGAAAACAAACTTGCTGCAGGCAGAGAGCAAGTATGACTGTTCCTAGTTCTCAGGACTCCCAAAATGGCAGGAAACTTGATGAGACGACCTATGCAGATCATGAGAGCAAGAGAATTATGCTGGAGTTTCCCAAAAAACCCCAAAACCCCAAAAGCCAACATCCCCCTCACTTAGAGGCTAAAGTGCCCAATCCAGCCTTCTGCCAGCAGGTTGCCTTGGCAGAGGAAGATGCCACATGAAAGCTCTGGTGTATGTCCATACAGTGACGTAGACTGGGTGAGTCTTTTCTGTTCTCTGCATGTGGGTGCCTGAAGCAAGGTTAGGTCTATCTGAGGGGTTATGGAAGCTGCAAGCTCCTGTCTGACAGCACAATCTGAAGCTCAAGAGAAGTGAAGGGCTCTTTTCCCTGCCACCTCCTAAGTGTCTGAAACTGTCCCCTATGTAGTTAATGGAGCAGGGAATATATAGGGGTATCTATAGGTTTACAGATTCTATGGTCAGAAGAGATGTTGCCAAGTTTTTGTGTTTGTTTCTTTTTTCATACTATGGACCTTAGGGTTTTTTCCCACACATCGGATTGAGTGATCTCTTAGATATTTAATCTTTAAAGACTCCAGTCTCTGTTGAGTCTACCACCTACCAGATAAACTCTTTCAATGTCTAATTATCCTCACAGCTAGGAAAAGACATCTTATTTCAAGGTCGAATTTGTAAGGCTGTTTCTTTCTTCTGGGCTTTTTTTTTTTTTTTTGTGATTTCCTCCTCTTTAAGCTGATTTTTTTTCTATGCTACTAAATTAAAATGGCATGAAAAATATCTGAAATGTACAGGTTTACAAAAAACCTTTGTCTTTAATTTTCAAAACTAATTGTTGCATATTAGAATAGCTTATTTATAAAAAAATCTGGAAGGAAGGTAACATTTAGGAAGTCTAACTAGTAAGTCTGCTCTCACTGGTTGAATCCCAAACTTCTGGAATAACAGCCTTATGTCATTTCTGGTTGCTTCTTTCACATGTCTATCCACAATGTCTTTATCTGTTCTTGAGTAGGTCTCCTAACTCCTTGTCTTTCATGTCCTGTGTTGCATTTTGACTCAAAAATGCATTTCAGCAGTCTCTTCTTGGAATGAACTCTTTAGCTGCAAGCCCTTTAAATGTGACACGAACATTTGCCTTCAGAGGGTGCAGAAGAACAGCTGTACTGGGTCAGACCAGAGGTTCATCTAGCCCAACAGTCTCTTCCGGGAGTGCTCAAAACAGATACTTTTTGGGAAGATGATTCAAAAATCAAAAACTTACCTCCTCCTTGGCTATTAGTCAAGCACCAGTGCAAGTTGTTGCAGATGCTAAAGCAGACAGGTCTTTAGGCAAATAAAATTTGGAAGTAATTTTTGCTGCTAGGTCTGGTGTAAGGTTATTTCATGAGTGGGCACATCCAGAACCACACAGTACTATGTAGTCTGAATTAAATCTGCACAGTGATCAGCTTAGGCCTTGTGAACCCACAATGTGTGAATTGGACAAGCTTAGTAACAAATTACATGAATTTTTTTTTTCTTTTACAGATGAAGTAAAGCTAAGCTAAGCACATAAGTTCTCTTTTCACTTTAAAGGAGAAAAATGCAAGGGAAAAATAGCATAGTTAGTAATGGCAAAAAGGAAGAGAAGAAGAGGAAGACAAAAGTGAGGATTTTTAGAACTCTTAAACAGTTGCATATTTTGTTGATTTCATCTGATTTCTAAATGCAAGCAGGCAAAACAATATTTCCTGGCTGCTGATTGTATGTATAATTGTAGCTACAGGTGTTTTTACAAGTTTCGGCCATTTTGTTTTGAGCTAGTAAGCTGGTATTAAATACAATTTATTACTCCAGTACATATCTCTGTGGAATTCCTTTCCTACATTTAGGACAACCAAGTTTCTCTCTGTAAGATGAACTGGACTTGCCACTCCACTCTATGGAGAAGGTGAAAAAGGCACATGATTTTGTGGGGAAAAAAAACCCCACACGTTTTTTGGTAAGCCTTCTACCTCCACTGAAGAGCTGTGCATATACATTTATTTGTGTTAGTATCCAAGGGCAAGTGGGTTTCAAACAGGCCTACCACACACATGCAGGTGGCAGGACTATCAAAACAAGTGCAGAGTGAAAGCTGGGAAAAGAGGTGTGTGGGGGAAATAAAATGCAAATTGTCTGCACTGTCTAAATTATGCACCAGAGAACTCTTGAGTGGATCCAGCCAGAAACACAGAATTAATTATGACTAAACACAAAATGACTTGCAGCACCCCAAATATAGCCTGGAATCATCAGACTTCTTAAATCACTTCTGTATTGTTACTGATTAGGTAGGTCTGAGCTGTAAAACCAGACTCTGTTCTTTCCAGCCAAAGCTGGACTTGAGGGTGTGTGCTTTCCTCTGTTCTAGAGATGGAGGGCAAAAAAGTCATGTAGATGAGAACCAGATGCCAACATTAGCAGGGGTCTGAAATGAGAATGGGAACAGCTTTTGCTGAGCAGAAGCCATAATGCCATACTGCAGCAGAACATAGTTTAGTGCTTTAGCAAGCCTGTATTTATAGAAAGCACACAGCCATGGTCACATGTCTGAAGGTTGCCTTTCACCCCCTTGTAAATATTTTTCAAACAAGACAGAGGGGTGGGAGATGGGAGAAAGCTCAGATGATGTTTAAATTTCTGCAGAACTGGAATTTCAGTACCTGCTGCAGAGCATCTAGTCTTTACCTCTAAAATTGAAATACCAAAACTTGTTCTCCTGAAGCTCTTGCCAGTTTTCACGCCCCCCTCCCACCCCCACAGCCTCACCACTACCGTCATCATTTGCTATGCCATTTCGCTTCATTGCTCATTTGCTAAATATAAGTCTGAGATTTTTCTTTCTTCTGAAAGCTCTGCTGTGCCATAAGCACTGAATTCTGACAACTCCTCCACCCCAATTCACTGAAAGCTATGGATTGTCTACAAAGGGGCATAAGTCCATTTTAGCTGAAATGTTGGCTCCTGCAGCCAAGAAAGCTCTTCAGACTGCCCATGCAGTGTCATCTGGCGCTGGTGGGACCCCTCATGACCAACAGAACCTTCCGTCAGGTGCTGAGGCATGCTTGTGCTTCAGGTTTGGGCGTTCTTGTTGTTCGCTAATGGCCTAGTTTGCTTTTGGGGCAGAGCTAAAGTTCACTTAATCTCTTAGCTTTGCTGGAGACACAGATATCTTTATGTTTAGCTCATACCCAATACTAAAGCAGTGGTGGTGTTGCTGTTTCTGCCCACGTTTTGTCTGGGAAGTGAGACCTGGACCTGAACCCCTTCTGTTCCAGGCTCCGCAGTTCTGAGCTTCAAAGAGATGCCTCAGTTATGAAGCTAGAGACCTGCTTGTGCATCCAAAAGAAAAATGAGCTGCCAACTTCAGCTGATCTCAACTGAATGAGCAGCGGGACTACGACATGAAGATGGAGGTGCTTTGCTGGAAGGAGGAGCTGGAATCCTTTGCCTTTCAAGGTCGGTTTGTGCTTTATGGACTTACAAAAAAAGGAAAAACTGCATTGAGAGCAGGGACTGCAGGCAAAGTGGATTGTAGGATGGGTAGTTGAGGCTGGGAGGGACTTCAGGAGGTCTCTGCCGCCTTCTCCAAGCATTGTCAGCTGTGAGATCAGAGCAGGTTGCTCTGGGTTTTCCAGTCTTGAAAATCTCCAGATGCAGCATGCAAAGCCTGCCTGGTCAACTCAGTTCAGTGCACGGCTGTTCTAAGGGTGAAAAAGTTTCTCCTCTCATTCAGTCTGTGCCTCTCGCTTATCTTTATGCCTGGTGTCTTCCTACTGTAATGAGCATGGCTCTATTTACTCGGTAACCTCATAGGTACTGAGGGACTGCTATTAGATGTCCCTGGAGCTGTCTTGTCTTCAGGTTGAACCAGTCCCCAGACCCTTAATCTCTCTTCACAGGGCAAGTGCTCTAGCCCTGACCATCCTGGTGGCCCTCTACTGAACTCACTCCAGTTTACTGATGCCTTTCCTATACCGGGGGGCCCAGACCTGTGCACAACATTCTAAACACAATCTAATGAGTGCTTAGCAAAGAGGGATAATCCCCTCTCTTGATCTGCTGACAGTGCTTCTGATAATACAGCCCAGGATTGCTATATAACCTTCTGTGCTGCCAGGGCATGCTGCTGGCTCATGTTCAGCTTGCTGTCCTTCATGACCTCTGGTGTCTTTCAGATCTGTTCCACAGACAGTGACTTGCCAAAGATACTGAAGTACTCTGAAGTACTCTTTAGAAGCCCTTATGTCTTCATTGCCTGTATGGACAATGTACTTATCTTAGGTACTCTGAAAGAAGCTTTATAAAGCTGACCATATTTATCTTACCAGTCTGTTCAAGACTAGTGTTAGGTCACTTGAAGATGTTAGTTAGGTGAAGTATGTGCTGCCTGGATACTTATGTTAACTATGCAGTTCCCCGTTGGTGTTTTCAGAAGTACCTGAAAAATAATGGAAAACAAAACAATTATCCCCAATTCCATTCCTATTATCACATTGATGTATCTTATGCAAATATTCTACTATAAACAGATGTAAAGGAATACAGCAGACCATGTGTGTGCGCACACAAAAATTTGCGTGGTTACCACTGCTCCTGATAGTAGTAACTGCCAGTGTAGTGTTAGACTTTATGCACAGGATCGGGCATAACTACATACCCTTCTTTCATCCCAGTCCACAGTTTGTACCCAACAATAATGGGATGGGGCAGCACCACTACTGTTGTGTCTGACTGCAGATCACGTTCTCTTTCTTTTGTTCTCCATCACCTTTCAGCATCAGCTCCTTTCCTTTTCTAATTTCTTTACTCTTTCCCTAGCTGTTCCTAGATGTGCCCTTTTCTTAGGATGAGCTTTTTCTCCGAGATAAATATACCATACTCTCATACTGCAGAGAGACAGATCATCTTCTTAATCACTACTTGCAATTCTGAAATGCTGAGATTGGAGGTTATTGCCGAATTGTCAGGACAGATCAGCAGTGAGGGCTTACCCAAAGGTCACCGTTGGAAGCTCAGGATATTCCAGGACAGTGGATTCAGTATAGCCTGCAAAATAGTTGTTTGCTTGCTTGTTTGCTATCAAATGCAAAGGCCTGATCCTGTAGATCTGAGAATGACTTTACTGGCCTCAATGGGACTGTTGCGTGACAGGGATTGCAGAATCAGATTCTCTAGGATGTTTGATAAATGATGCATGTCCATGGGGAAATTGGCTTGTTTAGCCATTCATGAGTGTATACATTTTGAAAGAGCAAAATTTTGCTTACGGTTTCCAAAGTAAAAGAGCAAATTTCCTGGCTACTTCTAAAAATATAACTATCTCTTAATGTCAAGATGCCAATCTGAAACAACTCGTATAATAGCATCTAATTTACAGTGAAGAATCATTATCTTCTAGCTGCATCACAGTTAGCTGCAAATAATGAAGTAAAGCTGTATGGCACTTAAATGGAGGGAAATGTTCACATTAATACAAAAAGTAAATTGTCGAGACCATATTCACAGTTAGTGCTCTGTCTTTTGGTTGTCTTCTGTTTACTCCCTCACCTTTAACTTCAAGAATGAAGCAGCATGGGCTACAGCATTAAGGACTAACTTACTGGCCTTGTTGTATACAGAAGTCTTAAAACAATACTGGGAAGCTGACTGTATTCCTTTTGCAAGCTTCTGAAAACATGGTAAGAAGCTGTAAAACCTGAATTTTAGTCATTCACAGTGTAAGTGGTACTTGACTATTGCCGAGTAGTTTGACCTCTGGGTGTGGAGAAGCTATCCAGCTTGCCAGCTTTTTCCTCCAGATAGAGGAAAAGCCAGTACCTAAGCAAGGGTTCAGGACCAGCCAGGTGAGTGCTACTGCAGTGGGGCGCTGTGCGGGATGGAGCTGGAGGTGGCTGATCTGTCTAACTCCAAAGCATGTGTGAGAACCACCTGCCTTTTTCTGCCACTTCCAGAACCTGGCCTAAGAGCTGTCCTTTCTTAGGATATGGGCTGTGTCTACCTGTGAAAACAGCCTGTTGCGCTAGTGGAACTATATTCTGGAAGATTGAAGATGAAGAGTCAAATAGTACTTAAGACACATTCTGAGTGTAATACTAGGTCCTTCAAGAGAAGGTTTCATGCTGCCATCTTGTATCTCAAAGGAATTTACACATGGGAAAAGCTAAATGGTTTCAGCTTCAACATCAAGTTCTTGAAGGTTAGAAGTAGTAAAATGGATTCTTTGCTAAAGCATCTGAGATTCTGAATGTTGACAGCAAGACTGTACGCTATGTTTAGACAGGTGTACTGAAAGTCTCTGGGTAACTTGGGGGTTGTAGACTCTGCCTTAATTTCATCTTTCTTGAATGTGAGAGATCAGACGCCTCACTAGACAGTCTAAAAAGAAAACTTTAGTTCAAAAAACTTTCTTGTTCAGCCTAGGGAATTGGAGCGTAGAACTAAAGGAAACTTCCAGGGCAGAGTATTCAAACATCTGCATGTGAAAAATGGCCACAAAAAGTTGTCTAGTCTAAAGGACTTACAAAATTCCTCAGGTCTTCACCATGGATGCCTTATATCTGTATTTGCTGCAAAGCCTAACGTGTCACAGAAATGAAGAAGGAGAGGGATCAAGATAGTGCTAAAGTCCTACTTCCCAAAAGCACAGACCATTAGCAGTGTGTGGGGAAACATACTTCAAGAGTCTGAGCAAGAATGATACGCCTCAGTCTATCCTGAAGCCATGAACACTGTCAATGTATACTATTTTCAAGTTAGACCTTGGCTTTGTCAGTGTCTAGACCTTCAGAAGGACAAAGATACCTTCCCTGTTTGAGAAGCCTAACGTGCACCAAGGGAATAAACATACCTTTCTGGTCTCCAGAGATGAGCAGCCCAGCCACACTCAGAAATGGCAAACACACAAAGGGGTCAGGTCAGGTCTCCTTCCTTCTCTGTGATATCATGAATGAAAGACAGTGTTAAGGGTTTTTGAGAGGGAAGACAAATTGCCTCAGACATACATTTCTCAATGTTCTTTGGAAGTTTTAGTCCCTTTGCTTATTGAATTTTTCCCAAAGCGTCAAGAGAGATGCTAGGGTTTATTAACATAGCTTATGAAAGATGTTGCACTAATTGCATAGTTCCACATGGTATGCTAGGAGACAGGGGATTAATAAATGTGGTTTATTGAAAAATAAAAAATTGTTGAGGAGGTAAGATATGCACTGCAATATGCTTGCTTATCAAGTCCTTGGTCTTCCAATCTTTTAAGTGCATCAGCATTTCTGGATGCATAAATTTCTGTGAAGTAAGTGCTTTCTGTGCCTTACTTGAGCTGAATGACAGAAAATACCATTGTCAGATATTTAACTTTCTCAAAGTTTAAACAAAAACCAACTAATCAAAAAATCCAAACAAATCCAGACATTTAAGCACATAAAATAACTAGTTACTTTAATCTCACATAAGTAGTTTTTCATAGCATGGTGTCCCAAGGTAGCAAGATAAGATGCCTCCTAAATAAGTTGCACTGGACTGTATTCTCCTCACTGCACAGAGAGACATTGAGGAATTCTTAAAATCTTCCTTCCAGCCAGGTCTTTGTCAGTGTTGGGTGACTCCTGGGTAATTTGCATTCATGAGTTGGGTGGGTTTTGGTGCTGGTTGTGCTTTCGTGTTTGGTTTGGTTTTTGTTTGCTGGTGTTTGAGGGGGAAGGGGAGGGAGGGAGGCAAGGCAAGGCGCAGTTGTGTTTGTGGTTTTTGCTGGTTTTTTTAATTCTTTGGTGGCTGTGGGGTATTAATCTTCAAATAACTACAAATCTTGAGGCTTATAAAGAACTCGCAATAGAAGTAATGTGACAGTTTTAACAAGACACCTGCTTTGAGATAATTGTCTGATGTGTAATGAAGGGTTAATGTTTTTTAAACTGATTCCTGGATCTAATTTGAGGGTGGATGTGTTAGATTCTCTTATTATGTACATCTGTGATACATGCTCCTCTGGTAGATGAAGGATATATATTTGGACAGTTTTCTGCCATTAATTTCTAATTAGATACTTGTCAACAATGTGAATTGGCATTGCTACTGTTCAGCAGCCCTGTGATTGCTCTGTCCACCCTAATTAATGAACAGCTTCCTTATAAGTAGATTAATAGAGGTAGTCCCATTACCTAAAGTTATTTCAGTCACTGTGTTATAGTGCACCTCATTAGAGAATTGTAAAATGAAGCAGCATTTCAATTAGCTATTACACAGTATCTGAGTCTTTTTGTTTTCTCAGCTATTCTTTTAAATGGGTTTTTGAGAAGTCCCTGACCTCTCCAAGCATTCTTGAGCACAGCATAGCTTTCTGTGAAATGTTGCTGCATGTAAGAGCAACACCAAACACAGCTAACTTTTCACTCTATTACTAGAGAAAACCATAATGGAAAATTCTCTATGTTCTGCTTAATGCAAAGAGAGGGGTTTCTCTTCTAACAAAAAAAAAAAAAAAAAAAAAAATCAGCATACAAATACTGTGAGGCATGTGATGTCCATCAGAACTTGTTACAGTTGCTTAGCCCAAATGTTAAATGTAAAAGGGTAAGACCATAAGGTAAACTAGAAAATTCCAAGCAGCTTTCGCATACTGAAGTCAGAAAATCGTTGTCACATACGCATGTGTTGACTAGTACTGCAAAAACACTTACATGAAGCTAGTAGTGTTGTGTCCAGTTCTGGGCTCCACAGTACAAAACAGACTTCAGTGAAAGACCACAAAGATGATGGAACTGGAGGAAAGGCTGAGAGAGCTGGGACTGCTCAGCATGGAGACGAACAGGCTCAGGGGGACCTCATCAAAGTCTGTAAATACCAGAAGGAGAGGTGCAAGGAAGACAGAGTCAGGTTCTTTTAAAAGGTGTCCAATGACAGGACCAGAGGCAGTGGTCACAACCTCAAACAAAGGAGGTTCCCTCTGAACATCAGGAAACACTTTTCTGTGACTGAGTAGTGCCACAGGTTGCCCAAGGAGGCTGGAGAATTTCCCTCCTTAGGGATACTCAGAAACCATATCAACATGGTCCCGGTCAACTAACTCCAGGAGTCCCTGTTTGAGCAGGAGGGTTGGAGCATATGACCTCTAGAAATCCCTTCCAACCTCCCTGGCATTATGTACGTAATTTAATGAAAGCCACACAAACAGAGTGAACCTCTTCCTGTACTAAATGGAAGGACCAGCTTATCTTTAAATGTGGATTTTTAAGAACTCTTATTTATCTGAGTTCTGTGAAATAAATTTGTAAAAATCTAGAATGTTATTCATGTTAATTCAAACCTCAGCGTGCTGAAATGGCTGGATTTGCCATTACATTAGCAAACTTGCCCATAAATGACATGTAGGGCCTTTCTTGTTGTCATAAGGTAAGCATCCACCTTCATAGTGTGTCTGTTCTTGGTCAGAATGGCAAGGTTAGTGTGTGCTCAAGCTCCCTTCAGTGTTGGCAGTTTGGCTTGAATTATACAAGGCAGGGTGACACTAGTGAAACCACCACTGTCTTGAGTTCACTATGTTGTTGCTACAGACTTCTCAAGACTGTAGAGATCATATTAGCAGGTAGAGGAGTGGCAGGGAGAAAGCAGACTTACCTGCTGCTTTCTTGTGGTAAAGAGTTACTGGTTCACTCCTGAAAAATTCAGTCTAGGGACTGAGCCAGCTAGTTCTGCACAAGGAGGATAGACGGTACCTAAGGGAGGCATCAAACCACTCTGTGGTAGCAGTAGAGATCTTCAAAACAGGGATGCATCTAAATGGTGTTCGTTGGCACCTCAAAATTTAACCAATGCAGACATTTAAGTTTCCAATCCTTTCTTTCACAAGTGCTCATAACCGTAATTTAGATCATCACTGAATTTAGAAAGAAAAGCAGCCAAGTGTTGCTTCTGGAAATATTGGGGAAGGTGACTCCTAAATACCTGAGCTACATCAGTTCCTTGAAACACAAGCACAGAGAGGGTAATGCTGATCTTGCACTCTGCTCTTCTCCATCTCTGGTGGAAACCCTGATTTGTGGACCAAAAGTTGCCTCACAGAACCACCAACAATAAAAAGAAAACTTCAAGCATGAGGAGAAGAAAACAAGTTTGTGGTGGTATAGTGGAGACAATTTTTTTTCTAAAAACTGGATGTTACAAGTCATCTTATATTTTAGAGAAGTGTGTGTCATACATCTTTTAGCTGTACTTCACAGACTCAATGGGTGTCACTGAGTTCAAAGGAATATAGTTAGTTGAAAGGCCTTGCAGAATTCTGCTCTACAGCGGACTCCAGTATTCACAGAAACTTTTCAGTTGTGGTTGCAGATGATATTTCAAGTTATGCCAGACAAAGCTAACAAAAAGAATTGTCATTCTATGCTATGATCATGCCTTTTCAATAGTAAGATACCCAAGAAGAATATATTAATATCTGGCATGCAAGATTTCACTTTCTTAAATTCATCTGTGCTATAGCAATTGTTAGCACAATAGCCATGCAGTAAGGGAACACGTAGGTTCATGGTGGTGTTCTCTCAAACGACAAGTTTAGAGTATAGAAAAAATATAACACTGTTCAATGAAAAGTGGTTGTTTTCTTTTTTTAATGAAATACTATGGCATGAGATTGAAACATAAGGGTGTTTATTACAATGCTGATGGTGTATAGAACCGTGCAGAAAACTTAGTGTAATACAAGACTTGACCCAAGGCATGAAAATCTAATTGAAAGGGAAACGGCTGCACTGAAATATTTGAACTGGAGTGTCTTAGGTTATTTTTTTTCCTTCCTTAAGGCTGTTTACTTGAATTGCGTGGTTGGATGAATGTGAGCATGAATATCAATCCAAGGGAAGTGCTGGGCAAATTTTAAACACAAAACTATCTTTCTAGTAGTATGCAATCCAACTGTGTTTCTAGTATTCTAGGAATTTTTTTTTTCTATTTGCTTATTTGGGTCAACATATACAACTACTACCATTCTGAGGATTAAGCACTAGAAGGCCAAACACTGGCTTATTGATTTAATCTCTTATTTTTGGTTAGCAGTATCGCTTATCATGAATTTTTATCACGTGAGCAAGCTGAATCAACCTGGGGTATTGAGACTTAAAAAAATCTTGCTTTCAAAGTACATTTCCAGTTTGGAAAGTACAATTAAGGTAGAGTCATGCTCACATAAGAATTGAAAATTAAAAGATAATAAACCTCAACACTTCCTATGCAGAGATCAAAGACACAGGAAAGGAAGGGGAGATAGAGCAGGGGCTGAAGATGGAGCTGGATCATTGCTACTGGGTGAAGTGGAAGACATGGGAGGGGTGGTCAGTATACCGGGAGCCAGTCCTTCAGGTGCCATACAGCCTGACCCCTCTCACATTAGTAACAACAGGAATGAGCAGCTTGGTGTCTTATTCTATCCATTCTTTCTTTCTCTTAAAGTGTAATGCTCAAACCTGGAGACTCAGTCATGCTTTCATCAATAGTGAGCAGAACAGACTACAGCCCTTTGCCTGTCATAAATGCTGGACACCTACACATTTTCATCTGCAGTAGATGGTATTTTTGGTGAGAAGGACTCCTGTTTAGTTCTAGTGCACTTGAAATTCAGTCCTTGGAGATTGTAGTCCTTGTTTCGCAGCTGATTTTTAGGTTTAGCAATAGGGAATCAATCACTTTGGTCTTTATTGTCTTTCATCTTCTTGCACCACTTGCGCAAGAAGTGCACCACTATTTATCATAGTCATGCTGACTTTGTCCTTCAGAGTATTTTGCTGCTACTTCATCTTGGTGTCTTTTACCTACCTCCTTTTTTTTCATAATTTTTATATGACTCTATATTGGTTCTTTCCTCAAAGTCATCAGGGAAGATGCTGAAAAGAGACCAGCTGGGGACATACAGGTGCTTTGCATTGGAAGTGCTTTTCCAAGACTGGCAATAATAATTGCTAATACATTTTGTCGCATCTAGTCACGTATTTCATCCATGCTTGTGCATATAGCCTCCCAGATTGGTGTTTTCACTTAGGTGAAGGTCAAACAATACCATGCCTACCACTTCCCCTCTACCTTGGTTCCTGTATAATACTAGTGGAGCCCCTCAAGCCAGAACACTCAGTCCACGATGTCCCTTGCACTTGCCCTTTCAACAGTGATATGTCTATCTAACTAGCTATGTCTAGCTATCTAAACTATCTAAAGTGAAGAATGGCTGTTAAATCATAGAATTGTCTAGTTTGACCTTTCAGATCATTTAGTCCAACCATCAACCTAACACTGACAAAAGCCATCACTAAACTGTATTGCTAAGCACTATGCACCAGTCCTAGCAAGGTGTAACCTGACCGGTCACTGAAGTCTAATATCTCAGAAGGCATTTACACCAGCATAAGATGTTTCTTCAAGCTCAAATTAAATGCCAATAATTCTAAACGGTGCTAAGGGAATACACAATTAAACAGAATTTTCTCTTAGTTGAATAATACCTCCTAGTCTTTCATTATTCTGTAAAGGTCTAAAATGGCAAGTGGCTTTTAATAGTAGCCTAAAAAGTTACAGAAGTAGAACAAGGTTAATTGTTTTACAATTGCTGCTTCCTTTGCTTAGTCTCTGCTCAATGTGTGATGCCATTAGCTTTACAATTTCACAAAGCTTACTAGATAATTATAACAATCATTACAAGGTTGTGTTATCTACTTTCTGCATGTATTTAAAAATTTATCTTTTTTTTTTTTTTTTTAAGCAAGTGATGCATTATTTTTATGGTTGTCTAGGAATGTTATTTCCTTTGCATTTCTTTCAAGCCTTATCACGCTGCACCTCAGTGGAACAGCTATTGCTTCTGCACTGTTTACACAGAAGAAGCAATGTCTGTCATGGCTTTAGCATAACTGCATGTTAATAAAGTGTCACTAACCAATAAACTGCAAGCTGTGTAGCCAAGATTTTTAGAAACAGGCAACAATTTCTTGTGTTTCAAATCTGTTGCTCAGTTTAATAGACCTTAAATAGGTCTATGATCTCAGAGAAGAATAAACATCTGTCTACAACCTGGATGTCTCTTGTTATGTCTGAAGTTGAATGTAAAGGTGCCAGTTGCTACCTAAAATCTTATCTATGCTGGAACAACCATGCTGAACATAAGATGCCATTTGAAGTATGACAACAAGTTTGTGGCATGTCTGTAAATTATAGCTTTTGGCACTATCAAACAGTAAGGGGGCCAAAGCTCCGCAGTTTGCAAGAAGGATGAGCTATCCCATAAGACCAGGTTTTACACTCAGTGAAATAACAGTATAAAATATTCTGTTTTGAAATCACTAAGCAGGAAAACTGAACTATAAAAAATAGCATGGTTATGGAAAATTGATCTTGGAAGTGGAACTGAATAGTTAAACTGGTGGAATTAGTTGTGGGAGGAAAAGGACGGTTCAGTCAGAGCTGAAGAGTTAGAGATTTGGACTTTATGAAAAATTTATTTTTTCAGCTGATTTTTGGAATAGTGTCCTTTGTGAGTAGACCTACTATTGGAGCATCAACAATATCAGTTTTGCAAATATTGCTTACTCCCAGTATTGATGCCAAAAGGAGAAAACACTACAAGCAGCTCCATGGCTGCAACAGGGGCCATTAAAATTAATGTTTCATTTGTTGAGTAGATTAGACTGTATATAACAAAGTTTACATTGGGCTTTTCTCAAGGGGACGATAGAAGTTAGATTCCATTAGGACCCTAGTAAAACTTAGATTCTAAGATAGCCCTATAGGTGTAATACTTCTGTCTTGCCTCTTGTTGATTTCTTCCTTGCTTCTGAAAATATGGAGAAAGAGGAGAATAAGGAGACAGTCTCTATTCTTCTGGTACTAATATTTAGGGACAGTCTAAGTCTGGATCTTGAGGATAGTACTTGGCACTTGGTAGTTAAGAATTTGCATTGCCTATTTGCTCTAGTATTGCATATTAATTTCATGTTTCACGCAATGTACAGATAGCCCACTCTGATTCTGTAATCAGTGGGGTACTGCAGTTTGTGAATATTGCACATAGACATAAGCTACTTTACTTAGGATGGAATAAGTTCCATTTTGACCCAACTTTTCAGTAGAAAGATATTAGAACAGATGGGCAAGAAACCTTCATTATGCATAAAACTTACAGTGCACTGCAAACTCTTCTGGAACTTTTAACAAATTATAATTTTTTTTAATCACAAGTAAATATGGATTGAAGCAGTACCTGAAAGGGAGACAAGATACAAAGTCAAAATTTTCAAAGGTTACTTGGCCTCAGGAGGACTTCTTTATGGGCTGCTAACTGACATAAAGATATCTTCACATAGATCTAACCTAGCAGAAAGATAAAACTGACCTCTACCACATTAGTAATGAATGATTGCTGCCTTGCAATCTACAGTCACCTCTGAGCAGGCTCACAGGTATATATTGTTTGAGACACTGGGAAGTATGTCTCAAGGAAGTTGCTGACTAACTGAAGAGCTGAAAGAACAGCAAAGAGCAGTCAGCAAAAATGATCTCTAAGAAAAAACTAAAACCATTCTTATCTAATCAAGATGAGTTAGAGGAAAGGAATGCAAGTGTTCAATGTACAAAGGGCTGTTGCAAAGAAGGGAGGAAAGTGTCATCTATATCCTTGGTAGGCAGGATAGGAGGCAACAGGCTGTAATTTCAGCAAGAAAGTTGGATGCTGGAAATTGGCTCCACTGGTGAGAGCAGTGATGTGCAGCAGGCAGCTACCTGGTGAACTTGTGGAGTTTTCACCATCAAAGCTCTTGAGGTACCTGCTGGAGTAGTTTAGGTATAGTCTGTCACCTGGCCACAAGACAGAACTCACTGAGTGAGCTTTGGAATTCTGCTTTTCTGTGATTCTAAGATTTCCTGGTGCCTTCTCACTGCGGGGGTCTGCCCAATAACCAGGCAGAAAACCAGCCTTAAAACAGTGCCCTGAAATTGCAAAATGCTATACTCTCCATGTCATAGGAGGAGAACAAGCTGGGCCCATCACAAGACCTGCCCAGATCAAGGAGATATCAGCTTTTTCCCTGGCTCCTTTTCTCTCCCATGCTCCGAATCACCTTTGCTCCCATGGAAGAAGCACCTGGGCACACGTAAGAAACTGCAACCCAGTCAGGACAACCAGGAGATTAGGAACTGGAGGGTACCTCATTGCTCAAAGTAGTTTTCCATGCAGCCCCTGTGGTCCGCAAGAAGTAGTATGAAATTTGCAGTGAGGTTATGGGAACCAATATCTGTTACGTGTTATGCTTCTCCTTCATCAAAAAAGTGACTTTCTCCAGCTATTTCAGTGGACATCTTGTATTAAATTACATACTAGCCTAGATCATGCTTGAGTGCAAATGTCTTTTTCATACTAATCCTGGAACTAAACATTAGAGAAATGTACCTTGATTTAGCTCTTGTAAGCTATTAGTCCCTCTTTTGCTCAACAAGACACAACCTGAAATAATTATCTCCCAGAAATTGAATTTTCAGGTCCGTGCATTGAAGGCCATAGTGGTAAAGTAGTGGCACGATTGTTTCAAGCTTCCTATGTCACCGTTCAGGTGGAACTGTGCTGCACAGTGGAAAAAGCCATAAGCTTTGTTATTAATTTCCTTCCTTTCTATAGACAATTTATTGCAGTGTTAAAGTGACTGGAAAGAACATATTTCATGCCACTGAAATAACTACTTCAACGCACTGTGGTGGGGATAATTATAGGAATAGGGCTACAAAGATGATTAGGGGACTAGAACATCTTTCTTACGAGGAAAGGCTGAGGGACTTGGGTCATTTTAGCCTGGAGATGAGAAGACTGAAGGGGCATCTGATCAATGCCAATAAATACTTAAAGAGTGGGTGTTGAGAAGATGGGGCCAGTCTTTTTTCAGTGGTGCCCAGGGACAGGAGAAGAGGTAACATGCACAAACTTGAACATGGGAAGCTCCATCTAAACATGAGGAGGAACTTCTTTACTTTGAGGGTGGCAGAGCACTGGAACAGGCTGCCCAGAGAAGTAGTGGAGTCTCTTTCTCTGGAGACATTCAAAACCCTCCTGGACATGCTCCTTTGCAACCTGCTCTAGGTGGACCTGCTTTGTCAGGGGGGTTGGATTAGATAATCTCCAGAGACGCCTTCCAACCCCATATCATTCTGTGATTCTGTAATAATATTGGCTGGCTATGAAGGACTGAACATCAGAACCCACAGCTGGCAGTATATTGCAATACTTTATTCTGAGATCTTGCAGGAAGTTGTCTGGCTGGTGATGCTTTCACCCATCATTTTGACAAGACCATACAAATATTTTTCAACAGTACATAGTAAAGTGTTTCAAGATGGAACCTGACCAAGTGTTACCACCACTTCTTACTGTGTGAGTTAGATACATCAAGGTCTACAGTACATTTTAGTAAAATGGGTTTTGTTATGGCCATTGAAAGTTTCATCCTCTCCAGTTTTGTTAATGGGTGTAGGACTTTGAAAAGAGAATAAAAGACCTATTACATCTCTTCTTCCGTTGAAGTTAATAAATCAGGCAGAGCTGTGAGGTAGCAGACTTTCTGTTGGAGCATATCATGTTGTCCTCCTATTTGTAAATTACTTTTTCTCCTACAATGTCAAAGCACACTGTAAAATTGAGTTACTGTGTTATGACTGAAATAAAGCACTCTGAGGCTGAAGTGGGAGCTCTAGTTCTGTGCAGAGATTTCCAGTGTTTGCTGCTGCATGCCCCTGAGGGTGCAACCTGTTGAATGCTAAGTATTACTGTTGGGCATTGGCAGGACCTGTTTCGGTATCAGCTGTATAATATCCTTTGTTCAGCTTGTTTTTTTTTCAGATGCTGGCAGTGGCCTCTAGATTTCATAATTTGAACTGATATTTTTCCATAGTTTGGCCTTCCCTGTGGAGTCAGATGTTTGTTTTCAGAAGTTTCAATAAACAGAATTTCAACCCCTTCTGTCAGAGAAGAATGAACGGAGACTATTTCTCTGCTGTAAAAATAAATTCTGTTCTTCTATTTTTGTTTGAAAATGGAAGTCTGGCAGGGAAATCATTTTGGAACTATGCATGACCTCATTTTGAAAGGCATTGACTTTGATTTCCCAGTTTTGAAATACACATCAAAAATTAAAAAAAAGTACAGAGGGCTTGGTGGGGGTTGTTGCTGATTGAAGAGAGAAGAACTATATTCATGCTAGAAGACCTTCGCTGCTTGTGATCTTACAACCATATTAAAATGGCAATCCATTCCGTGGAAAGCTGTTGATGTTGAATTCAGCAGAGAAAACTGAGAAGTAGAGAAGGTTTTTTGAGAGAAGACCTTGTGAACTATCTAGTACGCACATAGTATGTTGATAAGATGTTACCTTTTTGAATGTCTGCATAAGACTAACAATCCAGTGCTCTTATAGGAGCACAATCAAGGATTCTCTAAGCCTTCTAAGACATGAAAGAGTCGAGGAAAGTGGCTGGCAGAGTCCTCAAGAGGACAGGAGAAAAGTCCTTTCCGGAGGATTAATGTTTGGAGAGGAAAGGACTTTTTCTTGCAGGCCTTAATACTAGTTTCATACTGTATTATTTAAGAATTTGTTATATGACAAATTAAAATGGTCTCTTAATGAAAATACTGTTGCGCAGGCAAGCTAGACAGTGCTTTTATGAAATCAAATTTGGTAAGTGTGTGGCACTGCCTTTGGTCTGAATCTGAGTGCTGTTGGAAAGGGATTCACGTCCATCATAGGACTCAAATGTTTCGTTTCTGTGATCACCTTTTGTAGTGTGCCCTGGGGTATCAGTCCCAAGTAAAAGCTGGGACTAGGCCATGGAGTTCAAAGCATTCAGAGCTTCTCTTAAAGTAACTGAAGCAGTATGCAGGTTGGAGCTGGTTGTGCTTTAGGCCTTCATTGACACCTTGGCATACAGCCTGTAAATCTAGGAAGCTTGATTTTTATTTTTATTTTTTTTTGCTAGTCTCCTGGTATAAAAACCTTTTTTTAGGCAGTGTTCCAGGTGTTGTGGATATTCCAACATAGCTCCACAGCTTGAGAACATCTAACCTATGGTTAACAGGATGAGTCTAATTGCTACGCTTAGTCCTTAGTAATCAGTTTATGCTGAAAACAAAGTGACCTTTTTGAGGAGGAAAAAAACCTCAAGTCCTTAAATGCAGTCATCCCATGTCTATCATATCTAAATGCAGAAAAGGACAGTTTTGCATCAGAAGTCATTCTGTGTTTCACAGTGTCATTTGTCAGTTCATCTGTCTTCAGGAGCTACCTTTTATACCCCACTTAAAATAAATATTCTTTTCTGTGCATCCTGAGTCTCGTTAAACTACCTCTCAGGCTCAGTAGGATGCCAGATGCTCTTTGTTGTTTCTTAACTGTTTGAACAGTTACGCAATAAGCATATTTCATAAATAATTATATAGAAAATTCAAATGTGTCATAAGTTGCAAAGGGAGGGCAAGCTAATAATAATAAAACGTGGGCTGGTGGAAAGGGAGATGACAAGGAACACAATAGCTGCTGGTGGACTTTTCTTTCTACCCACCATTCTTTTCCTATTCCTTTTATCCCCTCCTTCTGCGCTTCTGTTCTGCTTCTGTTCGCAACAAGATTGACCCGCTGTAAAGGTTGTAAAGCAAAAGGCAGAGCTGGATGACTTCTTACCTGACGTGAACTGAACACAGCAGTTGTTCTGCCTTTACTATGTCTAATGGGATTTGGGAATAGGTGTGGGGAAAGAATCACCTCAGTTCAGTTGCACAGTTCTCACTTCAATAATCCTTCAACCCCAATTACCCCAGAGTGTTAATGACTGGGCTGTAGGAACTACAGAATGAAATACCATTAAAATAATTTTTATTAACAATCGCTCTCTCTAAGCGAGGTGGGAGTGTGCATCATCCATCAGCTCTATTGATCTATGTCGGTCTCAAGCACTCTTTCGATTTGAGATATTGACAATTTTAGTCTAACAGGGTGGACTATCACTATTGGAAGTCAGCAGGGTACTGGTGATGATGCATCCATAGAAGGAGCCTAATAATAACTTGAATGCCATTGAATCAATAGTGGAATCATTGGTGAGTAAGTACTGTGTTTTTCAGACCTTGACAAGGCTTGAAGGCAATGCTGTATGTGAACCACTAGTTAAAAAGAGGGCGGGGGGGGGAAGGTCTTTCTGACTGTAGAAGCAGGGTGCTTTATTATAGCAACAGCATTAGAAATGTTTTTTTAGGGTAGCATAAAAATCATTAATTGTATAAATGTGTCATGGCAACAGTCAGGGTGCCTCTTGAAGTTTTTGTTCTGTTTTGGGTTTTTTTTGTTGTTGTTGTGTTTCTTTTTTTTCCTTTTTGGAGGACACTCTTGCTTCTTACCTTTTTCCCTTTTCCACTAACAGGCAAGCTCATTAGAGCAAAATAACCTCTGCCTTATGAATGGGAGAAGGCTTTTCTCACTGGTACTTTTGTGCAATTACTTTATGGCAATAACATTTGAGATAATAAACCAGATTCCCTCCTGATGAAAGCAACTGTGGTTACATTGGAAGTAAACATGGTTACACTTTCAAGAGATGAATGAGATAGAAGTCCCAGCTTTGCAAGACACCCAAATAACCTTATAGTACGGCTTAATTCTCTGTTATTAAAATCAATGAGTAGAGCATAACAGTAATAACATTTAGTTGAAAGAAATCCTTATTGCAGTTTTAGATGTTCTGATTTGTGGGCTTTTAGTGGGATGAACAATGGGAGAACTAGGAGGACTTACATGGGGTTTGTTTGAGTTTTGAATTTGGGATTTTTAAATTTTTTTTTATTTTTTTTTGCAAATCCACACAGCCTCACCTACTTAACATATCTGGCTGTTTTCCAGTAGTTGAGATAATAAAAAGACACTACCTAGGAAACAAAAAGAACACTCATCAGAATAATATAAATTAATACGGGGAATAACATAAATGCTTTGGGGAGCGTACCATATGAAATGAAGATGATGAGAACCACTTCCCACAGTGGATGAGGAATGACCATCTATCACACATGCAGAAGATCCTTGCAGGTAGCCATTAAAGGACGAAGTCAGTGAAGCTACACTATCTTCCCTGAGTGGAATATTGCACACTGAGCTGCTGGCTCGCTGACAGATACTTACCCTTTTGGAAAGTTAGGCTATGTTCTGCCTGTGAAATAATCTTCGACACTGTTTCTCAGTATTAGACTAACTGTTTGAAATATTCATTTGGAGAAATACCTAAAGTTTAAGAAAATGAAGGAAAAAAAAAAAAGGAAAAGGTAGTCATATCACCAACAATTGTATTGCAGGTAGGAAGCCTCTGCCTGGTGACCCAGCTTGTTTTCCCCACCCTGTGCCAGTGTCACTCCCCCTCATTTTTGCCAGCTGAGCTGCGCAAACCAGCAATCCTCCCAGCTCAGGAAAAATGATCTGGGTTGGTTCAAGCTGTGAGACTGGTCTTTGTGTGTCTTGATGGAAGGGGATTTGAAGAAGGCAGAAATCCTCAGCGCCGGGTGCTGGTGAGCAGCTGGGGTGGGCTGGCAGGAAGGAGGTGCCAGCTTCCACTGGCACAACTGCCAGTGGGAATGCACATTTATCTCCTTCCTGTGTATCGGCTAGAAAAAGCTTCAGTTGCTTTCTTGTCTTCCTTCAAAATGAGGAAATTGTAATAGCAACATTGGTTCAAATTTGTCTCCTCTCTCTGAATATCAATCAGAGAATAAATTAGGTCTTTAATTCTCATGCATAAGCATATAGATGCTGTGTGAACTGTGGCAGTATTTCAACCTCCAGCACTAGTGTTCTGCCAAACCCTCACTTTCAGTTCTGATTCTGCAAGCATCTTGACCTCTGACATTCACTTGTTTTGGTCACAAATCACCTTTCTGATGATGGCAAAAAACCACATATGCAAAGTCTCACTCTTAACTCTGCTATAACACATCTATTTGTTTGGTAAGATATCTTCTAAAGAAATTCCTAATATATTTCTCTAGATCAGCACAGGGCATGCTTGGCTTGTTTTCTGCCATGTTTTTTTCCCCTAAGAAAAATAGAAATGGCTGTGGGCTGTGTTTTGTTGTACTTTGGATTTTCTTAAGGATAAAAGCAGCGTATTACTGGTTTGTGTTTTTATTCCTTTTGACTTAATGCTGATTAATACAAAGGAACATTACACAGATCTGTCTTCATGTCCCATGACAGCATAGATAAGCTTTCTGTTTTTAAGATCCCGAGGACAGTAAGCTAAAAATCTACACATCTCAAGCTCAGTGTTGAAAACTGCATTTTACATACAAGCCTGCAATACGTTGTATCTTGCTTACAGTTCTAGTAAACGACACTGAACTGTCCTTCAGCAGCAGCTAGCTTGGAGATTTTTGAAATATTTCATGCATTAATAAATATGCAGCATCCCACGACATATGTAGGAATATAGTATATGTAAATCAATCCATTCACAGGCGTTTTGGCTGCATTAGGTTGGCTTATGGTGAATCATGAATTCTCTTGTAGGACAAAGTGTTCTTAGGTTTCAGTGTAACAGAAATGCCTGTTCATGAGCTGGGTCCTTGCGCGACATAAAGGGTAGTTTTGGTTATGGTTTTGTCAGGGTTGCTAGCTCATTTCTGCCTTTTCTAAGTGACTTAGAGGAGAGAAGATCCAGTACACCAAAGGAAAGCTCAAAGGGTTAGGTTTCAATGATGATTCCATCACATAGAACGAAAATGGTGTTGCTAGTTTCTTCACGCCAAACTAAGTCATTTAGAATGAACTGGAATCATGTTCAAATATAGGTCCCACATCTGTCCTCTACAGGGCAAGCATCAGGGTTTATTGAGCTGCAGAGGATTGTTTAATTGATAAGGAATTGTACTGACACATTTAGCAAAGTATCTACTAATAATAAGAAAGTGAAAAAACTTCCTAACAGCACTATAATATGCTAACAGGGGTTTTTTTTGTTGGGTTTTTTTTTTTTTTTTTCTGTAAACTCATGAAAGGGAACTGTCTATGTATCAAAACAAACAAGACAGCTCAGCTGAAATTCAAGTTAGGAATGACGCATTCATAAGCTTGAGAAAAACAGGAAAAGTGAAAAAGGCAATAAACGATGGAAGAATTCTTGTCTGAGCAGCTGCAGAAAGCAGGGAACCCAGTCTATTTTCTTCATCCTCCTCTTTCTCCTTTCCTACAGACTTGTCTTGAGTATGCAGATAGATGGTGGTTGAGACATCATGAAAGGAAAATAAATGCTTATGCAAAGTGAGGGATGCATACTTTTGCAGCCTTTACCTATGTGCAAGGAATGGGTGTGATAGCGTATATCTGTTTTATTTGTCAACTGATCTTTAAAAAGGTGTGGTTACCACAGCAACTGCCACATAGTTGTGATTTACAGCACGCCACTTCTTGCATGCTCCACAGCACAGAGTCTCTCTCCCTATGGTTGGAGTCTCTTGGGTTAACTGGTGCTCATGCGGCACCACATCCACTCCAGCTCCCACCTGTCCCTGCAAGGTAACGCACTGTCACCGCTCACAGAGGAGAGGAGGCAGTGGTAGGGACCGATGGCAGCTTTCCTATCTTACTGAATTTTGGCTTGGTCAAAGTGTTGATGACCTTGAGGTACAAGGGTCCCATAGTCACCCCTGTGATGAATGCAGCGTAGAGCAGCAGCCATGGGAGATTTGTCTTTCAACGCAAGAAAAAAGAGCAATGAGTGCAGAGATCAAAAGAAAGCTTAATTACTGTTTCTTGCAATTGACCTAAAGCATCCTAGCTAGTGAGGGGTCTGGAGCATGTGTCTTATGAGGAGGGGCTCAGGAAGGTGGGATTGTTTAGCCTGGAGAAAAGGAGGCTGCGGGGAGACCTTATCGTCCTCTACAACTACCTGAAAGGAGGTTGTAGAGAGGTGGGGGTCGGTCTCTTATCCCAAGTCACAGGTGATAGGACAAGAGGAAATGGCCTCAAGTTGTGCCAGGGGTGGTTTAGATTGGATATTAGGAAAAATTTCTTCAATGAAAGGGTTATTAAGAATTGGAACAGGCTGCCCAGGGAAGTGGTTGAGTCACCATCCCTGGGGCATTTAAAAGACAGGTAGACATAGTGCTTAACGATATGCTTTAGTGATGGGTTTTTTCAGTGTTAGGGTGATGGTTGAACTAGATCATCTTGAAGGTCCCTTCCAACCTAGGCAATTCTATCCTCTCTTCATGACTTTCTCGCCTTTGGCTTTTCTTATTTGCAAAGACAATTTATGTCTGTGCTGAAAAAATTGTATACATATGAAGCTTCTCTGATGATGGTGGTGCAAATGCAGGCTCTGATCAGTGCCATGCATGTATCCATTGGGTTGTTGAAGAGTTGCAGTTTTGGTGGCATGTTATATAAGGGAGTAATTCTGTTGAGTAATAAATTCATGAAACCCAGGGAAAGTAAATAGATGCTGTCCTTACTTCTACAGACAGACAAAAGTCATGCATAAAAGAGGTCCTGAGGCAGTTTCACTTTCTTGGTTTTCATAACTAATTTGTGCCACAGCTTCTTCCTTTCTGTTTTGTCCAAAAGCATTTTTATGTTTTTCTAAGAAGAAAAGTAATCTTGATTGAGTTTTCAGAAAGGTGCATTTTAATGAAATCATGGAAATACCTCGAGGTGGTGAGATTGGAGGCTGGCTTCTTTATCGTTGTACATCAGCAAAATGTGAAAATTTGAGGGGAAAGAGGAAGGCAAGCCTTTTGGAAGACAGGTCTACCTTGCTCAAAGTAGCAAGGGGCACCCTTAAACCACTTTGCCTTGCCTTGATAAACAACTGGATTAAGTTACCTCAAACTTTGCTACAGCACTGAAAGTGAGTAGAGTTTTTTTTAAAAATATCTCTTCTAAAATAGACAAAACCTAAGCATAAAAGAATAAGGAAAAAAGAAACAAGAACAAAATTATGGGCAAACAGTAGACAACTGCCTTATGCTGGATTCAGAAAGATATAAAAGCTCTTACAAATCTCTTATGCCAGTTTGTCTCTTCAGAGAGTAAAAGTACAGAATGGTAATTATCGCAGGGTTTTTTTTGGGCTTTCTACTTTAGCTTTTTGCATGAGCAAAGCAGAAGGGATATGCACATTAATAAAGCAACATCAAAGAAAAACAACCCAGCCGGAAAATAAAGGACTTTCACAATGCTGTGTAAAGGAACACAGGGAAGTCAGCTTAATAGCACAGATCCTGTTTGACATAGAATTAGCCATCACTGCTGTAACAGCTGGGGAACACTTGAATGCAACATCAACATGGTATTGTTACTACAGCATACATCTCATGGGCCTCCTTGTCTCATTGCTGGTTTAGTTTTTACATATAGCACTAATAATTTGACAAGCAGCATGGTAGCAAGAGACTTCTTACATAGTTCATATCTGCGAGGACATAAGAAGCTGGGGAGAAATGATGTTAATTTTGTGGGGTTTAAAGTTAAAGGAATTCTGCCAGCTTTTCCCAAATCCTCTTGGAAAACCCTTAAGCTTTAAAGAGTATAGTTAAGAAACTGTTGGACAAAACTCCCACTAAGTTAAAGGGGAAGAAAGCAATTGGCTTTTTACGCATTTTCCACTCCAGAAATACACACCTTCATGTTCATATACTACAAGGTATTTATATAACATAATATTATTCACACCTTATGCAACAGTTATTTCTCATGAACTGAAGACAGAGCATATAAGGTGGAGCCAACTCTTCAGTAATTTGGGATGAAAATAAATAGGATTAGGGGTTGTTTGCTTTATATCCAATCAGTAGCTCCTCTTCCTGCATTTCTCTTCCAACACAGCAAGGCAGTCTGTGACTATGCAGCACAAAAGAAAGTCACAAGCCCAAGAAAGAGGTGAAAAAGAGTGAAATGTTAAGAATTAAATCAGTGTTTTACTGCTGACTGTTTCGGTTTGTGCAACTGAGACATAAGCTGGTATGCAAATCATTTGACCTCAAGCGTTATCAGTGGAGTCCAACTAGATTTATGCTGGCAAAAGTGAGATAAGTCTTGTTGACTGGTGTCAGATGAGCACATCCTTTTCCGCAGAAATAGGCAGCTTAAATAAATTGGTTGAGTCATTGACAATACCTTTTTTAAAAAATCATACAGCCCCCCCCAAAAACCTCCAAAAACTGGTAACTTAGATTGGGTTTTGAAGTTGGACTCTATAAAACAGAATAAAGGGGGTTGAGGATTTAAAATCTGAAGTAAATGTGAAGAACTTCCTCAGGACTGGAAAAAAAGAAAAAGCTTATTAAAAATAGCCTGTGAATTTAAATGGATTTTTGTAATGTTAACAGTAATAAAAAAATCCTTTTTTTTTTTTTTTTTTAGACTTGTGCATGGGTAAAAATAAAGTGAGGCAGACCAGTTAGTGTATGCTCACGTGGCCATTTGGAAGAGGACTCGAACACAAATTGTATAGAGGAAATTATTCACACACAAATTGCTTGAAGTTAATGGCTTATAAAGCTTGTATTCATCTGCAAAGGGGAGATACCTGAAAATTTCAGGTACTTTGAGGCCTAGAGCTGAAAGTCTTTTAAGGGCCACTCGACCTTGTTGTCCCAAGGGAGAGTGTAAACATTTCTAACAGCCACATAATGAAATGGTTATCTCTATGTAAAAAAAAAAAATTAAACCAAAAAAAAGCCCAAACCACCCCAATTTTTTTCAGCCTATTTTTTGCTTTTTATGATATGCATCATTTCCATGGAGACTATGACTGTTTTTTCCCCAAAAGATTATCTTGACAGTGCACACTATATTCATTTCAGCAGAAATACTTCTCCAAATAAAAGGACAATCTAGGAAGTATTTCTTGCTTTCTTTACTGGCTTGATTTGTCCTTGAAATACTAATTGCAGTGTCTGAGAAAGGTGTGGTTTCTACACCTTTTAAGATCATAATTACTGCCAATAGAAAATGTTCTTTCTGAAGTATTAATGTATTTTGATGTAAGTCTCACCCATTTGGCTTCTGTGAAAACCATTTGAAACTGTTAACTTTGATTAACGCTGCATATTTCTTATTCAAGTCTGAATTGAACATAGAGGATACTCTGTCAAACCTTTTCTTTGCACGCCTTTGTTCTACAACCAGCAGTTTAGAACAAAAGGAGTAATAGAAAGATGAATCTGCATTAATTTTGGAAAATGCATATATACATTCAAGACCCTCTAAATGAAACCGATTTGTTATATCACCTTCTAGGTACATTCATACTTTGTAACTTGAACTTCTGTACGCTTAGGCATTTGCACATGTTTAGGTCATGTTGAATTTGGACTTCTTCACCAATAAAAATAGATTTATGTTTTTTACATATTGTGAAAACTAGACTTTTTAAACCTCAACTTTAAATCTTCTGATTGGAAATCATGCTGCTGAAGAAACATTTCAGGTGTACTTCATGGGGCCAGTGTTTTAATCTTAGAGATATAAATTAGTTACCCAGATCTAAATTTTACCAGGACCAAATCTCTGTTGGTTTGCTCATTTTTACTGGGCCATCTCATTGCTTTGGTGTGATCCTCAGCAGCTGCCTGTAGGCATAACTATGTAGAAGTCGCTGGAGCTCTGGCTTCCCTTGAGAAGCTGAAATAATCTGTGCATTTCAAAATATCTGACAGATGCTTGATGCAAAGTCAGCATATGGCAAGTCAATTAATCTTTCTGTGCCTCAATTCATCCCTCCATAAAATGTCACACACATCTACCAGGGCGTTACAAAGCTCAACAGATGTTTATTAAGCACTCTGAGAATCTCTTATAGAAGGAACGCAGCTGCTATACAGCACGGTGCACCTTTGTCTTCACGGTGCAACTTTGCCTCATATTTGAGATCTTCAGGGTATTTATATAAGAAAGGAGAAAGAATTTTTAACAAGGCTTGTAGTGACAGGACAAGGGATAATAATTTTAAACTGAAAGAGGGTAGAGTTAGACTGGATATAAAGAAGAAATTCTTTGATGAAGGTAATGAGACACTGGAACTGGCTGCCCACAGAAGCTGTGGCTGCTCCACCCTTGTCAGTGTTCAAGGTCAGGTCAGATGGGGCTTTGAGCAACCTGTTCTAGTGAAAGATGTCCCTGCCTATGGCAGGGGGTTTGGAACTAGATGACCTTTGAAGGTCCTTTCTGACTCAAACCATTCTGTGGCTCTGTGATTTAGTTTCAGGCCTCACTCTCCAAAACCGAAAGCTATCCAAGGTCATTCATATCACAGCAACTCAATTATGGATTGCCACCACCGATTAGACATGCAGCCGTACTGACACTAGGGATTTCTGTCCTCTGGATGTTACTGCATTTTAATCGTAAGGCTTGTGATGAGGAGAAAAGCACTCAGCTCAGAGTCACAAGGAGGAGGTAGAGACTAGTGCAGCTCTGTCCTGCCTATTCCTGCTCAGTACAACAAGCCTTAAGGATTTTATTCTGCACAGTAACTAGAGTTTCTAGAAAACTTTGCTTTGCTTTTCCAAGGCAACTGCTTCTAACACAACAGCTTGTGTAAAATACATTGTACCTGCATTAATTCAGCAGCGGTTTTGCTCAGTTCAGAGCTTTTCCTCAGCTGTACCTTGCAGATCTGTTTCACAGCCTGAAATTGTCTTGGCATTACCCCAGTTATTTCATTTGATGTGATGTTTCTTGCACTCAGGAGACCTGAGAAAGCTACGTGTAGCTTTGAAAGACAGGAAGCAAGAAAATAATATAACAGATTCCTCGTTGTGATACCAGTGGTCAAAGAAGTTGGAGCGGACATATCTGGCAGCCTAGGATTAATTTTTCTTTTTTTCTTATGCATTTAGTTTAGAGGGAAAAAAAGGATTCCTGTGTAATCTGAGAATTCCAAGAAGTTTTGTAGCTTAATGTGGCATATACTTTTACCTTTTTCATATTTGACAAATATGTGTTACAAAGAATATAAACCAGGTTCATATTCTTCAAAATCAGATTAAATCAGGAGTATATCAGTCCTATTTTTCCGTTCTCCCAGAATATTTTATCTGTCATTTTATATGTCAGGAGGTTGGTTAATTTTATTCATTCTCTGGGGTATCTTGCTAAAGCACTTGTCTCTGTTTGTCTATTTGAGTCCCAAACCCTAGGCCTGCTTCTCAGAAGCAGAAACTGTTGCTTTATTATAGCGCGCTTTGTCAGTTATTTCTTTCCCAGGAATTTTGGTGGGGGGCTGTTTGTTTGCTTTTAATTAATATCAATGTCTGAATAAATAGAAAAAAAAAATGAATGTTGTCTTTTCTGTTTAGTCAGCAAAATAATTAAATGGATTTAATGAGAAAGTATATATTTTAAGGGTTTTTTTTCTGTAGCTGGGCTTAGAAGTTCAATTTTCCTGTGTTAGGAAAATAATTATATTCATTGTACGCCTTTTCTATGAAGGTAAACCAGGACAAATTGTTTCATTAAGGAGTTGTTTTATAATATCTTTTATTAGAAATGCTGTATAAAATCTGAATGATAAGAAATCTGTAGAAATGAATTAAAAAATCACTCTTTTCCTCAAAAAGTTTAAACTTCTTTTTGGACTAATTCCTGTAAGGTTATTGCCTTTTCTGATGACATGCTGATGGTACAAAATGATCAATTGGTCATTTTATGTTATATAGCATAGATACTCTTGTAAGACTGAATGGCTACCTTCAGAAGTTAACTTCCATTTAGGTGTAAGTTCATCACCCACTCCAAGTGCTGGACTGTCCACTTGGTGTGGACTTGCTTGCTGGGACCTCTCCGTGAACAGCATAACCAGCCTTTTCCTTACAAAATTTCACTGAAGAAGGAGGAATGACCTCTCTTTTACTGAGCAGCCTGGTAGATAAGGACACAGTCCTGACATGGACTGTGGAAATCTCTAGCTCAGATTTTTCTTTTGCCCCAATAAACCTGTCTTTCTGCCTCCTGCTTACTTAGCATCCCCTTCTTGCCTCCAAGTGTTTGCCCTTTTTGCATGTGTGCTTAAACGTCTTTGTAATGGCAGATGGATCTCTTTAGTGATGTGTTGAGATATCAAAGCTTTCCCTTATTCGATAAATATCAAATGTGTTCATGTGTAAGGAACATTTTCAACAGAAGAAATTGCGAGCCCCTGTGAAGAAATAATTCATAATTCATTTGAATCTCCAACAATTGATTTTATTTTTTTTTAATTCACCACAGCTGTGCAGCTCAGTTTGGTCCAGCCTCCCTCTATCTCTTTCTTTCCTTTGCAGGACCAATCACCATCAGCTCACAGTAGCACAGCAGCTCCCGGGCTTTGCCTTCCCTACAACTGCAAAGCTGTAAGCCTCTGTCACCTGGGCTCCCCTTTGAGCAATGCCAGACATCCACTTCACAACCCTTTCTTCCCCCACAGTTTGGCTGTCTCAAATGCTAAAAAAAAATGCCACTGTCTAGCTCTAACCCTGTATGATGTGTCACCTGCTATTACTTGTTTGGCACAGAAGTGTTGGTGGACTTAGAAACTTTTTCTGTGATGTTGTACAGAGGGCACAGGGTACGTGGAGGGTCACAGGACATGCCTGTATTAGCCTCAGGGAACGATCAGATTGGCAGGGATCTCTGAAGGTAACACGGTGCCCCCTCAGCAAGCACTGCACCAGTCTGCCTTGTAACCGGCAGCGTTGTTCTTCTGAAAAGTCAGAGATGCAAACTTGCATTTCCTCAAGAAAAATATGATTTTTGTACCTGGGACTTTGACTCCTTCACTTTAAATACTTGTGTGCTAAATGAAAAAGGACACTATCTCTTCTCACTTCACCTGTACCTTTTGCATGGCTTTGGTTGTGTTCTCAGGGTGTGCAAATACAACTGGCTTCTTTAGTTGTGGCAATAGTAAAAAGCTGACTGATGGATCCTAGAGGCAAAGCCTCAAAGCAGGGGCCCACATGGTTAGTTTGTCCAAGATTTGGGCAGTTCTGGGTAAAATATTCAGAGCAGATATAAGGTACTATAAGACAGCTAAGGTATTCCAGACTAAGTATTGACTGAAAAGTGCTGCTGAGTTCCTAAAGGCAAAGTGCTTTTGGGTCCCTAGCCCCATAATGGGCTATTTTGATAAAAGCTGGGAAAGTTTCACCTTCTGGAATACCGGCAGGTGAATGGATTTCTTTAAGCAGTAACCTAAACGAAACTTGAATTTGCGACTAGTCCTATGTTATTTGAGATAAATTTAATCCATTTTCAGGTTTTGTATGGCCTTGACTTGAAGGGCTCCTCACAACAGTGACTAGTGCATGAGTTGGAGCAGAGTGGGAAGCGGGCTCCTAGATCTCTGCTAATAAAATAAAACATTGGACCTGTTCCTGTGAGTGAATTCATTTTCCCTACTCTCTCCAACAAACTGTCTTTAATCTAATAAGTTTCCTTCTGTCATTCACACTTCTTCTGAGTCACAGCATTGCAGGCAAGTTATTTAAAAATTAAAAACCACCACCATGCTGTGGAATGTAATGTGAATCTTTGAAATTTGGTTGGGTATTTCAATTTCAAGATTAAACCTGGCAATCAAGCAGATGAGGAGAGATGATCGTAGGTGACATAAAACGCACCATTTCTGTGTGCTGCTGAAACCTGGGAATTTGTTTATCCTGTGGGGACCATGTATAAGTTGTTGACTTCAGGTAAAAATGTAGAGGGTAGAAATATTTATCTCAGCCATCCATCAATGCCTACATGATTAAGGTATTCAGAAACATCTTTATAAATAGCACCTTATCTCCTTGTTACATATGTATCCAAGGTTTCCCAAAAGAGGATCTGTTCCAGGTGGTGCATTCCTTTTAAGAGATGTATTATTTTTTTAAAAATGAAAGCTGAATGTTGCTGATATGCTGAGCTGAGGAAAGAATTCCTTCCTATAACTGCAAAAAAAAATGCTTTGCAGAGCTGTACTGAAATGACCAAGCTTGCATAGGTGCTCAAATGGGCAAGGTAGCCCTGGAATGGGGCGGGGGGTGAGGGGCTGGGGAGCAGTAGAAGCCTTCCCACTTGAGAAATTGGGCTAAGCTGGAGCAAGGCAGGTAGTGATATGTCCCTGCACTTAGAAAATCCTCACACCATCCCTTGGAAAGTGCACATGGCTTGTTTTAAATGCTGCATCGTGAAAGTTTTGATTTTCGCTGCTCTTCTAGGAGCTCCAATATAGCCCAAGGGACTGTTGGTGACATTTCATTTCTTGTTTCCAAGTTTTGTTTGTGTTTTTCAAGAAAACTGTTCAGTTTGATATAGAAAATGAAGTGCTAGAACCAATGAAGGTGAAATTTGGGGTGCTGAAACAGAAACAGGACCAGTACCAAGTGTGGCTGAACTCAGGTGCCCAAACTCACGAGCAGAGAAGACGGGATGAGCAAGGATCTGAGAGCACACTGAAAAGAAAGTTATCTGAGGTCAATACACTACCTTGCCACGATTACAAGTCTGTAGAGGAATGAGGTGTGTCTGAATCATAGATACCACATCTCTGCTGTCTTGGAGCACCTGCCTGGAAAGCCCTCCTGATGGCTTGCAACTTGTCCCTCGTTTGCACGCTCCTCCTCTCCAAAGGGTTAGTGGAAACGGTCCTTTCTCATAAAATGTACTCAGAAGGCACAGTGGTGTTATCTATCCTTAGGTAAAAAACTTAGTAAACAGATTCAATAGTACAGTGAAATGCCATGGAATAAACTGGAGAAAGTGTCCTTGAAAGAAAAAAGTAAAATCCAGTCTTCTGCAAACCCAAGAACCATGGGTCTATACTGGTATGCCTATTTCTGCCCTATTTCTCCATATTACTGAATTACTAAATTATTTTCTTTATGGTTCCCTAAATTCACAGGCTCAGAGCAGTCTGGTAGGTTTAGGGTGGAGCGGTTTAGGGTGGTTAGGTCTAAACTGTTGGGGAGCAGGAGGGCAGAATTCAAACTCTTTTCATAGAGGGGGGAAATTGAGTCTGAAGTTTCTATTTCTTGGATAAGCATGCATTTTGTGCTATTTTGTTAATGCAGTTCTGCCTTAACCATATTTTTTTTAACTTTTTTTGAAATGTGTTTGATAGCGAGAACTGATCCTGTTAATATACAGTAGTACCAATCTGAATATGTTTTATTGGATTAAACTGTCAGAGATATAGGCACAGAAATGTTGAGTCTTAAGTAGTCTAATTTAGGTGTGGTTGAGCACTGAGCTGCTTCAGTATTGTGGCTATTCTTCTGCACGTGTGCAGGAGTAAAACTTTAAAGAGTCTAAGAAAATTCACCTCCAACACCAGCTGCGAGGGTCTCTTCAGAACTTCAGGGTTGGAGGCAGTGCTGAAGCCTGTTTGGTTACTTTTTGGACCAAATCCAAAGTGATTTATCCACTTTTTTTTTTTTTCTCCTCTGTGGACAAAAAGAAGATTTCTTTCTTCTACTTAAATTAAAGTGAGATGTGCAGATGCTCTGCATGCATAAATGTTGGGTAGAATTTGTTTTTCTTTGGGCATTCAGTAATTTGACAAAAATTACTTGGAAATATATGTTTCCTATAGCTGTTTGTTAAATGTTACAATGCTGTTGCACATAAATTATTTTAAAATTTATGCTGCAATGTCTTCTCTGAACAGGCAGTCTGGAAGAGTCATGATTTAAAAAACAAATGAATTATGGAGACGTAAAAAAACACAGAAGAATTCAACACACACTTCCTTATTTTGCAGTAATTTCAAGCTTGTAATTTCTGTATCTTTTTTTTAGAAAAAACAAGCATAATTTTATTAATGTTTCTTCTGAAATGGGCTTGCCTTCATGTTAGCTGGTACTGGGGCTTCACTGGTTCTGAGTCCATCTTTCTCTGAAAAAAAAACCCAAAACATTGAATGAAGACTTGGGCCCAAGAACAGCAAAGTAAAAGGTGAACTAAGGATGGGAAAAAAGGAGCAAGGGATGGGAAACTGTTGAATCAATTTTGGTGAAGAATTTGTGAAAGTTGCCTGTAATTGCTTGCTGTCTCTTTCAAGCATTCACAAGGGTGCTCAGCTCAGGTGTTGGCTTCCTGGCTGTCCCGTCTCTGCTCCTGCACTTCAACTTGCAGAGCTCATCTCATGCCAAAACTATCTGTCTTGGTAGTTTCAGTTTTCCTTTAAGTGTGACTGCCCTTTCAAGTTAGGTTCACCTGAAAGACTCAAATCAGTAGTGATGATGTAACTTAAAGCACTTTGTCTAATATTGTGAGATGGTGGCAAAGTCCCTGGCCCTAAGGTTTGGGACACTTTTTGTCTAAAGAGGTACTGTGGTCTCTCAGGCATGTTCATCCCATCTAGCTGAGACAGTCCATGAAACATGAACTTTCATAGTCCTTCCTCAATTACATGCTTCAAAACCCAGCACCTTCAGAGGGCTTGCAAGTAAATAATTGATGTGCATTAACCTTTGTAAATCTGTTTTGAAAATTCAGTGAAACTGCTGAAATGTTTCTGTCACCTTCTAGAGCTCATCAGAGTTTGGTGGCGATGTTGCTATGGTACCTATCAAGTAAAGTTTTTGATGTTATTAGTGTCTCAGTCTTTTAAAACTTACCTTATTCCACAATAGAGACCAGGGTCCTGAATAGGCTTTTTGGTAGTACCTGAAAAACTGTCAAATTTTCTAAGCATTTCTGAGCATAGAAAATGCAGTAATATCCATAAATGGCATTAGCTCCATTATGTTGTCATACCAGGCAATATCTGGTGTCTTATTTAAGTACACTGGAGGAAAAAAATCATTACTTTCATTTGCTCCCATCTGCTCATTGTTAACTCCAAATGTAAGATCCTTTGGTGCACAAAATAGATCTCTTCTGCCAGGCATCAGGCAGTGAGGGTTTAGTACAAATAAATTAATGCAAATAAAGCTAACACATTCTGCGATGGTCTCAGATTTGCAGCAGACAATCCTTTGTAAAACCTTGAAATATTCATGGTTTCTTCACATTAACATGTTTTACAATTCTCTTTTTACCAGTAAGCAGAGTGCTTTGTTTCCTTTACTGTCGACTTAACTACATACCTTCAGAATAAAAATAAAATTGAAATTGAAATAATATGGCAAAATAATGGCCTCAGGCATGCCACCACTGCAAACCATACATCTAAGCAGGACCTGTTCCTTTGGTTAGATGTGAGTTTTGTTTGCGGTCGCATTAGTGGGAAAAGCATTCTTAAAATAGAAATACATAACAATTATATTATTCCAACAATTTGAACTTGGAAGCTGTTTGTCTGGGCTAGATTAATTTCCAGTTGCTGCATAAAATACATATCATTCTTTTTTTAGCATTTCTTAAGGATGCATTAAAAACTCAGTAAGCTTTTTAAGCAGGGAAAACATTTTGAAAAAGTATCTTGAGTTGAATCCAATGTCCTTGGCTGGAAAGAGAGGAAAAGAGATCTCTCAAGTTGTCATTAAAATATGAGCTTGTCTGTTTTTATGATGAATGAACAGCAAGGACGAGGAGGAAGAGCAGAAAGCTGAAAGGAACCCCTGAGGTTACTGAGATGCTGCAGACACGGTACAAGGCTTGCCTGGGCTCAGGCATTACTCCCTTGCTCAAAAGTTCATCTATTCTGGTAGCATTTCTTTTCAAACAGCAGGATGAGGAAGCAGAACAACTCTTTTTCCCCAGTGTTGGGTCAAGGCCATTGGTAAAACTGGGACCCGTTTCCCTGAGTGGCAACACCGGGCTAGGCTGGGCTGAAAAGGAAAGAAAGTGCATGTTTGAAGCTCTTGGGTTTCAGTGTCTGTCTCTGCATGTAGTAAAGATGCTACATCTTGCTAACATCTGCATCTGTGGTCTTGCTCAAAACCAGGTTTTCCTTAAAAATTATCACATCACACATAGAGACCGCTACTATTTCACTGCCTGCAAGGTAGAGACACTCCGCAGGTGCGGATCAACTCTGCACGCGTGCTTTCTGTGCTTTTGATATGGAGATTCTTGAGATCATTGCATGGTGAATCAGGACGCACAGGGCTGTGTTTTAAGATAAACCCATTACTAATCCTACGACCAGTTTCTTAAAGCCCAAACAAACACACTGGATGCCATTTAGAGTTATAGAATCAGAATGGTTTGGGTTAGGCCTTTACAGGTCATCTAGTCCCAGCCCCCTGCAATGAGCAGGGACATCTTCCACTAGAACAGGTTCCTTGGAGCCCTGTCCAACCAGACTTTGAATGTTTCCAGGGATGGGTCATCTACCACCTCTCTGGGAAACCTGTGCCACTGTTTCACCAACCTCATTGTAAAAAATTTGTTCCTTATCTCTAGTCTATATCTACCTTCTTTTAGTTTAAAACCATTACCCCTTGTCCTGTTGCAACAGGCCGTGCTGAAAAGTTTGTCCCTATCTTTCTTATAAACCCCCTTGAAGTACTGAAACACTGCAATCAAGACTCCCTGGAGCCTTCTCTTCTCCAGGCTGAACAACCCCAAATCTCCCAGCCTCTCTTGATAGGAGAGGAACACCTCTCTCCTGATCCATCCCTCTGATCATTTTTCTGGCCCTCCTCTGGACATGCTCCAACAGGTCTATGTCTTTCCTGTGCTGAGATTTCTCTGATCCCACCTTAACCATACTCATTTTGCACTGCTTTCAAGGCCATTTTAGACATATTTATGGGACTAAAGTGACTTCCCATCTATTATAATCAGATTTGTTTTCAAATTCCCTCACTGAGCCTTAATAGTTGTCTTATTTGGCAAGTGGAACCTGCTACTAGTGACTCTAAAAAGCTCCTAGTTTTAGTGATGTTGAACATTGCACATGTCATTGTGGGGTTCCAAAATGTGGCTAAAACTTCTGTGTTTCTGAAAATGGAATTCTACTTATCTGAAGAAAGCCAGAAAAGAAAAACATGTAATTAAAAAAAATAAAATCCAGATACTTAGATAGCTGGTGTGTTAAAAATAGTCTCAGCAAAGACAGATTAGTATATAAGGATATAGGAATGTATTGGTTAGGTAAGACAGAGGAAGGTAAAAAGAGAATGCAATGTATCATATGTCTCCACAGTTTATTAGCTGGTTGTTCTTGGTGCTTATTAGGGGTTCCTCAAGAAGGGACTTTGCTTCAAGGGGAGGTGGTGTCACAGTGACCAGTACAATAATAAGCCCATTGAGTACTCTTAAATGATATGTGTGAAGGGAAGGGGGAAGGGAGCTTTCTTCTTTAAGTGGTGTTTTCTTAAACAAAATACCAAAATAATAGGGGGAACTGATTGAATTTAGCCAACTGTTATGTCACCATAGCAACCATACATGATGGTTCCACACTGGAATTTTTCAGGGATTAAAATGCTGTTTCTTTTTCTTTGGGAAAAAAAAATGTGGCAGATCCACTAGGATCTTGTATTTGAAGGAAGAGCTAGTTTTGTTTTGTTTTAAGTATTGTAATGGGGAGAAAAGATGTGAATGTTTTGTGCACTGCATTGGCAGAGTTTCCTATATGGCCATATGTTATCTTCAGCAGGAGCGTAGGGAAAGCAGAACAATTGCATGCTGCCTAACCAGAAAAAAAATAATCTTTACAGTTATTACTATTTATTTATTTATTTATTTTTAATCTTTTACACTTAGGGATCATGGACATAAACCAGGGATCTATTAGGTTGGACTTTCTACTGATTTACTGTCTTTTCTTCTGTTAGGTTAAAAAGCTATGGCTAAGCTATTCTTTCCATAATCTGATAAATAATTGGAATAAAATTTTTGCTGATATTTAAAATGTGTCTCCTGTTAGAGTGAGCTGCAGAGGTATCAACAGTCAGAAAATGACCCAGTAGACTAATCAAGTGAAAGTATCTTACCCAATTTGACGTCTTCAATTGAGGAAACTGCCCCCAGAATTGGGTATTAATAAACTGTTGGCCTGGGATCAGCATGAGACAATTTCACATGCCTGTTTATTGTCTATTTTTGTGTGATAAATGCGGTTCTCACTGATGGCAGCAAACTGTGGTTTCTTACAGTATTTTAATAGGTTCCATCAAGGCTACAAAAAATTATTTTAATACACAACAATAACCACTCTTAATCAGCTGTATTTGTCTTCTAGGGAGCAAACCTTTAGTAATTAATTTTGGCAAGAACAAATCCTTTATAGTTAAGAAGTACACTTGTATGTATGTTGTACTATAGTCAGAGAGGAGAAATGCTCCTTTTTTTCTCCTCTAAGCAGGTTGTCACTAGCCTTTCCGAGCAGCATTTATGAAGAACAAAGTGAGAGAATAACTTTATAGAGAAGATAGGGAAAAGGCTGTTCAGAAAAGCAGAGTGGGGCTATCAGGGGTGCTGCAGGCTCCCCCAGGGGTGCACAAACTTATCGCTAGTACTGAGCAAGATGGAGTGGTGCTGGGGGCAGGGGGAAAGCATCTCTGCTGCCATAATGCAAAACCTTTTATTAATGAACTTTGCCTCGCAGCAATGTGATGCTGACGCTCTCCTCCTGCAACAAGTTTGGTGGTGCTGGAGGTGCAGGGGGGAGCTCTGCTTTATGGCACACAGTGTAGCCTATGCCTGTGTGACCATGGGCAAGTGGTTAGCTGGATCAGCAAAGATGGCTGCTGATCCTCATTTGCAATTACAAGTGCTCTGTCTTTTGGGGAAATGGACCGTGGCAGAGACAGTTAGGGGTCCCATGTCCAGGCATGTCTGAAAATGTCTCTTTCCTTCAGCATCTTCATTAATAAAACATTAATACTAATACCCAGCTCCATCAGTGGGTCACAGACAAAAGGCAATCCCTGAAGCTTTGTATTTTCTTACAGAATGCCGCTTCTGTCTCTGAATGATGGATTAGCTGCTGAAGAGCTCTGTCAGTGCTACCTAGCAATGAACTGATGATACCACTTTCCCACAATTAATTCAAGTGTTGCAGTAAGGCTGACCTGGCTAATTAACGTGAAATAGCATTCAAATTACCACAAGTATATTATCTGTCTCTTTATTTTTTTTAATTTACTGACAGCAAAATCGCTGAAAACACAGATCTTGGCCAGATAGTTTAAAGAGCACGATTATTTTGGAGTTGCAGTGAGGCTGCCTTTGGCCAGCTGCGGCTCGTAGTCATACTGAGTCGAAGCTGGCCTATTTTAGCTCCCCTTCAGTAGCATTTTTGCTTCCCTGAAGGTGTGACATCAAGTGTTATTAATAGTCAAATTGTCTAACATCTTATAAAAACTGCATATTTCCTTGGATTCCGTTTTTTTTGCTACTGGTTTTCCACAGAGGAGGCTATGGGATAGTGCTTGGAGGTGTAACTGCGGAGAAAATAGTAAATGGGAGGGAAAGGTGATGGATTAATATAGCCCCTACATCCATAATACTTGTGACTTTAAGCTTTTCATCATTCTTAGAATAGTGTAACAGGCTTTTTGTGGTGGTGTTGTTGTTTGAGTACTTTAATGATTATGCTGTATGCTAGAGATGATGGCTCCAGTTGTTTTGCATAGCTAGATATGTATGGGGAGGAATACTGCTTTCCCTCCTCTGTTTGGCACATGCACGTACCCCTAAATACATAGTGCTGATCACAGGATCAAAACATGATATTGAGAAGAGAGATTTTGTGCTAGTTGTTTAAATGACGTTAATCATTGAAGATAGCATATTGGCACCTATAAAACAAGGTGAGAGACACCCTGTGGGCAAATGCTCATGTGAAATTTCTCACTCTTTATCCATTTGTGTGGATTTTGCTTTGAATTTCTGGCAATTTGTATTTTCACTCACAAAACAAAACCACAGAAGACATTATCCTTTAATAAATGCATTTCACAAAATGTATGAATCAAAAGGAAATTTTAGCAAGGTGAGTGAAGTTGCTAGATGGAAAGAAAGAGGTGGCTGTTTTGCAGGAGAAGATGGGGAGGGGGATTGCTTTTGATTGTAGCTTTTCCATCACATCCCTAAAGTCTTCTAGCTACTTTCTAAATTGCTGCACCAAAATGATCAGTCCAATTAATTCCTGACAGCCTATAAATCCCTAATGTTTAACTGGATCAATAGTTTCCCATTTTCTGTCTGTTTTTGCAGTGCACCAAACACTACGATACCAATCTGTAAAAACAGTCTAAAAAGAACAAATGCCAGTGGGAGAAAACCATGCAATATGCAAGTGATTGCTCTATAACACACCATTTTCTACTTGCTGTATGTTGTTCCTGGAGAAAAATATAAGCTATTGGTCTCTTTGGGCTTTCCAGCTGTCCCTCAGCCATCCTTTATTCATTGTTAATCTACAGTAGTAGAGATTTCGCCCATTGACTCTTCCTACGCGTCCATAAAAAACACAGAAATCTTTTTTAACTTGTCTTGCTTTCTTCCTTGCTTTTCAGTGATCTCCTTTACTCCAGATATAAAAATGTTAGTGTGGCAATGGGAGAGTCACTTTTTTCTACGAGTAGCTTCAATAATACCTTAGGTCAATATTAACACAATACAGAGTGTTACCTTATGAACGTTGAATTTTGTAGTATATTCTAACAGTAGTTTCAGTGAATCTTGTCTTCAATTTCCAGGAGACTTAGGTCATGTTGTTAAGAACTACTTATTTTTAAGTAGCAGAGCTGATACTTCTTTGTAATGATTCTTTCTAGTCATCAGTTGGGCAAATCACAGAATCACAGAATATTTTTGATTGGATGGGACCTTTGAGATCATCGGGTCCAACCAACAACAACAACAAAAAAAACCCACCAACACCGAACAAACCACCAAAAACAAAAAAAAAAAAAACCAAAATCCCAGAACACCAAACACCAAAACCAAACCAAAACAAACGCCCACAACCACACCCCACCCCACCCACAAACAGACGCAAATCAACAATCTCGGGCACTAGAGCATGACCTGAAGTGCCATGTCTACACGTTTCTTAAATACCTCCAGGGATGGCGACTCCACCACCTCCCTGGGCAGGCTGTTCCAGTGCTTGACCACTCTCTCAGTAAAGTAATTCTTCCTAATATCTAATCTGAACCTCCCCTGCCGCAACTTCAGACCATTTCCTCTGGTCCTGTCATTATTCCCTTGGGAGAAGAGTCCAACACCCACCCCTCTACAACCTCCTTTTAGGTAGAGGGCAATGACGTCCCCCCTCAGCCTCCTCTTCTCCAAACTAAACATGCCCAGTTCCCTCAGCCTCTCCTCATATGACTTGTTCTCTAGACCCCTCACCAGCTTGGTGGCTCTCCTCTGGACACGCTCCAGCCCTTCAATGTCCTTCCTGTAGTAAGGGGCCCAGAACTGAACACAGTACTCAAGGTGAGGCCTCACCAGCGCCGAGTACAGAGGCACGATCACTTCCCTACTCCTGCTGGCCACGCTATTCCTGATACAGGCCAGGATGCCGTTGGCCTTCTTGGCCACCTGGGCACACTGCTGGCTCATGTTCAGCCGGCTGTCCACCAATACCCCCAGGTCCTTTTCTGCTGGGCAGCTTTCCAGCCTCTCTTCCCCGAGCCTGTAGCGTTGCCTGGGGTTGTTGTGACCGAAATGCAGGACCCGGCACTTGGCCTTATTAAACCTCATCTCATTGGCCTTGGCCCATTGATCCAACCTGTCCAGGTCCCTCTGTAGAGCCTGCCGACCCTCAAGCAGATCAACACTCCCACCTAGGTTGGTGTCATCTGCAAACTTACTGAGGGAAGAATCTTGATTTTGAACCACTCTCCACTACAGCACTTATTTTAGAGGACAGACCAGCAAACCTCCCTGCAAAACCAGCACAAGAAGCTCAGAAACACAGACAACAGTATGAAGAAATGGTGGTTCAAGCAAAAAAAAGAGAGCTTAAAGAAGCCCAGAAGAGGAAGAAACAACTGGAAGAATGCTGTAAACTGGAAGACAGCATCGGCAATGCTGTTTTAACTTGGAACGATGAAATCTTGCCCAACTGGGAAACTATGTGTTGTTCCCGTAAAGTTCAAGAGCTGTGGTGGCAGGGCATCCCACTGAGTGTGAGAGGCAAAGTCTGGAGCTTGGCAATTGGCAACGAGTTAAACATCACTCATGAACTGTATGATATTTGCCTGGCTCATGCCAAAGAGAAATGGTGATCACTTAGCACAGGAGGGGCTGAAGTAGAATGTGAAGATGCTGGATTTTCTGCAGCTGACAGAGAAGCAAGCTTGGAGTTAATAAAACTGGATATATGAAGAACGTTTCCTAATCTCTGTATATTCCAGCAAGGTGGTCCTTACCATGACACGTTGCCCAGTATTTTGGGAGCCTATACTTGTTAGAGGCCTGATGTAGGCTATGTACAGGGCATGTCATTCATAGCAGCAGTATTGATCTTGAACTTGGATACTGCAGATGCCTTCATTGCTTTTTCTAATCTTTTAAATAAACCCTGTCAGATGGCATTTTTCCGTGTGGACCATGGCCTGATGTTGACTTATTTTGCCATGTTTGAGGTATTCTTTGAAGAAAATCTGCCAAAGTTATTTGCTCACTTCAAAAAAAATAATTTAACTCCAGATATCTATCTTATTGATTGGATATTCACATTGTACAGCAAATCTTTGCCACTAGGTTTGGTGTGTCGTGTCTGGGATGTGTTCTGCCATGATGGAGAAGAGTTCTTATTCCATACAGCCCTGGGAATATTAAAACTTTTTGAAGATATTTTGACCAAAATGGACTTCATTCATATAGCCCAGTTTTTAACCAAGCTACCAGAAGACTTGCCTTCAGAAGAATTCTTCACATCTATTGCTGCCATTCAGATGCAAAGTAGAAACAAAAAGCGGGCTCAGATACTGGCTGCTCTGCAGAAAGATAACTGGGACATGGAAAAAGGAAGTCCTTCACTCAAGCATTAAAACTACGATTGCCTCCAGTGACTCATGGGAAAAGTGGCAAAAGCATTGGGTACTGTTTGACATGTATGAGCCTGCAAATCAAAGTGTTATTTCAGAGTTTTGTTTAGTAGTAGAATAGCCTTAAAGGGGAGAGAGGAAAAAAAGATAAGTTCTCGAGGGTGGGGAAAAAAAAAGGAAGGAAGGACATTGAGGGATAAAACCCTTCAGAGTGAAACCTAGGCTTAGTCTTAACTTTTAGTGGAATGAGTATTTGCTGTGGATAGCGTTACACATTCTGTACTTCTGATGAGGGCAGTGAAACTAAACAACATTAAGGATTTTTTTTAAGTTTTTTTTTCTTTGGTGTTATAAGACTGGGCATTCAGCAATGTCAGTCACTTTGAAAGCTATTCCCCAGTTTCATTCTTAGGCAGGATACGCCTAAGAATTCCCATAGGCATATGCGTTCCCATATCCCATATGCGTTATTCCCATACGCATAACAGTAGCCGGATGTGGATTTTAAATAACTAGTGCTGGAATTCATAGTTAAATGATTTAAGGACCATTTCTTTAGAAATGCTTCTCGTTTTTATAGGCTGTGGGTCCCATTTACCAAAGAAATCATGTAGACGTAGAACTACATTCCATTCTTTAATAAGAAAAAGTTAGGTAGAAAGTAAATTTGGAAGAGAAGTCACGCTAGCAGTGCAAAACCAATTATTCTTCAAGATGCCTTGGAAATCTGTATTTCCAATCTGGATGCAGATGGAAGAAATTCCATTAATCAGCCTAGATTCCTAACTCACTAGGGGGTTTCTAATATTAAGCTGGCATCATTTCCCAATTATACTCTCTTTCCTCTGTTTAAACACAAGACTAGAGACTACTAAATGTATGTTTCCATGTCTCCCTCTTCTGGGGCAGTGCCATCTCAGGCTGTCCTTGCCTACCAGCTACTTATTCCTGTGCTGCCTCTCCAGTTGTGCTGATAAAACTGTGGGCTGAGCAGAAAAATTGAGAAAAATTGAGAAACGGTAAATGTCCCTTTTTTAAAACAAACCAACAAACCCATAAAACATTTTTATCTTATGCAGAAATGAAACTGGCCTAGAAGGCTTCAAAAGTATTTTTCATCAGTAAAATATTTTTTTATGCCCACACAATTGATTTGATGCCTTTCCTTATTCAAGGGAGTTATTTTAAGCTGGTGTTTATTTCTTGTTTGATGTTCGGGTTATGGCTTTTTTCCTTTCTTTCTTTTTTAAGATTCATCATGCAGAATGGTAAAGAAGATGCCCAGAAGGAGAGCTTTTGTCTCTGTTTTCTTCCTTCTTATTTTGGCCAGACTAATCACTGCATGTATAAGGCTGATTTGCTTGTTTGCTGTCAGGCCTTGAACAATGGAATCATCTTGAAAGAGTATTTCCCTTCAAAATACGATGCAACAGAAAGGCCTATCCTGAACAGTAAACAGTGTTTAGGTCATTAGCACGATGATAGTGACCACAGCAATCTATAATCAGCACGGTTTAGCTTCAGAGTTGAATTTTTCAAAGCTGGCTGCTGGTGTCCTTTGAGATGTCCCCTGGAAATGCCCACACATCCTAGCCGGGTGACTGCGTATATGAGGAGTATGCAGGAGCCTCATGGGCACAGGGGTTTCTCTTTGTTTGTTTGCCTTACTGAAATGGCTTTGACTGCTATGTGATTCTTTTCCAAACCTTTTGGCTTCATGACCTTACACCTGACTTTTAGAAAATCAGAACTGGAGGACAGCTCATGCAGTGGCAGTGTATGAATGTTGTTTTAGTCGTACTTGTTGTCACTAAATGCCTAGAAGGCAAGTTGCCATTAGGGAAGCAAGATCCACTGCTCCCTGTATGTTCTTTTGAACATTCCCTGTTGAAGACTCTGGCCAGCGAGGTATTTTTTTCCGAAGTGCTGCTGTGCTATAACTGATGCAAAGATGCCTTGTATTACAGTGCTTGCTACAGTGCTCAAAAACTTGCAATTATAAAACTCACAAAAAGTCAGTTAGCAAGCACATGGCAAGACTGTCCTGCTCATTGCAACGTCTGCCTCCCCTCTGTCTGCTCTGTGTGTGCATCAGGCCGTGCAGCTTTGCGGGGCAGCCCCTCCAGGCCCTCCTTGTGGGTCTGTCTAAAGGAGAGTTGGATTTGGGAGGCCAGAGATGACACAAAGCCCTGTCAGCTGCCATCATCCCCATGACGGGAAGCATCTGTGGGGAAGGTCCTGCTGGCCTGAAACACAGCTGTCTGGCACAGGCAGAGCCAGACAGTCTTCTTAACTCTTGTCTCAAGTACCTCAAAATGGTACTCAGCATGCCTACTATGCTCTCCATTTCACATCAGGCTTGTTTTACTAGTCTGCAAGTGCACTGCAGCTGATTTCAGCCAGGCTTTATGATGGGTAACAGTTTACGTGAAGAAGCCATCATCTGTGATGCTTCCTGTTTGGTTCAGGAGAGCCCGAGGTGGGCTCTTCTCCATGCACTCATCAGAGGACAATGTACATTTGCCTCTGCTATTTTCAGATGCTATTAACAGTGGGGCTGTGAGACCAGGCAGTTCTTCTCCCCAGATTGAGCAGCTTCCTCTTCAGATTGCTTTTTCTTGGCTACAGCAAGTTGCTTGAAAGGAGCAAAAGCCACCAGCTTTGCTTAAGCTTTATGAAGTAGGCAGCCACAGCTAGAGACAGTTACCAAAAAAGTCCACCAGGCTTTTTGCTCTCTGCTTCCAGGATTAGAGCAATTAGACAGAAAGGCAAATAATTTGAAAACCTTGTTTCAGTGCAGCACAGCCACGTTGTTGGAAAGGCATTGGTTCCTCATGCCGGAGCAAGCGTCTGTGGAAACAGCCCCTGGGAATGTGGCTCCTTCCCCACCACTGGCCACCACCATGGGACCTCATGCCAGCTGCACCAGGCTGCAAATAACCCATCTAGGTGGTTAAAGGGAGTTGTGTACCTTGCATGTCCCCTCTTTTAACAGTATCTAAGAATTAGTTTGGTGGGATTGCGTCTTCCACATTCCCAGGGATTAGGCAGTGAGATGGGACCCACTTTTGGGTAGCAATCAGGGAGAAATGCACCATGTCTGACCTCCTCAAGAACATTTTTTGGGAAATGTTAAATTTCGAAGTCTTTTTCTCTGCATGTCATATTTCTCCACCCACTCTCCCTTGCTTAGAGGTGTTTAAAAATGCTTGGAATGGAAACACATATGAAAAATATTTCATCACAGCAACAGCCCTGTGTGGAGCATTCTGTTTAGCTAAGTCTGTATAATCCACATGTCAGCAACCACTAGGAGACATTACATGGGCTGTTATCTCTAATCACCCAAAGATGTTTTATAACTCTAAGAGCAACACTGACAGCCTTTCCTGGACCAACACAGCATAGTCTTTGCCACTTACACTATCTCTTGGAGTAGGGAGAGAAACATCGCTGTGCCTGATACTAAGATCTGGTAGATGTTGGTTTTAATGGCAATCAGCGTGCAGCTGTTTTCACAATTGTTTAAAAGTCATATTCAGAGTGCCTAAAAGAACTGGAGCAGGAACCAGTGTGATCCAATTTAGAATGCATAGCAACATTGGTGTACTAATTATAATTTTGCCACAAGCAATTGTCACAGTCATAAAACTGCCAGTCTGTTTGGTGGTGGGCAGCTTTCTATTTCGCAGACATCTGGCAGAATCAGCAGAGGACGATTAGCTTGCCAGACTGCCGGCTGCGTGCAAGAACAAAAAATCTCAATGTTGAGGTAGGCTGGAGAAACCAGTGAATTCTGCAACAGAGATGGTAGGCTTAAGCGCTGCAAAATGGAATATCATTTGGCATTTAATAAACAAGGCTGTGAACGCATCATGTCAGTTCTTACAAAGCTGCTTGTTTTGTTGCTCTCAAGCTATTCTGTCCCCTTCAGAACACAAATAGTTCTGATATTTTTATACCTCAGAAATATGGGAGGTGCTTTTGTAACAGGGAGGGTAAGCTAGCTTTGCCATGAGTTTCATGTATCGGAGAGTATACTGTTGCATTGTTTTAGGGCAAGACTGAGGGCCAATACATAATTTGCACTCTCCTGCATCCCAGGGATGGACATATACCTCTGATAAGTTATATACTTACCTGAAATCAGTTGGACGTTTTCCAGTGAGACGGACTGGTACTGAGAAAATGCCATTTTGAAACAGGCACAATGTGAGAGTATCATTCTTTCATTGCAGAGCTTTCCAGCCCAATTTCAATATTTCATTTCATTTCAATGACGTGGCAAATTCTATTTCAACTTCATACAATAACAAAGAAAACAGAAAAATATTTTGAGCCTTTCATACGGTTTCAAAGGGTATAAATTTATAAAGAAAGGAGAAAAATTCTTCCTTTTTTTTTTTTTTTTTTTATTTTTCCTGAACACACAGCAGAATTCTGTTTTAAAATCCCTATGTTTGCAGTTGGAAGTTACCATCAGGTGCAATATGGCCGAGGTCTTCCCTTTCCCACTCACTGCTGCTGCCTGAATTGCTGCAGGAAGCCTCCCTGGTGGGCAGCACTGCTGTCATCTTGTTATTTACCTCTGCAGCAAACGGGTTCTGCCTCTCAGAGGGGGAGGCAGACCTGAAGTGTGCCATACCCCTTCTTTTCCCTAGATGCACAATGTTTTTTCCTATATAATAATAAACTAAGTTTGGCAAAATATGTAACAGTTCACATTAAGAAGTTCCAATTGATTTTTCGTGGACAAAAGTTATCTGGAGAAATGAGTGTTTTATCTTACTGCATTGTTCACCTTGTCTTGGTGAAGGTTGTGATGTTTTAATCCTGTTGCTTATTGTATGCACATCATTTATGGAAAGAAAGTTGTTGACCAACTCTTTGGATCAAATGGGTCAAACGTTTACCCTCAAAGCAAAACAGGATTGAATGCAATCTACCTACCTAAACATTCATCCTACAGGAGGCGGAAACTGGGCTCTTTTGTGGAGATATTTTGAGGCCACATTATCCATATTTTATCCATGCATAGTTCAAAGAAATATAAAGGACAATTAACTACATGAGAAAAATATTATAGGGCAGGCTAGGCATGTTTTGTTATTAGAAAATGAAGACATTAGAACAGGTTTGTCGTCTTTCTTTTTTTCACTGTTGTGCTTGGTTGCATTTTTTAACTATGAGAAATAATAATAGTAAAATCATAATTTAAGAAATAGTAATAAAAATAATAATTTAATAAACAATAATGATTGTAAAAGGATTAAGTAGCTGGAATTTTGTGTTGGTTACTTTCCCTGGGGGCCAGATTCTCAGGAGACTGTATCTGAATGTCCCTCCCTGAGCTCTGTTTCAAATCCAACACAGCTTATCCTGGTTTTAAGCAAAGGCACTCCCTAGTACCCATAGAAAACTAAAACTTTATCTACTCTTTAATTTGCAATGGCAAACTAAATTGGAAATTGGGAATTTTTACACACATTATGGCACAAATAACTTCTTGAAAACATTTTGCCAATATGAACAAAGACAGGCTTTCACGGTAAAGTTACTGATGAGATGAGTGACAGTAGGAGAAGGACTTTAGTCTGTTTTGTTTGGCATGGAAACATGAATTTCTAAATTTCCAGGAATTTAAATGCCTCTTCTTCTGCTTTCATCTGCTAGTATACATGATGCTAGAATATTATAAAACTGTAGCTATTAATAAAGCAGCACACAAAAGAACTCTCAAAATTCATTCATATGTGAGAAAGAAAACATCTTCGGAAAATCATGTTTAAACATTTTTATATAAATGGTGGTAGTGGATTATGGTAGATAAGTCTCAGCAATATTTGCAGTGGTTACTGACCATGTATTTAAAATGTGTACCTTACCAAAATAGCAACTAGATTCAAATACCAGTTAAAAAGCAATTTTCACACACAGATAATTACTCCAAATAAAAATAATTGTATTTCTTCTTCTGTAGGTACAGGAAATAAATTAAATTAACTTCTGATATTTTAATGACTCTATGATTTAACATTCTATAGGTAACCCAGATAATATACGTTAAGTTCTTCTGTGAATGTTGCAGTATATGTTGTGTATGCCAGAAGAAACGCTGGGGCACTCTTCCATCTCTCCTTCCCTTCCCCCACCCCATCTTCTGTGTTCATTCCTAGATAAAAAGTGGAGAAGGAACGAGGCTTTCTGTGTTGGCATTGTGAATTGCAGCACAGCTACAAAAAAACTCTTGTCCTTTAAATGACTGCTGCGAGTAGCGGACGGAAGTAGGGCTTGCTTTGAGCTAGGAACGGGCAGTGAGAGCAGAAAATAATGACAGAGGGCACAGATACTCTGCTGAAGGCAGTGCTTGTCCTGCCCATATGCCCTCTAACAGTCAACAAATTATTTGGTGTGGAAAACACTGGCTACTCTTTCTGCATCATTTTCTCAGTGTAAGAGAGAAGATGTAAAGAATAACGTGATGTGGGGGAAGGGAGGAGAGCCGCTTTGCAAAGCGGCTTCCAGCACGCTGTCATTGAGGGGAAAAGGGAAAATGTTTTGGGAAAGCGCTACTGCAGCTGAATAGGAACATTCGGAAAGATGGGAGTCTCTCTGTATGATGCACCACCTTTTCCTATAGCCTTGCTCATCTTTGGTGTATGTTGGCTCCTAGTAAGCCTCCTTCTATGGTGTAGGAATATAATTGCAAAGTCTTTCCACCACTTGTGAAAAGACTGATCCAAAGTTTGTGACCCTGCTGAAGCAGCATTATGAAAAAGGAAATGGGGCTTATAGAAAGAGGCAATATCTTTCCCTTAGACTCACTGATAAAGCTGGAGGGGGGCAAATACAAGAGCTTTTGTTTCAGAGTAACTTTATCAGGTTCTTAAGGAATGGTGCCCGCAAGCTTGCCCTGTTTTATCCAGCTACTGTTACCTTCTTTTCCCTGCAAACCTTGATTCCCTTTTATGCTTAGGCCATCACGCTGCAAATCTACTGCTACATATTAAAAAGATCACATCATGTAGAGAAAAAAACTGTTAAAGTCACTTTCACTTTGGAATTTCAATTAATGCTCGATCATCTTCTGTTCCTCTTTTATGTCTCTTGCCTTTTGTGGAGCAGGTTTGAAAAGGACCACGGCTGCAGCAGAGATTAAACCCAGCTAAGCAGAATATCAGCATTGCATTAAGTCCTTAGCATGCTTCAGGACCAACTCTCTTGTGTTACCCGATGTTTTTAACTAGCCATAACTGCTGAGATGGCTTTTAATCACATGTGTGAAGAGCGATATTATTGCATGCTTGTCTTAGTTTAGTTAATAGTGCTAATCACAAAAAACATTGTGTTAAATAATATTTAAAAGGTTATCTCAAAGTAAAATTGCCTCCACAGATTCTCTGCCAGGAACGATGAGAGAGATTTCAGTTAGAATAGGACGTCAAAACCTTATTCTTTATGTGACTTCAGATATTGTCTTTGGGGAAAAAGATGATAATGTATTTGCCCTTCAGCAGCATGAAGAAAGAGAATTCACTGAGATTTCCTTTTATTTTGTAAATACTATTGAAGGTGGCAAATGATGGCCTCTTTCAGCTGCAGAGACGTCAGTCTTGGCATTTGCATTAGGAAAGTTGGAAATGCTAGCATGACTTATTTATTTATACGGACAGTGAAGCATTAAAATATATGCTTGCTGTTATCAGGGTGAAATTATTGATGTTAACTGACATGAGATCACAGGAATTTCAGAAGAGCACTACCAAGGTGAGAGACTGAGAAAGCTAGGCAGACCCATGTAGGGAAAGTATATTTGAGACCACTCGGGCACTCCCTGAGAGGCTTGATTGTGACCATTCATGAAAAATAACTAGACACCATTAGAAGAAAATTGAAGGTGCTGTCATGCACAAAACCTGTTAATAAGAGTGTTGAAGCTATTATATAAAAATATATAACCTTTTCTTATTTGAAGTGGATTTCTATAACTGGATTTCTATAACCATTATAAAGGAAAGCATCACTGGGCAATCTTTACTTTGAGTTAATGACTTCCTGGGGAAATGAAGAGCCTATCTGTGAAACTCAAGAGTCATGAGTTGCTGGGACAAAGAGCTTAGCTGGATTCAGTCAAGAAGCAAAAGTATACAATTTGGCCCTTTACAGACAGCTACCATGACACCTTATATAACTTAGTTAACTCGTTATCTGGAAATTTTAAGTAAGTTTCATAAAGAGGGCAGGGAAATAATGGAAGCCATGGAAAGATTATAATCTTTCTCCTAATGGCAAAACTTTTATGTATACACCAAAAATGTTAGATTAAATAACCCCTGGAAAAAAAAAGCCCTGGTCCTGTGTTACTGCTACTGCTTTTGGAGAGGTCCATGGTGTTTCATTCCAATCCTGCCTACACATTTCTGCAGTCTTTCTGCAGTTCACTACCCCACTGCCTGGGTGAACTGGCCATTTGTGTGAGTTAGAAGTTTTATAGTTCAGATGTTTTTTGTGAGAATATTTTCCGGTTTTCAGTGGTTTGAGAACAGCTGAATGAGGGCACAAGGGAAGTAACCTTAACTTCAGGTTAATGAATTATTGGTATTATTATAACATAAGGTACCGGGACAAAGAGTCTATTTGGTTTCAATTAAGAAATATTGTGTAAAATTTGGACCTTTGTAGAGAGCTACAATGACATCTGTAGAAGAGTTCTCAATTGGTAGATATCTGTAAAATACTTAGCTTTGTCTTTCTACAGAGTTTTTTTTTTAAATGCAGATGCACTGTATTTCTTTTCATAGTCATACTTTATATGGAATATTTAACTGCATAAGCAAGTCCTTCATTGGTGGCATGTTATTATGTTGCCCTGTTAAAGGATAAACGTGCCACAGATGAAATGAACATCACAAATGATTTGTCTAGCGTATTATTTTTTTTCAAAGTTGAAAAGAACCTCCTAAGGGTCTATTTTCAGTGAAATATTCCTAAAGCTACTGGTGCTGATTAAACTAACCTATGAGTAACAGGTATTGTTCTGTGGTGGATGTGATAATTTGTGCTAGTGATAATGAAAATAATTTCTTGACAATTCATTTTTCTTGAGAACTCGATTTAAAATAATTTTTCTATCTGGGGAGTTCTGGGGAGTCAGTCTTCTAAGGTTTGTAACTCAGCAGTTTTTCTTCACTTTTTTTTCATAACTCTTCCACTTCGCATCCTTTTAAAATTGAACCCCTGGAAAAATCCTTAGAGGCAGGCTTTTTTGTAGGTTGCTTAGTTTCCTTAGCTTGTTTTTTTGGTCTTTTTTTTTTTTTTTTTAAAATTCAATTCATGTAAAGGAAATTTGTATTAAAGAGAACATTAATTCATGCTAATAAAGTTTTAGAGCTGAAATGTAGGTATACACTAGGTGAGGAACAACTTTTGGTGCTCCATACTGCCAAAACAACATTTTAAGTCCATCTCTTTCTGAAACACAAAGGCTGGGGTTTCAGTGCAAGTTGTATGCCTGTCTCCCAATATTTCCTAGCTGTGCAATGGATGTTTCCTTCTCCTGCAAGCGCTGTCTTTCTCAAAAGTCTCCTTCCTGGATGCTCTTGAGATAATCTCTCCTCTACTGGATAATCCCCTCTCTTCTCTGGAAAAGGCATGAGCCTTGGAAGACATTATGCAGGTCTTTGGTATCCTTGTGAACTCAGCTCTTTTCAGTCAGCCTACAAATGTAGCGAGCAAATGATTTGCAGTGCCACTTAATGGAGCTGTGTAACTGTAGGTAGTGTGCAGGTTATTAACAAAAGTGAGCTTTTCCCCCCTCCCTTTAAATGAAATCAAAGCATTATTTTTTGCTTATTTTAAAATTATGTGATGAATTTGAAAACACATTTTAATACAATGGAGCGCTTGCTACTTACTCTCATACTGTCTTCAACTACTAACTTGTTCATTAAATGGAAATTCTGGAAGTCTAAAATATTTAGATTGGGAGACAAGCATAAGCTTAAGATCACTGTCTGAGTTCTTATGGTAGGAGCTTTACTTACTTTTTTCCAATGGTTGTTGTAAACAAAAATCAGTAACTCCAAAATAGATTTCAGAGGCGTTTTTAAAGGCCATAAACACCACCAAGGAAATCTGCCACCATTGTCTTGAAAGGATGCGATAGCATTAAAAGTTGTAAACGCACCTAACTAAATAAAGATATTACTTGGCACATTTTTGTAATATTTTTTTAGCATGTGCTCCTCAGCAGGTTACACAGCTATCATGAACAGAGACTTCTTGGGTATTGCAGCAGAAGCAAAGAGTAGTGGTAGCAACTAAACCCCGCAGAGAAGGAAACGCTGCCCCAAGTGCTGACTGCAAACTTGCATCTGATATGATGTCCAGTCCTACGGCACATGGGATCACCAAGCCTTGCTAAGTTTAAAGTACAATAATCCTCTTTCGTGCAGTAACACGTGTAGATTCTTTATAACAGCTTAGATGGTAATTAGCAGGGGATTTCAGATTCATTGACTGAATACAAATATAGCATCGGGGAGGGAAAGACCTAGGCAGCAGTTCTCAAATGAGGGGTCACTAATGCAATAAGGGTTGTAGCATTTATGGGGGTGGGGATGAGCCAGCAGAATTTCGAGGAGGGTGAGCGTTACTAGTGTTTAGGATTGCAAACATAGCGATGGAATCCTAATTAGAAACAGGTAAAGGCTGTCTTGACTGGGAGAAGTTTCTGTTTAGATATGTGTTTTCTCTGACATTTTGTAACCACAGATGTAAATCCTTTGGGGCTGTCACCCAGCGGGCTGTGTCAGTGGTTACTGTTCTGCTTTTGAAGTATTAGGAGAATTGTAGCTGTTGAATCAGCTTTATTAATTTAGTGTATTTTGGGATGCTTTACAAGAATGGGCCTGGGGTGAAGTGAGTTGAGCTATATCCACCTGACCTTGTTTTACCTGCAGAGACATTACCACTGCAGTCAACTGAAAGAAAATGAAGGATTTTGGAAATTTTAGTATTCAGCAGATCGATGTAGTCACCGAACAAATCTCACTGCAAAGGCATTCACTCTTTCTGCTTACAAGTTTTCTGCATTTTAGCTATTCAACTGGTAATAATGAAATATCACATCATACTTCTGGTCCCACTGCCAGCTAGCAAAGTTGAGCCAATACAGAAGAATTTGCAGGCTTAGGGCTTAAGGAAGTAATGAAAATCCTTTTAACTTTCTTTTAGTACTTGGGAAGAATGTTATTGTTGTAAGAACAAGATTCATATTAGCTCCAAATGCAAACTCAGATCCTAGAAACACAAGCTGAATTCACGCCTTTATGTGACTTAGGACATATGAGTTCAGCTATTAGTTCATGTATCGACTGTTGCATGCTCACTTTCTTGTCAGAAGAGCCAAGTGGCTGGAGTATATAGCCCTAGGTGAGAGCTAGCTTTGAACAATGGTTTTAATTTTAAAAAAACCCTACTGTTAAAAATTTATCTGAATTGAATTTTTAATTTATTTTTTTTTAAAGCAACAATAAGGGCTTTACTTTAACTCTTACTTTGACTTGTAGTGAGCTTATCGGTTTGTTTACCAAGAATGTGCCTTGGCAACTGTTTTTTTAAAAACAATTAATAAATGCTATAATAATAGGGCGTTTATTAAATGTATGAAAAATTCTCTATTCCTTCTCTGTCCTGCCCGTAAAATACTAAACAAGTAACAAAACCCCATTAGTTATATTCAATATATTGAACATTTTACAATTAAAAAGTCATCCTGTTTTTCATCAACACTTTTATTTTTTAATGAATGTTCCACAACTCATTTTGCTCAACGCTTGCATTAGTTTCTCCCTCTCCCTCCCTTTCAAAGCACTGAATAAACAATCCTCCTGCTTGAGGCTGCTCCTCGATGAACTCTGAAGTCTCATGGTTTTTTATGTTTTTGTGAAAATATCTTCCCCTGTGCTATTAATGGCTTCCCTTGCTTTCAGTAGCAGCCCTGAAGAAGAGCACCAAGAAATATTTCAATAGATTTAAGACTGAAAGCAAAAGGCGATGACTAAGTCTATGCAAACAGTTGCTTTCTGTTTCAGCTGCCAAGATGAAGACGTTCTATGAGCGGTCAGAAAAGCACACATTGAAACTTTACTTTTACATCAAAATGGCAAGTTATGTGCTGTCAACAAAGGCTGGTGACAATGGGACAGTGATCAGGCACTCCCTCAAACCGGGAAGTGCTGCGTTTTGACCCATGCTTTCCCATGGGAGACTGAATTGCTGGCACTGTGGAGACTGGGGTTCAGGTTGGGGCTCTGGACATAGGTCGCAGTGGCAGGACAGCAGCTCCCCTTGTGAGTGCTGAGCTCAGCCTGATTTTGAGCCCCAGGGCTGCAGGTTGACCTGCTCAGGTAGATGTGAAGGTGCCTCCAGCTCCCGGCTTTTGGCTGCTTAAGGCCTGTGAGCAGCTGTTTCTCCTCTCTTCCTAAAGCAGATGTAAACACTATGCAAGCCACCCACAGAGTCGTGCAGAAAAGCACATCTCAGGTTGGGCTTTTTTTCTGTTAAAGCTATCTTGTACCACAAATGGGCAATAATAAGTATTTATTTTGCAGGGAAAGACAAAAAATCTCTAGCTCTTTGGTCAAAAGATGTATCCAAGAATGGGTCTTTCCCCAGCTTCGTCAGCCTTGAGCTACTTGTATTTTTTTATTTAGTTTTCATTCTGCCCAAAATTATTCTGCATTTTTAAGACCCAATTTCACAGATAGTTTCAAAACATCTGAAGAGGCATTTTTAGATCATGAACTAGTTGCAGAATATTTTGACCTACTTCTGTAGATGAACCCAAAAATTTGAAAGGAAAATAAATGTTGTCTTCAATGAATCTTAATACTATCTATTTTGGAAGACATCATTTTTGTTTACAGTTTATCTGAGAACTTTGTCAAATCTGTATTGAATATTAATATGAGAGAAAAGCACAGAAAAAAACTTTTCAGCAGAAAAAGATTTGAGTGCAAGGTGTAACTATTATGTTGATAACTCCTGTACGGTGTTATGTTACCACTTTGCATCTCTGACTGTGCCATCACTCACCGAGTACATAGTACCTGTAACTTCTTTGGGATTTATTTCTAGAGACCAGAAGACACACCAGGCTATTGCACTGACAAGACATACTAGTATTACCTCATCCCTGATGAAATTCATAACACCCTTAATACTTCTCAATGCTTAAGAATCTTAATAGGTCATTTCCATCACGACTGCCAGGGTTCTCCTGGGATCACTTCTTCGTCTGTTTTAATCACGATTAGGCATTCCATTTTTCTCACTGCTTTGTTTTCAATTGATTTTCCTAATTAATGCATCCAAGCTAGTAAGCAAATAGAGGGGAACAGGGCAAACTGTGGGGTAGTCATTTCTTTTGTAGCTGTGCTATTCTATTGTTTTCAGTTCCACGTTAACTCTGGTTCATATAATCTTTTTTCTTACTCCATATGACTCACAGGCTAAACAGAGCAGATGGGGGAGTGATTTCAGACAGTGACCTCATTTCAGCACATACTACTCAGAAAGAGACAGCAATCAACTTGTCTTACAAAGAGGAAAAGTTTTATTGTTTTTTTTTCCCTGTTACTGCATTATAGATATGAATAATTTTGAAAAGATAAAAGGGCAAAGGGGAAGAGTCTAAGCTTCCAACACCACCAGTGTGTTCTGCGGTTCTGAGCTGGCTTAAAGAACACTGTTAAAACTTTGGGTCCAGCCTCCTTGAATTCTCCGTTCACGCTATACTTTTAGCTCTTCTTTATGTATGAAGTATCCAAAAGACTGTTTTATTAGTGAAATAATTTTAAATTTAAACACATTAAATTTCTTTATAGGAAAATTTCTACTCATCCGTGTGTCTGAAGTTAATCAAGTATTGAATTGGTTGCAGTGTTTTGGTCTAAGCTGCAGTCTCTGTTGCTTCAGACAAATACACATATTAATGATTGCAAATTGCTATCAAAAAGTAGGAGTTCTCAAAAAAATCAGTGTCTGCAATGAATAACTGTGCTTGTTTTTTCCTGTGGTCTTTATTGCGATGACTAGTCCAAGATAAAACACAGCTGGGTGAAACCTGCAGGATAAAAATTTCCACAAAATAGGAAATGTCTGACAATTTTCATTTTCTGTAAATGCTAGCCAATACATACATACAGAGCAATGATCAGTCTTGAAATCATAGAGTGGAATATAAAACTAAGAGAAAGACAAGAATAACATTTCAATAGCACCTTGGTTTTGATATTTACCTTCGCTCCAGTAGTATTTGCATCATTAAGCAGACAGTGCTCCAATCTTACTTTGGTGTTAAACTGTCAGGAATACGTCCTTAAAGCTCACAATAGTTTTGTATTTTCTTCAAATCTCCAATCAAAGGAGCCAAGTTTTTACAAGAGAACCTTCCTTTTCGAAAAAGCAATATTACTATACTCAGAGCAAATATTTAAGACTTAGAGTCAGAATATCCTGAAGCTTAAGAAAGGAAGTAAGTAAATGGCAGTATTTTTAAGCATATTTAAAATGTTAATACATATTAAACCTGGTCTTCTGAGTTTTGGAAGAGGTATGAAATCATAAATCTAAAGTGTCATCAATATGAATAAGCTGTAACAGAAGGGAGCTAATTATTTTAATTTATTTAAAGTTAATTTATCTGCATAGAGTTACCTAAGGATACAAATATTAGTGAATATTATATTTAATTTGCTTAAAGAGCAGGTAACATGGTAAAACCAGAGATTTGCTGCATTATGATCACAAATATTTATACAAACATTTTTCAAATCATATTTATTTATTTTTTAGACAAAAATTTCTAGAAGTTATGAAATTATAGAAAGGATGACATCAATGATCGTAAATTACCTCATGTGAATCTACAAGGAATAATTGTCAGAAGGAGCAATTACTATGAGACACTGATAGGAGAGTGGGGAGTTCTGGATTACTGGTGAAATAGTTGTCCGATTTGATAAAACATGAACACATGTTATGTCCTGTGAGTTAACATTGCCTCTTTTAAGGGTAACTTTGGTCAATATTTGGAGCTTTATTATTAGAGGTGATCTCTGCCAAAATTCAGTCATACAGAGTGACTGCTGAGGAGGTAGATTTTCTGAGTTTGCTCAGTTTTTTAGAAAAAAATTACTTGCTAATTTCTGTGAGAAATTAGCATTCCTTTTGCTTGTTTGATTTTTTTTTTTTTTTCCTTTTACCACTGAAGGTATACTCTCCATTTGATATCTATGTATTGTTCTCTGCAGGAAGAATTTGTGGGTGGATGGTAAGACTTAATCCTGACCAAGGCAAAGAGAGATGCATTTACGCACTGATGACCTGCCAATTCTAGCCAGTGCTGGGGGAAAACATGGTGAAGCTGAAGTAGAGACTTTAATCCACCTTCTTACTTTATTTTCTTGTAAATAACCCCTAATGGCTGAGAGGATTGGTGATTTGTGCTTTTTTCCTCTGTCCTGCCCTTCAAACACTGCACACAATCTGTGAGCCAGTGCTCCAGATCAGAGGGGAGCGATGCCAAGCCCTGCCGTGGGAGACTGGCGCTGCTTGGGGCTGTGTGGCCAGAAGCTCTCTGAACTTGCTCATCATCCTCAGTACATGTCTTTCCTAATCCCTGTTGAGGTTTGAAGTGTACTGGAGGTGGAGTTTCTTACTGTCTTATTATTTCATTTGCAAGACTTTAATGTAGGTTTTGTTCACCCCAGAAAATGAGAGAAAAATAAGATGACTGTGGTTTCAACATTATACAACAAAGGAAGCCAGAGGTCATATATGATTTTATATAGTCCTCAGAATATGTGTGATATGCTGGGGTTTGTGACCTGTAAAAATATTTCCCTTTTTTAAGAGGTGAATTTCTATTCATGGGCCACTGGAAAATCACAAAGTTATGAGCAGAGTGGCTGTAGTCATATAAGTAGTTCTGCAAGTAACTTTACAAACATACATCAGGCTAACAGATTTTTCCATTACTTGAGAATTGTTTAAACTCCTTTAAATGGTTGAAAGATATTTGTTGTGGTGGGAGAGGATGAAAAGCACTTTTATAGGCTAGTTAGGAAAAAATCCCATTACATCTGTTATGTAAATACTGGGAAATCAAATTAGAGCAAAGAATATTGAAGAAGGAGGGTGAGGGGAATATTAGGGATTTCCTTTTCTCACAAAGCAGGTAAAATGCTCCATCAAGGATCTTCTCCCCCAGCGAAACTCACCCTGATTAGTTTAATTATGCAAAGATTAGTCTTTACTTCTTTTCTCTAAATCACAGTAATGATGGTACTGTCAGACTACAGAAGAGGTACTAAGGATCTCATAGGAAGTCTTTTCTAAACCTTTGGTATAAGCTCAGGATAGAAATGTATCTTTCAGTGTAATATTTTTCTTGAAAATTGTTGTTTCAGTAATTTAAATGGAGATACCACTCACATTTTAACACGTAAATACTTCTCTCATGGATCCATATTTTGTTTGATGTTAAAAAGTGTTTAAATTTTGTAAATAGAAAGACCATTTTATGACTTCCACAGTGTCAGAAACAGCTGTTGTATGAGCACTAGCCAGCTAATGTACTTCACAAACAAACACTTTGCTTAACATGAAGGCTGTAGAAATGACTCTGTGTCTGTTGACATAAATGTGGGGCAAAGTAGCCGTCAGGCTCAGCATTTGTATAGAATCACGTAAGGAGGAGGTTTCTAGCAACTGATTAAAGAGAAGTTTTATTCACCAGTGAGGATTCATATATCAAAACATCTGCAGTCTTTCACCATGAAGCCCAGGAGTGAGCCAGTTGAATGTGGAAGATGCTGAGGCTGGCCACTGGGAAACAGGAAATCACCTGCCTAAGTCTCATGCTGTGATGGTGTCAGATCTGACAAGTGTGGGTATTAGCAAGAGGTGGTAAAGTGTCCCCTGGACTGCTTTGCTCACTCATCTAGTTGTCAGCTTCAGCTCCCGCAGAAATGTATTCTCATCTCTAATGCTTTTCTACTGCTTTTCTCTACTGCAGCGTGGTTCTCAATGGCTCTCTATATTAGAAGACTATTGTAGGCAGAGATGGCTTTCAAAGACGTTTGCGGTGTCCTGATGAAGTCGCTCTGAGTCAGGGCGTTTGCCCTCACTCGTTGCCCCTCTACAGGTGAAAAGGCACTCATAAGGGAACTGGGTGTCTGCTCCCTAATGGAAGACCGAGCGGCTGTTTTCTCCTAGTGGTCCTGATTACATGTACTGACCTACGGGCACACAGAAGGAAAGGTGGCCATTAGGTGTGAAAGCTGCTTATTTGCATGCATGCCTCCCTTCAAGTAATTATTCAGCGTTTGTACTTATTTAGTCTTTGTACTATTTAGCAAGTATGTGTGCTTGCTAAAATATTAGTACTTGCTTATACCAATAACAGAAGGTCACATCCTCCCTTTGGAAAGCTCAGGGGTCAGAGTACGAGAAGGCAGCCTGCTCCCCATCTGCTCTGCCTTTGCTCCCTTGTGCCTGCCTTATGGGCCTCATTTTCCTGGTTTTGTAAAACCACTTTCTGATCTGCTGGTTAGAGTTGTATAAACGTATACACATGCATATTGGTAATGACCAGATATTCCTTAAGGTTAAGCATTAAAAATAATCATACAACAAAAGAGAGAGTCTTGTGACAAAAATTACACTAGAGAAAAATTCCATTTTATGATCCCCACGGCTTAAAATATGAGGATTGTCTGAAGTATTAGCTGTAATGAAGGGAATAATAATTTTCTTTCTGGTTACTCAAATGTTTTCACAACTTCCAGCTACAAGGCATGGATTCACAGTGCTTTTGACTAGAAAAATAGCCTTTTGCATCACAATGTCCCTTCTTTGGGCATAGGGGATTAATAAGCTTTTTGTGAGTAATAAGTCTCTTTCATGCAATATGTGGATTCATAACAGCTTACATTATAATTAGAGAGTAATTTAGATTCATTGACTGTATACAATTATGGTTTTCCCTTGTCTGATTTCTCTGACCTACGCTTTAGATTGTACCTCACAATGCACCTCCTACATTAAGCATCATTATAATTCCCACTGACTACTGATGTATTTTCCATGGTATTTAAGAGATTTCTCAAGGGAATACTGCAAATCCTGTAAGTAAAAAATACCACAGTGCAATAAATAGCCATTTTTAATGGCATCCATTATTTCCCCAAGATGTAATGTCTCAGGGGGCCTGAGTCCAGCAGAGACTCTGATTAGCCCTAAGTCCTTTATAAATCTGCCTCCTCTTGTTACATATCACTCCTCCCCTCACAGGCATTTGAGATTGTTCCTCACTTAGCACAGCAGCTCTGCACAAAAGCTCCTTCCATTTGGTTTTCTCTTTAAGTCCTGGGAGAGTTTTCTGATTGATGGTAGCGTGTTCAGCCAGTGGACGTTAGTGGGTTGAATTATTGCCACTAGTGCTTTAGCTTTCAGAAAAGTTTAGGTTAACACTTGTCTTTGGCTGTGATAATATTTCTTTTTATTGTAATCGGTTCTTCTAACTTTGTGTTATTTCTATCAAATCTCAGATTAATGATACAGTCTGCTTTTGTGTTCTGTTATTGCCTCGGCACACCAAGTAGGAGCTATGACAAATATTACTCTGGAAAACCGCTAAGCAGTAGCTAACTCTTGCTAGCCTGGTTAGGAGGAATAAACACTCCAATTGCATGGGGAATTTTATGAGTCATTTATGAGAAGATAGTTTTAAAAGTGCTTGAAAAAGTTGGAGATCATTGAGGTAATAAAGGTATAAAATCCAACTCCAGTTTTTGGTATCTTCCAAAGAGCATCATACTTGTGTTATGTTACTACATACTAAGTTGTATGTCACACGTGTGTTGGTGGATACAGAATAACAGGTGAACTCCAGACACAGCAAGAGAAAAAAACAGAACTGAGGATGTTAACACATCATTCGGTGCTGTTCTATGACTCATGTTCCACCCCATGATACTTAATCACAGTGAAATGCCATAAAGATACACTGGAAAAAGTGGGATGATAGCTGACTTTCAGAAGTTTTTCAGGTACTTTTACTGGAAGCAAAACTTAAATATTGCATAAAAATTAAAAAAAAAAAATATCTGAGTTTCTTCAGAGAGACTGCTAAAGCTGTAGATAAAACTAAACAATGCTTTTAGACTTCAAAGTTTCATTCTCCTGTGAAATACTTTTACACATCTGATAAAATTCTTGGCCATCAAGTACGAACTGTCTTCCTTCTGGATTCCTTCTCAAAATGTCACTCTGTGCATTCACAGTAGATTGAAAGAATGGGGATCTGCAGTGGAGAGAAAGGTGAAGAGAAATGATATGAATGTTTAATCTCCTTCTAATCATCAGTCAATATAAAGTAATAATTCTTTATAAAAGGCAGAAGCCTATCATTGAACATTGATGTACAATCCCCTTAGACTATGGGGCCAAAAGAGAGCACAAGAGGAAAAAGCCAACGAGATGTGGTTGGTATGATAGAGGAGAAGGACACTTTTTCCATTCCTTAGAGAAAACAAATTCTGATTACAAAAGAGCTTTCTCTGCACACAAGGCATAAAGTTACTGCAATTTCATAGACAGGAAGATAATGTGTGTATATATCATCACTTGCATGACCAGTACAAAAAATTATCATGGAACTGGTCCAGAAACATAACTTATTTCATTTTTAAAGCAATTGCTGATGAATTGGATGGGAAGTGTATCAATAGTGCTTTTAAAGTTATTTGGAAGAGTGGAGAAGAGGGAATCTCCTTTCTGCTTCCTTGAGAAATGAAATCAAAGTAACGGTGTCCGGGGAACAATTTAAGCTTTTTAAGAGCTGGATTAGTATTCCAATGGTATTTCTACACTTCAAAGAGTTTTGATCTTATTGACCATCAGTGCACTTCCAGGATTCTCTTTTTCATATATTTAATCCTTTAGGTAGATGGGTAACTTGGCAAATAACAAGAGATGGTTTAAATTAATATCCTGACAGCTGCATTTGTATTAAATAAAATACTTGGTAGATAACCTAGGTGCCAGAGGATAAACTGGAAACAGATAGTAAAGAATCAAGGTAGAATTCTTACAAATGTTTAAGGTTATGCTTGTTTCCACACATGAGCAATATCACTGCTCATAGTAGGAACATTTTCAGTGACTAAGGCAGTATGTGTTTGCAAAACTGGGACCTTAACCACTTTCCACGGTCTCAGCATGGTAGGGAAAACAAATATTCCTTCAGAAAATTTGAAAAGGAAGTATGCCATAAGAATAAATCTAAAACCAGATCCATCTAGATGGATTTTTTTTTTCCTTAATTGGTAGAATTGTTCAGTTCTAGAAACCACCATTTTACTTCTAAAATGCTAAGTCCATTGATTGCTTTGAGAAATAAAGCAAGCTAAATGAATAAGTTTACAGAACTCCAAACTTTGAATTATTTACTATACGCAGATAGAATATCCCCAGGAGGGACTGGAACAGTTGTTATCTGAAGGTTCAGTTCACTCAGTTAATAAGAGCTTCTGGTGATTTGGTAGATATTTGGAGGAAAATAGATCTGGCTACAAGCCTGAAGACATTACTCTAGCTTTGGGCTGCAAGAAATGTGGCACATTTATTTACAAGGGAGGGAGGGAAAGGGAGACTGTTTAAAAAAGACTGAAAAAAAATAGATAAACTAACACTCCATTTTCAGTATCTCTCAGCTTGAAATATAGTGAAGCACATAATGTCCCTGTAGCTACAGCAGGCTTCCTCATAAATACTGGTGACATGCTGAATACTTTAAGAAAAGGAATGGAAGTCATTAGACTTCTCATTAATGGCATAGCTCTTGGGTAAGAGTCCTAACGACTGCCGAAGCATGAAAAGACACCCTGGCAACTGCTGATCTGCCAAAAGATTTCTTCCTCCCCTGCTATTTCCATTGGATCTTTTCTTTATAAACAGCGAGGAACTTGAAATGTAAGATGTGAACCATGATGTGAAAGATGCAAGACCTAAGTAGGTATATTAAGCAAAGGCCTCATGAAAGCAGAAGCTTCTTCCATTCTCATTCAGTAGCATGGTACTTCTTGTCTTAATCATATGTGCAGGCCTACAGAAACTTTAAGGTATGAAAAACAGAATGCTTTAAAAATTGTTTTTATGATCTTTGATTTAAGTCATTTTTTCTGATGTCTGTGACAGATGGTGAAAACTGAGATAGCACCACAACTGTGTGAGGCAGAAGTAAATGTAGATCTAAAATGACTGAAAGTGCTTGCAAAGATTAATTACTGTAGAGGGATATGCATGCCATAGCTGGCACAGTCTCTGTATATTATACGTAAGTATATTTGATTATATAAGTTCAAAAATAGCTTTTGTGCAGTGACTCAGATGCCTTTTTATTTTTGATGTGCATTAACTTTCATAAATTCCTTTGATGTAAACCAAACTCCACATTCTCTGCATCATCAGTATGACTTCTTTGGATATTTTGTTGTAAAATGTAAGAAAGAGAGCAGGCTGCCCCAGCTGCACCTTGACAAACTGGATCATTCTTTATGTGCTTGCTTATAAACAACATTCATGCCACAGCAGGATGAAAAACTAGTACATTTTAACAAGAAACAGGGCACCATTCTCCCACCTTCTGCATCAGAAAAGCAGGTAGGTTGCCTAGGAGAAGACCGCAGGTACAAAATATTCTATGTTAATGAAGGGTATGAATTTGTAATAAATCAGATGTTCTAGGATTACTATTTAGTCATGTTCTGCCTCCTATATGTAATGCAACTTATTCATTAGAAAGGAGGAACTGACAGATAAATTTGCATTTATGATAGGGTAATAGCATGGACATTGGAAGTAATTTTAGAATAGATTCTGGGAAAGCAAAAGAAATACCATTGGCTATCAGTTAATAGCTGCCTATTTGGAAGGAAAACATGTATTTTAAAGATACCAGGTATGGAAACACAGTTTGAAGCAGTAAGAGGGCATAAAATCTTTGGGACTACCCAGGATGTCAGCTTTGAAAAGCAAATCCCTTGCTTGCAGTTTCTGTATTTTCTTTTGTCCTTGCATGTTCAGCTCTTTATTTCCTGCACCTCTAGGAAATAGGCCAGAGGGTGGCTTTATCTAAATTGCAGTGAAAGCTCCTTGTAGAGTTGAAAGTGAACTGCTTCTGCTTGGCCAGGGCTCCTTTGCCTTGCCAACAGCATTAGCCAGCTGGAGAATAAGCATCTGACATTTCTGGGCCTCTGGTCTTGGGTGAGGAAGAGGAAAAGGAGGTTGTTCTACTCTATCAATTGTAGGTCTAATGCATGGGAGAAAATAGATCTATTCTCCAAGATCTGGCCTAGTGGTACGGTTTTTTGATATATGCAAATATCTGCTGTTGCCCCAGATTCAGCTTAATTGGATGCTGTTCTTCTGGTCAGAATTTCAAAGAAGGTAAGGTAGTGCCCTTACAGGGAGAAGCCAGAACTTGAATGAGCTGCAACTTTTGGTTTATTTTTTTCTTCTGCCATTGTTGCTAAAATGCAAGACTCGGAGTCAGTGATATTTTTTGGAATGGGATGAGGAAAAAATAGTAGCCTTGTAGAAGTTGTAGAAAGACTGCTTTCCAGTCAGTTTTCAGCATAGTACTTGCATGGGAAGATTCTTCCTTTCTTCCTATACACATGATACTTCTCATTTTACTTTGCTTTCTAAAAGAGAAAAAATTATTTCATAGAATCATAGAATGGTTTGGGTTGGAAGGGACCTTAAAGATCATCTTGATGCATCAGAAATCAGCACAATCTCTTTTTCTTCCATTTGGAAGGTTAATTACTGTTTTTGATGAACACACTATTAAAGTTGCTAGTAAAATTATTGCATTAAACTGATCTTTCATGCAAAATTCCAAATGTTTTATTGCTAATAGGCTTTATTTACCTTGAAGAATGCACACTATCTTGCATACAGTGCCTATACTCTTCGTTTTTCTTCATCTTTTCATTGCTTGCTAGTATAGTGCAGAAAGAATCCAATTATTCCTCCTTTTGCAGGTTGATGATTAAAGACCCTTACCTTGGCTATTTAACCATGCAGTTATTTTAGCATAAACACAGTTGTCAAACAAGGATACAGGACGCACATTAACTATGATTCTATTTTCTTATTAAAGCAAAAGTGTTTTTGACTCAGGGAACAGACATCTATTTAATATTCCTCTAACATGCTGTACAGTATACATCCTAAGGGTGGTTTGTTATCAGGTGCAAGTAGCTTAGCTCCTACCAGAATAACAGAATAGTTGAGTCTCAAAGGCACCTCCAAAGGCCATCTAATCCCACATCCCTGCTCAAAGCAGGGCCATCTAGACCAGGTTGCTCAGGATTGTGTTTACTTGGATGTTGAACATCTCCAGAGACAGAGACTCCACAGCCTCCTTTAGGTGACCTGGTCTCGTGTTCAACCATCCTTACGATAAAAAGTGATGTTTATGTTTAAACAGAACTTCCTCTATTTTAGTTTGTGCCCACTGATTCTTGTCCTATCAATGGGCACCTCTGAGAAGAGTCTGGGTCTATCTTCTTTAGTCAGGTATTTATACACATTGATAAGATTCCTTCCTACCCTTCTTTTCTCCAGGCTGAACAGACCCATCTCTCTCAGCCTCATATGTCAGATACTTCCATATCTCAGTCACCTTCATAACCCTTTGCTGGACTCACTCCAATATGTCCATGTCTTTCTTCTACTGGAGAGTCCAGAACTAAGCATAAAGCTGACCCTGTGTGTTGTGCACCACATAGATAACTTCCTAGATTTTTCACTCCTTTAAATCAACCAGACAAGCTTTCTCCCTGTCTGTCAGAGTAAGCTTTTCTGAGGAGCAAGTAGCTCTTTCTTTCCCAGTGGGATCTCATATTGATATTGCTGACTGGACTCCGAATCAGAATACAAAAGCTATCTGGAGCAAAATACTGCCTTTGACAACAGCTACAAAAATGGCAGGTCTTCTGGTCTAGAAGACTGGGAGATGTAATAGCAAAAGATTTATCTGAAAAACAATGGGGGCAAATTTGAAATGTTACCTTAAATCATTGCTCATCAGAAGTCAAATTTAAGGAAAATAAATAGAACAGGGTGGACTAGACAGAACAGATAATTTTGATATCCCAGAATCATTTTACTGAACAGCGATGATGGAAGTGAGTCATTTTGCTCACTATGACTCAAAGCCGTTTCATATAAAATCAAGGTCTGTAATCTCTTTGCCTAGTGTAAATTATATTTGAATGGCAATAGGAAGACAAATGCTATTTATAAAGATGAGTGAAATCAGTTAGTATGCTGATTGGATAGTAAGAAAAAAATAAAAGATGGAGATTAATCTCTGCAAATTTACACAGCTTAGAAGAAATGTCTTTCAGTTTAGTGCTGTGGAATACTGTGTACCAGTAGTATGAGCTATAGGTACAATAGGTCTCTTTACCTTCTCCCTTGTTACCTGCAAGAGAAACGTACACGTCTGGAAATTGTGTGCTAACCTGTTACTAAACATGAAAAGTAGTTTTTACTCATTTTCCATTGAGTAAGTTAAAGAATTCAGCTGAACTCCTTGCACATGGATGTGTCCATTGATTCACATTGGAATTTTCAAGCAGAAAAAAAAATATCATAGAGTGAAATTGTCTTTTCCCAGTAGTGCAAAAAAAAAAAAAAAAAGAATATCTACAGTATAGATCTACAGTAGAGACATTATTTCTTTTTACTGCTGTGCTGGTGGTAACACATTGAGGTTATTTCTAGGACCACAATTAGATTCTTGCACCTTGATTTTGACATTGCATTTAAACCTTTTCAGCATGAGTTTAAAGGAATTGTGCCTGGATGCAGTGTCTCATTTACTCATTACTGTCACTGCTGTTTTCTCCCAGAAGTAAAGGGTTAAGAAAGATACACATATTTCATTATGGATTGAGGGAACACAGTGAGCAGACAGGACTATCTGCCTATTGCTCTAAGTCTTTGGCTGGGTTTTCAGTACAATGTTTTCCTCCCAGATGCTTTGGGTTTTCCCAAAGCACTCCTGGTTTTGGCTGTCTGAAGCTTTCCATCCCAACAAGCTCTTTAAGAGTAGAAACTTTTCTCCAATTCCTTGTCCCCTGCCTTTCCTCTCCTTTGTTTGGAAAGATCATTTTTTTCAGAGAAAAGGAACCCAGTGATCCAAAACATAGCAAGCTGGTCCCAAATTCTGCTTCCTTACTAGAATGAATGGAAAGAAAAATTCCAAGAAGCAAATATAGTGGAATTTTCTTTCTCTCATTTTTCTCACACTGAGGTGTCCCATGGGAGAGTAAGATTGTGTCTGAATCACCTTTTGTGTAAAGGCAACACTATCCATGTTCATCAGCTTGGGATATGGGTCAGAGGAGGTGAACTGGCATTAATTTTCAAATGATGTATATTAAATTTGTAAATTTACAACTTTAAGGTAGTTAATGAAATATCAAAATTTATTCTTGAACATCTACATATGAAATTATGAAAAAACACAAATTAAATCCAATTGTGCTTATCACTTCTTCCTTTCCCTATTTGGCCTAAAATCTCTACCAGGCCATGCCGAAGATCTTGCCTCTAGTTGTGAACATCTAGGGATTGGACTAAAACAATTGTGCTACTTCCGCCAAAACACTCCTTGTCTCCAGTAATATCTTTCAGGAACTTTTTATTTCTTCCCTCCGATGTGACTAATCATATTTACTGACATAAATGTTGAAACAATACTTTTGTTCTTTTGCCGTACTTCATTACAGAGTGAAAGTGACTATGCATGGTTCAGTCTCTAAGGATTAGCAACATAAATAAGCATATATTATGCTGGAGTCAGAACCTTTCCACTGTATAAGCAATACAATTACTGCTCTGTTATGCAAGAGCTAAACCTTAAAAGTCAACTTGTTAAATCCAATTTTATCTGTTTTTTGCCATTACCATTCATTCACCCATACCACAGAAGGTGGTGGGATTTTATTGTTTATTTTTTTTAAAACATTTCTGCAAAGATTTGACAGAGGTGCTGTATTGGCATGGTCTTAAAAAATACTGGGTCTTGACACTTCTCATAAAGAGGATTCTGTAGTCCCTGTACAATTTTCCCAAAAGGACTTCTTGTAGACGAATTCTATTATTCTATTGCTCTCCAGCTTAAGTGGGACTAACTCTGGAATGAAGCGGTAAATTTTGCCTGCAAAGATTTATACAGGTTTTTTTAATTTAGAATGATTCAATTTACATGTTTGTACTCTGGCAATAACCATTCCATTACAAGTGAAATAATTCAAATAAAGGTCACTATATCTTACATTTTAAGCCACTGTGAGTTATTAAATCATGTATATGCTACACCATTTTTTTGATAAAAACCCATGACAGGTATTCCTTATTTTAATGTAGATAAATACTTGGTAAAAATTGTGAAAGTAAATTAGGTTGGGCATTAAAGCACTTCTGTTTTTATTTAAAAGTCTATACTTTTCTGGAGACTGAATATCATGCAGTATATAATAATCTTTAACAAAGAGAATATACTTTTTTCACTGTAATATCCAGAATCATTTGCTATGTTAGACTCAGGACTGGAAAATTATACTGCTTTGACTATATAGAATAATTTATCACTAGAATCACCATATACTGCAAAAAGGTCTGTTCTGCCAAGATAGTATCATTAAACTTCTGTTCAAATTCCTGGAAAATATCACAGGAGTCTAGGAAGTTTGCAAGGATGCCTAGAATTTAGTCATAAAATACAGCAGCAGTGAAGCGTGAATGCAATGTCCTAACTGCGGATGTGCCATATTCTGTTTGACCCTATAAATCTGGTCCAGCTCCTGTTGTTCCAAGTACTTTGTGTCTACGTGATCACTTCATTTCCCAGTTCTGATCAGCAAGGATTAAATTACTGCCATCTGAGTACTGCTCAAAGTCTGTGGTGAGAGTTAATAGAAAAGCGAATTAGACTGATGGGCAAGTGTTCCCAGTCGAACTGCAACTAATCTGTTGATTTTCCTTAGCAGAGAGAAGCCAAGCCTGTAACATCAGGATGCTGTCAAGTCTTGTCTGTGCTAGGGCAGGTCCAGTCCCTCCACCATCCCTTTTAGAGTGTCCCTGCATCCACATGAAGGACAGCACCCTGATCCCCTGGGCTACAGAAGCTGGTCAGATGTGGGGTGCAGTCAGAACAGTAGGTTCCCTGACTTGCACCAGCCTGAGCCAAGTTGATCAGGTGCAGGGCTGCTCAACGGAAGACAGACCATCCCTGACTGCATGGTTTGCTTTGCCCAATGTTCCTTTTCCCTTCTGCCAGATAATCAGCCCAAACTTGTTTTACGCTTTCCCTCACTAGCCCTGGGTTTGCCAATTCTATGCTCTTATTAATTTTAGCTTGATGAGAACCTCTGCTAACCTGGCACCCCCTTTCACTGTACTTTGATGTTATTCACCCAAGGGGAGTTTCTAATACTTCCCTTTCACTTTGGTAGTTTACCCCACTGTTCACTATTGTCTTACTAGTTTTAGACTACTTTAGGTTCTGCCACCTACTTATCTTTGATTTTGTACAATGTCCAGCCAACTCTCACATTTTTTCCTTGATAGTTTGACCTCTGGCTGGGGCTCCCTGTCTGCCTGTATACCTGAACTGAGGGATCTCATTTTGATTACGGTTAATTACTTGTGTACAACCCCATGATTTGGGCTCAACAAAACTTTGTCTTATCACCTGCCTGTTTGGCCACACTCGTATGTTGCAGCTCTGCTGGTGATATTTTGATAGTGATTGCAGATTGGCACCTGGGCAGGTGAAGAAAATGTTGATCCCAGAACCGAAGAAGGGTTCATGCAGGTGTCCCATCACTAGCAGATAGTAGGCATTTCTCCCTTGGCCTGATCTGGAAATGGACAGATACCTTCCAGCATATGACCCGTGGCTCTGTTCCTTGCCGTATTCTCCCCCTCTTTGTACACACATGTGGACGTGGCACACATGCACACTTGACTGTTAAAGATTACTGAATTATAAATCAGAGTGATTAGGAAATGAGGGAATCAGTTACTGCTGCAGTGGTGGAGGGGTCTGTTGCATTTCAAGAATTTTATAAACCTACAATAGTGCAAACTTATCTTTCTTCCGGCTCTTTGTGCATCCTGTAGGAATGCTGGAATTACAGCAGTGACTCAAACCAAAGACCCACCCAGTTCACCGCTTTGTGTATCTCACAGTTTCAAATAATAGGTGTTTCAGAGAAATATGCTGAGTGAGACAAATGTGCTGAATGTCTTTAAGATCTTTTTAAGCCTTGTATCCAAAGACGTTTCCTGTCTATGGATAACCACTTCTGCATGCTCCCACCTGTTAGACCCCTTTTATCTGCTGCTTCGCATCCTTCTGAATGGGGAACACTAGAGCTGAAAGCAGTATCCTGGAAACTGGCCAATGCATTACAATGTATGGGGAGGCCATTTTCTTCCTTTCTCTTGGTTTGCATCTATAAACAGCACTTGGTGGTTTGGTATTTCAGTCAGTCTTTCCATGGTATGCGTGGCAGGCCTTTAACTAGTTAACTAAAATTTCTTCTAAATAATTTCATTGAAGTTTGTCATAATCTTCGTGTTTATGTTTGAACTTGTAGTTAGTTCAATGGTGTCCTGAAGTTAGTTTTGTATCTGTTTTTCAGAGCGGGTTTATCCTGGATGTATGTATTAACTGAACTGACCACAGCAACAGCTTTTCCCCTCTACTAGCTGGAAAGATAGGAGGCAAAATTAAACCTGACTGAAAAAGCTGATGCATTATTGTTTGGATGCCTTTGAGGAGCTGTGATAGGATTGCAGTGAAATAAAAAAAATTCCCCTGCTGTGGCCTGTCCTATTTCTAATCATTATTCTTCAACGCTTTGAGCACTGATTATAGCTTCTTTGCCACTACAAGGATGGATGCATTTGAGAGAGGCAAGGTGAGGATATCTCAAAGGTATACTGGCACAGTGCTTGCTGCTGCCTGTCATGGCAGAAGTGAGTGTAGTGGCAGAGTCTAACCCAATGTTTTGGTTCTCACTGGCATCACGCTTTTCACTCATGCCAGGTCATCAGCAATGGATCCCTAGGACAAGGAGGGAGCACTCTTTACAGAAGTGTTACATTCCCCAGGGCTGCCGCAACAGCTAAAGGCTTTTGTTCCTAAGGACTTGGTTTGTAACAAAACTTTTGTGCAACATTCTGAGAGTTTAAAGGAAAAATTAGTTCCAACAAAATCCTCATTAGCACAGTGAAGAGTTGTTTGTACAAACATTTGATCTTGGCACTAACATTGACAAAGAGGATTAAAAAGTAAACCAAGCCTTCTCAGCAGGTATCTCCAGACATGACAGGCAAAGAAGTGGATATCCTTATTAGAAGAGCAGTAAAGACATCAAAGGACACAATAAGCAAAGAGGCAACCTAGACTCATTTGGAAAAACTGTTTCTGGAGGGAACAGTTTTTCTTCTCACATAAATTTCCCATATCACTGGAAAGCTGACAGACTAACTTTTCTTTACATAGAGAAGGCAATACTGATCCATTTGACAAGGTTTAGGCATCGTGGTATAACCAGATGTGGAATTTCATGTTGGGATAGCCACAAACAGCCTGATACCATCACAGCTTTTGCTTTTCTTATAAGAACAAAAAAAAAAAAAAAAAAAAGAAAATGCATGGAGTGAGAACTAATTAATTTTAAAAGAGAACTAATTAATTTAAGGCTTAATTAAAAATTAACCTGCTTTAAGACCTACTGAGAAAATTACTGCAAACCGTGATTCAGCTTAATGTGGGCATAGCTACATCGCACACTCCATTGATACAAGCAGGTTTCAGACTGAAGTAGGTGGGATTCTTCCCCCTAGGCTGGTAGCAAATTCATGTTCTAGCAGGCTAGGTTACTTCACATCCTAAACCTGTAGTTTTCCTTCACCAAAGTACCACTTATACAACTATATATTCAATGTCTTCTCAGTAGTTATATATTTACCCTCACCCTGTGCATCACCCAAACTGTCAGTCTCAATTAATATTTCACACACAGGGAGGGACAGACTGATTCTCTTTAGCCTATTAATTAGAGTCCTCACCTCGGGGTGTGGGAGAATCCAGGATCAGACACGACTGTTGATGGCTTTTTTGTAACGTTGAACAGATCCAAGGGAGGGAACCAAGAAAAGACAGGGCTGTCGACCACATCCCACATGTGTAACCTAACCACTGAAATGCTATTAAATGGAGTCTTTCTGTGTCTATTTTTATAGTTAAAAATAACAAAAAATGACCCCTGAAGTGTTTTGATGGTATACTAATAGGAGAGGGGTTTTAAATAGCAGGATTTTTTTAAAAAATTCCTAATCTTTGAGGATTTGGGGAAGATTTCTCTAACTGAAGCCATGTGTATTTTCTTGTACACTGTTCATCAAGACAACAAACTTGGATCTTTTCTAAAAATAAATAATGATGTGAACAGTTTAAATCTTCAGGATCTACAGAGATTTCTATGTATCTCAAGGAATTTGGTTTAAAAATAGAAGTTCCCCAGTAATCTCTAGCCGTAAAGCCTAAAGCCACACAAATGCAACAAATAATTATTACCCAGGCAATCTTGTGCTTTTCAATAGCAGCTAGCTTTGGGTTGTTGCCTTTTTTCCTTAGCAAATAGCAAATTCACAATTACATGCAGTTCTAAAGTGATTGTGTGGGCAAGTACCTTCAGCCAAAAAAAAAGTGGAAAAGAGAGTATTCAAAAATGTTAAAACGTTCTAATATCTGAACACTTGAAATACTTTTGACATTTTTAAAAAGAAACAGTTCACCTTATGTTGAAATGGCCTTTTCTTTTTTAAATAAGTAACTGAAAAAGTGTGGGAGTTAAGAAAAAAGGTTAAGTAACCTTGAGACAAAACCAAACAGTTGTCTTCCAACAAACTCTAAACTTCAACTTGACCTGAATTATTACTTCTTCCTTGTACAGTTTTTGTTTCCCCTGAAACCTCTTTTTCTTCTCCTCTTCTCTGACCCCTCTCCCAATTGAACTGAAGAAAAAAGGGTCTCTTGACAATCAAGCTGAGTGCTTTAGTATGGATACTAAGTGAAGAAATCAGATTACTAACTCCATGAGCGTTTTCCAAGTTCAGTCAATTGTGAGTTCTGTTTGTGGGGGAAATGGAGGATGTCAGGCTGAAGCAGCAAAATATTTTGTTCCAGCTTTAAACTCCCAAAGTCAGAAGCAGTACTTTCACAGAAGAAATTTCACAAGAAGTTTGTCTTAATACTTCTTAAGATAACTCCTTTTCCCTTCCCTTCCCTTTTCCTGATCTAACTGTGAAGGTATGGGCCATACCAAGCCCTGGAAGGAAAATAGGGGAGGTGTTGCTTTGTATGGCTTCTCAGGGTGTCCTCTGCCTGTTGGTGGAGAACACTTATGGCTTCTGAAAACATTAGTCTAGTTGAATGCTCCACCACTAATTTAAAATTATGCTAAATTGAACCTGAAATATACTTCTAGTTCTGCCATCACCTTCCAGCTCCCCTTCTCCTTGGCTTCAGCATTTCAGTGCACTTTATGTATGCCCTGTTGACTGCGGGGAGGTCGGACTAGATGACCTTTGGAGGTCCCTTCCGGCCTGGACCAATCTATGAATCTATGAATCTATGAATCTATGTTCCTTCTGTAGGTTGGGTTGTGTCTGAGACTTAGCAAGTGAAGTACAAAGGTCTTCCAAAATGTTTCAGTGCTGGAAACTGTATCATTGGCTTCCAAACCATCTTCTTCACAAAGTGAACTCTAAGGGAATAATAAGAAAAATAGTAAATAGTACTAATATGGTGTATGCTTAATTTTAAATTAATGAATGTATAGTGAGTGATTATGCTTATTTAGATACTGTATCATATTTCAAAACTAATTTGCTTGTTCTTGCTTTTATGCATTTGTGTTATATATTCAAATTATTATATATTAGCAGCATATGTATGATTATATATCTTGCTTGTCTAAATATCTACGAAAGTGGATTAAATTCATGCACTAAGAATTTACATACTTATGCAGTCAGTAAATTAAAATATAGTAAATAAAAAACTACTCTGAGCTATGCAAAAAGTCTGATAGATAATTAATGCAAAGAACAACTTGAATTCAGTCTTTTTGATTAAAGAATGAAACTCTGCCACAAAGTAATTTATCACATACTGATGCATAAAGAAGGAATTACAGGAAATAACAATCTATTGCCAGTAGAATACCATAAACAGAAAGCAGCTTAACTCTATTGATTCTTCCCTCATCACTGCCAGTATTTTATTGTCACACATGACCGTGACATTTGGAGATAGACAGATAGATAGATAGATAGGCAAATATCATCAACTGAGTTACTGAAGCATTAGCATGCGTATCTACTCTATCTTTAAGTTTAGTTTAACAAGGATAATAATTAGCAGAGAAAATGTAGCAGCAGAACCTTCAGCTCTAATTAGTAGTCAGAATAGGTGCCTGGGGTTTCTGGCAGGCTTGACTTCCTTGCATTACAGCCTGACTGGCCTATGTTCACTGTCAGTAGATTAAGGACAATTTAGGTATGAGTGTCTGTGTTGCATATGCTATGACTGCAATTCGCAACCAGGGAGGATTGTTTTGGAAATAAATCTTGCAACAACTATAAAACCAGTTAAAATTGGTTAAATTACCTTACACATTGTGCTGGTTTTGGCTGGGGTAGTTAATTTTCTTCATAGAAGCTAGTATGGGGTTATGTTTTGGATTTGTGCTGGAAACAGTGTTCATAGCACTGGGATGTTTTCGTTCTTGCTGAGCAGTGCTTACACAGAATAAAGGCCTTTTCTGCTTCTCACCCCACCCCACCAGTGAATAGGCTGGGGGTGCACAAGGAGTTGGGAGGGGACACAACCAGGACAGCTGACCCCAACTGACCAAAGTGATATTCCATACCATGTGACATCATACTCAGTATATAAAGCTGAAGAAGAAGAAGGAACTGGGGGGATGTTCGGAGTGATGGCGTTTGTCTTCCCGAGTAACTATTATGTGAGATGAAGCCCTGCTTTCCTGGAGATGGCTGAACACCTGCCTGCCCATGGGAAGCAGTGAATGAACTCCTTGCTTTGCTTTGCTTGCATGTGTGGCTTTCACTTTACCTGTTAAACTGTCTTTATCTCAACCCACAAGTTACTCCTACCTTTTACTTTTCTGATTCTCTCCCCTATCCCGCTGTGGGGTGAGTGAGTGAGCAGGTGGGTGGTGCTTAGTTGCTGGCTGTGGTTAAACCACAACAAAAATGTATTCCATAAAGATGCAATATCAGATTTTAAAACTTTGTGATCTGTCTGCAAGGACCACTTCCAAAGTATGATTATCACCAAAACGTGGTGGGTAGAACTCAGTCTTCAGCACAAAAAACATATGGTTATAGGGTAATATGGCAAGATAGTTGTTGCACATGAGTGGGGCCTGATGATCTTTATCCTAGAAGACCTCAGAACACTTCAGAACTATTAAACTGAAAAGTAGGCACGGTACAGAAGGTTAAATACATACATATACACAGAAGAAACTTTGCTTTTTTTTTTTTTTTTTTTAGTAAAGAATCTAATAAATTATTGGTCAGGCATTTAAACTTCAGTCCCATGAAAGACAACTAGAATTAATTATTATGGTATCAAATATTTGTAAGCATCTAGACCATAAGAAAAAGATGAGTAGCAGACAACTGGATTCATATTAACAAGTCAGATCAAACCAATCTGATTCCCTTCCATAACAGACCCTGTGTTCTGTTCTATATCTTAACTCTCATAGGGCTCTTAACAAAGTCTTCTATAATGTTCTTGTATGGAAGGTAACAATATATGATCTGCAGTGAAGAACTGATTGGATAACAGTACTTGAAGACTAGATATCATTGATTCACTGTCAAACTGGAAGGGAGCATCTAGTCAAATTCAGCAGACATGTCACAGGTGAGGTCTTTTATCTTCAGTGTTTTTACTAATGATGCAGAGAATGAAATGAAAAGCATTAAATTTACCATCAACCCAAATCTGGGAAGCTAGAGCACATTTTATAATTGAAAATTATATTTGCAGATGGTTTGAACAAAAAATCTTTGACATTAAAAAACAACAAACCTCAATGAAAGAGGTAGGAATAATCAGGTTCAAAAGAACAGATGAGAAACAGCTAGGTAGGTAGTTGCTCTGAGGAGAGGCTCCAGGAATTACTGTGGAGCACAAGCCAAATGAATCTTTTAATGCTATGCAAGTGAACAGAAGATCGTCGTAGTGGAATACGTTTGCCAGACCACTGGAGTAATTCTTCAGTAATATTTTTCACTGGTGAGACCTCACCCCATTTCATGTTTCAAGAAGCACCTCAGGAAGATGTAAACCAAATGGAGCATGCTAAGAAAAGCAACAATAGTTTGTCTAGATATCTAGAGGGCGTTATTTATGAGAAAAGAGAAAGAGCTGCAGCTGTTTAAGAAAAGGAAGAAGAATCTGAGGGGGATGTAACAACTGGCTTCCAATATGAAAAAGCTCTTGCAAAGAAAAGGGAATAACCTAATATTCATGTCCAAAATAGATAGAGACCAGATGTAAATAGCTTTAAGTTGCAGCAAGAAAGATCCATGTTAAATGTGAGGAAAACTGTTCATTTGTTAAGTGAGACTTTCCAGTAAGCCCGCAGGGTCTCCATCACTGAAGGTTTTGTGAGAGCAGGTAATGAGGGAATTAGGGATGGCTCATCCTTTCTCAGGGATTGAGGATGAACTAAGTGACCCCTTAAAGGCTCTTCCATCTTTATAAATGCCCTTTATTTCTTTTTTTTTAAAAGCTTTTGAGGATTATTAGGTTTGTTTTTCCAAAGCAAGGAACACATTCCAGTGTTAAGTTAGTATTTCCAGTTTATGGTTTTGTTTTCGGGAAGGAGGTGTTAGCTGAGGTTCGGACAGTGCCTTGTACCTGTTATTATAAAAGTTTATGATGATTTGACATCTTCTTTTCTATTCATATCAACTCTAGGAGGTAAAGACGCTGGGGCACTAATTATGGCACCTTCACTGATCAGTGAGTCTTTAGAACTTTCTGCTGACTTAGACTCCTAAATTTCATTAGAAATCTATGAACGGTTTCATTTCCATGGAAGATTTCAAAAATTTTTTGAACTTTTGATATAATTGAGTTCTGTGCTAAATTATTATAATGTTTGTCTTCCATAAACTTTTATATGTATCTAGATCCATATTTAAAATTAAAACTACAGTAGACATAACACATCTTGGTTCTCTGATTGATTTTTGCAAAAGCAGACCCATATTGCAGCCTGCAACATAAGATGGTAAGAGTGCATCTGTTTTATAGGTATGCTCAGTGTCAATGGAGATAATGGGGTACATTTGTAGCTGGATTAAAGTTAGTCTTCTATAAGCCAAAGCCAAAATAGCACCCAAATAAAGACGGCTGCATCAAAAATTTTAGTAAAATACAAACACTAACCATTACTTACAAGCTGATGTATGGCTAATCAAATTTGAGACCAAGGCTCAGCTGTTCATATATTGTTGTACTCCAAATTTCTCTCTTTCTCTTAAAAATCTTGTTGCTCCATTTATTTATTATTTTGTGACTCTTTTGTGACTTTCATATAACAGACAATACTTGGAAAAAAAATCTCAGGCTATAAACAAGAAAATCCTAACTCAGTGGTCTTAAGGTGCAGCATTTAATATTAACTTTCTCGTGTAATTAGGTAGAAGCCAAAGGGTAATTATTTTACTTTATCTTATTAAAATAAAGTTCTGCACAGTATTACAGCTGGCAACAAAAGTCCTCTCTTTTTTTATTTAGTGTTTGTGTATAATTGAAGACAATGTCCTACAGATTGCAATCAAGGTTCCTGATTAAAAGGGAGAAAGAGGGTTGGGGGGAGAGGGAGGAAAACTATTATATCTCAGAAGTAGTTATAAAACATCTCACCCAGCAATTTCAAGTAGTAGATACAATTTTGCTTTTCTATTATAGCATAAAGTGTTTAGCTATACAAAAGCAGCTTTCAGGTGCTCTTGTACAATGACAGATAATTACTGCTATTGGATCACAGGGCCAAACTGATATCCAAGGATTCTGAGGATGCTTGAATTTGCAGCTACCTGTGCTGCCGGAGTCATGGAAAATAGTTACAGGGAGATAAATATATACTCAGAGTATTTTGACAGGCAGGTGCTTCTTGTACAATCCTCACTGTGCTCCCTGTATTTTCTTCAGCTAGTTTGATTGCCACTTGGCTTCCTTTCTACCAAATCCCTGGCTAATCTCTTCTATATAGGCTCTTTTGCCACCCTTATCACTGTAGTATCCTAGCAGCTGCCAGTAGTGCATTAAGCTACGCAGTAAGATGTCACATGTATCTCATGGTCAAAAGACTCATCTGCTTTCCAGGGGAAAAAAGAACCTGTGTGGACAACAGGGTGTTGTAGCAGGGGATCTTTTTTTTTTTTCTTTTTCATATGTATCCTATATTGTTTAAGAAATCTGGGCAGAAAAAGCACACCTTGCATTTGAGGTGGAAGTGGGAATGGTCACAAATGCTGATGAATTGGTGCAGATAAAGGATTAGGATTGGTTTCCTAAAGATTGATGGCCTCTGTCTGCCCCACAGAAGTGGCAAAGATAATTAAGGCTGAAATATTGTCTACCAGGATGAAACAGAATGTCTTTCCAGACAAAGATGACTGGAGTCTTTCTTTCTGGCTTTCTGTCAACCAGTGTAAATCCTTTAGCATTTCTATGCCAAGCAAAAGGTGTTTCCTCTGTGCCCTTGTAGAAGCCCAGCCCAGGTCTGTGATGTGTGCTGGCCACATCCAGGTACTCAAAAGTGAAAATTTAAGCTCCCGAATATGAAACTTTAAAAGGTGGTTTTAATTTTTTGGTTCAGAGTGAGTTTTTTTAAGGCCACCCAAATACACCGTAATAATGTATTTCAGCTGGCTTTTACAATTGCAATACTAAGTAAAATATTTCTTAGAAAACAGGGGGAGCAAACATCACATAACCATTGAACATGAGGAACTTGGACTGTTGTGAGAACAGCTATCATTCCATGAAAACTTTACAAGTAATTAAGTACCCCAATGTATTTCTCTGTAAATCATTCTCCAGGTACTTTGGAGCTGTGGAGAGAAGCAAATCGGTATTGCTACCTCAGGCTGCAGTTCCAGGCCTCATCCTGTATCTCACGACTGCCTGTCACATTTGGAGATTTCCTACATGTGCAAAAGAGCCCTCTCAGGGCTTTCTTCATTCTTCTGGGTCTGTGGTTGCTTTCAGGATTGATGAGATTTAACTGATGGAAGAGGATGTGGATCTATCCACCACTACTCCTGTAGGAGTAATAGGAGGAGAAATAGCACAGAAGACTTGTAGCAGTCTTAGGGCTGAAGTAATAGCTTACTTGTGATTAATACCCTGCAAAGGTTCCGCAATGATCACTAGCTGACAACCTGCTACTTTAAAGAAAAATCAATAAAAATAGATACCTTTGTTATCCCTGTGGGTTAGCACCTGTCATAATTAAGCTTATAGCCTAACACCTTAGCAGACACTGAAATTGCTTTCATTACATTTATTTCTGTCATCCATGGTAAGTCAAATTTACACTTTAGGTAGGACAACCCTCTGTCATAACTTTGTGGAATTTAATTTTAAAGTTTTAGACACAGGGAAATTGTCCCCATGAAGAACAACACAAAAGTGTTTTTTTTTAATGTTTAAAAGGGAAGAGCTACCACTTGTACCATTATTCATAGGTGATAAAGCTACACCCTCACACAGTCGCTGATCTGTTTTTATTTAATTTTTTAAATAAGCAATGACACTTCTGAAGTACAGGTAAAGGTTCAACAGTACTTGGTGGGTTTAGCAGACTTCTGAGAAGAGTAATTGCACGATTTCATTTTTCCATACATCATTCCCTCTAAGCAAATGGGGAAGAAGAGTCTTTCCCAACTATGATTCTCTTAGAAATATATTTTACTCATGAGGATTTCTGGAAGAAACCTTCTCTTCAGTGAAAAATATTTATGAGTTATTAACATACTCCAATTCACTTTTAACTTGTTTTGCATTAATCTTTTGGGTTACTGTTAATGACTAGAAGTGCAAAATTTCCAGGGTGGCAATACAAAGCTGCTGCCCCTAGAAAAAAGCTTTGCTGAATATGAAGTGTTTATCTGCCATTTAATAGCTCACACAAATATATGTAATCTTTAATAGAAGAGCCTCTCAAGATACAGAAGCCAACAAAGATTTGAATTTATCCTTATCTACAAGAGTTGAGTAAAGCAGCCACATTTAATTTATAATTCCTAACAATGATGATTGAACTACAGTTCATGTGCATTGAACTTGTTTTCCATCTGTTTCAGTTTCTCAGGTTAATATGATCAAGTGTGTCGAAGATCCCGGTTTCTTGTAATAAAAAGTTTAACACACCTGATGAAAACAGTATTATGAAGGATTTGGGTCATGCAAAGATAGAGAGATGAGACATGTCACAGGGCTGACTTGTCCGAAAGATCAAATGTATTATTTCACTGTCTAAGACCAAAGTAGCCACACAGAAAAAAGAGGACTAAAGACACCTGGAGATAAAATTAAATCACTCTTGTTCAAAACCTGAGTGCAATGGCAACAAAGTTACTCTGTAGAATTCCTAACCCCAATAAGATAGCAAGAATGCCAAAACAAAACTAATTTGGAAGAAAAGTAGAGGTGACAAACTAATGATAATGCTTGGCCAAGTCAGAGAAACAGTAATTCTCTATCAAGTAGCATATCTTCATGTCCAGAAGTAAGGCATTTGTAATACCTTTTTCTAAAATGATTGTTGTAAAAAAATGCTTGAAATAAACAGGAGCCTAAGTGAAGGCACTTTTATGTCTGGCAAGCTACAGAATGATATTTCATACCTTTGTCTAGGTTTTTTAATTTTGCATTAATTCTTGATTTGTGTCAAAATCTAATATCAGATGTTTTCTAATTTTTCGCATGCATGTTAGCTTCACTGTGTCAATCAAGCTGTTTTGGATTTTCAAATATCAGAATTTTCTATGTTGTAGGTCTCTAATGTTTTCAGTGCAGGTTCGCACCATAAAATTAGAGTTTGCTTTAATCTTTGTTTTGGAGTTGGAGTTTTTAATGTTATTGAGCACAAACATTCTACTGTGGTCATTCATGGTGAACTGAAAATACGATATATCAATGGTCATCAGAGATAGTTCCGTTCTTACATGTGGGATACCTTAGGGAGCTTTTTGTTTAAAATAGCAGTGCTATTTCTAGGTTTCACTAAGGTAGCTAACATGTTTACACAGTGATTTTTACACTTACAGGACACAAATACTGTTCCACAATCCAATGTAACTAGATAAAATTCAATAAACAACAACATTAGCTTAGGAAAAATGTTTTTTTAACAAAAAAAACTAAAGAAATCAAACTATTTCCTTATGCATATTTTTAAAAGAAATAGTTTTCCTGAAGTAGCAACATTTTACAAGAAACTCATCTTCAGCTTCCCTTTTCACCATGTTAATTAGAATGTTTCAGAATGAAATCTGCTGAAACAAACTAATTAAGCATGTTAACACCTTTGCTTCTCCATGTCTAATTGAAGGTCTTCTTGCCCTTGCCTTTGCTAGTCAGGAGGTTCTTTATTTTACTTTGCAACTATGAAATGTTGCTCTTACAATTTTTATTTTTTGAAGGCTTTGTAGATGCTAGTGTCAGTTATCCACATGCATTGAACAAAATTTTTTTTTCTTTTTTTTTCTTTTTCCAACTAAAATTCACTTTTTTGTTAATTAGCAGGTCAATATTTTGTGTGGGCCAAGACTACTATTTCTCTTCTGCATTCCCCACTCACCTGTTGTTGGTGAGCCTTTGGGCTTTCAAGGATACAAGATGGATTGACCAGCTGGGCTCATATGTCTAATCTACCATTCTGCACCTACCCCTTGTATTCAGCTAAATGTCACCAAAACCCATCTACACTTAAACCAACTTTATGTTTTCTCCGGGTTATCCAGTCAGGTGTCAGCCTCTTCCAAACCTTTATAAGCTTTAAAAGAAGGGCATGTAAAGTACTCAGGTGACATAGTTTGTTGGGTCAAAGTGTAAAACACTTTCATACAGAGGGGTTTCACTGCGTAGGGTTTCACTGGCTATTCCATAGCATCCTCTTACAAGAATAGTTTAAGTAGAAAAGATAATACTGAGAAAATACTAATTTCCAAGCTTTTCGTTTCTCTGTTCATGCTTCTAGCCCAGTCTCCTGTTGGCTATGAGCCTTCTTCACTTCTACTTCCATTCCTCCTCTTGTTGCCTCCTGAACTCTTCCTGACAACCTAGATTGTATAATTTAATCTACATATCCTTTTCTAAACCTACTCCTGTTTCCATCTATTGACACATGTCCCTAAATTCCATGAGATTATTGACAGTTGTTATTTCAAATACCTCGCTCCTAAACCCACTCTGGGTACCCTTAGATTTTGCACCTTTCCTTCATATCACTGGAATTCCTTTCCTTCTACATAGAAGAATGCACAAATCATCAGTTCTGTCATCTCCTTTGACTTGCCTCTCATCCGTTGCTTGTGTAAGTGAGACCTGTCATGAAACTATTCTTTTCTGGGGTTTTCAGCCTCTGCTAATATGGGAATTTTATATGAATTTTGTGTTATACAGTGCCAGGAAGATGTGTCCTGTCATCTTTACACACCACTTTGTCACAAGCTGCCTTTATCTAGGGGAACCACATGGGTTGAGGATTTTGACAGTTGATGGGTTACACCATGCTTTGCATGGCTTCCAGCTTACAGAAGTTTTCCAGAATTACCGCCTAACCAAGGCTTTCCTAAATTGGCATGAAAGAGAAGGGGTTTTTTTGTGAAATGTTTTGCCTGGGATGCAGTGAACAACCAGAAGTTGCATGAAAACTAATGGAAGCAACAGAGCTTTCAAGTGGTAGTATTTCTGTCTTTGCCCTAGTTTCCCAGTTTTTTTTCTGTTTATAAAATATGCTGCATGAGTCACTAGACATAGTAATGACTACAGGATTTACCCTACAGGGAAGATACTCTTGCTCTTTTATGGTGATATGACTTGGACTCTACAGAGAGGACATTTTTGTTTGATTCCATAGAAAAAAGTACATTTTAAATATATTATAAAAGACATTACAAAGCTGGGCACAATATCACATCTTTAGTATGTCTCATTATTTTGACTTTATATATTTTACCAATAATTTAAAATCTGGTTAAAAATGTATTTTTTTTTAAGAATTAGCTGATTAAACTCAGTACTGTGGATTTTTAATATTTCACTCTACTCTTCCTAATGTACTCCTCCCAAGACAAAGGTGTTCACAGGTTTCCATTTTTCATATTTGCTTTGCCTAATTTTTTCATCTTTTAATATATTACTTTACTTTGAAGGTACCTGTAACTTAAAGGGTTTAAATTCTCTAAGATTAATTTCCAAAACAAATACAACATGACTTCACTTTGTACAGTGACAGTCTCCACTAATCTGCTTCAGAGCATCTAATCTTAGCCAGAACTTTCCAGTATCACATTTAAGAAGAAGAAGAAGGGATGATTTGGCTTGTGAATGACAAGTATTACTAGGAATAAGGAAGAGGAATAGATCACTGCAGAGATTAAGGGATGTCCATTCCAAGCCTCAAAGCTATTTTACAGATGAACTCTAATTCTTTTCCTGACCCCAACATTTATCAGAAGTGTCTCAGATAATATGAAGAAAATTGAAGATGAATTTAAGCACATTTTCTTTGCTGGAAAATAGAAAGAATGCACATTGCTAAGTACATCTTTAATCTCTAACAAAAGGCCAATATAGTACTCGGCTTTTTTGTAGATATTTTGCTTCAGAAAATTCAATAATGTCTTTAATTTCACTCTTGAGCAAAAGCTCATATTATACCTAATTTTTCCCATTAGAAAAGTGTTCAAACCAGAAAAGAAACTGTAGCCCCAGAAACAATGCTTGCTGTTTACAGTGTTCAGAAGATGCACTTTAAGATAACAGCCATAGCAATTTGGATAAAGCACTTGAATGGAATTTTAGTCAGCTGCATGGTTTAATATTTAAGTAACACCTGACATTATTGGCCTACAAAAAAGAAGAAAATACCCTACTGCCTGTACTCATGTAATCTGAAGGAATTTGTAATTCTTTGGTCAGGTATAAAAAAATAACATTATTGTCAAATAACATTTACAGAAGCTGTGCAGTTCCTATCCATTTTCATGGGATTATTAGCACTGATGTCCTAAGTTTTTGTTCCCCACAGAAGAAATCCCAAATGAAATTCTAGATTTCAAGTTCCTTTTGAAAAATAGTGAAACAGTCTGGGAGAAATCCTAGCAGCTTGTGCTTAGATCATGTAAATTAGTCAAGCATGAATGGGCTAAAATGTCTGAAATTGTAAGTAAGGTGATGTTTTCAGAATCTAGCTTAAAAGTGTAATGGGCAGAACCAAAATCCTGTCTGCAAAATTCCTAACCTTAAACACTAGAGATTCAAACTGATCTGAAATTTATTATATATAAAATTGAAAACAGCAAGGGAAACTTCCCTGAATTTGAAAGACTATTGGCAGTGAGATTCTCTGTGATGCCCAAAGGAAGCCCATGGAAATTATTGCTTATCACTAGAACTCACCTGCCCCATTCCAGAGATAATACTGATTTAAGTCAGCTGCTAGTTTTGTTAAGCTACTTTAAGAAATGGACTGGGCAGCATAATTGCCACAGAAACATGGCTTTTAACCACATTTATGTGGGTTCTCATCAGAAAGCATCTCAAAGAAATTTTTATCTGGAAAACTTATTAATTACACTATTTTAAATTAATTCCCTCTGTTTTTTACTAGTTTCCCTGTTGCCAGAATTCAGAAACAGTACTCTATGGAAAGAGGCATGCAAACAATTCAGGCATACAAGCCAAAGGTACATCCACCCCACAGTAAGGATAAAAAATAAACATTTAATCAAGGTACAGATTTAAGTCAGGCAGCTTTGCCTTGTTGCTGCAGCTTGTTGCTTCTTACTGCTGCCTTCACCAGAGCCAGCAGCACCCACTTGGCATCAGAGGCGGCAGGAGACAAAGATCTGCAGTTCTGAGAAAGGAGTATCCAAAGGGTACATGACTGCTTCTGCAGGGGGCTCTCAAACCTGGGCATTTCTCATGGCTACCAGCCAGTGCGGTGCGCGAATAAGATTCTAGGGTACATTTAGAGAAGCAGAAACAGTCAGAACTACGCGATATTTTAAAAGGGAAACCAGTGAGTAATTAAGTATATACTTAGCTTTAAATACACAAATAGCTTTGATTAATTTTTTAAAAGTGAGTAATCTAATCACATGTGTGTTTGCAATAATATGATGCTTTAAAATAGAAAGAGATTATGTAGCACTGCTACTTTTGGGCATTGGCATGGTATTTATACTTGCTTTTTAAAATAGAAACTCTCTAAGATTTAACAAGTGTTAATAGTTAAATATATAATAAGTCTTCAAGTGATGTATGAAATAATACCATCAAGTAGGAAAAGAAACTTGAAACAAAAGGGCAAATTCCACGATATACACTAGACCAATTTAAGTCTAAATTTTTCCAATTCACAGTCAAGCTGAGTAACTGGAAAACTAGAAAGGGTGGGGAAGACTTGTACTTCTCAATGAGCAGTTTGCTTGCAACAAAGAATTTAAAAACAAATTGGAAAAAAAATGAACTGTCTGAATCACTTATGATATTACCTCTCTAAATCAGCTTTTGAACTATGCCATTTCGTGTTTCTGTTAGTGACATGAAGGAAAACACAAAATATCATTAGTAAAGGAGTGGGATATCATGATAAGGACTGATCACCAATACAAAGCAGTACAGGTAATTTGATTTATAGATATGGTAATGTCCTGGGTTGAGAGACAAAGGACTAACTTTTCTTCTAATGCTGGGGAAAACTGCGTTTTTAGAAGACTCTGGTGTCTAAATTAGTGTCTGAATTTACTTTATAGCCAGTTAGGCTCTGTGGGATTCAAGGTCTTAGTGTTTTCGAGCTTTGCCAGGTGCAGGGACGAGGAGGAGCGAGGCCTGGACATTTGACCCAGGCTGGCCAACAGGATTATTTCATACCATGAACATCACATTCAATATGAATTAGAAAAGTTTGCTGCGTCGTTCTCTCCCTTGATGGCGGTGGTCCAGACAACTCCTTGCCCCGGTGCCACACCACTAAGGCCTTCCCTTCCTCCTGAAGCCGTTGTGCTCTCAGTGTCTGACATTTGCTGTTCCCTGCTGGGAGTGCACAGCCTCCTGCTGATAGAATTGGCTGAGTATAATTCTTGTATATCTTATATTAGTATCAGGATTAATACAGGTTCTTTGGCATTATTGTTAATTATTTAGTCTTATTCTATTAAATCTATTTATATTTCAACCCTTGTGTTTGTGTTCCCTGATTCCCCTTTCCGGGTGGAGAGGGGTCATCAGGTGATAGAATAATTGTCTAAATGACAATAAAGTGTTATGGGTTTTCCGAAACCATAACAAGTAAACCACTATGTGCTTCAATAGGGGACAGATGCAAGACACCCAGTTTTACATCTAAAGCCAAGGTGCAGATAATTGTTTATGACAGGAAACTCTATCCCAGGAGTAATTACTCGTAATGAGGTGTTACGATCATGGTGATAGCTAATTGTCATTCCAATGAGAAGCCTGGGATAATGCTGTCCTTCAGGATGTAACTGTTATGCTACTGAAGTGAACGTTACTGAAATGTTTTGTAATTTGGATGCCTATATTTCAAGAAGGTTTTTGAGAAACTAAACTGGGTTTGGAAAAGAGCCAAGGCGTCATTAAAGGGTTAGAAACTATGTCTTACAGGTAGACATTAAAGGATCTTGATCAATTTAACTTATCAAACAGAAGATTAAGGAGTAATTTTATCACTCTCTAAGTGCCACAAATCAGATAAAGGATAATTCTGTCTAGAAAACAAAGAGTAATAATACCAAATGCCTGGAAGTGAACTTAAACATAATGGTACAGAACTTTGTGCCTCAATGCTGACATTGAACTAATGTGCCAGTTTGAATGGGATAGGTGTTATTTACTGGGACTTAACCAAGGCCTGTGATAGACACTGTACAAACAGTAGTTCTAAAATCAACATGAGGAGCTTTTCTGGTAGGTACTTAACTTCAGCTTCAAGCATTAATTAATGAACTCAAATGATGGAACTTTTGTGAATCAGGAGTTTGGAGATTAACTAAATTCTCTCAGCTGGCTTGAAAATCGGTGAAAACTGTCATCTTCATTGCTAGTGAACTGAATCACCCAAACAAAATAATAAAATAGAGGGATAGGTAGCAAAAGATTAAATGTGAATTGAAAAAAGACCTCTTTAAAAGAAAATTCAATTTCCTTTATGATAAATATAGTACACTAGTTGAATTCTGATTCTTCAGGGGAATGATTCATCAGTGTTTTTGATAAAAATTTCACCAAGAAGTGTTTCATGTCTTTCTGTTTGGATAGAAAACTAGATAGAACTTTGGGACAGAAATTCTTCTTGCTTTTAGTGAAAATTGATTACTGAAAGTTAAATGAAATTACCAAATCAGTCTATAAGTTTGAAATAAAATTTCTCTGCCCTATTTTAAAATCATTAAAGAGAAAAAAAATCAGTTAGACTACCTTTTACTGTTGTTTTGTGAAAGCTTATTGTTTTAGATTAATTTTATTTGTAGTCAAGCTGCCTTCTTTAAAGAAATCTATTTTAGAATGGAAGTATTCTTAGTGTATATATAAACTAGTGTGCCCAAACTATTTCAGACATATGGACTTTAACTTTTGATTTCTTCTTTCCTAATTCCATTATTCTTTCTCTATTTATTAAATTCCTTCTCCATTTATAAAATGGTAAGTAAAGTAAAGCAAATAAATTGACCTTTAAAATGGAAATCTTGTAGGGATTAGTTTCATGCTTGTGTGCATTTCTGTGTTGGTTTATTTTGTTTCAGCTAACCGCAAGCAATTAAAAGTACTTGTTGAAAAAAAAAAAACACCTTTTTATGTGTATTATAAAAAGTCCTAAGTCAAACAGTTTTCTCCTCTGATTAATTCTGGAAAGCAAAAATGAACGTTTCAGTTCTGTGTCCTTATAGTCAAAATTATCTTTATGAGAATTCCTAGATGTTGATCATGTAGTGGTAGGACAAAGGTTTAAAATCTAGAATTTATCTCCCTGATTCATGAGAGACCGTAAGTGCCCACAGAAGCAATTCCATGTTTAAAATGGCTGGAAAACTAAAAATTACAATGGGTATTATTGAGCTCTGAAATGTCCTGGGGCTTCATCTTTGATGTTTGCGATGGACTTCTTCCTGGCAAAGAACTAATGGAGAAAATGTTAACTTTCAGAGAGGAACTGAGATTAGATTTTTAAAACTGCATGTGTAACTTAATCATGTGGAAATCTCTTCTCCACAGAGATTCAATGGGAGGACTTCAAACACTAATTCTTCAGCCTTCCACCTTTTTCAGAAAGTTATAACAAGATACTTTCTAATTTCACTCCTCTCAGAAGAGCAGCAGAATGCCCTGAGTGGCCTAATTGGCTTATATTGTAAAGATCAGCTCCTGGAAAATCCCATGGAACTGCAGTAAAATTAATATTACAGTTCTAATTTATAGAAGCATAACGAAGAATTTCAAATATCATTTATGAATACTTATGAATAAATAATTTCATTTAAAAATCTATTTGTAGCTAGAATCTGTGCCCAAAACTGTGCGAATTGGACCAAAATTATATATTTTGCTATCAGTCTGTGGTAGGGCAAGTCAGCTGCTACTGAAGCAAAAAGGAACTGATAACCTGAACTTGTGTGAGAGCATTACAGACTAACTCAACCATAACAGATCTCATATGAAGTAGTTAGTATAACAGAGCAACAAAGAAATGCATTATCTCTGAGCAAAACAAAATAGGAAAAGAAATAGCTGTCACAAAATAAAGTTAATACCCATGAGATCAATGTTGAAAAGGATGAATTTCTTCATTTTACTTTTCTTTCCATAATGACCAATGGCAAAATGCTGTTGATCATAATAATACTCATTATATAGGATATCATCTAACATACTCTTCCCCCATTACTCTTACAATTTCTAGTCAAAGACCGCTTTAATCCTCTATCTGAATACCGGGATCTAGAAACTCAGTAGAAAGCAATATATATATATTCATTAGTGACAACCAGTATGAGGTTGTCTCTAAAGCTTGCATTGTGCTTAAGTGCTTAACTTGGATTTCCCCCAAGTCTTTTGATTCACTTAACTGCTATATGAAGACCTAGGAAGCTGACTTAACATATAAATGTTCACAGCAGAAGGCGAAGGCAATTCCTTTTGCCACTGCCACCTAAGGACTTTAGAACTGACATACCACAGCTATCCCACTTGTGACCTTACTAGCATGTTTCCTCTCCATAAATGCCCACATTTTTACTGCCTCCAATATCTTCTTTTGCATGGATGCAGAAGAGGTCAGGTCATTTTTTTATCTGTGACAGCTTTTCAGATCTTTCTCTGTCCATGCTCTCTCCCAAAACACTGTGGTGGTGTTCACTTCTCCAGGAGTAAGGCTAGCTCAGTATGAAACTATCTCTGTTACAATTATGTCAGGAAATGATGCCTTGTAGACAGAAAGGTGGTAAGCAGAATACCATAAGGCTGTGCATGTCAGAGAAATAAGGTGAAGGAATTGTACACCCTGAAAACCAAGAATAATATGAAAATAGGTCAATCTTGCCTTTCTTTTTTTTATGTGGTGCAGATAACATTCTTTATTATGAGCATGCAAAGTGAGTGAATGTGTGTGTATGTTGGCATTTAAATAACTTCAGTGTGCCAGAAATTCCACCTCTCCATTTCTTGCCACAAAGTATGTCTAGTTCTGGGCCCTTTCCACATGCTGGTGCTGTGGCAGGGGTTGGTAGACAAGGGATATATCAAATTAAGCATCTGAATAACTAATAAAATCTTGGGGTTTTTTTAGTGGTGGGAACCTTTATTCTATCCACATGCTATGACATGCCTGTATTCCTTTTATGTTAGACTTTCTAAGTAGTTCTTCCATTATTCCTATATTTATTAGATAACATTTTCTCTTTTACCTACATTCTTCTGAAACTACTCCTATTGTTAAAAGCCCCAAATAGTCTATGAAAAGGTAAACATAAATTCAAATGTGTTCTACTACCAGCTTGAGATATATTAATAAAATATTTTGATCTAGTAAATTTACAAGCTAATAAATGTTCAGCATGAGAGTTCCCATTTATTGCACATTTATTTTCCAGTTTAGTTTTTAGTACTATGTAAATTTTAATTCTTTTTATTAACTATTAGCAACCCTCCTGGGCAATGAATACTTTGGAAGACATCCTCACATGATTTGTAATAATTCATAATGTTTCAATGAGAAAAAGCACTTCTAAAATGTGTGCACATATAGATGTACTTACTGAAAAAATTGAGGTGTGCTGGACAGTTATATTAGGAAGGATCAATTCAGTAGCTTCCCCATGCTCTTTCATTGCTAGCTATCTTTATTTCTGGTTTTAAAATGCTTTTTTGTAAATAGTGTGCAGTTAAACTTTTATTTTTCTTTCATTGCACAGTTCATTTTCCCCATTGAGTCACTGCTGAATATTCTAATGGTAAAACTGAGAATGGTAACTTCACATTTGATTGTAGTGGAAATGCAGTGCACAAAGGCAATTGTACATTTCGGCTTTCCCCTGCAGAGCAGCAAGGTTCTAATTTACTCTGCTGTTTAGTTGTGGGTTGTTTGGTTGGGGTTTTTTTCAAATTTAGCAAGAGTGATAATGATGCTTTGCAATGGCATCTCTGTATTTAAGTGATAAAATTAGAAGAATCTTCCCTATGAGATACCATTAGCTGGAACATTTCTGCTAAGTCATAAAACTTACTTCCTGTGCTTGATTTAAAAAAAAAAAAAAGAAAAAAAAAAGAAAAAAAAAGAGGAAACTACATGTCTTTTTGTAACTGTTTACAGAATCAGAGAACACTGTAATCCCCTGAATGATTTAAACTGTTGGTTATAACCTATTGGTTTTCTGTACGTGGTGAATATGCATCACCCACCTATCTTGAATAGAGAGGCCCCAATAAACTACATAAATGAGCTTTGATGACTCTTCTAAATTATCCCTGATTGCCCTTGCTTCTATTTGCATGGATCTACTACATTTGCTTTCAAACACAGTGTACTAGGGTATATACTACTAGCTGAATGGCAAAACTGTTCCAGGGAAAATTCTTTTTTGACGTTAGCAGTGTGAGTTTCTCAAAATACAAGCCAATCATAAGCTACATCTTTGCTACATAAACACAAAGACACTTTTAACATACGCTCTTCCTCTGTGTTTATCGAGTACCACTTAAATGAATTATTGAATAATTCTTGCCTGTTTATTTTCACACATTACAAAAACTATTATAATGATTTAGCACTCTTTGTTCAGTAGAACAAGGAATTGCAAAAGTATCAAATAGGATGTCCCTTGAGAGGTACTTTTTACAAGGGCATCAAGTGATAGGATGAGGGGTAGTGGCTTCAAACTGGAAGAGGGGAGATTGAGATTAGATACCAGGAAGAAATTTTTCACTATGAGGGTTGTGAGACACTGGAACAGGTTGCCCAGGGAAGTTGTGGATGCCCCATCCCTGGAAGTGTTTGAGGCCAGGCTGGATGGGGCTTTGAGCAACCTGGTCTGGTGGGAGGTGTCCCTGCCCATGGCAGGGGGGTTGGAACTCGATGATCTTTAAGGTCCCTTCCAACCTAAGCCATTCTATGATTCTATGATTTTTAAATATTTTTATAATATGTTATAATAATAGGACTCCCACTTTTACTCTCCATGCCCCTGTTAGTTATAAAAAAATTTTGTGCAAGGTCAGTGGTATTAGGAAACCTGTCTTTCATGGAGTGAAAAAACAAATCTGTCTGTGAGGAATCATATGCATGACACTTTTTCTCTTTCTCTCTGTATCTGCCTTTCTTCATTTTAATTGTAACTTTTTTTTTTTTCTGCATAGAATATTTTTGACATACACAAATTCAAGCATTATTATTTGCATTCTGATCATGCATAACTATTCTCCGTCTTTGTTGCTTCAGCACATGCAGTGGAATGAATGACCCGGGTTTGATGGAGACTGAGGTTTGGGTGAGAGCTACCTGGTAGAACTGAAAATTAAAAAGATTAGAACAGAGCCTGAAGTTGAAAAAGGTCACTGGAAGAATTGGTATGAGTTATAAGGTTACCTTTTCTGAGGACACAAATTCTTTCTTTATAAAGCAGCTAAATAGGTCAGGAGTTATAAATTTACTATCAAAGCGTTCTGTTTCAGAGGAAGGTATGGGCTTTGGTGAGGGACTCCATGTGGGTTTTAGGGCTAAATTTAAAGAATTTTAGGGCTTTACATTGCATTACTACCGTAGGTAACCTATGTAATGCATCCTACCGTAGGATTTAGTGCTTTAGTACTGAAAGTTTAGAAAGTCATCTGCAGTCTAAGTGAAGGGAGCATGAGAAAATTTGCAAGATTACAAAGCAGAAACTGTAATTTTCTCCTCTTTCAATATTGGGTTAGTGCTAGAAAGGTCAGTTTAAGACTTTTCTTGGCCCTGGTGGTGTTCATATGGATATGGAGCAGCAGACCTTGCAGTCTTGACATGGCAGTGGATCAGTTACTGCCATTAAAAAGAACTGCAATTCTTCCTCTCTGGCCAATTCAGCACCTTCTGACAGCTCCCTGGAGCAAACAGCCTCATGTTGGGTCAAACTGGCATCTTGTTGCCATGGAGGTGGCAACTCCAGTCACCTGGTGAGTTCCTCTGGAGTGAGATGTTCTGCATTGCAGCAGGATTCAGCCCTGGCTGTAGATGCAAGACTGTGGAGGCTGAAAAGTACATATTAAGGTTTATGGGTAAGTTGCTTAGCTGGGCAGAGGAATTAAATTTAATGTTAAGTTAGCTAGGCACCAAGAAGCTCCAGTTATTAGCTAGGAGCCTGGACTATTAGCCATTGTGTAAACATGTGGTGAAATGTCTGTCCTATTTTATTTTCTAAAGTATGTGCATGTGTCCGAAATGACTTAAGAAATATGTATTTATTAACTTTCTACTTTCATTTTATTTCACCTATTTGTTCACCACATGAAAGTCAATAACGTCCACAGAAATTGTTTAAACAGTATGAGAAGTTTACAGTTTAGCACTTGAAAGGGTGTTTATTCCCTACTTTTGACACAGTCTCTTGATACAATGATATGCATTCTTGTCTAAGAGAAAATAGAGCTAAAAAAGCATCAATGAAGCCAGCCAGGGAATGCCATATTGATGAACTGCATTTTAAACAGTGGTAAAAGTTGCTTCTCAGAGGGCAATATTTAAAACCGCAAGTACTAAATTGACAGCGTATACTCCAAGGCCAAAAACGTAATTCTATAAATGTTTATGTGCGTATTCTACCTTATCCTTATGAGTAACCTTGTTGGTTGTCACTGCACTGAGAACCTACATCTGGAACACACTGAGCACTGGGTGCTCAGAGCTTCAAACTCTCAAAGAAATGAGTGGGAGTTAATGGGACCTTAGAGGTTGTAGTGGGACCTTACATTTGTACCAGACTAGGAGTGAGACTTGCACGTGCTTCACTGTATAAAGAAAATATTCCTTTATCACACAGAAAAATGTTTTTTACCATTTTACTACAAGTATGAAGAAAGTGCCTCAGCTTAGGGCCATAAGGTTAATTTTAAAATCTTACACCTTTCTCCCTGACCTACTCCTTCCTGCCTAGCAGTCCTTCTCTTGAGCATACCACTGTCTACAGTTTTCACCTTCATCGTCACATATATTACACGTTACCGAAACATTTGAAGATTTGTGATAGTTCCCTCCCCAAATATGTGAGCCCTTGTGGGACAACCTTTCCACAGAAGGATAAATTTGGCCATATATACCACTTTCTGTTTCCTTTAGACTTGATTAATGTGACGCTTGTAAGAATGTATGCAAGCATTAATTCTGATTAACTTTTATTGCACTGCTAGCATGTCCTTAACTTTTAAAACTAATTGCCCTTGTTCTTGTGTTTAGATTTCTTTTATAAAGCGTAGTTGTCCATGACTCTTGCTGCAACATTTTCAGACACATGGATGATGTAAAATTTTCAGAGCAATCAGCTGGTAGAACTTTTACCTGGTCGCTTACCCAGATCAAACTCTTGTTCAATATAGAGAAAATTCTGAGATGCAAAAGTTTTTGACATCTTTCCATACACTGCATTTTGTAAATGCTCTTTCTAAGTGAATTCTGGATGCTTTCACCTATATTTAGAAGCTGGAATGGGTGCCCTGAACCCAGTTAACAAATTCTCAACGATATTATTAATAACATGTCTGATATGAAAAGACCCTTCTGTTAGCTGAAAGAATAAGTTGGCCTTAAGCCTGCAGTCATTCCACTTTGGTACACAGCTAGTTGCAGAGCTAGGCTTTTGTTACCTTGGCAAGCTTCAGCCTCATTCTTTCCTTGCATTCTCCTGTATGTGTGTGCATCTTCTGTCTCTAGTCTTGTTCTCGCTTTATTAGCTCTCTGAAAGATACTCTTTTGTTCTGTATTTGCAAAGCACTTGGCACAGGAGAACTGATCATCCTGAACATGGTACCTAGGCATTAAAAGAATATGCATATTAAACAATCTATTTTCTTAAAAGCCAGCTACTATATTGGGGTGCACTTTTTATGTGCACAGAACTGTTTTGATTACATGGGATGCACAGGGATGAAATTTGCAATATATAGTCCATATTATGTTCTCAGAAATGTTAGAAAATAAGCAGGCACAGTATCACAAGCAATTGAGAATATGTTTCTCAGGATTCATGCTACCTTTAAGTGGCACTTGTTATCTTATCTTGTGGTGTGTAATTCCAGGAGGATGAGAATGTATGTCTTTCTACTATCTGCTGACAGCAGGAGATAATTCATCATCCAGTAAAGCTCTTTCCATCCTAGGTCTTGGCCTAAATCCAGATTGTCCTAGGTCCAGAATACACTGGCTTTAGCTAGATCAGCTTGTAATTGGCCTTTGGCTAACTCCTGTATGAGCCCAGTCTGATACTGGGTTGTAACTATTCAAAGGTGGTTTATTTGATGCTGGCTAGATTAGCTTGTTTTCATGGAAAAGGAAAATAATCATTCATTTTCTAGCACATTTCAGACTATGTTGATTTTTTTAAAAAGTAAATCAAATTATTAGACCTTGTATAGGAAAAAAGAAAAGGTGATAAATAGGGGACCACCTTACCAGCTCTTTTGACCTTAAACTGTATGAATTTCATCCCTGAATAAAACTCCATCTACTTCAAATAGGCATCACGTGCTTCTGTCAGTGAAGGTGAGAATATGGTTGCTGGACTTGGGTTCAAAGTCACCAAGAGGACTTAGGACAGCTCATCTACGATGAACAGTTTAAAGACAGACTGTTGTTGCTTCCTACAGTCTGCTACTTTCCGTTACAGAATACTGGATGATAATCAGATTGTAGGAAGAAACCAAATTACCAGGAAGGAGTAACACCATGCCCACTTGTCACAGAGATATTGATAATAGCATTTAGCAACCTCTAGAGTTTACTCCTTACTTTATTTTAAGGTTGCAAATTTATCCATTTAAATATGCATGAAAATCAATACCCCAAAAAATCTTTATGCTTGAATAGGCCAATTTAGCTACTTTGGCAGAATAACAGTATAATTTCAAGTGCTTTCTCCAAAAATGTATTTAAAATGAAGAAATAGGACTTCCACAGTTTCCTTCAGGAGTCTGTTCCAGGTAATAATAAAAACCCAGTACAGATGAAGTAACAGGTCAGTTTGGTAACTAAGTCTTAATCCTGAGTCTTTCTATCCTTCAGTGATGCAGAAAGAACAACATGTGCTTTTCAACCCCAGCTTGACTTTTCAAATATGACAGTTTAAAAAACTTTGAATAAATAAATGGAGGAAGTATTAAGAAGAAATTAACACAGTATCCTCCAATGTTACTGGCAGCAATGTCTTTTGACATTTTACCTGTGCTTGGAATATCCCGTCACCTTTGTCAATCTCTGGTCATTCCAGTGGCTTTTGGATCATCTTGATCACAACAGTACATTCAATTGTCAAATATTACATGATGTGATTCCTTTATGAACAAGTTCAAAATGGCACTTTTTCTTGCCTTCAGCTTCCCTCCGTGGTAGTCAGTTATACCAGCTTTATGGCCTCTCTGTGTCACTGAAGCAGCCCACAGAAGCTATATAGCAGAAGGCCTTCCCCAAGTCATAACTAATCACCAAGTTGCTGACTAAGTTGTACTGTGGCACTTTTCATAAGCTGGGGAATCTGATTGTTTGTCACTGGCCAAAGACTTTTTCCTTACACCATGGTGTTGGACACTGTGCTACTTGCTAGTCTTGCTTTTGCCAAGGATTTCTGCCTTCAGAGACACTGTCTTGTGTATGCATGGTGATTTATTCACAAGAGTTTGCTGTCCTTTACTGAATGCCATTTTAACATTAAAATAAAATTTAATGGGTATTAAAAAAGGAGCAAATTGGGGGTTTTATTCTTATTTACAAGCTTCTAGGAATGAAATGTTACCAGGTCAGACCAAAGCTTTTGGTGTTGGAGCTCCATTGTGCAGGAATGATTTATACAAGAATGCTGTCAGATATACTTTATTGTGGCCTCCAAACAACTTTATAAAATATGCTGAGCTGCACAGCACTTTACAGGCACTTGCAGATTTCCAAGACTGTGCTAGTTCAACTGAAGACTAATTACAGATTAGTTTGCTGATTATTAGAAAACAAAAGTTTCTGGATAGCTGGTAGATAGAACACCAGAATGGAAGCTCATAAAGATTTCTTCTTATAGGAGCTATAAACTTTGTATCTTCCCCTCACATATTAGAAGTCTGGGGCTTTTTTGTGAGTTCAGAAGGCTGCTTCAGCTATTTGGAAGTAAGTGCACAATAGCAGAACTACACTGACTGAACTAACACTGGATGGCTGCTAGGAATGGGAAAGGATGCTGTCAGAAGGCTGTTCATGTGGACAAGAGCAATGCCATTCAACAGTGGCTGGATTTCTGGTGGTAAGCCAAGAATGTTGAATAAACTGTCCTCCTTGCTTTTGAGGGCTAAACATCACCACCACCACCCCGAATACCTGGCAGAAACTGCTGTAGTGAATTCAGAAGAGAGTCATTTGTTGTCAATACATGCTTTTTTCCATCCTCACTAATAGAGAACTTCTGAAAGAGGTGCGTGTGATTTTTCATAACTCCTGTAACAACAGGAACTATGTATGCATACTTTAACAAGAAAGGACTGAGAGATCTGAGAAGCCCCCCCTTCTTAAATTGCTACTATTATCCCAAAACGCTTAGCATAGCCTTCCATACTAGGGCACTGTTTCGTGAACAACTGTAGAATTGTATCACTGCCTGAAAACGTTTTTCTACTTGAGACAAAAGTATGTTGGAATATGTTTTTATACATTTTTGAAAATACCATCAGTAGCTTTTTCCTGTGTTGTTTTTGATTTTTCTTTATTTTAACTACAGACCTTTCATGAAAGATGATTCTTAATTATAATTACACCATAACACATGTCAGTTTTGGGTACTTTACAGAACATTGATGGAAAATAGGAAATAATATTTCCTATAATCTGATGAGATTTTCATTATCCTACTTTTCTGCTACCTTCCTTGTAAAACTCCTGTTGACTTACGTGGGAGGAGAAACAAGCCTGGAATATCCATGCATGCTACCTTCATGGTGGGGAATGGCCTGAAGTTGTGACAGGAGGGGGTTAGATTGGATATCAGGAATAATTTCTTCACTGAAAGGGTTGTCAAACATTGGAACATGCTGCCCAGGAAAGTGGCTGAGTCACCATCCCTGAAGGTATTTAAAAGACGTGTAGATGTGGTGCTGAGGGACATGGTTTAGTGGTAGGCTTGGCAGTGCTAAACTAACAGTTGGACTCAATGATCTTAAAGGCCTTTTCCAACCTAAATGATTCTATGATTCATTGACGTTATCAGCTCTTTATTGTGTCTTAAAATAACTCTTTTCCCATACTTGACTGACACCTTTATTGATGTAAGTCTTAATTACCGGTCTTTCTGGAGTCTAACTCTTAGAAGTTCCTGTTAAAAGCTCTCCTCAGAAACACCCTAACTGTGAGATACCAGCATATCTTCTAGGCACAAAGTGGAAAATAACTGAGCATGTTATAAAAATGTGGGTTTAATCTTGAATATTGGGACCTTTTGACAGTTGTGTAGTGTGTACTACTTGATTTATCGGGATTCACATGAAAGAATGGCGAAAAATGGTTAACAAACCAAATTGTTGCCTCCTTTTCCCATAATGTAAAAAAAAAAAAAAAGAAAACAAAACAAAAAAAAGCACAAAAAAATCCACCAAAGAAACCAAACCTCAGAAGAAAGAAAAATCCTATGTCTAAAGTTTTGGATGTCATTCCTTCTGCTTTGTTGGTCTGTTCCTCTCAGTCTGGGATAGACTTAATAAGGTGGTAGACAACTTCTATCTCCCTACCCGCTTTTCTGTATAAATGATAAGATTATTGCACAACAGTAAACGTGGACAAAGTTAGCTATTGCTCCTTTATATCCAGCTATTTGAGGAGACAGAGGGAGTTGAGCTGTCACATCAGGAAGCTCTGTTGAATGTTCTTAGGCCTCCTCTCCAGGACACAGATACTTTGTGTGAAGGTCCTTGTTGTAAGAATCTTTTGGTGGCTGAAACAGCCTAAGTTAGATGCAAATGATAACCTTACTGTTAAAATCTAAAACCAGAATATAGGAGTCCAGCTCTTGTTTCTGCTTCTCTTGCTACTCAGCTTTCCACCTGCAAAATGGAAGTAATAAGTTTTCTTTTTCCCATCATGCTTATGCTGTATATAATTAAATTATTAATTATTTATGAAAAAGACTGCTTTCAACAGTCTTTTGTCTTCAACAATGTTAATAGCATCACTAGGAAAATGAAACCATGGTCTCAGCTTGAATCTCAGTTGACTGTTGTGGGCTTTTTGATGTGCAGTTGGTCTGAGTAGAGAAGAAGTATCTCCCATTGTTACCTGTTGTAAGAAAGGAATAATTCTAGCTCACATGGTAGAGAATGGTGGTTTCTGTGCAAACTAGTTATGGTAGTTTTCAGCTAGCTCTGATTGCTTTGTGCTATTTGTGCTGCCTGTTCAGGAATTAATGCAGATATAAAATATCATTTTTATCTAAAAATACGTCACTTAAAATCTCAAGTGAGAGACAATTCTCTACATGATTACTAGTCTTCTCATTGATATAAAGTTCTTAAAAAGCTTTCACTCTTTCTTCACTTTTCTGTCAAAAGGAGCAAAAATACTCCCATGATTGTATTGCACCCCACTTTACAATTATATGCTCATACTTAAAAAACATGACACCATAAGTTATTATAGTCCTTAATTAAGAAATCAAAGGTACCTCCTTGATTCGGTTGTTTATAAACTGATTTGCACTATGCCATTCTCTCAGGGCTTTGATATATCTCAGTATATGGAAAAGTATTCTCATTCTACTGAGAGGATTTCAGGGGTTTATTGGTATGAACTAATTTTTCCTCCTCTCTCTTTATGCTTATTCAGAACATTGCTGTTGATACCACTGAAATGCATCCTGATATCTGAAAATCACAGCAATTTACTTGTTTCTAAGACCAGACAAAGATTTGGGGGGTGGAAGAGAAGATGTCATTCCCAAATCTTCCAGTTTTAAATCTTCCAGAACAGAGACCATGCTAAGCAGCCTCTCAGAACAACTTCTAACTTATTTCCTGATAGAGGTTGAAAGCCACAGGTTTTGTGGAATTATGTGTTTGACAGCTTAAAGGTCAGAAAAATAATACCTTTAACTAAATACTTGTTTTACTTTTAATTCATAAAAGAATATGTATCAATGGCAAACCCGTGCTGATCTTGAAGCTTTTTTTCTCTGAATTAAGTAATTATGCTAAACAGACACTGTATTTGGATTACTTGCTACTGTTTTTCAGTTTTTCTGGATGAGTAACCATTGGCTCACCAGGCCTTCTTAGCATCCATCTTTAACTGACCAGTCAATACTCAATACAGTTCTACAAGGTAAGCTGGCACCTGCTTACCTTTTCCTTGGAGGACACCTGTCATTTAGCAGTCACTCGCTGGGAACAACCACTCTACTCCATGCCCTATTAATTCCTTCATGTTATCCATTAGGCCAGGCAAAGGAACTTGCTGCAGTGTTTTTTATAGCAGATAATTAGGTAACATGAAATGAGGCAACCCACACTATTCATCCACCTAGGACATTACCACCTTCAGTGCAACCCAATAAAATATGACAAACAGACCTACAATGGGTGTGGTGGATACTAAGCCTTTTCAGTAAAAAACATTTATAGTATTAAGAACGTGAAAAAAAATTATTTAAAATTTTCTAGGCAGTTGTCTGCTTCAGGGTACTCAGAGGGGGAGGAGAAAGCAGAGTTTTAGGTTAATTGTTCTGCCAGATCAGGGGTAGAAGCCATCAAATCTATTCTTTTGGCCATGTTGAAGATACTCTTACAGCCACCCTCAGAATGCTGTCTTGCGTTGCAGCTATAGCTGATGCCAGAAGGGAATGAGAAGAGCACACGTGTGATCTTCATCTTTGTAAATCTCACCTAGGTGTGGCAAAGTTGAAAACAAACAGAGAAATAGATAGCTTCTGCTGTGTAGAAGACTTGAGTTTGATAGCGATTCTTCACTGTACACTCTAAACAGGCTTCATCCTTCCCATCTCTCATGGTGCCTTGGCGATGTGTGTCCCCGACCAGCTGGAAAACTTAGTGCCTTCCAACAGAAACTGCTCGACACATATGAGTTGTTGTGACAGTAGGTGGAGGAAATGAGACATGGGGGAACTGGGAGAATATCACTGCTATGCTTTCCGTGTTCCAGTTGTTCTGCTAATGCCCAGCCTCCAAGGAAAATGAGAATAAAATATAACTAAAATATGGTACTCTGGCAGTGTTGATATAGACAGTGAAAGGTAAGTATAGAGGCATGTAAGGTCAGAGTAGGAAAAGGGATGTAGGGGAATCTTTTTGTAATGCAACAGAGAGTGAACCAAAGGATTTAGATATGAAAGGCGACAAGGTTATCTACAAAGTTACAGGCAAATACTATCAAAGTGGCACTACTCAAGATTTTCAGCATCTCTGTAATGAATTTACATGCCTCTTTCCCAGAAGTTAATGGAAGACATGTATCTTAAAATCTCAGCCACTGCTTAGTCATCATTTTGCCTGTGTCAACAAACTACAGACAGTAAATTTTATGATCAATTATTTGAACTCACAGGGAAAAAGAAATCTTCTTATGGACACTGGCAAACCAGACCTTCACACTTATAAGCCTCAGTCATGGAAAGGTTATTCACCAACAAATGGGGCCCTCCAACAGCTGAAGTGGCTCTAAGTCTTCGTGCTAAGACCTAATTGAGCGGTTCTGACCTTCTCTCCAGTAGAGGGCAGTGACAGACAAAAACTAACCGTATTTTCAAACTTAAAAATTTGTATCGTGGTCAATATCAGCACGTGGAGGAAGTCCATGTAAGCATGCATATAGTTTAATGATTTCACAATGTCAGTCGATACGATGACCCCTTTCACCATCAGTCAAAGCAAAGAGAACTTCCTCCAAGCCTTTGGAGTAATTTGATAAACTACAGATGGTTGAAGATATTAATACTCACCTCCCCAGGCCATTTAAAATGTTTCCTTTCTGATTCCTACTTTTCTGACCTGGAAACTATTTTGGAATATTTTTCTTCCAGACTTTGCTTTCTTAATTTGTTTCTTGTTCCCCTACATTTGTTTACTGTCCTTACTGAAGTCTTCTGCTTCACAGCCTCTGCTCAGCTTTGTGCATGCCATCTCTTACACAGCCTGGTGAAGAATCTTTGCTCCCATCTTAGAAATCTCCCCTCCAAGTTCCATGTCTTCTGAGACACCCACGAGTGCTAGGACTACCAGTACAGACAAGTGTGATGCCTAAAATCAAAATAACTAGTGGCCCACAAAGACCATCTACATCATTATGTAAAGCAGCCTGAATTTCTTATTCCTCCAAGATGCAGATTTCTCTAGAGCAGTTCAAGAGTTCCCTCGCCTACCCTCTTGGACCAGCCAGACTGAAGTCAGGCAAACAAGGAGCATACAGAAATTTAATTAAATGGTTTACATTCACAATAAGGAGTGTAAGTAAAAAATGGAACAAAATCTCCATGCTGGCTTTTATTTTCAGGTCAGATAATTTTATGCAAAAATGTCTCCTCTTTCCTTCTTACTCTTCAGTCTTCAATGGAAATTGAGTCTACTTCATTTTCTGGAAGTTTGTATGAAGCCTAAAAAATGTTATCTGTTTTCATTGCTGTCTGCTTCTACTAGCTAATGTAATCAACCTGTTTGGTATAAATATTTTCATAGAACTATCACACATAACATGACTAAATCTGCTTTATAACTTCACAGGCCTACGGAGGGCAGGCTATATCTTTACATAATTACATAGGAAAGATTACATAAATTCTCCTATTAGGTCTTTGCAGACCATCATATTTTAAACAGCGGATTATGCCGGATTTGAAACTAGTTTAACAATACAGTTCATGATGACAAGTCAAAAAATTCTTGCTAAGATATAAACTAATATACTGCATAGGATACTGCTGTATGTATAAAGACAAAAAAAAAAAACCCACCCAACCACCTGTAGTGAACCCTGTACTATTTAGCTCATTTACCTGAGTTAGCTCAGATTCAGCATCTGTGTTTCAGTTAAAGAACTGAAACGGTATGTGTACTTTTATTTTATATAACCAACCAAACAAATGATACGGCTTTGGGGTGCAATTTGGGGGTTTTTTAACTATATCATACTGACTTGATTTACACAACTTAGTAACAACAAATTCTGTCTTTTTGATTTTATTGCAGGACTTCTGGGAAGTCTGAAAATATTTTATTGTGAACAGCCAAATCTTAACAAGATGGACAATCTTTTCAGTGATTTCCTCTCTACACCACCTATTATGTTTACAACTAAAAAAAAAAACCCAACAATTATTTTTGAATAGATTGACCATTTTTTTCCCCACTCAATTGGTTGATTGCTTGCTAATTAACATAATTATCAGTCATCAGAATTTCCTAGTCTACCTAGCCTGTAGACGTGACCTACATTTCTAATTAAGAATATCAACAGCACTTCTTCCTTTTCTCCTTGTTTTAATGCTGAGACATTAGGTCTATACTGTCTACTACAAAGAAAGAAAAAATTAGTATAAGCAATACACCTGATATCCTCACCAAACCTTTTTTCATCCTTGTCATTTAATAAACCTTTTTTACTACTAAGATTAACTTTTAGTCCATACATACTACTTATTTTGTACAAAGAATAAAATCTCAAGGACATTTCTCACAAACTTTTCCTGGTTTGGGGCTTAAAGAAATCACATCTTGAAACTTACTGGCACAACCCACTAGTAAATTTAGGACTATAAGAATAATTTGCTCATTCTATTTTAGTTCTTTCATGAATTGTACGTCAAAATCCCATTTATATGCATATATGTGGCTATATATCCAAAAGTTGTTTTACTATTTAGCAAATACTTGATCTGAACATATTATCACTGTTAAGTACCTTTTAGTAGGTCACATAGCGTGGTTGAAATTTGAGTGTACCTGACTGGACACGCGAGTATCAGGGTATCTGCACGGATTAGCAGAGCCTTTCACCGCGTTTTCAGTTTCAATACTGGCAAACATATATATTTACAGTTACGTCTATAGTTCCTCCAAACGCGCAGCCCGCACTCCGCGCCGCCACCCCCCATCCCCTCCCGACCCACAGCCGTGCCGCCGGTGTCCCCACGCAGGGACAACGGGGTGACCCGCACACTTTGGAGGGGGGGAGTCCGCCTGTCCCGCCCCTGCCTCTGGCTGCCGCAGCACCCCCAGGGAGACACCGCGTCCCCCCGGCTCCCACCCTGCCCTCCGAGGGGCGCAACGCTGCGGGCAGTCCCGTCCTCTCCCCGGGGTGGCAGTGGCCGGTCCCGGGGGGCACGGCTCGGTACAGCACCCCTCGGGTCGGCCTGTCGCCGCTCCAGGAGTCGCCGCATCCCCGTCCCCCGCAGCGGCCGCTGGGCAGGGGGACATCTCGGGCGCATCCCTCGGGCGCTCTCCGGGTGGCGTTTTTGGGGGCAGAAACGTAAGGGTGGGTGTTTTTTCAGCGGCTTCACGGCTGCCGGGGTGCAGCAGGGTCCCCGAGGTCCCCGAGGACGGAGACCCTCCGAGGGTCTTTCAAGAAGGCACGTCCTTGGGAACGGGAGGGGAAGGGCGGGCGTGCGGGGCCGGCGCGGAGGGGCAGCAGGCCGGGGGGTTGCGGTGCCCGGACGCCGTAGTACCGAGCTGCTCCTCCGGTGGTTGGGCTGGGGAGCGCCGGGCTCCTCCTCCTCTTCCCCCCCCTCCCCCCCAAGCAGTGCACAGCCGGGCGTGTGACTGACTCGTCTCCCCCCGATTCTCTCCTTTTTTTTTTCCCTCTCCATGGGTACACACACCGAGATACGCACATGACAGTAGTTGGGTGCAAGAGCCGGTGCATCGCCAGGAGGGCTGTGCTTCCACTCCGGGCACGCACACGCACACGCACACACACACACACACACACGCTGCTGATGCTGCTGCTGGAAGTCTTTCTACACGGGGATTAGCAGCCGCCTCTCGCTCTCTGTATTTCTCTGTCTCTCTCTTCTCCTTTCCTTTCCTTTCCTTTCTCCTTCTCTCCCTCAAATGCTTGACTGACGGACGGCGGGCAGAAAAAGGTAAATGCTTGTGTGGTGCTGTTTGCTGACAATACCGGTGGGGCGATGGTGTTCTGGCAGCGTGCTGCGCCGTACTCCCTCCGCTCGCCAGGCAGGCAGGCAGCCGTGCCCTCCCGCCGCGCCGGCGGCTGCCGCTCCCCGCGGCTCCCCGGGACGCTCCGTCTCGGGGGATCGGGTTTTGCCGGTAGAGGTTTGGCTTCCCCAGCCCTCCCCGCCCCCCCCCCCCCCCCCCCCCTTCCTTCCTCCCCCCAGGTATGCCAGGCAGAGAGGTTCCCGCTATTGTGCTCCTAGCAGTTGCCACCGCGGGCTGCGAGCGTGTGGGACTGCTTCGCGGAGGCTTCGCGGGGTTGATGAAGGTTGCTATTAATTGCTGTGTGCGCGGAAGAGAGAGCGAGCGAGCGAGAGCTTTTCGCTTCGGCAGGGAACCTGTGCATTATTCAGCAGCGGCTGGAGAGTGGCAACGGGAGGACCAGCCCCCCCCCTTACACACACCCCCCACCCCATCCTTTGCTGCATCATTCAAATGAGTAATTTTTATCTGGCCTTGCGTTGCAGGGCTTTTATAGCCCCATCCGCGGGTGTTTTAGCAGCCGACGACGACTGCGATCCTCCTTCCTCTGCCCCGGGGAGGAAGCGAGCCAGGCGGGGGCAGCCGCCGCCCCTCCGCCCCGGGCCCGCCGCCTCCCCAGCCCGGCGCGGGGGCCCGACCCGCGTCCCGCCGCGGCCCCCGGCAGCCCCGCGAGGGCTCCACAACTAGTTCTCGCCTGTTGTTCGGGCCGAGTTTTGTCCCGTGTCCCTCCTGGGCAGGACGAGAGAAGCTAGGGTGAATTCTTGCTTCTTCCCTCCCAGCCCCCCCAGCAAAGCCCGTGTGGTGCGGGGCTGCCGAGGAACTCGAGAGGGGGGCCCGCCGAGCCCGGTGGCCTATGCCGCCGTCCTCTCTTCGCCCGGGGACAAGAGGCGTTTAGAGAGGTCCCTTATGTAATTACGGCTTTTTTTCCTTCTTCTTGTCGTTGCTGTTACTAAACCCGGCTCAGGATGCCAGCGAGGAAACTGTTACACCGTGCTGGCTTGTGAAGGAGGTTGATGGTTTTATTTGATCTTGGAGAAAAAAAATTATTGGGTAATTAATATTTAACAGTGGGCACTTCCGTCTCACACATTATCGATTTTGAATAGTCCCGTTTCATTCATGTTGGCTTCTACACCTGTCAGAGATATGTAAATACACTGTTAAAGACAGGAAGCCCCAAAAAAGGGAAAAATAGTAACAGAATCAAAACTGGTGAGAATTGTAGTGAATAGCATATAAAGTTATATTTACTAACACAAAAAAAAACCCCAAAGTAGTTGTTTAACCTTATAGCCTACTTAGAAATAAAAGGTAGGTGTGCTTGTAGGCACGGTGTATGCTCAGCCGGTTGTGTTGGATTGTTATTTCAATGTTAATACACCTTTAAAAAGGCAACACTAATTTCTACTGGTATATGGGTCCAGTGTGTACCCTTAAGGTATTTCCCCTCACTCAAAAGATGTTGCAAGTTTGATCAGAGTATATATTTAAAGATAAATTTACTGCTGATATTGTATATTTCAGAACTATTAAAATTAGATAGCGTAATTAATGAAAACATATGGGAGCAAAATATCCTGTTTCTTAGGCAAGTAATAAAGTAGTTTCAAAATAAAGGGTACAATAGTGCTCCTGAATTAAAGTTTTTTTTTCTTTTTTTTCTTCACCAGAACTGTATAGGTTAAATGTACTTGTTTAATTCAAGGCTCATTCTGGTCTATCTCTTGTGGGATTAACACTTGCAAGCACATCAATGTAATCTGTTTGTGTTAGACTTTGCAATGTTGTCCTTTCTGTAAAGGTAGTGCATCTCAGTACAGCCCTGGCTAGTGATGTTGCCACCTGGAAATACAAAAAGAACTGCATGAATAATTAATTAAATAGTATAACAAATAAAGGCAATCCTGTACCAAGGAACAGTAGTAAGTAGCCTCCATGCAATTTTTTTGGTTATAATTTTCACTCCAGTCTCATACCATCCAGTAACTCAAGTTTTCATCCAAATTGTTATAGACAGGTGCAATACCCTCAGACTGCCATTGCCGTTTTAAGAAGATAGCGCTCAAGGCACTTTGACATGAGATAGTTTATTCATCCCTTAATCTCTGTAACCAAACTTAATTTTTACAGCATCTGTTGTATTATGTCTCAAGATTTAAGAAGACTATTTTTGTCAGGGACAGATAACTAATAGTTGTTCTCCTCATGCCAAATTTTGCACTTATGCACAAAGCTCATCCAAAGAAACCTGAAAAGGGGATCTCCATGGTAACGAGAGCGAGGATTTTCTCCCTCACCATAGGTCAAGACTAGACGCCTACTCATTCCTTAACTTGTAGCAGCATTCATTGGCACCTTCCTCTTTGTGGTTATTTTGTCTACTGGGGTGTGCTTTTACTGTTGTCTCATGCTTCCAGAGAGAGCTGCCCTTGAGAACGATGCTACACTGAATGAGCACACCCTCCATATCTCTCACCGCTTTCATCCTCTCTTCTGCTTGCATTGTATATCAGCTTTTCTATACCTATACGATTTGACTATGATTTTTGATTTGAAGACCTGTCTTGGTTCTGACTACGTAAGACCTCCTTAGTCCATTTCAGATGGAAGGATGGTCATCTCCTTTCCCTCTTTCTCTTTTATTTATCTGTACTCTTTTTAGACAGAGTATCCCCATGGTGTCCCAGAGGTTTTGTAGCAGCAAAAGCAGTCTACCTCTTCTCACCAGGGAGCAGGGCTTAATTTTATTTTTTGAGTTAGTATGTGATATGTGATACCAGGATTACTGTTTGAAGATGTTAAAGACAAAAAGAGTTTCTTTTGCCCTGACTCTGTCATCACAGAGCAGTAATACGGAGCACTGCTTCTGGTGTAATTGTGGGGTGGTTTTTTTTTTTCCTCTCTCTTTTTTAAAGAACTGTCTGCCTAGACTGTGTCTCTGTCCAAGATCAGATGAAGTGAACACATTTTATTCCAGATGATCCTGTAGTCAGATACTTAAAACTTTCACTGAGGAATATAACACATTTCTATTCCCCCTTTCCTTTCCGTATTCAGTTTTTGTAGATAAGATCTCAGGAGAGGATACCAAATGGCTTTTTGAATGGCTCCCTTAGGCTGCTGGTGCACCAGGTCTCTCTGGGCATATTTCCAGTTCTTTTGCCTTTCCCTGTGACATAGCTTGGGATAATTTGAAAACATCTGCTAGAGCAACGATCTTAATATAAGACAGCAGTCATCATTTGTCACTGAGCAATATGTCATTTGTGACTCTGTAATTGGAAGACAGATGCTAATGCTGACTTTGGCCTTCTTAACTTGTCTTGTTGGCAGATTGTCTATAGAAACACTTTGCAGTGCTTTGAAATCATGCAGTGTATTTCTACCTTTCTGTATCGCTATGTTTGTGAAAGAATTGCCTGTGTCATTTGAAAATCTGCTCAAGAAACCATGATAGCAGATAGTATATTCATAATCTGGCTTGCCAAGTAAGCTTGACTTTCTGCATATCTTTAGTGTCTTCTGCTAGATGAGAACCATTTTTGAATAGCTGTCTGTGAAGCTTGTCCTTTAAGCTTCGTATATGAGAAACTTCTGATCTGATGATGCCCTGATGAATTTCAGTGGTAGCATTTCAATGAAAGTCCCTCATCCCAGTTGTTTCCCTCCCTTTGACAATTTTACCATCACTTTTAACTAACTGAAGAGGTCTTTATCTTCTGATTTCTCATACTAAGGAAACTAGGAGTTTGGGAAATGGACTTCTGACTGTGTGAAGAAAATGTTCACTTCTAGATATCTAGACCCAGGTTTTGAACCTCAGTTGCTGTGGTTCAGATTACAAAAGCGTGTGACATCAACTCATAATCGAAGATCTCAATAGTTACAGATGATGTCTCATATCTAGATGATACTTTTTTAAGCTTTGTGGGCTAATTTCAAAGGTAGCTTGCAGCAGCTTGAGTTGACTTGCAGCTACTTACAGGTTTCAGCTTCTTAATACCCTGATGTGCTGATGTGGTGCCTGTGCTGGATCCAGTCAAGGATTCCTTGAGTTTTCTTTTGGGGAAAGGGATGATAAGGGGATGAGGATCTCAAAAAATTTTGGCTAAGAATTGTGCTTGAAAGTCAATTTCACATTCTGGGCATAAATCCTCACTGAAGGCAATTCAGGGGGCATGCTGATAGGATGGTAGCCGAGATACTTTTTCAAATGAAAGAGAGTGTCTTTTTCAGCCAGCTTCCGGTGCGACTTCTGCTGCTAATTCTGTGCTTGTACACACTGTCTTCCCATGTGTCTGTTTAGTTTTGCAGGTGGAACAGGACATTAACCTCTTTTTAGAGGTCAATAACAGTAAGAGACAATGATTTGCAGTCTCACCTCCATTGTGGTAACTTCAGTTTTAGCAATGTGCATCCAACATTGAAAGTCAACATTGAGAATTAGTATCTCACTACTATCCTGTGATTTTCTTTTGTCTTCTCATAAAAAAAAAAAAAAAAAAAAAGAAAAAAATCGAGACAAATGGAGATGAAATCCAGGCTTCTGGGGTTTGGTAGTGGTATCAACAGTATCTATTCATGCATAACTGGACAACAGGCAGTGTGCAGTTGCCTTTGTCCAGAAGAAGTACTGAGAGTCAGCATGTGCCATGGACACGCAGTATCTCGCAGATGTCCAATGTAGACAGGAATCTTCATCTTCTTTCCAAACTACAGCTGAAAGAATTTTGGAGTCCTTGCAGTATACCATTCACATAGGGTGAACTTCGTTTCGTGGTTTGAGGAGAAAGCAGCTTCTGGGTTTGTGGTGCTGGCACTGCATTGGCGCAAATGTTTCACAAGGATATTCCTAGTTGCCTTCAGTCTGTGTCTTCTGGCTATCCATTCATCAGGGGTAGTGCTCAGGCATGGTTTTGTCCTTTAAAGTTGTCAACAGCTCTGCATCTGGTTTACCTCCATAATGTTGTGGGGTTTTGTTTTTCTTTTTTTGGTGACTGCCTTTTAGAATGTGACTAAATTCGTTTTCAGATCCCATTTTATAAGAGGATACCACAGGAAATCATCCACCTAGCTGTTCCTTCCAACAGATCTTTTCTTTGCAGAGAAGTGCTTATTGTCAAATGTATATATAGTTTTGTAAATACTGATGAATATCCAAATGTAACTTTTAGGTGGCAAGGGGATGGCAAAGTAGAATAAATAAGGGAAAAACCACCACAGCAAGGAATGAAAGAGGTAGAATTAGAAGAATTTATTGCTATTTTGTACAAATAAAGTATTGCAAGCATCGTCATGTCAAAACAATTTAGATTAAAAATGAATGTTGATTCTGCAGTTCTGTTTGTGGAAGAACTTTGGAACCATAAAATGTAATATTTGGGGAGATTATTCAAATGATTTTCTGAGAAAAATTATCCCAAATACCTAAATGGTGTATGTCATTTAATAGTAACAGAGAAATAGTGCTAGCAATCACTAGATTAGTGGTACTTTGAAAAGTATGGTATGTATATCACTGTATGAAATGAAAGGCTCTAGAAGAAGACATATAATGTCTATTTGGGAAGCACTGCAACTTCTAGTGAAAAAGATGGACTTCTTAAAAAAGTAATATGGATAGCTATGTGATAAACTTGAGAGGAATTATAAACTGAAGATGGAACCTTTTTCTTACGCGTTTGGATCTCTCATCATTGGAAACAGGGACAATGAGCGATTTTTTTATTAAAAAAGAAAAAAAAAATCAAGCTACTGATATTGCACTCAGGAGAGTCTACTGCATGGTGTTCAAACCAGCTGGCTGTCCTCTTGTCTCAGAAAAAAATATTTATGTTTTTAATTCCTGAAATATTACAAACTTATTCATGTGAAAACTGTGGTTGCATCTTCCAGTTTGTTTTGTTGGGTTTTTTTTCATTAGTTCAAAAAAACTACTTCAAAGACAATATTCTTTGTAGAGCTGTTTCAATACCCCTGCAATGTCATTTACAGAATTGAAGTGGCGGTAGTTGAAGAGCATTCATTTCAACTTGGGTAGAAGTGTGAGTTGATTTTTGTATGTAAAAATTTTCATTTTTCATTTTTTTTTCCAACCTGCAAATCTATGTGGTGCTTCTTAACCGTACTGTGATGGTGTGTGGTCTGACTTCCATAATACTTGTATGGTATTTTACATCTCTATAGCATGATATAAATTTACCCACTGGGAATGTTCATGCTGTAATTGCAGAGAGAGTTGTATAGCAGAATTATATATGAACAAAGGTATTTATGCATGAAAAGGACCATTTGTTTGCTGTGTCGTATGCTAATAATTTCTCAGTCAAGGAGCAAAACCAACAGCGTGAAGCCTGTGAGACCACTTGCACATTACAAATATTCTAATAAGCTCAATTGAAAGGACATTTACTATTCAATACATATGGTTAAGATCTAGCATACTGTTTATCTTCAAATAAAATGTATTTTCAGAAAAAGGGATATCTTTAGAAATCAGGATCAGGGCAGATAGGAAAAAATTAATCATAATTTGTGTATTTCTAAAACCAGTTTTTAACGATTTAGACAAACATGAGGAAAACGTATTCCCATTTTTCCAAATTCATATGAAAAAAGCCTTGTACACTTAGCAATGAGATCTTAAATGCAGAAATAAAAAAGCTAAACACAAGGAAGTTCTACAGTATTCAAGTACTTTGGTCATTTACAAAGCAAATACTATGTTAGGTACTTCTAAAATCAGTGCAGCGTGCAGCAAAATAATTTATCTTAAATTGCCTTCTAGAGGATGTTTCTGACAGAACCAAGTCAAAATATGAGAGTATACTGAAGTTCTTGACCTGACCCTTTGCTCTTTATGCTGACTGACATTTTGAACATGAACTGCAGGAGCAGGTTGCCTGCCCTGCAAAAAGCTGTGTGAGGTTTTTAATGTTGAGCACCAATTAGTCAGGGCCATATTGGAGGTTTTCTTCATAAGAAGAAATGCTGAAATGCAGTAGCAACACTTTTGTGTGTTACACTTGTAAAGCCCTTCTCAAGACAGAAATATTTGCTGAGAGATTACTCAAGGATCACAGCATTTCTGCAGGACCTAGGAGGAATGAATTACGTCATGTTTCTTTATTCTAAATTTCTGGTGCCTCCATAACAACACACAGCAGAGCATGGTGAGAGAAAGATAAAGGTTCATTCTGGTGCCCATTTCAGTGTCTTTTTGAACTAAAAGGAAAAATTTCACCTACAACAAGAAGAAAATTGAGGAATTGAGTTCTGTGTGTCCAATAATCAATTTTCTATCAGATTAACACATCTATAGAAATGATAACTTGCTTTTTGCTATTCAACTTATCTGTAGTTTGCATCCTGAACTGCTATAGGACCAAAAATAATCAGAGCATTTTCCCAAGGACTTGCAGTCTCTGTAAGAACAGAGAAACGGGTATGTAGGAAAGCCCACAAATGTAAATTTGAATCGTTAAAAGCTTCAATATTATTAATCTGTAATGGTGTCATGCTAACGTTTGTTTTCATTTTTAATACAGTACATCATTCAGACAAAAACCTACCAATGTTCTGTGCGCAGCTCCCAGCGATCTCTGTGCAAGATATGTCCTTGATGCAAGGAACAATGCTTGAACCTGAGGCTATTGCAGAAAAGCCCAGTATTTTCTTTTATTGCAAATTAACAGATACTGATTGATAAATTGGATGTGAATTTTTACTTGGTTCAACTGGGATTCTTCTTTGTTTGTTTGTTTTTATACAGAACTGGTATAATTAATTAATTAATTTTGGTATAATTAATTATTTTATGAGTCTGCCAGATCTAGTTTAGCCTTTCTGGCTTCCTTCACCCTTCAGGGCCTTAGCTTACAGAGTCCTTGCAGCAGATTTAGACATTGTTTTGAACAGTTGCTGAACAAAGCAGTGTCCTGGTTTTGAGCATTTGGGTTTGGTTTTTACTGCTTTGTATTAGAAAATGAACATTATGTTGACTCCAGTATTGTGTGTACATGAGAGCCTTGTAGAATAGCAATTATTTCAGATATATCTATTGATTTTTTCTTAACAGTTGGTCTAACCATAAACTGCTACTGTACTCATCTTTCCTTCCATATCCAGTTAATGGCAGCTACTGCCCGTCTTAGTAAATTGCTTGATAAATGTGGGGTACCTCTTCAGGCTTACATATGCTTGAATTTAGGTTTAAGTCAGAATTGATCTTTTGATGGGGATTTTTTTTCCTCAACCGCAGGGAGGAAAAAACTGAGAGTGAGTTCCCTTTAAACTCCCTCATTCTTGATGTTCATCTCTCCCCCTACCCTTTGGTGGTGTAGAGGAGGCTGAAGAGAAGCTGAGATTAGCTATTCAGGCACATGTGATGTTTTAAAGAGTTTTTCTTGTCTTTCTGGTGGAAGCAATGAGGGCCTCGAGGAGGAACCGTGAATTCCTTTCTGGAAGGTCTTGAAGGCAGCCAGCTCACACCTCACTTGCACCTCAGGGCTGAAGCTGCCACTTTAGTTATTGCCATCAGGTGGCCTTGAGAACATGAATTTATAGACCTGCTAGCTCAAATAAGTAGCGGACTCCACAAACCCGAGATCAGACCTACAGTGCACACTCACTTAGTTGCATGCACATGGCAGACCCGACTAGTCACAAGTCCAGTTCTCAAAAATAATTCACTCAGTGTGTGTATTATTAGATAGTTTTTCTGCATAGTCATGGTTACTGTCCATAATTTTTGGATACAAACATCACACTGCACTCATATTTTTGATTATAGTAAACACCCCTTATTCATGGTAAAGGAAATAGTATTTTTAAGCAGTTTGATCTAGGCAGATGTGTGCCCTGTACAGATTGTAAATAGCCAATATGTTATTTAGTATACTATGATAATAAGTAAATAGAAGATTACTATAATAGAGCTGTACTGTAAAATCCAATATTATAAAGCTTTTTCCACCACTAGCAGAGCTCAGTAATTTATTACTACGATTTGGTATCATGGATATGATTCATTCTATTTTAGTGGATACAAACAAATTGCTTTACATTAGTGTATTAAGTTATTACTCAAAGCTGAATGCATACTTTGTATGATACTGAGATCCTTGAAATTTCATAGAATAAGGTGTATTTATTTTATATGTGGGTTTTTTTGGGAAAAAAAGTAAATCTTTCAGCACATACTATTTAAACAACCATCAGCCAACGTTTAATTCAGCAATCAAGAGAACAGCTCTTGATACAATTGAATTTCAATGGCAAATCATCCTGGAGCCAAACTGGGCCCCCCCGACATCAGATACTGAAACTTGTGTGTAACCCAAATTCTCAGTTACTTTCCAGGTTGTTTGTCTGTAATACGAATTTTTCTAAGGTAAGCTGCCTGCTGTGTGTTTTGTGGAAGAAAAATTTAACCCACAGCATTAGAAAGAAAATGTTTAAATACATTGATCAGTATGTGCCCTGCACATCATCTCTGTTTAAAATAGATAAATAAAGAAAAAAATTCATTTTGCTTCCCCCTTTGAATTTGCAGATTAGTCATGGATTGTTGCCCACAATTTTATGGAACCTAATCATGTAGTCCTTTCTTAATAGATTCCATTATTATCTTTACAATATACCAGCTAAAGTAAGTAAATTAATTCAGTGGAGTCTCTCTAGAGCTAAGTTTGTGTATGTGCTGGAAAATTAAGTGTGGCAAATGTAGTATTAACGGTTATTGTGTTATGTACTTTTTTAGAGTTTACATGGAGATGTTTTAAGAAGTAGGATTAATTTTGTTGTATTTATTGCTAGGTCAAATACTTTTTGAAAGTAGGATGAAATTAGTCATGCTTTATCTAATAACTACTTCTAACTAACTCTGCTTGTGCTTAATAAGTAAATGGGAAATTAAACCAAAGATATACTGAAGAAAATACACTGTTAAAAAATACTCAAAGCCATGCATTTTATCAAAATAGACCAGATCTCGTTCCCTTCCATGCTGCTACTGGGTAACATTAACAGGAAGCGGAAATGTATTTGCAGTAGAGTTTGTCTCGGTAGATGCAAAATGCAGAAGACTGGATTTGTGACTGCTGTGTTTACAGGGAGGTAAGTGAGATGAAAGCAGGAATGGATTTGACAATGCTAGATTCAAGTAGGTATAAAAGTAAATCCATAAAACCAAATGAAAACCTGTTTTTTTAATGTAATTACCATTTTTCAGCTTCTAGTATTTAAAGGTTTTTAAATTTTGCCTCACCCCTGACTTCTTTTTTTTTGAGGAAGAGAAGGGTAAAAGTTTATCATTTGGGTAATGGAATATACGACAACTGGAGAGAAAAAGAACCCCAAAAATGAAATCAACAAAAGGCTTAAAGTCACTAGTTACCACAGTTTCTGTAGCCAATTAAAGAATGAATTTGAATTTTAGGACCTTAAGGGTTAGTGCATATGACATTAAGCCTCAGAGTAGTCTGTGGGTAAAGCAAGAGCAGAATGTGTGAAAGAAATGTCTTATCAATGAATATCACAACTGGCAAATTATTTGTGTAGTCCAGTAATAAATGAGCTGTGTTCATTGTCTCCTTCTCAGTGACTAATATAATATTGCCATCCCTGTTGTGGTAAAAGCATGGTCACTATTTATTTGGTAGGATGTTGTTGTCAAGGTAATGAATTTGAAATTAGTCTGTGTTTAGCAAGAAGAAATTAGTTCATAGAAAAATTATTGTTTTGAACAACAGAAAATCACATAAAACTGAAGTAGTTCAGATAATTTCTGAGTTTCCTTTGCCAGCTTAGTTACAAGTGAACACACAGTTTGAATTACTTTTATAAAATATAATAATGAAGATATATTACCAACGACAAACATTAAACAATTTAAAGTTATGCTTTTAGAGATTTAAATATTTAGACTTTTATTTATGATATCAGTTCCAAATCAATTTCCTGTTTCAGAGGTGATAAATAGACCTTTCCTACACTTTCAGACCGTGTCTGATAATATAAATGAAAATAACACAGTAATTTGAAACGGTAGCATAAAAAAATTACATTGCTAAACAAATCGTAACACTCTTCATATTCCTTAAATAATTATCTGATAGATGAAGTCAAGACAGATTAATATATGCTCTCAGTTCTAAATTATAATTAATTCTCCATTATATTTTTTCAACAGTCTGAATTTCAATCTATTTATATTAACTTTACCAAGTATCCTGTAAGGTTAAACGGTATTATAAGTTTTTTAATGATAAGGGTAGCATCTTTTGTGCCTGTCAGGGTTCAAGGAGCGTCTGGATGTTGCTTTTAGTCATATGATTTAATTTTAGGTAGTCCTGCAGGAAGCAGGGAGTTAGACTCAATAGCCCTTATGGATCCTTTCCAACTTGAGATATTCTACGATTGTATGACTTTACATCAGATAAGATCAGAACACCCCTTGAAATAAATAGCAAAGTCATTGTGACTTAAATGGGTCTAGATTTCAACATCTTCAGCAAGGTATATAAAAAGAAGCATGTCCATAAACCAGCATAGCCTGGTGGAGCCTCTAACATGTACACATATAATTTTTATTGCTAAAAGAATGTCTCATGGTTTAGCATAGCTAGGATAATCCATAGGACTCTGATCTGATACTTCTGAGGGAGTTTTTTTTATGAGACCTGCTGGGTTATTGGCACTTAAAAATGTAGTCACCTAGATGCTTTTCTTTTCCATGTGAATTGTTTGAAAAGCAGACATTATACTATTCTCTGGTCTCCTTTGTATTTGGTTAATATTTGTGGATTTCTTGACATTGTATGTGCACAAAAAATAACACTTTTGAAGGGACAAAGAAAGTTATACAGGTTCAAACGGATATCCCATGGATAACTT